>NC_136904.1:62897655-63502655 GCF_949606895.1 Notothenia rossii
GGGGGCAAATCACATCTACAGATCATGACGAACCGAATTGAATTATTCCTATGCTCCTAGCGTGTGAAAATGTTTGTGAAAAACATGTTAAAAAAACATGAAAACGGAGCAATGGCTGTACGCCATTGACTGTACAGCAACTCAAGAGGACCATCATACAGGGTCAAATTCCGAACATTTAAACATAGCCTACACTTCATTCTTTACTTTGTCCGTTATTATATGTAGAAGATGAACTACCTCTCTGAAAGGTCCCAATGTGTTCATTTTGATGGGCTGTCTTCTGAGTGGTTAAACATCACTAAAGATGTTCTGACTTCTGACTGCTTTGGATATATAATTACACCACAATAAGGTTTTACTATCACAGTGCACTGAGATTTGTGACAAACTGTAAAGCACTTACGCATCACTGTACACTGTAAACCAAGGCGGTTTTGCCATCACTTACTGTACTGAGGCTCATTCACTGGTACATTTTCATTTACAAAGCCATGTTGGATAAAGTACCATCTTATATCTGCTCCCTGATCTCTCGGCACATTGAAAGTACTTATTGCCTGAGATCTCATGCTGTGGTTTTATTAAATGTGCCAAGTGCTAGGACTGTCTTAGGGAAGAAAGCTTTTAGATGTGCAGCTCCACTAACTTGGAACAGTCTGCAAAAAGAATGTAAAATTACCAAGCTGGTACCACTACATGTTTTTAAAGCTCGGTTGGATGCTCCACAGTCAGATGCTGTTGGTACCTGTACATGTGGATAGATATGTAAATTGTAATCCCTGTATTTTTTGCTGTATGATGTCCTTTTGTTGTTCTGTTGTTTATGTTTTTATGTCTTCATGTGGAACCTACTGCTGCAGGTCTCCCTTGAAAAATAGATCATTGATCTCAATGGGATTTTACCTGGATAAATAAAGGTTTTGAATTGAATGTCGAGCATTAACTGCAAGTCACTCAAATGCATAAACTGGAGAATAATTATGTTACAAGTGTTACAGAAAACATATCCAAGCGTAACAAACATCCAGTATTAACCTTACTGTTTTTTTACTAACAGTAACCAACTAATAATTTTCATGAAGTGCATATTTATTCCAAACTCACAATATATATATATATATATATATATATATATATATATATATATATATATATATATGTAATAAAACATAATGCACAATGGTACACAGTATCCAAACTCTTTAGGCACTGTTCAGAGGCATTCATGTAAAGCAGATCACCAGAATCCAATACTGGTAAAAACGTTGCAGAGATCAAATGTTTCCTTTTCTGAAAGGAGAAACCTAATTTTAAAACAACATTTTCAGTGTGTGACTTGAAAGATAAGTTCTGATCAATAATAAAACCTAAATATGTGTATGTAGTGACCCTTTCAATGTCAATGTCAGTCGGGGAGACTGACTCCCCACTGATGGGGAGAAAATAAGTTAACTTTTTGCGATTTGAGAATATCATGAGTTTGGAGTTGTCTGCATTTAATACTAACTTGAGTTGAGATAAATGGGATGGAATAACATCAAAGGCAGACTGGAGGAAATCAAGACTTGCTCTATAGAAGAGGATGAACAATAAATAACAGTATCATCTGCATAAAAATGGAAAGCAGCATTTGAAAGATTATTCGAGATTATTTACATACAGTATATGGTGAAATTATTGGTCCTAATATGGAACCTTGGCGCACACCCTTTCAAATCAAATCAATCAAATCAAGTTTTATTTATATAGCACATTTATAAACGATTTTTGGTCGAGCCAAAGTGCTGTACAAATAATAAAAAATACCCTACAGTAAAGACATTTTACAGCTAATACAACAGCAGTTTGTTCAGAATATCAGTATGATAAGAAAACGACACCCTCTTTCCTTAGACCCTCACATCGTACAAGGAAAAACTTCAAGAGAAAACCCACAGTTTAAAGGGAAAAATGGGAGAAACCTCGGGGAGAGCAACAGAAGAGGGATCCCTCTCCCAGGACGGACAGACGTGCAATAGATGCCGTGTGTAAATCGAGGAGATAATACATTTGCAACATAGGTAGACCAAATGTTAGGAAATGCATGCGTCTATAATAAGAGGATGAATCCACGAAGATGTCAACAATCCTGTGGGAGCCTTCAGGGAGGCAGACCGACGAGACCCAGGCAGGACCGCAGAGACAGGTTCAGCCACGACCCGAAGTCCACGACTTAATCCAGAACTCAGGATAGAGGATCCAGGATGCGGGACCACAGCAAGAGGATCAGCCTCGACTCAAGATCACATCAAGACACAAAAGAAGAACAATTTGGCTGGGTTAATCGGAACATGAGAATACACGGATTCAGACAGACAGAAGGAAGAACAAGAACTCCCTTTGGAGTGATCTTTTTTAAATATTGAAGTTAAATGCATCAATCTGGTGCACTTTGAGAGCAAAATGAAGAGATATATGGATACCTCTCAACATACATATGAAACAACTGTAAACAGATTTACTTTGTCTTTATGGATTCGATTGTGGACTTGATTGTGATTGCTGCACATTATCCCTTACTTAATAAATGCTTTTTTTGATAATCTATTATATAGAAAAGTATATCATATTGATATATAATATATAATTTATTGATAATATATAATATAATCAAATATAACAATCAAAACGAAATAAGTAGTATTAAGTATTAGGGCTAAGAAAATATTGTACATGTGAAATAGTTGTATGTATTGATTTAAATTGACATGCATACGCTAAGAAAAATAGTCCGTTGTTACTGTTTGAACTAACGTACCAACGGCACTGAACATATTACATATTACCTACCATATTACGTTTTATACTTCTTACCTTCGATTTCTCTTGTTCTTCTCCTCATTCGTCTTTGTTTTTCTTCAAGTTTTATTGTATTTCTTCAAGTTTTTATCTTGTTGGTCGAATGCACTTAAGCGTCAGCTAAATACAATGTAATGTAATGATCAAAAAACCCCTCTATACTCTAGACAGCGTGGGTAAATTACCGTACAGCCAATCACAATGCGTGACGTCATTACGTCGTGACGTCACTGGTAAGAGACGGACCCCGAACACATATGGTACCCCGAACACATCTGGTACCGACACCGGAAAGCCGGAGGCTAGCTGAACGTGGCCGCTAGCTTGCGCGAAGCCTATTGTAAAAGCTACACTCTCCAAAACTCAACATAATATCCAGGAATGAAACGCTATAGAGACTGTGCTACAGTGGAATAAATAAAAGCAATATCATTTTGTGTTTTAAAGAAATAAACTCCCCTTGATTTTAGATACTTACTGTAGTCCGTTGTGAGATGAAATGAATGAAAGTGACGTGATCGTCGGCAGCGTCACGTGGCTACGTCACTGCCGTCAAGCGCGACATAACGTTGCCGTGGTAACAGTGGCATCTTCTTCTGGTTTATCGTTGTTATAAAAAAATGATTATTATTACTATTAATGATCAAATATGAATGTAATTTTCTTTTAAATAACGTAAACTAAAGGGAACAATCTATTTGACACAGCTGAAGCTCTGGCCTTCCTTAAAAAATAACTAATTTATTAAAAATGCATCGTTTTTTTAGAACAAACATTGGTAAATAATGCACCATAATACATTCTGACGAAAATATTTTTTTATTCTGAATACAAATAAAATAAAAGAAGCCTCCCGTGAGTTCCTACAAGCTATAAAGTCGATTTTTAAAACGTTTTATAGAATAAAAGCTCACTGCAGGACGTTGTAGAAATGCGTGTGTGCACCACGACAAAGGAGCCTCACTTCATTGGGGTTGTTGCGTGGTGCCGACACGCAAATATAAAAGATTCCGTGACTCCACCACGCAATGCGGTGTTAAGGAGTTGTGGAGGAGTCACCCACTCTGGTGAGATCAGGTTGGTCTTGATGTCCTCTCAGTCTGTGGAGGAGTGTTGTAATGACATAATCCGGCAGGTGAAAAAATGAGAAGTGACCCTACAGTGTTTATGCTAAATTAGTCATTCTGAATTCCTGCTAGTAATGCCTTTATTACTAAAGTTCAGCAAGACTTTAAAAGTTCAACTAAGAAAATGGACCTAATATTTATAAAGAGGAAGATGCTCCCTTGTCAATGGTGTGCCTAGTCTAGTCAGTATTCACAAAATTGAAATTCCAATGGAAGTGGGTGGGAATGTAAGCTTTAACGAATAAGCTTCATTATAAAATAGAGGCAATTTCATTTTAAAGACATATTCTGCTCGTTTTCAGGTGTATATCAGTATGTAGTTTCTCTACTGGGACATGTCTCCATGCTTTAATTTTCAAAAAGCTATTTATTTTTCTCATACTGCCTGTGCTGTAGCACCTCTTTTCACCCTCTGTCTGAAACCAGAGCCAATCAGAGCTCTGATTGGTTAGCTGGCCGGCTCTGTAGTGATTGGTTAACCAGTTAAATATGTCCTGCTTCCTAGCAAATCACGTACAATGTGTTGGAGCGCTAGCCAATAGAAGCGCTAGTGGTACATAGTGATGTCGCTATGTAACTAAAGTAAACAAAGGAAACACCCTCTGGAGGGAACACAGGCATTTTAGCCTTTGCAGACCATTTACATGCGCAAAAACCTATATAACACACTACAGCAGGAGTGGGGAACCTTTTTCCTCTCAAGGGCCATTTCAATTTTTTCAACATCCTCCGAGGGCCGTACAAATGATTGAACTCAACCTCTGCTTAAAAAAACTAAAATCACAGCCCATTAATTTCACCTTTCTTTCATGCTATGCAAAGAAAAAAAACCCTCTTAATCCAGATATCTTACCATGACTCGCGTATTCATGCACGTGCACGGTTGTGGCATGACCACCAAAACAGAAAGATATGGACACATGATGTCTGCAAATGTATTTAGTTTCCTAACAACAAAGTTATTGACTGTATGATCAGTATGACAGATGAACAGATCGCCACTGGGCTTACAACTAAAGACACAGCCTCGCAAAAACTGCGGCATGTGTACAGCTCCTTATGGGTACTGCAATTTTTTGTGTGCCAGAGCGGAAGAGGAGGCCAAGCAGCAGATACATCTTACCTGCATGTGTGTGAGCTTAAGAAACAGTGAGACTGTTGCCTGTATGTATACACATCTGTATGTGATTGTGTGTGATTGTGTGTGTGTGTGTGTGTGTGTGTGTGTGTGAGTGTGTGTGTGTGCGTGCGTGCGTGCGTGCGTGCGCGCATGCGTGTGTGTGTGTGTGGGGGGGGGGGGGGGGTTCAGGGGGGGGTTCAGATCCAGCCTTTCCTCAGGGTCTGCCTGGCATTGTGATGCTTCCTGTGCCGGCAGACATTATCAGTGTGGGATCAACAAAGGGACAAAAGGGCTCCGGACAAACACACAGACACACACACACACACACACACACACACACACACACACACACACACACACACACACACACTCATGCTAGCTAGCTTTTTCCCAGGCCTCTTGGAGCCAATGATGGCTTCCTGTCCGTCTGTACATATATATCTATCTATCTATCTATCCATCCATCTATCCATCTATCCATATCCATCCATCTATCTATCTATCTATCTATCTATCTATCTATCTATCTATCTATCTATCTATCTATCTATCTATCTATCTATCTATCTATCCATCTATCTATCTATCTATCCATCTATCTAATAGCTGTTTAAATTAATTTAAGTTGTAGATATTTTTTATAAACAAAAGATTGTTTTAGGGATGACACAATTATTTTGACACTTCAATTATCCTATTCTTCTTCCTTCCTATTATCCCTCCTTCCCATAAACTCTTCTCCCCTCCTCCCTTATTCTGTCCATCATTTCCCAGTTTTCCTCCCACTTCCTATCTCCCCCCTTTGCATTGAGCCATTCCCTGTCTTCTCTTTATTGTGTGTGTGTGTGTGTGTGTGTGTGTGTGTGTGTGTGTGTGTGTGTGTGTGTGTGTGTGTGTGTGTGTGTGTGTGTGTGTGTGTGTGTGTGTGTGTGTGTGTGTGTGCGCGCGTGCGCATGTGTGTCTGTGTGCGCACGCGTGTGTGTGTGTGTGTGTGTGTGTGTGTGTGTGTGTGTGTGTGTGTGTGTGTGTGTGTGTGTGTGTGTGTGTGTGTGTGTTGTGAAGTGTTTTCTAAATGTTATTGTTGGTGCCTCATTGAGCCGTCAGATCATGTCAGATCATGTCAGATCAGGGGATCAGCCTGAGAACTGCACGGTGCAAAATGGGACACAAGTAATACAGGTTCACAACATTATTTTTTCTCTTTATACGTTTCTTTATTAATGTTTTACATTGACAAGCAGGTCAAATCACCAACAAATGGTGATCATGACAACACTGCCAAGTAGGAACTACCAATGACATCAACCGACATGACAGCTCTGGAATGATGGTGAATACAGTTAATGCTAATACATACACACAATGGCAATGACAACAATATCTAAAATATTAGGTAAAAAAAATACAAAGAAAGAGAAAAATTCAAACTAAAAAAATATATAATTAGAGAAAAGGTTACCATTGCTGTCTGTTCAATGCTTCAGACATATCCTCATTCTCAAACCATTATTCACTCTTCATACTATTTGTTTTCAGTTTCTGTATCTCTCATCACTTACCCTCCCCTCTCTCTCTCTTTCTCATTATCGATCCACCCCCCCTCCCCCTATGATAGGAAACTGTCAGTCAGGATCCCTGCTCATCAGTTCTGCCCAGTCAGCTTCGCAAGGGGGAGGAGGGGGGGTTGGGATCCACTATCTGAGGTTTACTCCACTCATCCTCTCACTTTGAGCTGATGTGACACCAGCATTGTACCCTCTTATCTCCCACCACACTGAGCTGTGTGAATCTGAAACAGCGTTTAAAAGCGTCTAAATACACACAGATAAGCCCAGATGATAAGCTGTGAAATAGGGTAACAGGAATGAGTGCTAAAACCCACAATGACCTGGCATTTTACCACTTCTGGTTCCCTCTTCTCAATGTCAGTGGTATTTTTAATGTGTTGAAATATAGTCTGTGGTAGTCAAGCTGCAATAGAGTTTCACACTAGATACTCCACTTGATCGATTATGAACGAAGCTTCTGTGTTAGCGGTTGCTAACAAGTGAGTGAATAAACTACTAAACTTGATCTAGCCGACACAAGTCCGTCTTTAGATTACAGGTATCTTAACAAAAACATAGGTGGTCAAAGTATTGAAGACTTTACCTTGTTTTGCCTTAAGAGTACTTCAGTGGTGATGTTCTTTGACAACAAGAGGAAGGAGCTTTTAGTGTTCATGTTTTACATTCATAGTGAGAAGACAAGAAGCTTGCCTCTCTTTATCTTCTTCCTCAAATAGCCTCTCATTATTGTACTTTCATTTTGTCTCACGCATTGTGTCTTTGATGCATGTCCTTTATTCTTCCCTGGGGGGGGGGCTTCTGCAGGATTTAACAGTTAGTTTAACCCATTATTCTGTTTGTTTCCTCTCTATGACTGATCCTGCTTTTTCCTCGTTTGCATTTGATCCTGAAACAGAAATTATACGGGATAATCTGGGATGAGCAGAGGGATTCAGAGTTTCTCTTTTCTCTTTCTTAACAAAGAAGAGCGGCACACAATAATCTGCACAGTCTTTCTCTTCTTCAGGCCGACAGGGCACACTGGAACAAAGGAATCTCTGGTGTAAGTAATCACAGTCTAATTTACCCTGATCTTCCATATTGTAATACAGTTTGGGCATGTACTTTCAAGACTCCTCTCAATACAATGTTGGCCTTTCAGAAACATTTAGTTAGTATTGCAACCAGGGGGACATATTTTGAGTCCAACAGAGCCAGGGTTTCTTTACTTAGCCATCTCTACAAAACTAAAACTCCTGATCAGAGAGCAAATAGGAGGATTAACAAAAACAGTAATGCCAAAAGGTAATGCCATGCATACAGATTTGGTAGGTGGCGTGAATGTAACGCTATTGCTGAACTATACATATAAAGCATTCCCTCTGTACCGCTTATAGATTGTCTTCAAAGTGACACTATTGTCAAAGTGAGTGAGTGGTGGTATTTCAAATTTCGAGCAGTTTATTTGCATCATCTTTTAAGCTGCAGCGAGTTCCTTCTCATGTAGTGTTTTGGGAAGTTGTGTTTGCACCTGTTGGTCACCGTACCAGTGGGTGTTTGTCATTTCTTATCTGTTGTGTTTGTGTATTTTTGAATTGTGCAAAATAAAAACTTGCCCCACTCCACATCATCTGTGTCTCCCACACACTACACTAAATGTTGTCTAATAAGATGTATGGTCGTCAGCAAACAACCAGGTCAAACAATGTGTTATACCGATAATACCTTCTAAAGGAAATGATCTATTCAATGTCATTGTTTGCTTTCATCCATCAGTTACAATTGATTCCTATACACACTTTAGAAAACACTTGTGCCGGATAATGCACTTCGACACCGTCCATTCAAACACTCAAACATATGCAAATACACCCCTTTTGTTTCACTCTAGTGCATGTTTACCACAATTTTGCTAAAATAATATGGCAACACAAATGGATAATGGTTATTGTGTGATGCTAAAGGAGTTATCACAACGTTTCTAAGGATGATTTATTTACTGGACAAGGGGCTGGTGTTGATGGTAATCGCTCATTTAATGAGCATGCTGAAGTGCATGAAGACAATAAAAGAATAGAGCATTATTTTATTTTGTATGCATTTATCTGCATCACCATTGGGTTATTGCTTTTTGCTCTTTTGTTTCCATTTAGCTGTTTGTGGAACAGCACTGAGTATTTTTTTAAAAAGTGGACCTCCTTGGATCTTAGGTCCAGCAGAAAAACTTAAAATACTGGAAATGATATAAACTGAAATGTAAAATGGACCAATCAGCCTTCATAAACTAACAAGTCCTATACATTCATAAACAGGTTTATTGCCAAGTAGGTAAACAAAACAAATGAAGTGTAAAAATGCTTTTGAGAATGAACTCAGAACTCAGAATGAATGTTTCTGATGCAACATTTATCATTTGCCAAAAACTGGTACCAATTGGACCAGGTCAGAACAAAGATTATCTCTTAGCTTTCAAAAGTTCCATGTTTTTTTCATATCCGTATTTCTCATAAAGTCTCCTTCCATCTTCCCTCATCTCTTTTCTCTCTTCTGAATCTGTCTCATGTTGCATGTCTGCAGTGTTTCCTCTGTCAGACACACGTCAGCGGCCGTTATCTCCCCCTGCTCCTCCTCTTCCTCTTCTTCCTCCTCTTGTTCCCTGCGTTAGCTTCGCTGCTCTGCGTCCCACTTGACCGCTTTAGGCCTCGGGTGAGGAGAGGGGAGGTCTGCGACCCCTCGACATGCACAACCCTACACCTTTCAGACTTTCCAGTTATGTTGCTGTGATAGAAACGCAGGGGGAGGGCGGGGGGAGGGGAGTCACTCAAGCCCAATCTCTAGCTCTTCTTGTTTTGCATTTGCCAAGGAAAAAGGGAGGCCAAGGAAATAGGTCCCTCTGTTATTGCACTTTATTGTGCCCCAGCTTTTCTGTGTGGGAATGGTGGAGAGATGCCATGTACACAGTGGTGGGCAATAAATTAGTACATTTACTCAAAGTATTGTTCTTTTGAGGAATTTTACCTGACTATTTCCATTTACAAAAAAACATTCCCACATGTTATTCAGATGCTACGTGGTAAACAATACCAGCTGCAACCTTCAAATAACAAACATATTAATGAATCCATAGTTGAACGTTCAATAGTATAATATTACTCTAAAACGGGCCGCTGTTCAAAATGAGTTATTTTACTTTTGGTCATTTGAGTATATAATATATTTGATGCTAAAACGTTTACCTAAAGCCTAGGTAGGTCACACTGGAGAAGCCAGCCAGAGTAAGTTAGATTTTTAAAACTATATAAGTAAAAACAGCCAGATGTATTTCTCCAGAGAGCTAGTGTTGCTACTAGCAACACTAGCTGAATAACAAAAGTTGATCAATCTGAAGAGGAAAGGGCAAAGTTGGCATTACAGAAAGCCCGTCCCTCTAAAGCCATTCCCCCAATATGATCAGAGTTAATCCTAACAAATATCATTAAGGTCCTTAAGGTGGAAAAATGCGCTCAAAGCCAAATTCGTGACTCTGTGGATTGGAGGCGGGGCTTAAGAACAATTCAAGTGCGCATCTTCTGTGGGCCCAGAATGGGTACTTTTGAACGACAGAGTCAGGACACTTTGGCTTATTGCACCACTAAGGAACTTTTATATGAATGAAACTCCGTATCCAGTTCTCTTTATACATCCATGGACAGTACTGTCCGATCATCTGTCCATTTATTTAAGAAAGAGCATTTTTATGTATTGATTGGTGTCGTGATGTATTTCAACAAATGTATTTTGAATGCAAGACTTGTATGTGTGACACTATGTACACTGTGGCGTTATTACAACTTTTAGTGGGGTAAATATCCGAGTACTGTGTCCACCATGATGGTTCAACAATGAGTAGATTCACACGGTTTATGCCTCATTTGCAGTGCATGGTTCGGGTCCCCTGGACTCGCATTTGGTACCGGGGACTTTTCACCCTTTTGATTTCCACTTATTCTCATCTGATCGCCCTGGTGACGCCATGTGAAACTGCAGCTTACATCATATTCAAAGTACTGTCGATAACTTTTGCTGAGGGAAAAAAGAGCTTAGTCATGTTGAAAAGTGCTATACCATCCAGTGGAAAGGCAGTATTTGACCTACATGGGTTTTAATTCCAGAGAATCAAGTTGGTACAGAGAGGGAACAAACTGAAAAGTGACATTTTATGCCACAGGCTGTCTGGATGACTGGTTTAATTATGAGGTAGAGTTATTATTTCAGTCGCCTGAGAAAGAAAATGCCAGTCTCCGTGCCAGCTTGAAAGTTATTTTAATATCCAAACATGGCAGAGTAACAGGGTCCTTTCCCCCTGTGGCACGGTGCCTCTAATTGTGATGCGCTTTTATGTTTGTTGATAAGGTCACAAAAGAACTTGACATTGTTTGTGCCTGCTTTGGTGGGCAGCTATAAACTTTTGGGGAACAGAACAATCCTCAGCTGGCGGAGAGCTGGCGCGGTGTCAACGTGAGCAGCACGGCTGCGAGCAACAGCCGCACAGATAAGAAGGTAATTGAATGGGGGAAAAAACTCACGACTAGACAGAAAGTTCAAGTTTATAATTAAATTGTTCAGTAATAACAATAAAATGGCACAGATGAGTTTGCGCACATGTTGACAACACGGTGGGGAAAGGGACTGGCTTCAGCTCCCAGGATGGATAATAAACGTGTTCCTGCTCGCTGGTATTTGTCATATCGGGGAACTTCAGGGGGAAAATTATGATGATGTTTATTTAAGATAACATTGCTTCTCTTAGACAATGCTATTGTAATGGTGGAGACACCACAATTATTATCAGTATCACTCACTCTATTGAAAAAAGTAATGTTTTCATTTGGAATGAAGGTCATCACTCAGGAGTATTTGAATATTCCTTAAAATGTAGAAACATTTAGCAAATAAAGTAAATGAGTGTGGAAATATGAGTTTCGGTTAGAGGTATTGTCAGGTTGGGGAAAAATAGGACCCAAAGGCAGTAAAATGACCAACAAAAGGTCAAGTAACAAAAAGCGAGCTTTATTTCCCAAAGCCGATGACAACAGAAAACAAGGAACAACTTGACATTACCAAAACCAGGGGAGAACGAAGAAGGAAACCAGTGAACACGAGGAAGGACCAGGACGAAAACTTCAGGATCAAACATGGAGCGTGACATCAAAGACGGGCGGGTAGCATGGACTAGCATAGGCGAGGCAGGGAACATGGACGAGAAGAGACACACACACACATCCGCTGTTGTGCTGTTTGCAGTCTTATCAGGCAGAGATAGGGGCAGCTTTTGGGATTCTCTCAGGCCCTCAGCTGAACTTCTGAACCTGGGGGCTGTTGTCATGACCCCTGCCCTCTTGCACATATGCACACACATAGATAAGTTGGTCGCACACTCCAACAGCACACCTCCGTTTGGCTGCTGCTCGCTTAGTCAACACTGTCACACTGTCACAGCCTCACACACACACACACACACACACACACACACACACACACACACACACACACACACACACACACACACACACACACACACACACACACACACACACACACACACACACACACACACACAAACACACACAACCTCACCTTAACTCAGAGCTCCTCACACTTCTTTTACTTTCTGTCTGTGTATGTGTGTGTTAAAGGTTAATCTTACCCTGATAGTCTGTTTGCCGGCTACTAGGGTCTTATTGTGAACCCGGAAATATGTTGCAATGTGCACACTTGGCGTAAGTTGTGTTATTTAGCATTAACTATCATTAATGCTTATGTTTACAATAGTTAAAGACTGTCTGAATGCATTTCTGAAATGTTCAGGATCAACAATGGCAGTTTGAACCAGAAAATATTGTACTCCCGGTGGACTGATTTTGATACATTTTTGGTTGGTTGTGTAGTTTTAGAGGACTCTGGATCATTTAAATTGGACAGATCGCTTATTTATTTGAAAATACAATGTCTACAGAGGCAATACTTTTCATTATCCACTGCTGGCAACTACAGTATGCAGGGGAGCAGTGAACTGCAAACAAACACAAACAGTATACTGTAGCAGTAGCGTTTTTTAGCTCTTGTTATGCAAAGACCGCCATGGAAGCGCTGACAGTAAAGTCATGTTCTCCGTTCCCTGGGGAGTTTACACCGTTAGAAGGTAGAATACGGCCATAGATGAAGCACGGAGCTCTTGTAACAGAGACCACATGCACACCTGATCAAACCCAGTGCTTCCTGTCACTTCCCCTCACATCTAACTCCCCTGAAGGATCCCATTGGTTGTTAGGCCTCTAAATAAAACAGATATCTACACACACTCTGTCTTGTCAGCCTCTGCTCCCTGGACAGGCTTAGGGTTATAAATGACGAGTCGGTGAGGCTTTCCAGCGAGAGGGGAAGGCAGAGTGCAGAGGAACGCAAAACTCCTGTTGATCCAAACATTTCTCATCTTCATCTGGACATGGGTGTGACGTGAGGAAAAGAGTGCAAGGAGGCTTTATGTCTTTGATCCAAATGCTGCCGGAGAAAAATATTACAGATGAGAGGAGGAGAGACTTTAAAGAAGAGCGGCATGTCGGAACAAGTGAAGAAATGTGAAAGAGTTGTAGGGGAAGATGAAGAAGGAGATACGGAGGAGATGTTACAAGATATGGAAGGGTGGAGGAACAGGCCACAGAGATGGGAGGAAGACATCATGACAGGGTGATGGTGAGAAGCAGAAGAGCGGACAGAAGTGCAGGGAGAGACAAGATGACAGCTTCAAGTATGGCATATTATGAAACCCCAACAAATCATGTTTTCTGCACCTGTTTGTTGTTGGATATGCACTTGGTAAATGTCATGTATCTTTTTGTGGCATATTTTTTACGTTACAATTGTCCACTCATATAATTTGTTATTTCCCTCCAGTCTCTCTGCTTTTTCCGCTCTCCGCCCTCTTTACAATCTGTACAGCCCATGATCCACTGTGTCTTTAGACCAGGGGTGTCCAAACTTTTTTCACTGAGGGCCACATACAGAAAAATATGCGAAAGGTTGGGCCACTCACTAAAGTTAAGGTATATCGCCTCACCTCTAGTGTATTAACAGTAATAAAAATCAATCAATCAAATGTAGGTAAATCATTCTTGATAATTTATTATACTTAAAGAAAAAACTTTATACATCACATCTTTCTATGTATGGGTATTCATTTATCTATTTTCAAATAAAATCAATCAAATGTAGGTAAATTATTTCTTGATCATTTATTATACTTAAAGAAAAAACTTTATACATCACATCTTTCTATGTATGGGTTTTATTTTTTTTTACAAAAAGGGTTGGCAGCTCATTCTCAAAACTGCAGCCTCAGATTGCTTCTTTGTCAGGATGGGGACCCCCTTCACAGCCCTGTATAAAGAGGGAAAAATAACAGGACAAGGGAAAGGGTAGGCTTTATTTAACCTAGTTATGCAAATAATTTATTGCGGTTGTTAACACATCAGCTAACGTTTTTTAGAAAAATGTTATCAACTTTAATTGACTGAATTTATTAAGTAATTGGGCTTTTGAACACATGAATACTGTGTAATATATTTTAACTCACCTACAATGGGAACAGCGTTGCACTTAATGGGAGCAGTGATGCTGCGCTCTGGACTGAAGGATGGCTGGCAGGTCAGGAGTAAGTTTGGTGGTTGAGATGCGAAGGACATCACAGAGATGGCTGTCGGTCATTTTGGTTCTCAATCTGCTTTTGTTCAGAGTTAACAGAGAAAATGTTTGCTCGCATATGTATGTTTTGCCAAACAGACTCGTCATTCTTTTTGCGTGGCGTCGCATCAGAGGAAACTTGGCCTTTTCCAAGCTCTGGTAGAAGTCGGGTAGGGAGAGGAGCTGATGTTGATTCTTCAGAGAATCATCACACTGCATTTCGATGAGTTCTAATTGCAGACTCTCTTCCACTTCTTCTGCATCCATCAGGAAGGGAGTTGAGAACAGCTTGATTTCTTTCTCAATGACAGAAAAATCTTGGAAGCGCTGATTGAATTCTGTCATAAGACACATATTTCCCCTTTTTAGCAGAGAGGTCGGCCTTTGGATGAGCACATTTGATTTCGGACAGCGTAGGGAAGTGCGCAAGGTTGAAGTTGCGTAGTTGTGTCTCAAAAAGACGAAGCTTCGCACAGAATGCTTTCATGTGTGCATAAAGTTGTGGTACAAGCTGGTCTTTGCCTTGTAGGCTCTTGTTCAGTGAGTTAAGATGACCAGTAAGATCAACTAGAAAGGCCAGGTCTGCCAACCATAGAGGATCACTCAGTTCATGAAGAGGTCGGTCCTTCTCTTTCAAAAACTGGTCAATTTCTGATCTCAGGGAATAAAACCGCTTCAGCACGGAGCCGCGACTAAGCCAGCGCACATCACAATGATAGAGTACGTCCCCGTATTCAGCATCGACATCAGATAGGAAAGCTTGAAATTCTCTGTGGTAGAGCCCTCGTGCTCGAATTATGTTGACAGTTTTCACAACTGTGGTCATCACATCGCCAAGCTGGACTGTCTTGGCACAGAGAGCTTCTTGGTGGATGATACAGTGCAATTTTACAGCCTCGCCTCCACTCTCTCGCACCTTGGCGCACACCATAGATGCCATTCCTTTGCGCTCGCCTGTCATAGCGGGAGCCCCGTCCGTTGCAACTCCACACAGCTTGTCCCATTTAAGTTGCATCTTGTTAATTGCACCTGACACGGCTTCAAAAATGTCCTTACCCGTTGTTGTGCCCTTTAGACTCCGAAGATCAAGCAGGGCCTCCGTAATGCAAAAGTTATTGTCAACTCCCCGCAAAAAAATTAACAGTTGTGCGGTGTCTGTGGCATCTGTGCTTTCATCACATGCAATCGAGTAAAAATCAAAAGCACAATCTTTATGTGACACTTGATTTTGTATGTTAGCTGACAAGTCTTCGATTCGCCGCACAATTGTGTTTCTGGACATGCTCACGTTGTTGAATTCCTGCATCTTTTCCGGGCACATTATTCCAGCGACTTTAATGAGGCACTGTTTAACGAAGTCACCGTCTGAGAAAGCTTTCCCGTGGCGCGCTATGAGTTGAGCTACCTCATAGCTAGCTATTGTAGCATTTTCTTGTGTTTTGTTAGCACGGTAAAAGTACTGTTGTTGAGCCTGCAGGTTAGCTACCATTTGCTTGACTTTCTCCTCTCGCTCAGCAGCAGTGTAGGACGTGAAGGTCGGATGCTTGGTTTCGTAGTGTCGTCGTACATTGTACTCTTTCATCATTGCAACCGTTTCATTGCAAATAAAACCGACACATTTCCCCCTGACTTCTTTGAAGAAATATTCATTTTCCCACTGTGTTTGAAATTTTCTGCATTCACTTGCTATCTTGCGTTTCTTTGGTTCTGCCATTTTGTCGTCGCGGATTTTTTTTATTTGAAACTTTTTTTTGTGGAGAAGCTGCATTAGGACTGCAGCTAGTGAGTAGCTCCACCTACTGGTCAAACTAAGAACTACAATACAGTCAAGTGCAAGTTTCATGTGTGGGCCACATTCTATTCTATTTTTATAATTTGCTGCGGGCCAATAAAAAATGGATCCCGGGCCGCAGTTGGCCCGCGGGCCGTACTTTGGACACCCCTGCTTTAGACCCTTGCAGCACACAAGAAAATATCAGTAAACAAGGCAAAACATGTTACAAACCTTAGAGAGAGCAACAGTTTCATGGTAGAGAATAAACGGCATAATAAAATTACAACATAGACTCAGAAAGGTCATAATGTGACTTAGTTTGGAGAATCACTGCACACCTGTTCTAAATGCTTTCTTCACTTTGAAGCATTATAACTTCCTTTTAGTAAAGTATGCAGCTCTTATGTTTTTGCCACACTTTTTCAGGGAATTTCTCATGTCACAGAGTTTGATCACAAGGTGTCACTAGCCGCTTTCACACCAAGTACTTTGCCGTACTTAGTTCCCAGCACTTAGTTCCCAGCACTTAGTACCCCCATCACACCGGAATAAGTTCCGGGTGGAGGATTACGCAAATGAAGCCGCTGACGTCACTTCTTCTTCTTCTGCTTTGGGTTTATTGGCAGGCCACAAACAACTTCACGGCGTATACTGCCACCCGAAGTCCCCGGCCGGAAGTCCCTGGAGTTGGGGACTGTCTAAGCTGCTGGGACTCCCAGCGAGTAAATCGCCAGAACGCCGACACCTCCTCATCTCCACCGCTCCCATGTTTTATTTTGTGTTTCCATAAGTTATTCTCTCTCCATTGGTGCGCTGGTCTAATGCTAATGCCAATAATGCTAATGCCAGCAAATACACTGGCGGCTTCACAAAAGATTTCAGAGTTTTACGGGGCGTGGTTTGCAATTCGCCCAGCCAATCAGATATTGGAACTTTTTTTTTCCCCCAGGAAAGTACCTGCTCTCTAGCAGGGACTGAAAAGGGGGGTGAAAGTTTTCATGAACTGTTCTCTTTTTGGTGTGAACGCAAAATCCCAGGAGCTATCGGAACTAAAAGGGAAAAGTACGGGGAAAAAGTACTCCGGCGTGAAAGCGCCTACTGTCACATGGAGGTACATGTTATTTCCAGGTGTGAGCTGATGTACTTAGAGCTGTCTACTTGGGACTGTTTCAACAAAGACTTGTGTAAATCCAGGTCTGAACACGGCCTCTGACCAGCAGCACCTCACAGGCTTCCATCACGCCATTCCTCTCATTCCTGCAATTAGCAACACGACGCCTTGAAGAAACGAGATGCTCTCCTCCTCTGCTGCTTTGTTGTTTCTCACGCTGGGACGACTGGAGATGATTGCCTGGACGAGGAGGGGGACCAGACGCAGGACTCCTCCTCGCTTCTCTCTTCTTTTCACTGAATACTCCCTCCACCTCCTCCGCATTCCTGATCCAGAGCATGTGAGGAGGAGACATTCCTGGGCCCTTTGTGGGGCTCAGGATGCTCCTCCGGTGAGAAACGCAGGGAGGAGCGGTAATGATAGGAGATGTTTTACTCTTCTCTCTTTATGGCTGTTTTCCTTTTGTTAACAAAGCTGGAAGTGGTAGGGGGATCATGGATGATAATGGCCTACTGCTTTCACTTCAAGTGGATGAGGTGAAAATTATGTGTAGTTAGTGTGAATTGGCCTCATGTTTAGCCAACCCGGTCTCACGGCTTTTTCGTGTTATAGTCACAAAATTAATTTAATCTATTGATTCGTGTTCACCAACACGATTTTTTCCATTTTTTTCGTGTCACAGAACGATTTTAAAAGCAATGTATTTCTATTGGTAGTATGTTTCGTGCCTGCACCACGTATTTTTGTCCGGTCGGGTCTTGGAAGACCGTAAGCTGTGTGGTTCATAAAAACATTTTCTTACTCAATATCAAGGCTTTTTTTGCTGTCCGCGAGGAAAAGAAATGGGGATCAGACCCTCAGAATACTGAAATCTGTATTCTTTTATTATTTACATTGCTTTAAAAATTGTTCTGTGTGACAATAATCTCCAAATAAACCGTGACCATTTTTCAGCCATAAAATGTCAGTGTCCTCTACCCCAAAACAATTATCAAAGACCTTTACATATTAACACATTGTTGAAGTGCAGTGCAATACAGATACTAGGGTTGCAGAATACTTTGCTTTCGGCCAACACTTTTCTGGCCAAAATCGTGGGAATTGTCCCCAAAATTAGATCAAAAATAAATGAAATGCACAATAAGGGGACGTGATTGAAAACAAACTAAGTGCCTCTGAGTGTATCTCCGAGCATTGTTCAGCTTCATTAATCTCTCCTGCTATTTCCTTTATCCTCCCACTTCATCCATTTTCCATTGTTCAGCTTTTCTGCCTTAATTGCTGTCCGTCCGCCATGCATTAACATTCCTCAGACTTATAGAAACACACACATAGAAAAACATGCACAAATCTGATGAGTGCAAGCTTAGTCAGCAACCTGAAGATAAACACAGACCAAAACACACACTCTCAGCTCTAAAATACACACACACACACATAAAACACACACACACCGGTTCCACATTGCCACTGCCGGATGTGTTGTGAGGCTGTGATAAAGCCATCCAGTCTGGTTCTCAGGCAAGACAGTTCAGCTCAGACACACTGTAGGACACACACTCTCTCTTTCTCTCTATCACACACACACACACACACACACACACACACACACACACACACACACACACACACACACACACACACACACACACACACACACACACACACACACACACACACACACACACACACACACACACACACACACACACACACACACACACACACACACACACACACACACACACCTTAAAGCTATAATGTTTCACACCAAACTTCTACAGATTACTCCCTCAGCTTTGAATCTCCAAATTGTGTTTGTAGTCCCCTCGATGTATCTTTTTCTATTTAAAAAAAACACAACAGTTATCACACTAAACCAGCTAGGCTACTCTATATTTTCCTGAAATCCTGTCTCTTCATTTCTGTAAATGAGCAGACTGTTGTAACTTCAGTTATGTGATCATCCCACACCTTTCTCAGTTAAACGTCCATGAACCTGCTAGTTGTGGCGCTTTTAACCACATCACCCACTCCCCTCCCATTCTATCTTGTTTTTCATCAAATTCACCAAAGGAGCTTTTCTTCTTGCTGTTGTGAGTTTGCAATGTCGTTGTTTAGTCTGCATGTGTGGAACCTGTCAATACACAGATAGTATAGGTATAGAAGTGGAAAGCCACCCACGGCCACATCCATATTATAGTATGAAGAAGAAGTATGATGAAGACTGCCAACCATTGGAACGCTTCAGACATTGTTTTTGGTCCAACTGTTGTTTAAAATAATAAAGCTTTATTTGTATTGCACATTTTATACATAGGTGCAGGTCAAAGTGATTTGCCAATATGGCACACATGACAAAATTAATCTCTCTAGGTCATCCTCAGACGAGCCCTCCATCGTCGCTTCCAGTCATCCCGGTTCTTCATACATCTGGCCAGTTCATTGGTGCTTTGTGCTCCTGCGTCATTCTTGAGTACGTCCACGTATGTTAGTGCGGGAGGTCCTCGTGACCGATGCCCGTGTGTTGGTTCCCACAGCACCAAGTTGCTGGCTGGCAGCTCTTGATGCCTTTGGCAATGTCCTGCTAGTCTCATTCTCCTGGCTGCAATTTTCTCCCTCACCATTGGTATTCCCTCGTACAGAATCTTGTTGGTTACATGTACACTCTTGCTGATGTTAAGTACTGCTCGCAACATTCTGGTGTAGCATCCGTCTAGAGACTTTTGCAGGTTTGGCTTCAGGGCCCAGCATTCACTGCCATAGGGTAGAACAGACTCTACCGTTGGATAGAAGAAGCTGAGTTTGATTTGACGGGGGAGGTTGGAGTTCCATACACTGTTCCTGCCGTTCAGGGCCCTCCATGCAAGTGCCTTCCTCACCTTAAGATCTTGCTCGGTTGAGTTGATCCATGAGCCCAGGTACTTGAAGTCCTTGACTTCTTGAAGCACAGTGCCTTCTGTTGTTATCAGAGGTGGATGTTCCGGTAAGATGTTATAGGTGATAACCTCAGTTTTCTTGGCATTTAGCCTAAGGCCAACCTTGGCACACTCTAACTCCACTCTGTTCAGGAGTTCCTGTGCTTGTTCCAGGCTGATGTCGTCCGCATGGTCTGTCAGGACTTCTGTGGGGTATCGTCTCGACATCCTTGGTGTTAGAGTGAAGCCAAGATTCCTGCTCTCGTGCACTGATGGCCTTCCTGATGTGATGAAGAGGAAGGGGGCCGGGGTGTCCCCTTGCATTACCCCAGCCAGGATGTCAAACTCCTCGCTTTTGCCATCTGGGGTCACCACCTTGGCCCTTGTTCCTGCGTACATGGTCTATATTGCCAGGAGTAGGTTGGGAGGGACACCGTATGCCTCAAGGATCTTCACCATTGTGCTTCTGTGGATCGAGTCAAATGCCTTTTTGAAGTCGATAAAGCACAGTACAGCAGTCAGGTTATCCTTTTTCACCTCCTCGATCATTCTCCTTAGTGCCAAGGTCTGGGCTATAGTGGTTCTCCCCTCTCGAAAGCCATCATGGTTCTCCCTCAGGTGAGGGTCGATGGCGTGCCGTATCCTGTTCAGTATCATCCGGTTGTAAACCTTTGCGGTGATACATGTCAGGCTGATGCCTCGGTAGTTGTCTGGTTTTGAGAGGTCTCCAGCTTTAGGCACCGGGATGATGTTGGAGAGAGACCATATATCAGGCTGCTTGTTGTGCAGTAGAGCGAGGTTGCAGAAGTCTAGGATGAGGTCATCGAGATCACAGTTCTTTAAGACCTCCGGGGGTATGCCATCCGGCCCAGCACTTTTGCCCTCTCTCACTGTGGACTTCGCCCTGGCAAGCTCACTGGCTGTGAAGGGACCATCGTCGATGGGCAGGTTCTGGAGGAAGGCTGGTATACTTTCCTCAGCTCCAAAATTAATAGAAAACATTCATTCAATACAAGTCAAATCTTAAAAGCTTTTTTTGTACACGTGCAGCATAATAATACAACATATCTAAAGTAACACAATAAGGTAACATTTACAAGATAAATAATAGTAATACAAATAGATACAATCATAATATTAAGTACAAGTAAAGTTAAAGACATGAGAGAAAAGTAACAAAATAACAGGAGAAATAATAAAAACTGGAAGGCTGATAAAAAAAATAGTTTTCAGCTGTTTTTTTACAAATTATGTCGCTCCAATAATATTTCCTGGTTGTGTGTTCCAGAGTTTGGTGGATAAAAGCTGCTTCACCTATCTTATTGTATATGGAATATAGTACGGAATATTTTAAAAGCCTGCAGAAGATCACAGGGAACAGCGTCAGTGAGATAAGAAGGTGCCAGAACATTAGGAGCAAGTGCATATTCAGTAAGTAAGATCAACCCTAGAGTAATGCAGAGCAGAGATGTTATAATGACCAGCACTTTGACTGTAAAGTGTTCTGCTAGACTTAAACAGAATAAGGCCTGATGGTCTCATGATTATTGTGTTTTTTTCAATATTGTTCACTGGTAGGATCCTTTAAAAGTACATACACATTTAACCTACCCACAATGACACAGGCATGAGGACACATACCTCCAATTAGTCTCTGCTCCACACCCTGGGGGCGGGGGCTTTCTCCGTATCACATCATCCCCCAACATGGACATGGTAGGTGGGAAACTGTCATGTTTTCTTTGTCTCGAAGTCATATTCAAACACACAAAAGCTCTCTCACAATATCCTGTTTCCGAGTGCTGCCCCTCAATGCAGGATCCCCCTGCTGGGCTGGATGGGGGGGGGGGAACAGTCAGGCATGTGAGAGGCGGCCGCGCAGGGTTCACAGGCATCAGCAGGCATTGTTCACACCTCGGAGCTCCGACTGCTGTATGTCTGGCCTGAGAGAGACTCCAATATAAACATGCTCTTAAATCAATGCTGTGTATCAATTTCTGTACCTAAATGTGCTATTTTGAGGGTGCAAGTGCGTACCATGGGATGTATAGCAGAATGCTCTACAGGACTGTCTCAGAAAATTAGAATATTGTGATAAAGTTCTTTATTTTCTGTAATGCAATTAAAAAAACAAAAATGTCATACATTCTGGATTCATTACAAATCAACTGAAATATTGCAAGCCTTTTATTATTTTAATATTGCTGATTATGGCATACAGCTTAAGAAAACTCAAAAATCCTATCTCCAAAAATTAGAATAGTTCCTCAGACCAAGTAAAAAAAAAAGATTTATAACAGCAAAACACAATCAAACATTTGAAAATGTCCATTAATGCACTCAGTACTTGGTTGGGAATCCTTTTGCACGGATTACTGCATCAATGCGGCGTGGCATGGAGGCAATCAGCCTGTGGCATTGCTGAGGTGTTATGGATGCCCAGGATGCTTCAATAGCGGCCTTTAGCTCATTAGCATTGTTGGGTCTGGTGTCTTTCAGCTTCTTCTTCACAATACCCCACATATTCTCTATGGGGTTCAGGTCAGGGGAATTTGCAGGCCAATCGAGGACAGTAATGCCATGGTCAGTACACCAGTTACTGGTGGTTTTGGCACTGTGGGCAGGTGCCAGATCATGCTGGAAAATGAATTCCTCATCTCCATAGAGCTTTTCAGCAGACGGAAGCATGTAGTGCTCTAAAATCTCTTGGTACACAGCTGCATTTACTCTGGGCTTGATGAAACACAGTGGACCAACACCAGCAGCTGACATGGCTCCCCAAACCATCGCTGACTGTGGGAACTTCACACTGGATTTCAAGCAACTTGGATTTTGCTCCTCTCCAGCCTTTCTCCGGACTCTGGCGCCTTGACTTCCAAATGAAATACAAAACTTGCTTTCGTCTGAAAAGAGGACTTTGGACCACTGTGCAACTGTCCAGTGCTTCTTTTCCTTAGCCCAAGTCAGACGCCTCTTCCGTTGTCTTGAGTTCAGAAGTGGCTTGACCATGGGAATACGGCTATTGTAGCCCATTTCCCGGACACGTCTGTGAACAGTGACTTTTGATACCTGGACTCCAGCTTCAGTCCACTGTCTTTGAAGCTCCCCCAAATTCTGGAAGTGACTCTTCTTCACAATGCTGTTAAGGCTGCGGTCATCTCTCTTGGTTGTGCAGCGTTTCCTGCCACATTTCCCCCTTCCAACAGACTTTTTGTGGATGTGCTTTGAAACTGCACTCTGTGAACAGCTTGCTCTTTGAGAAATTTCTTTTTGTGTCTTACCCTCCTGATGGAGGGTGTCAATGACGGTCCTCTGGACAGCAGTCAGATCAGCAGTCTTCCCCATACTTGTGATTTAGTTTACTGAACCAAGCTGAGTGTTTTTCAAGGCTCAGGAAACCCTTGCAGGTGTTTCGAGTTAATTAGACGATTCAAGTGATTCGTTGAACACCCTACTAGTATACTTTTTCATGATATTCTAATATTTAGAGATAGGATATTTGAGTTTTCTTAAGCTGTATGCCATAATCAGCAATATTAAAATAATAAAAGGCTTGCAATATTTCAGTTGATTTGTAATGAATCCAGAATGTATGACATTTTTGTTTTTTTTATTGCATTACAGAAAATAAAGAACTTTATCACAATATTCTAATTTTCTGAGACAGTCCTGTATGACTATCAGAATGGGTCAAAAAGTTGAGTGTTGAGCACTTTACATTACTCGCACTCAAGGATCGCCTTCTTTGCTACTTAACGGAGGTTGTTGGTCACGATCAGTGGCGGCTGGTGGAAAATATTTTTGGTGGGGCTATGGAAATGGTGACAAAACCATACTAGGGCATTTAAAATCAGGAGACTAAATACGAACATTGTGTGTGTGTGTGTGTGTGTGTGTGTGTGTGTGTGTGTATGTGTGTGTGTGTGTGTGTGTGTGTGTGTGTGTGTGTGTATGTATGTGTGTGCGTGTGTGTGTGTGTGTGTGTCATACTTGCCAACCCTCCCGATTTTCGCGGGAGACACACGCATTTCTCCCGATTTCTGACAAAATCAGATTTACTCACGACTGTTTCCACTCGGACTTTAATACAGGTACACCATTGTTTGGTTTCCATGGTAGCGTGTCTCTTTAGCAGCGCGCGCAACTCAAAGTCTGAGAGGGTGAGGAAGATGAAAACTGAACAAGAATAGACAACTCGACCCTCTGATCACTCCTTTCCTGTAAAATACAGGTCCAGCCCACACATATGCTCCATGGTGCCACAGGCCTTGCCCTTACAACTACAATAAGCATGCAAATGTTAATCTACAGCTCCGGCGATCCACTAGCACCAGAGTCTACAACTGCAGACGCAGCCATCCCCTACTGTAGCGTCACCTTGGATACGAGTCTAAACAGACACACAGGCCAGGGCGCTGAAAGCGCTGAAAGGGCGCCCTTTGGGCGCATCAGATCTGACGACGCTGATTGGCTGAAATTATGTTTCGGCGGCATAGTTTACAGATAGCAACAGTCAGCTTGTTGGTTGCAGCTGCTCTGGCTGAAGGCTCCTTTCTACCGCCCGGACGAGAGAGGGTAATGATACACGCTGCGGCCAGGCAGGAAACATGTGACTTATCAGTAACTTTAGACATTGTAAAACAATTTTAAACAAGATTTTATTGTAGATTATACATTTTACTGATACCAACTATATAATATTTACATTGTTCTTTAAAAATAAAGAATAAAACCAAAACAATATATTTTTTGGAAATATATATTTTTATGAATTTGTAATGACAATCAAAGATGTGGGAAGAGGGGGGGCGGCGCCCCTAGCGCCCCTATGGACCGGCCGCCACTGGTCACGATGTTTGTTGGACCAGTGAACACAGCACTATTAAAAAGTTATACATGTGGATTTTGATTTTGACTACTTATTACATCTACCACAATACTAGTGTTGAGTCAAAGCCATAATTAATTTTAAAGGGTTAATCAAGCAGATTGGCACCACGAAAGATGACAGCAGCTATTGAAACTTCCTGTGAGGGCACAGCGGCATTGTTGATTTTAGAAATATAGTCGCAATTGTAGTGTACTGGGGGAAGTGTAAGAATTGGGACATAACACAAGTGTGATTGGTCAGATACCCCTTTTCCCCTGAAGCATTTCCAGGTTCGAAGCCGGTGCCTGATTACGTACCAGTTTTCATTGATGCACTGCACCGGCGCCGCAGATATTGTAAAGGGACTAGAATGCAACCATACACATAAATAAATGTCATGCAACCACCCGTTTGCAATCATTGCCTGCTCTGAAGAGCAACAGTGCTTCAGTGGCTCAGTCAGACTGGCATCGGTGGCAATGCTAACATCATCCATGTAATACGAGAGATACTTAATTTACAGCACTATATTGCCAAACATTGGTAATTAAAACTGAAAAAAACACTCACTACTGGGTAATATGCATCACGTGATGTTAGAAGGACCATTTTCCTGTTGCAGCTGCTGTTAGCAAACGCTAGGCTAAATGCCGATGGAGCTAGCAAATAGTAACAAATGATTAACCTTGTCAACCTGGAAAAGTCGTTCTTCAATTCACTCTGGCTTTATAAGAATAAGAGCAACAAAGCACAGCTCCGACGCAGTCTGCCATTGTTGTTGTTGTTGTGAGCGGTGTTACTGAGAGAGTCTGAGACTTCTCGGGGACTCCACTCAGGCTCTGGCAGTGGAATACCAACCTGGATTGCAATTGATTCAACTTGCACAGAACTAGAACGGAAATGATTTGAGGGGGTCAGAGAGGTGCAGGTCCAGAGATGCTGAGCTCAGTGAGGTCTCTAACTTCTCTTCAAAGGAAACTGTAGCGCTTACACCTCACTCACTCATTCACCGAAAAGCTAAATAAATATTTGACTGAATCAATGATCAATGCTGCCATTCACAATGCTGACTGTCTTTATGTGTCTGGGCCAACAGAGCATTGTGGACAGAGTGTCTGAGCTTCAACCGCCATTGTGCTTTAATGTTAGGGATCAATGAAATGTAAACATCAGCTGAGAGTGAGGCAGGAAAGATTTGATGTGTGCTTTATGAGAAATCATTTAGAAGATTACAGATTTGTACAGGTTATTGTGTATATATGAGTATACTCTTTACCAATTCACCTCAGTGACCTGAAGCTGAGAACCCAGGGAGTGCATTTGTTTCTCAGTTGAATTTCAGAGTAGAAACCCTGCTTTCCCATGGAGATTATTGCTCCTGTGGCTCCCTGATTTATGTTTTGCCCAAAATGTGAAACCAGCTCAATAATCAGAAGATATCAGGGAGAGTGGGAGAGAGAAGGAGCAGGAGATAGCAAAGTGTTTTAATGGTCAGTTGGGCAAACACACACACACACACACACACACACACACACACACACACACACACACACACACACACACACACACACACACACACACACACACACACGCACACACACACACACACACACACACAGGTGCAATGCTCAAGTCTGGTATTTATTACTTTCTGGGTCTTCAACAAGCAGACTGCTAAAAGGCAGTTGTATTGATCTTTTTGCGTGTGTGGGTTTGTGTGTGTGTGTGTGTGTGTGTGTGTGTGTGTGTGTGTGTGTGTGTGTGTGTGTGTGTGTGTGTGTGTGTGTGTGTGTGTGTTGTGTGTGTGTGTGTGTGTGTGTGTGTGTGTGTGTGTGTGTGTGTGTGTGTGTGTGTGTGTCACCTTTCTCCATTTAGTTATTCACAGTACTTCCTCTTCGCTTAAGAAATTCCTTTTCCATAGGAATTTCTATCTATAGCGTTAGTATAAAAAATATCAGAATCATCCGTAACTGTGGTTAATGAAATATGCAAATAAAGAATGAATGTTTAATTTAGAAAATGACTTAACTCAACTTGTTTGTCACAGCTATAACTCAGGCTGTGTGCAGAATCAGCCAGATGTTTGGTGAGATCCACTCTGAGCATGATGGAGCAGTTTAACAGAACCCATCCAGCCTGCTTGTAGCAACACTGGTTTCTGTTGAGGTGTCCATTATAGTCAAACAGCCGCCATTAAAGTCTGCTACTATTACTGCTTTATGGCTGAGCCTGGGGGGCTCTGCAGGCTGTAAATGGACTGCTGTTTGCACACACACACACACACACACACACACACACACACACACACACACACACACACACACACACACACACACACACACACACACACACACACACACACACACACACACACAGAGCCACGTTTCCGTTCAGTCAGATGCATAACCCTGGTGTGTCAGGCAGAGTACTGACCTGTTTGGAAAGATGCTCGTCCGACACACAGAGGGTGGGGGGGGTCGACCAGCTGCCCTGTACTGACCTCCAGACCTTGACCCTTTGACCTTCACAGCATCCTGGTTGTCTTGATCAAGAGTGATGTCACAAAGGAAAGTGCTATCTGTGAGTTGGTCCGCCTGGTGTAACTTACATCCTGGTATTTGGGTGTTGAGCGATTCAACATTTCTCTGGAGGTATTTCAGTATATTTCTATGTCTCTTTTGCTTCCATATTTTATACTCCAAAATAACAATATCATTTACGAGTTAAGCTGCATTCACATGAAACGCTATTTACTTTTTGCTTACCAAAAGGCACAGAGGAGAAACAATCTTTTCTTTATGATGTTGGATTGTTGGAATTCAACATAGAAAATGCACAAAACAACGTTCTTTCCCGCACATTGGATATTTTCCTTCTTAAGATTTGCTTTCTCATGCCCCAGCGGTAATTTAATTTTGAATTAATTTTCTGTTTGATTTCCTTCTATTTCTGCCGCTACACTGCGTAGCATGAATGCAGCTTCAGCATTGATTCGGTCACATTTCTTCCTGTCACAAATACTCTGAAAGCAGTTTCTCTCAACATCAGTTGTCGAGTGATTGAAAATGTCTCAATGACTTTACACTTTGTGAGGTTTCTTTTCTCTACATTAGAACCTTTTTACTGTTGTCAGTTCCTAGTTCAACAAGCATCCCCCATGCTGCTAAATGACCTGTGTTCCCACCCATTATCAGTGTAACATCAGTTGTCTGCCCATTATTCCCAGTTTCCCCCTCTTCCTGGTATCCTCCACTCACTGCAGGGGTCAGGTGGGAATGATGCCTCTCTCTGCTCCCAGCTCCTCTGCTCTGGGAATGTCCTCTGCCTCAGAGTTACACCATCGTGAGTTTTACCGCTCCCAAACACATGCAGGGGCTGAGAAAGTACAAAATAAAAGCAGAATGATCTTCCTCTGCCGGCCTCATCTTTTGGGAGTCAGGGTGAAGGCCAAATAAGGAGGGGGAAGGGGTGTTGGTGGAGGAGGAACAAATACAAATCAAGGTCAGGTGCTTTTGCATCATCGGTATCAGCTGTTATTTTTTAAATTAAACCCTTAATGTAAAAGGAAAAATAGTGGGAGGATAGGTACAGTAACATGACTCAAATGTTATCTCAAGTGGAAATCTCCTAGGAAAATGTTAAATGTCTCAATTTTGATTTATCAGAGGACTTCTGTTAGTTCCTTCTCAAAATATTTTATCTGTCACATATTGGGTAATATCCTTTTGAAACCTGCTGAAACAATTCATAATTCAGGGCTCTCATAGCTCAATACCAGACTTGGAGAGTAACAGATTATGTAATTCGTTTTTTTTTTTTAAGTTACTGTATTCCCTTACAGTTATATAAAACAGACGTAACCAGATTACAGTTACAAAATGGGGATTACTAGCAGGATTACACAATTATAAAAATCTAAAAAGAACACATAGTGTTTGTTGTAAAATGATCAGATGTTCTCTCTTCTCTTAGAGCTGTACTGTTCTGTAGGATAATACTTTAAGTGTGAATCTATACGCCTACTGCCTGAATCTGCTTTATGGTTTTCACTTTCTTTGCTTCATTTGTTCTTTTTTAATTCAGTAGGTGAACCTATATGTTCATAAAATAGTGTGTGTGAGCTCAACTGTGTGTTAAACTAAACACACATTGTCACATTGTTCTGTTGTCTTACATAATACACTTAGGTCAAAAACATTTGATTGATATTTGGTTTGTCTTGTATTTATTTGCATTGCATTTGATATTGACGCAATCCAAAAGTAACTTTTAGTAATCAGGTTGGATTACTTTTATATATTTATACTCAGATTAGGTTACTGATTACACTTTCACAGGTAACTAGTAATTGTAACGGAATACATTTTTAAAGTAACCCTCCCATCCTACACACTCCTCACCCTTTTTCTCTCTTCCTATCCCTCCTAAAGCTGTCCCTCATTGCCCTGTGCGGGTGAGAGAGTCGACACACTCTCAATTCTCACAGCTCCACACACTTCCCTTTCAGCACCACTGAGGCTCTTTTTTTACGATGAAACGACCTGCTCCGAGAGGCCATCCATCTCACTATCTCACCCTCGCCACACACACACACCCTCAAGTGGGTGTTGGAGTTGGAGCACAGCTTTGTTTGCACTGCACTGAGACTAAAAACACTCGCTCAAGTTTTTCTTCTTTGTTAGGCCGCGGGTGAAAGTTCATCGGAGAAAGAAAGGGGGGTCAGACGCATCGATTTGGCCTTGTGACATTGGACTGGGGAAATGGGGGGGGGGGGGGGGGGGGGAGAACGACCTCTTACTATTGCAGCTTGGCTCTTGGACTGACTGACTCTGGCGCTGTTTGCTGAGCAGTGTGGGGGGGGTATCATCTTACCCGACTGCTGGACTGGGAGCTAACCAGGCTTCCTATTCAGCCCGACTGTCAGTCAATATCTTCCTCTGTTCACACAGGCTCAGGGTCCAGAGCGGCTGAAAAAGGGTCCGGGCTAGGGTCTGTTTACCTGCTAATTCCAGTTTGTAAAAGTGTTAAAGTCCTTTTTAATCATTTAAGAGAGTGAGTAGCTTAAAGGGTCATTCTGCTTTAATACAACCTGGGTCTTATTTTCATTCCTCTTCAGGATTTGTAGCGTTAAAACTGTATTCCATTCACAGATTTTTGAAATAAGAGACAAAACAGGTACTACTGTACTGTACATTGATCTTCTTTGTGTTTAAAATCAATAAATGGTGAATAATAAAAGTATAACAAATAAATATATAGTAATAAAAGTTACATCTTAAGGATTTGTGTATAAACATGACATTTATTACACATATGTTTATAATAATGTCATCAGAATTTGTCAAAATGCGGCGTCTGTGCCCAGAAATACATCTAGCTAACCTGTCCTTAGCAAGAGGTCACGTGTCCACTGCCGCTACAAATGCATAAATATACATATCAAATGAAAGCAATGGTTAAATATCATAACTGGTACTTGTAATATAACAATAACTAGTTACCTGTAAAAAATGAAATGATCAGCAACCTAATCTGAGTTCGGAATTTAAAGATATGCAACCTGATTACTTTCTGTTACTTTTGGACAACCTCAATATCGAAAAATAAATACAAGAGAAAATAAATATCAATAAGATGTTTTTTACTGAAGTGTATTATGTGAGATAACAGCACTCTTAGAAAAGAAGGAACCAAGATATCTAGGATCAAAAATGATTTTATTTATAGAAAAGCTGCCTTTCACTCAGCAGATTCAGGCAGCAGCTATACACCAACACTGAAACACATGAGCACATACTACAGTTTATAAAAGCAGAAATAAAATCTGAGCTGACAGAAAATGCTCCATTTTAGTTTAACACTTAAGCTCACACACTATTTTATGAACAAATAATACTGAATTAAAAAAGAACAAAAGAAGCAAAGAAAGTGAAAAGCATAAAGCAGACTCAGGCAGTAGGCGTATAGATTCACCCTTCAAGTATTAGCCGACAGAACAGTACGGCTCTAAGAGAAGAGATATAGTGTGGTCTTGAACCAGCCACGTGATAAATTAAATCCTTTTATTTTGCTATTTTCATTTTTTTTGTCATTAACTCTAAACATAAATAATCATTTTAGAAGTTTTATATTTTACATGTTTAAACAACAAACACATAATGTGTGAGAGGTGTTCAAGCACCGTGTGTGTGTGTGTGTGCGTGTGCGTGTGTGTGTGTGTGTGTGTGTGTGTGTGTGTGTGTGCGTGTGTGTGTGTGTGTGTGTGTGTGTGTGTGTGTGTGTGTGTGTGTGTGTGTGTGTGTGTGTGTGTATCTGTGTGTGTGTGTGTATATATGTGTTTTTGTATATGTGTATATGCGTGTGTCATTTTGTCAGCAAGGTACTTTACAGACGGCGACGGACACACAGCTGGCCGCGCTCTGAGGTGGAGCACATGCGTTTTACATTTAATCTGATTGCAGTGTGTGCTAGTGTGACTGGGAATCAAAGGGAGAGGCTCACACTGGGACATAAAGGGTGACCCCGGCACTGTGAAACACAACTAGACAGGACAACTGTGGGGGTATATTACCAGTGTGTGTGTGTGTGTGTGTGTGTGTGTGTGTGTGTGTGTGTGTGTGTGTGTCTGTGTGTGTGTGTGTGTGTGTGTGTGTGTGTGTGTGTGTGTGTGTGTGTGTGTGTGTGTGTGTGTGTGTGTGTGTGTGTGTGTGTGTGTGTGTGTGTGTGTGTGTGTGTGTGTGTGTGTGTGTGTGTGTGTGTGTGTGTGATAGAGAGAAAGAATGAGTCTCCTAGAAACAACCAACACATGTGATTATTAAGCAGCAGTTCATAACAGCACAAGCAGAGTGGGAAAGTACAGGCTCAGGACTTCTCATCAGCAAGAGTAACACACAGACACACAGACACAGACACACACACACACACACACACACACACACACACACACACACACACACACACACACACACACAGAGATATGCATAAACAACGAGGTGAGTGTTTGTGGTACAGGCTGCCCTCCAGTGGACAGAGGGTCATGTGTTTCAACCTTTTTTTTAAATTTTGAAACAGACACACTTCACATTCCATTTTCTCATTCCTGTTTCTCAGCAATGCACATCTATTAGCATCCTTATGAAGTGAAATGCTTCATTTTAACAGAAGAGAGTAAAAGGGAAGTTTCATTCAGCTTTGAAGTTAAGAAATGACTTTATGACCACCTGATCAGAAACATTGTAAAACATGACAGTATCAATAATTCATTTGAGACAAAGAATAGTTAACTTTTTTGAAATGTTTGTAAGCTGACTATTCTGTCAAAGACATTCTTCTTATTTTACAATATTCAAAGCAAAATAGGAGAACAAATGTATTTTTTGCAGGAGATGAATTAGTTTTATCATTGTAAGTTTAAATACTTTGTGTCATCTTTTAATACACAGTGTTGTTCAGTATATTTTAGGTTGTTTTTTTCTGCTGCAAAACAAAAGAATGAACATCAGGTGTAAACAACTAGAATATTAACAGGTATAGGACACGAAATACGATAAGCTACAAACATATAGAACATAAACAAGACGTATTGCGAAAATAAATTAAAAAAACATAAATACAAGTAGCCTAAATACAAGAAAAGGTAGTGTAAAGAAATGTAAAGAAATGTAGTGATATCCTTAAGCTTATTTAACATTCCGTGACCCTCAGATCTACGTTAATGCATCCGACTTGTATATGTTTGCCTGTATATTCTAAGGTATCCAATTCAAGTAAGTGTGAGTATGAAGGGATTGGAGGGTTTCAGGGCCATATGAATGGTAGCAAACTCCCAACACCCTATATAAAGGGCAGCATTGTTTTGTGTGCCAATTGAAAACTTTAAAGAGGATGTCAAAAGAGCAGATGTGTGAATGCTAAAATGTCTTCAGGCTCCTTCCATAAAAACCTGTTTTGGTTATTGCTACTTTATTTTTGGATGTTTGGCCTCTCTCTGTGCAGGATAGGCTCTTTGTATATGCTTTTGTTGAACTTGTATCCCTCTTCTGAACACCGGAGCATCAGATTTAGAATCAGAGTACTTTATCCACTCCAGATAGCTGCTGTTCCCTCACTATGCTGTATCCTATTAACTTACTCTTACCGCCACAAGGGGGAGACAAAGGTCTGTACTCCAGTTTAATAAATACATTTATTTAGGAATGTATTTTAAAGGATCACAACAAGTCTTCCTAAGTTCAGAGCCTGATTTCAGTTAAGTTTACCACTGACACAATAAAGCAAGCACTGCGTTTTACGTGTTTAATTCACATCATCAGTTATCTTATCCGATCTGCCAAGTTTATTAACAATACAAACATTAAATTACATAAAGAAAATATAGGATCACAGTTCAGAAGAGGGATCAACATCTAATATCAGTGTGTGGTTTCCTGTTTTTATTTCTATGTCTGATATACTGTGCAAATTAAGCAACAAGACAGGGAGTATATGAGACATCATATCTTCATGGCCTTTTGTGATAGCATTATTTAAATTTTGATTGACAGAAGACATCCTGGAGTAAATGTTGTTGTCATTTGACTTCTCACTTTTCCTTGCAATAGAGGTCAACATACATGTAAGTCAAAATTGGCTCGTCTTACCCCACTCTCCCCTACAATGTAAAAATACTTTAAAATGGTATCTAAGACTCAAAAGTACAAAAGTAGAAGTGCTTATTATGTTGTATTTCAGAATCATGTAAAATTACAACAACTATTAATGCAATCATTCATCACTCTAATGTTGCAACTGGTAAAGGGGAGTTCACTTTAATTACTTACAGTATATACTGCTGGGTAGCTTCATTTATGGTAATCTATTGTGATTGATTAGTTGAATTATATTTCATGATAATAACATGAATCTGCAAAGTAGTAACTAAACTTGTACAATAAATGTAGTGAAGTAAAGAGTACATTTGCATACAAATAATAAAATGTGTATTAACTACTATAAACAACTTTGAGTACAAGTACCTCACATTTTTACTGAGGTACAGTTCTAGAATAAATGTACTTAGTTACTTGACCACAGGTGGTGGGGCTGATTCCTGGTAGTGGAACAGTCTTTTAGGGGCTAGCTAGGTTAGCTTAGCTTCTCTCTCAGATCTCTCACTTAAAGGTGACCTAAATGCAAAATGCACTTTTGTACGTCTTTTATACATGAATATGTGTCCCCGGTGTTCCAGGGAACCCACCAAGTGTCAGAAAACACAACCCTCTCTATTTTCCTCCATACCCAAATCTCTTAAAAAGGGTCTGCAACGGATCTGATACAGACTGATCCAGATTTGAACACTTCTGTGACGTCACAGAAGTGGCGCTACGGCTATTGGGCCAACTCCACCAATCAGGAGGAGACAGCCACGGACATTGCCGTTCGAAAGCGCTGGAGACACTGTACATATGCCAGGGCTTTAGATGGTGTTGTTCTCACAGAATTAACCCATGCAAAGACAGTGTTAAATTGAGCGAAATGAGGAATGGCTAAAATGCATGATTTGTTTGGTATTTTGAAAAATAAAAAGTATAAATATGCCTTATATAGGTATGGTCCTACACTATATCATTCAAATATAGCATGATAGGTCCACTTAAACTCAATCCCCAAATGTCCTTCTCCCATGTTGATGAGTGTATGTCTTTCATATGCCATATGGTCTCCAGTAGAACAAATATATATATATTGAATCATTGGTGAGCGCTCCATGTTGCTGCATGGACTAAGGCCATCAGAGATCAATACGGTTCTATTGGTTCCATCTCCTTCTGTTTGCAAATGAATAACCTGCGAACTTAAAGGTCACCAACAGTATTATGCAAAATCCACTTTTTCATGTCTTTTATACATAAATGTCCACTCTGTGTTAAGAGATTCTGCAAGTTTCAGGACAGGAGTTTCTCTCTCTTTTTGTCCTGATCCATATAAAATCCTTTTTTTTATACCAATAATTTATCGGAGGGGCGTGGCCAGCAGCAGCTTGATAGCATTTATTAAAGTTACATACACAGAATCAGCACTTTTGGAACAGGGCTGAAACAGAGGGGTTTATGGGATGCTACAATGATCTGTTTTGTGTTTCAGCCAAACACTTCAGAGTCATGTTTTGTATATATCTGAGACTTATAATGTATTGTTGAAAAGAGTATAATAGGGGACCTTTAAAGCTATTTAGCTGTGTACGCTGACTTTTCTTAAGAGCCACTATTAGGTTGGCATTTTTAGTTCAGCATGAAAGATTTCAACAACAATTGAATGGATTGACAATTTGCCAGACACTCATGCTCCCATATATTTTTTTTTATTTTTTTTACCTTTATTTAACCAGGATAGGTCTCATTGAGATTAAAAATCTCTTTTTCAAGAGAGTCCTAGCTCAAGAATGGTAACAGCACAGTTTCAGACAGTTTTACAGTTACAAACAATTAAAAGACAAACAATCACAACACAGTCATACACCAAGTTTAGCCAAAGCATTTACAGACACAGCGGTCTGCTTCGAGGTCAGTTAAAGTTGCTTTGAGTGTTTCTAATGAGACCAGCTCTCTGAGTTTCAGCTCAGTTTGAAGCAGGTTCCAAGCTTGAGGGGCAGCGTAACTGAACGCTCTTTTCCCAAGTTCAGTACGGACCTTTGGTACAGTTAAAAGGAAAAAGTTCTCTGAGCGAAGCCAATAGGATCCAGTGCATTTTTTATTTATGTACATACTTAGATAAGGGGGAAGAGCACCAAGAATAGCCTTATATATAAGGATGTGCCAATGTTTCAGTCTACGCGTGGTCAGGGAAGACCATCCAACACGAGTGTATAGATTGCAGTGGTGCGTCAAGGATCTGAGGTTTGTGATGAATCTCAGTGCACCGTGGTAGACGGTGTCCAGCGAGTGAAGGCACTGAGAAGATGCATTCATATAAACCACATCTCCAAAATCCAGCACAGACAGAAAGGTTGCAGACACTAGTCTCTTTTTGGCCTCATAGGAAAAAAAAGACTTGTTTCTAAAGAAAAAATCTAATTGTATTCTTAATTTCTTCAAGAGTTCCACAATGTGGGTTTAAAAGAGAGCGAATTGTCAATTATAATTCCAAGATACTTATACTGCAACACAGATTCAACCTCCGTCCCCTGCAAGGTGGTGATAGGAGGAAGGTTCAAGACCTTGGCTTTTGCTTTCGAGAACATCATTAGGTTTGTCTTGGCAGCATTTAAAACAAGTTTCAAATCACACATGTTGGATTGTACAATGTTAAAAGCATTCTGGAGCTGACAAAGAGCCTGCTTCGGGGTGGACGCAGAACAATAAATAACTGTATCATCAGCATAAAAATGCAAATTTCAAAACATTGTTATTAAGACTGTTAATGTAAATAATAAATAACAACGGTCCTAAAACAGATCCCTGTGGCACACCCTTGGATACCGGAAGAGATGTTGAAGTTAAGCCTTCTGCCCGCACACACTGTGATCTGCATGAAAGATAATTCTTGAACCAACAGACAGCCTTACCTGAAAGACCGATACTAACAAGTCTTTGTAACAGTAAGGCATGATCCACTGTGTCAAAAGCCTTTGACAAGTCAATAAAAAGTGCTGCGCAATGCTCTCTATTGTCTAAGAAGTAAATAAGATCATTTACTACTTTTAAGGCAGCTGTTGTAGTGCTGTGTTTTTATATATATATATTTAAATAATTTTGGGGAATCATCCTCTATTGTCTGTCCAAATATCTACAAAAGAAATGTCATCCTCAACTCAGCATGTTAGCATTAACATGTTACTATCTGCCTCTATTACTCAGTTCAAAGCATTGCTGTGTCTCCTGGATATAGATTTGTGTCAATAACTAAACACTCTTTTTTTGCAGAGGCAGTTTTTGTGGAACACTTTTGATGGTTGAATTACTTTCAAAGTGTGGAGACAGGAAGAGCAACTTTATATTATATATATATTAACACACAACTCTTAACCTGCCTGCACTCATGTGACTTCCTTCCTCTTTGTTTCCTATTCAATTCCATTAGGTTTGCTGAATTGTCCGTAAGGCAGACATTGTTTACTGCTGCTTTGCCTTCATGTAAGGAACGACTAGACCAACAGGAGCACAGCTGTGGCCCCCTGATCAAAGCAGACTGGGGCCTGGGCCCTGTCAGTAGGCCCAGTCTGTTTGGGATTATCACACCTGTGGTTCAGGGATTAATCCCAGCAGAGACATGGGAACCAGGGACAAAGGGGCTCCATAGGGCCGGTGTAGAAAGGGAGGAGGGCCGTACTGTGTGGCGCATCCCAGGACTGTGGCCCCATGAGCCCTAGGTGCCAGTTCACATGTGTGGGTCATCAGGTTAAGAAGGTGTTGAGCAGATTCTGGGGGCTGCTTTTTTAGGATTTAAGTCCAAGCACCGACAACATCAGGATGTAAGGACCCCATTGAAATTGATGGGCGTCTCATAGCCCCGAGCCTGTTTTTCAGGTCTCAGGCTCGAAAATGACATTCCCAGAACAAATAACCATATCTTCCCTTCTAAAAGGGTGAAATTAATAATCTTTTTTCTAAAAGCAAGGTTACACCTGTGAGTTGGATGTAGAAGTGTCAGAATCAATATTGACGTTTTTATTTTAAAGTAAATTCAGATTGAACACAGTAAAAAAATGTAAATTATTGTGTCCGTCCAAAGAAAATAAAAGATTATAGTGAAAACCACCCTTGAATGATGGGATGGTAGACTAAAAGCTTTAGGAATCCAAACTACAAAATATAATAACTACCCTGTATCAAGATTGACGCAAAACAAGTGAAATCTGACCTTTTTAGAGAGATTTAGCACAAAAAAAACACTTCTGGGGTCATTTGGGTGGATTTGACCTATCTCTGGCCCCCCTTGCTCGATTTTGCTGATTGACATCTCTCTTTCTAACCGTCAGAGCCAATGGAATCGAGGGGAACTCCCACATACTCCTTATTTGGTAATGTGTGTGTGTGAGACTGCCGCATATATAGCCAAGACCGGAGGCTGCGATAACTCTGGTGGCTACCATTAGCAGCTAGCTATTACACTCCGATTTGTTCATAAAAATTGAATTATGGATTATGAATTTAAAAAATGATTACCCAGAAACATTATCAACCATGGATTAACCGATTCAGCCGCGTTTTTTCTCGTTTTAATGCCATTGAAGTCTTTTGATCAGATTGACAGCTACGGTGAGACGATCTCCCGTAAAAGCTCCGTAAAGGTACGTGTTGTGATGTCTGTGTTTGCTTCCCCTGTCTTGAGTTCGGATCACTCAGTGATGATATATATACCTAAATAACCTGTGGAACCTCAGCTTTAATCGGATATCTTGTATGGGCAGCTACGATAAGTAATAAGGGTATATTTTATCTTGAGTTCTGTGCCAAAGTGCGTTAGCATTTTTCGCTCAGGGGTCATTTAGATGCTTCTTATGAGACTTGTGTTTTGTTTTGGTACAAATGGTTTGTATTGTCAGTTAGCTGAGATTATACCCGTTAATCTGGTACAACACATTAATAGGTTTTTAAATTTTAAGATCCCCTGAGACACAGTGTCGTGAGAAAAAGAAAAAAAAAGTACCCGCCGACGGGGACCTTGGGGATTAACAGGTTAAAGAGGGCATCTAATGATCATTTTCAGGTTCCTATTAGTATTTAGTGTCTCTACTGGGACATGTCTCCATGGTTTAATATTCAAAAAGCTCTATTTTTTCTCATACTGCTTGTGCTGCAGCACCTCTTTTCACCCTCTGTCTGAAACAGGGGCGGACTGGGAGGAAAAAGTGGCCCGGGGATTAATTGGCAGACAGGCCCACTTAATGTGCGGTATTGCGGTGTCAGTACACGATCGGCTCAGGTACACAATCGGCTCGGGTGCATATCCGTCGCATCTGTCATCCGTCATATGACGTCATATCCAGCGTAATTTTCGCGGGCTTCTCTGCGTCAACCGTCACAGTATCATCATTACGTTGTATGAAATTGCATGTAACGGACGCTTTTATCCAAAAAGAGAATTACAATAAGTGCATTCGACTTTTATCCAAAAGCGACTTACAATAAGTGCATTCGACCAACAAGATACAAACATTTAACAATGGAAGTGTCCATCGTTTTGTGTGATAAAAATGTAATTTATGTTAACAAAAATACACTGTAATAAAAACTAGGTTTACATTTTGCTCATGCTTTTCTAGGACAAATGTAAATGAAAAAATTTTTCATTAATGTTTATTATTTTTAATCTGTCATATAATAATCGAATCCCTGAAGGAAATACGATACGATACGATAATACTTTATTGGTCAGATCAAGTCTGAAATTTGACTTGCGTCACAGCAGCTCCATGTCCAACATCAACAGACAAAGTATCCAGACACAATACATGAAAACACAAACAACAAACATTTAACATAACAGCACAATCAGTGAGAGAAAACATGCTCAAAGAACCTTCAGCGTGCATTTGATCTGGGATTTAGCTCTGTGTTTACTGTGAGGATTGACTGATGCACGAAGGAGTGCTTCAGTCTGACTTTATTGAAACGTGGGACCCTTTATCTCCGATTAGATGGTAGCAGTTCATATTCACTGTTCAGAACATGGTTTGGGTCAGAGATGATGTTGTTGGACAGCCTCACTAGGTTGTTATGATAGGCTGAGTCATAGAGTCTTTGACAGGGTTGACCAGCAATCTTTGTGCAGATTTTTAACAGGTGGAGCAGTTTTGATTTTAAAGCTGCTGACAAACATTTGTACCAGGTAGTATTGCAGTACTGCAGAATAGACAAGATCACAGATGTAAAGAACAACAGAATAATTTCTCTGCTCGCCCCAAAAGACCTAAGACGGCGGAGAAAATAAATTCTTTGTTTTGTTTTTTTGCACAGATATTCAATGTGATCCTTCCATGACAGCAGATGGTCAATTATTACACCCAAGTATTTGTATGAAACTCCCTGCTTGATTTCATCTGTATGGATGACAATGGGGAATTTATGGGAGTCAGATGGTGAGCCAAAAATGATTTCCTCAGTTTTCTTGGTGTTGATCTCAAGAGCATTGTTATCAGTCTACTCAACCACCTGATTTACAGCCTGTTGGTGCAGTTCAGGGTCGTCTGTGTTACTTAGCAGAGATATTATTGCAGTATCATCAGAGTACTTAATGATGACTTGATTTTGTGTGTTGGTACGACAATCATCAGTGTAGAGAGTAAAGAGCACAGCTGAACTCAAGCAGCCCTGGGGGGCCCCTACATAGGTTGTGATGGCAGATGACAGGGTTTTGTTAACCTTCACAAGTTGCTCTCTACTAGTGAGGAAAGCAGCATACCAGTAAATAAGGTATGGATTTACTTCCATTTTGGCCATTTTTGACACCAAGATGTCTGCTTGTATTGTGTTGAATGCTGATGAGAAGTCTAGGAAGAGGGCTCTTGACAAATGTGTGTTTCCATTCATAAGAAGGGTTAGCCTGTCAGGTGGGCGGAGTATGTGTGTTGTCGCGGCTGGTGTGAATCAGCTGGATGAGGGCAGCGTGATTGGCTGCTGCCTGCCAAGCCTTCCAGAGAGCTACGTGGATTGGCCGGTGGTTGGTTAAAGCGAGGAGCTGGGACATTTACCAGGAGGGCCGGGAGAACGGGAAAGTTGAAGCTACGAGGTGAAGAGGGAACGGGAAGCAAGGCTCTGGACGGATCGATGAAGAAACGACCGTGAGGCGAAGGTCCACTGTGGAAGTTCTGCTGCACTGCGATTGGCTGCCAGCCGCTGATCGACGGGTCGGTTGAAGGCAGAATTGCAACGCTCCCAAGTTCCTGTTTATTGCAACGCACCCTAGTTCCTGTTTATTGCAACGGACCCTAGTTCCTGTTTATTGCAACGCACTCAAGTTCCTGCTTATTGCAACGCACTCAAGTTCCTGATCATTGCAACGTCCAATCAGGGCGTATCTGAGTCGGACGCGCTCCGAACTATTGGGAGACGCATGCCAAGTCTCCAGCTGCTGTCTTCCAACCAGATCCCTGGGTCGCTCAGTATTGGAACAAGCTGCGCTTAAGGAAGGGTGAGAGAAATAACTTTTAACTCCTCTCGGTCTGAGGTGTTCCTGACCGAGAGCGGACCCATAACTATTTTAACTCGGGCCATGTCTTGGCAGGCTGTCACTGGTTAAATGAACAAAGGGTGTATGGAGTGCAAATAGTGCCACTCGTTGTCATTTGGCCACCAGTGCCAGTGACTGTTCCGAATTAATCCTTAGCGGCCAGTGAGTGGGAGAGCATGTTTATTGTGAGATGTGTGTAGTGCTTTCTTTAAATAGAAGTGTCATGTGTGTAGTGATTCCCTAATAGAAGTGCCATGTGTTTGCGTTATTTGCATGCTTTTGTGATCTTTTACTGTTAGTTGTACCATTGATAGTCCCTCTGGCCAGCAGGGGGTGGGGTAGAGCTGTAACAGCCTGAATAACGGGGTGGTCTATAGACACTGCATTACTTGGCCTTGTGATACATTTCCATGTGAGAAGCTTCGCTGATATGGTCCCTTACTGTTAACTTCATTTATAATAAAGATTATTGTGTTACCTGATATCTGCCTGCTCCTCGTGTGTGTGGGTTAATTGGGGGATTAAAATAACTGGGTTCCAGCAAGTGGGCCATTACATGGAGGGCTCACTCGCGACATAGGTGTTGCGTTTATCTAAATGTTTAGTGATGATGTGAACCAGAGTGGCCACAGCATCTTCTGTGCCGCACCCTTGTTTATAGGCAAATTGGTATGGATCCAGTTTGTCTTGTGTTGTACTGATAAGACATCGGAGGGCTATTGGTCTGTAGTCCTTATGTTCTTTTGGGCATGGAATTTTGGGCAGCGGTTTGATGTGTGAAGTTTTCCATGACAGAGGGATGGTGTGCGTGTCAATAGAAGCCTGAAAGATAGGTTGCCACACTGGAGCCAACTCAGTAGCAAAGTTCTTCAGCAGAAAACCGCTACACCCATCTGGCCCAGCCGCTTTCTTGGTGTTGGTGCACTGAAATGTTTTTCTGACCTCTTCGACACTGATGGTAATTTTGTCAGAGGAAGCAGGTATTATGGTTTCGAGCATTTCAGTGCACTTTGGAGAATTATCCAGTGAATCAAAACGGGTAAAGAACGTGTTTAGTTCGTTAGCAAAACAAAATTCATTGTTCGTCGCAATAGGTTTAGCTGAGGGTGACATTCCTGTCATGGTTTTCATGGTGTCCCATACCTTTTTGGGATTTTTGGCTTTAAAAGCATTTTCCAAAAGCTCTCTGTGTGCCAGTTTTGATTCCCTCAATTTCACTTTCAGTTCTTTCTCTGTCTGTTTAAGTGCTCCATAGTCTTTGTTTTTGAAAGCTATTTTCCTGGTATTTATAACGGTTTTAATGTCCTTAGTCACATAAGATTTATTATTTGGATAGATTTGTATTTCTTTAGTGGGAACAACTAGTTCTACACAGAAGTGGATATAGTCATTGGTAACAGTAGTTATTTCATCTAGTGAACCTTCCTGAAAAATTTCCCAATCTATCCAATCAAAACAGGCTTTCAACTGTTCCCTACTTTCATTGTCCATGTCCTTATTACTTTCTTTTCCGGTTTACTTCTCTTCAGTTTGGTCTAATGACTGGTATCATATTCACAACATTATGATCAGAGTTCAGTATTGGTGGTCCACATTTAGTCACATAGGCTCCTTTAACATTTACGAAACATTTGTCCAGGATATTGTCTTTTCTGGTGTGGTCCTTAACATACTGTTGGAACCCAGGTAACACAGTCTCTAGGCGACATTGGTTCATGTCCCCGAGCACTATTGCCGGTGCATCGGGGTGGCTGAGTTGCAGCTCGTGAACACAGTCAGCGATGGAGCCGGCCGCCAGTGACGCTCTGCCGCTGGGATGCACGTAAATAACAAACAGTAAAATACACCCGAATTCTCTAGGTAGATAGAAGGGTCTTAACGTCATCCCGAGAATTTCTACGTTGGGATCACAGGTTTTACATTTTACTGAGTATGATCGGCACCACAGATCATTAATATACACACAAATACCGCCTCCTCTGATTTTCCTCGAGGTCGCATCCCTGTCTGCTCGAACAAGGGTGAATCCGGGTACTTCAGAGAGAGATTCAGGCATCGTAGATTGTAGCCAACTTTCCGTGAAACATAGTAAAGAGGCCTCACGAAATTCATGACAGTACCTTGTGTATATCCTTAGTGTGTCCACTTTGTTGCTCAATGAGCGCAGGTTTATGAGAATGATGGATGGAAGTGGTGAACGACTGAATCTCCGCCGTAGGCGATTCCGAACGCCTCCCCTCCTTCCTCGTCTCTTTTTCCTGATGTGTCTAAGCAGCTCCCGAGGGATGTCATCCAATAACGAAGAACACAGGTGGCTTGGTGTATTCGTTGGAGGCCGATCGCATTGTAGCTCCAGCATAGCCTCTCGGCTGTAGCAGCGTAGAGGCCGGGGCTCCTCGCCGTACCTGTTCGTGTTGAGGCTCAGGTGTGTTTTGAAAAGTTGTATGGCCAGACATGGTCTGCAGAAGGCAAAAGTAATCCACAGGATCAAAAGCATGGTCTCTCAAAAATGATGTGTCATACAGACAAATAACGTTTAGACAATAATTAGCCCAAAAACAAACAAACAAAACAAAACACAAGACGGATGGAGCAGCTGAGACGCGGTGCGCAGCCGAGCAGCGCACTTCACGCACTTCACGCAAACGGAAGAAATAAAGCAATTTAGCAGCAATTGAAACACAAGAACCACTCATCCAAAAGTATTTCGCTGTGAAATATAGAGAGAATGAAACATCCATATAAATGACATAGAACAGATATAAACACAAAGCAAATAAAAATAATTACCAGTCACTATTCATGAAATACAGTATCTGAAAAATATATTGATGAAGTGACGCTGCAGAACATCATGTGAGTCAATGGGAAAGTCCGTTTAGGAAACACATGATGTACAGAACTTCTTTGTGTGTATAGCACAGATGTACTTGTTGCAGTTGCTGCATGTAGTTTGTGTCTTGGAGTCCTTTGAGGGTCCACAGACCTCACAGCTGGCTGTGGGGTCTTCCAGAAGCTGACTGTGGGGGTCTTCTTGCGGCTGGCTTTGGGGGTCTTCCAGCAGCTGGCTCTGAGTCAAGTTCATCTTCCAATTTGCTGTCAAATTCTGAGTTTACCTGCACATTATCCTCATCTTCTGAAATGTCTTCCTGTTCCACTTCACCGTGTTCTTCTAATGCATTCCACTCAGTCTCATCCATTATTAGCTCCAAGGCTCTCTGAGCAGAATATATTTTGGCCATTTTGTTGGTAGATAATTGAAGTTCTGCACTACACTGTTACTACAGAGGTTATGTCTCTGTTTAGTCCCTCTTCCGGCATGCAGGTGGAAGATCTAAAATGTTTATAATGTTCTAGGATAGTTTTGTGTACACACTACAAAGAGTAAAGATCAAGGGAAAACAGGATCAAACAGCTTCTCTATGCATACGTGTGTGTGTGTGTGTGTGTGTGTGACAAACATCCAGTATTAACCTTACTGTTTTTTACTAACAGTAACCAACTAATAATTTTCCTATTGCAGAGATCAAATGTTTCCTTGTCTGAAAGGAGAAACCGGATTTTAAAACAACATTTTCAGTGTGTGACTTGAAAGATAAGTTCTGATCAATAATAAAACCTAGATATGTGTATGTAGTGACCCTTTCAATGTCATTCCCTTGAACAGTGCAAATGTTGGGGAGAAAAGAAGTTCACTTTTTGCCATTTGAGAATATCATGACTTTGGAGTTGTCTGCATTTAGTACTAACTTGAGTTGAGATAAATGGGATGGAAGAACATCAAAGGCAGACTTGGCGCACACCCTTTCAAATCAAATCAATCAAGTGTTATTTATATAGCACATTTATAAACGATTTATGGTTGAGCCAAAGTGCTGTACAAATAATAAAAATACCCTACAGTAAAGACATTTTACAGTTAATACAACAGCAGTTTTTTCATTATATCAGTAATTTCTATAGCACATTTATAAACGATTTTTGGTTGAGCCAAAGTGCTGTACAAATAATAAAAATACCCTACAGTAAAGAAATGTTACAGCTAATACAACAGCAGTTTGTTCAGAATATCAGTATGAGAAAAACGACACCCTCTATCCTTAGACCCTCACATCGTACAAGGAAAAACTTCCAGAGAAAACCCACAGTTTAAAGGGAAAAACTAACCGCTAGCATCACAGCCACTGCTCCGTTTTCGGAGACCTTGCACCGTTACATGCAATGTCATACAACGTAATGATGATACTGTGACGGTTGACGCAGAGAAGCCCGCGAAAATGACGCCGGATATGACGTCATATGACGGATGCGACGGATATGCACCCGAGCCGATCGTGTACCCAAGCCGATCTTGTACTGACAGCGGCAGTAATCTTAAACAAAGTGTTTAGGGACTAAACAAGAGAAAAAACACTGTGGACGCGCAAAAACTCGGTCTTTCCAAAAGTATGCGTTTGACCTTTTATTTCCAAAGCAAAATCATTCTATATCCATATGCGTAGGCCTATATTCCTTTACACTTGCATGCGTCCAACAAAAATGGTCCTTCTCAAGCTCACTCCCCAACTATTACAAAGTGCGCAGTTAAAAGCAACCGGATATAACCACAAACGTCACCACACAAATTCAATGACACGCCCACCACCTATAGTAACTCAAAAAACATGTATCGTAACAAACACATAAAAATACTTCATATGTGGCTCCTACATGCAGCATGTATCGGCCGGCCGGCGACGAAAGTATGTTACTTAACAAAAAAACCTATGCATTTAATGTTATTTTGGACCATTATTCATATAGTAATCACATTAACTGAGCCCTTGAGTTGCCTGGAACAAAATAGTTACAGCATATATTTATTCATTTTAATATTAACACATCATTGATGCAATAACATTTGGACCCAATGTGCCTGATTTGACGCAAGGAAGCATCCTCAATGTGGGAGAGACCATTTAACAGGGGGTGTCAGCAGGTGGTGGACCTCACCTCCTCTAGGGGGGTCCGGGGGCATGCCCCCCCCGGGAAGATTTTTTTTTAAATGTTGAAGTTAAATGCATCAATCTGGTGCAAAATTAGGGAGTAAATCTATGGATATATCTCTGAATACCCATAAGAAACAGAACTGTAAACAGATTTACTTTTTCTTTCAACATTTATTTGAACAGCAAGTGGAGGCAAAAGTGACTGTACCCAAAACAATAAACCTGCTAGCTAACTAGCCTAAACTCAGTAACATAATGTGGGCAACACGTTCTTCTTCACAGCCGCGCGACCTCTGAGTCAGCCTTTTCTATCCTACGGGTACAGCCACTCGCCCTGATCCCCGTTTCCCTGCCAACCCCCCTCCCCTATGCAAGCCCCTCCCTCTGAACCCAGGGCTTGCTACCATACTGTATACTGTATACACAAACTATACAAAAACGCCTTTACGCTTTGGAGCTTGTTTATCCATCTGTAAGCAACTGCCAGCTAGGTCTCTCAGTCACTCACTCCTGATCGTTCACAGCGCAGTGACAGCTGCTACGGGCCTGATGTGTGAAAGTGAAACTATCTGATAGATAGAACATAGGTAGCCTATCAAAACGGCCCAGCCCAGCCCAGCAGGGTGTGGGCCACACCCCACCAGGGAGTGGCCGGAACACTTACAAATGTGGGCCGGAAGAATTTAGGCAAAGAAAAAAATAAAAATAAAAATGTTGTCCCTCCGGCCCACACACAGCACCAGTATTCCCAATGGCCAGTCCGCCCCTGGTCTGAAACCAGAGCCCAGTCTGCTCTGATTGGTTAGCTGGCTGGTTCTGTTGTGATTCTTCAATGCTTAGAGAAGTCACACCCCTTAGCCTATCACGTACAATGTCTTTTAGAGCTAGCCAATGAAGGCGCGAGACAGATTATTGATGTCATTATGTTACGGAAGTAAACAAAGGAGTCCAATGGAGGGGTGAAATTTGGGATTTTAGTCTTTGCAGACCATGTAAATGCACAAAAAACTAAATATAACACTACAGGAAAAGGAAAACTCCAAAAAACTGAATAGAGCCTCTTTAATATAATATTATGTTTCACAAAAAAGATCACATTTTTACATCATAAAATTCACAAAAGATATGGCTCTTCAGGGGTGGCCGTAAGGAACAATGGCCAATTCAACCTTTCATTGGATAAGATACATTATCCCAAGTTGCTCCTGATGGCATGGCTAAAGGTGTGAGTGAGTGTGTGTGAATGTGTAGCAGACTCTTCAATCAATCAATCAATGTTTATTTATATAGCCCAATATCACAAATGTTACATTTGTCTCAGTGGACTTCACAGTTTGTACAGAATATCAGTATGACAATACGACACCCTCTGTCCTTAGACCCTCACATCGTACAAGGAAAAACTTCCAGAGAAAACCCACAGTTTAAAGGGAAAAATGGGAGAAACCTCAGGGAGAGCAACAGAGGAGGGATCCCTCTCCCAGGACGCACAGACGTGCAATAGATGCCGTGTGTAAATTGAAAATATAATACATTTGCAACATAGGTAGTCCAAATGTTTGGAAATGCATGTGTGTATAATAGGAAGATGAATCCACGAGGATATCCATCCAGGACCCTCACTTCATCATTTCTTATTTTTTTCCCACCAGCAAATGAGCTGACACAGAATTTGGTTAGCATTTTACACAGGTGTCTAGATGAGTAAACAAGTTGTTCACTGCAGGTAAGGTCTTTATTAATGTGTTACTTGCTAAAGGCTGACCCCTGACCCTCCCAGTGGGACCCTTGCAGTGTCACATATATGTGCTGTATCAGCCTTCTTTCTTTTACTGGTCATGCAGAAATTCCTCTCTCCTTATTTGTTTAGCTAATTCCAATGGCCTTTTCCCAGTCGGCTCCTCCTGAGTTAGTTTGTCTTACAGCTTATGTCTCCAGCGTACTTCATCTAAAACAAATAAGAAAAAAAGATCATGAGTCATCCCTTCAAAGCTGCTGTCCATTTGGCTTATACGCCCCCCAATGACAAAATCCCCCAAGGTTCTATTTTGTTTCTTTTAAACAGTTCATGGTCCCAGACTTGGATGGCCATTTCATTACATCTACACCTGCACACATGCACACTCACATGCACACAAACAGTGCTCCTCATGAATGACATGTGGCATGGTAGGCCAGTACCAGTGTCTTTAAGAGGAGTCACTTACAACTACTTCAATATCGTAGACATTCCCACAGGAGCAATCTGGGGTTCAGTAGCTTGCCAAGGACACTTGTTGACGATATGATGTTTTTTTCTACACAGCTTTTGGAAATATTCACTATCACACTTATATCATGATAATGATATGAAAATAAATATCATGTAGAGATATAAATAGAAAGCAGCATAATTCTTACAAAGGACCCTCTAATCTAGTATGTATGTGTGTTTAAGTGCCCAGTGTTCAACATACTTTTAATGTATTAAAGATTTATATAATTCATAAACATTTCAAAGAAACATATCATTAGATGGAAATAGGTGAAACAACGTTGTGAAATGTGAAAGCTGCTGCAGACGCTTTTCACCCAGCATTTCCTTTAATTTCTAAATGAAAGGAAAGACAGAACATTCATATTGATGTCATTTGTGACTCTGGGAACCAACAACAGACCTGCACTCTGTGCATTAAAAGGACAACTCACATTTGAGGTGCTTTATAAACCTCAGATCCAGAGGAGAACAGCAGCCACCATGAGAGCTTCAGCCAAGGCGGGGGGGCTCCACTCGGCTCCACCTGCAGGAAAAAAACTGATTTAAAAAAGAATGTATAATATATATATATACATTTCTAGTTCTGTTGTAGTAGCCAAAGAATAGGAATCTGTCAACGAGCAATAGCTTGAATTCATGAATACAGTCTACATACATAATGTATTATTACAATACACAGTATTTCAATTTACTCTACATTTAAATATCTGGTTTTATTTGACGTCATTCTAATTTACCTGTTTATAATTTGGTTCAGTTATTTCTGCATTTTAAACTAAACCATTCTTTTGCACTTTTTATATAGTATATTATGTTGCATTGTTGGAGGAGCCTTAATATATATATATATATATATATATAATATAATATTAAATATCGCTGTAGCTATTGTGCATATGACATAAAGCCATTGAATCTTTGATTATTTTAATCACTCATTGATTACTGGCTCTGTTTGCTTGTATTATAGTTATTCAAAAATGTATTATCTATACAGGGTGGCTGTGGCTCAGTGGATAGAGTGCTGGACTTCAAATCAGGGGGTCACAGGTTCAAACCCCACTACTATGTCGTTATATCCCTGGGCAAGACACTCCTGTGGGGATTGCCCACAGTATTGAATGTATGCAAGTCTCTTTGGATGAAAGTGTCTAACAAATGACATGTAATGTAATCCTTTGTTTAAAGTGTTAACAATCATAAAACTTCCTGTAGAATGAATATCTCTTCATATGTAACAGAACAGGCCTTTTTCACATGAGACAGTTTGAATAGTCATACAGTAGTAGGTAAAAAAACAGACATTACTTAAAAAACACTACAGATGGCTCTACTACTGAGACATGTTAACAAATGTTCTGTGAAAAGGGCCTCTGGTATATTTGCAATACACTGTTAGTCCAGCAGGTGTCAGCAGCACCACATGATTAGGTTTATAGTAAATCTGACAAAATTGTACTTCCTGTGTGTCCCTGTGATTTTGGTCTGAAGAAGGCCCAATTCAAACCTATCCCTCCACCCTCACATTTAATGAAATAGTAAACTCCTTCTGTATCTTCAACTTGTTAACATCTGTCTCACAATACAAAATGTCTCCTACTTTGTACAGTTCACTTGAGGTTGTTGCAGGGAACCTTTTGCGCACAGCGTGATTTGAGGGACACAAACAGGGTTGCAAATAGCCAGGTAGGCCAGCTGGGTAAGTCAGAACGATTGCAGACTTCCTGTTGAAGGCTTTAATACATTCCGGTAGGTTTTAATAAGTTAGTTAGCTTTGCAAGTGCCCTCTTGGATGTCATTGGATTATGGAATAAGGCAGAAAATAAGATTTTGGCAAACACACGTATTGTTTAGCAGGATTATCTCCACATTAACATACATTTTGTCATTTCTGAAATGAAAATGCAATTGCCAGAAATGTTGTAGGTCAAAATAGGAAAATCTCTTGTTTGTGTTGACAGATCTTACTTATTTCAGGCATCTAACTAAAAGCACATTCAAAAAACCATTGACATTGAGGTAAGGGAACCAGAAGTAATTATACGCTAACTAATTTCCAGTTTAGGGTTACAGTGCTGCTAACAGCTAGCTATCTGCTCCTCAGCTCCACCCACAATCCACCTATTTGCCCATTTTAAGGCTAGCCAGGAGTTAGGCGGAGTCATCACTGTCAAGATGGCCACCACATACATTGGTCTACTCAACGGCTCTTTTAAAGCATTTTAGAGACTTCAAAAATGTATACAGTCCATGGTTTTAAATCAGGAAATTATCGGTTAAAGGATACACAGAACAATCAATTCTGCTATTAACTTACTCCGGTTTGAAGGGCAGGTGGTAGCCTGGATCTCGTTTGGAGCTGTGAGAAAGAAAGTGAAGTTTCACTTTTGTCAAAAAGACGTTTTGGAAAACACGCTACATTGCTTTTCCTTTCTTAACTGAGAGAATGGTTTGTTTTCCTCTATCTGATTAATCCTGTAGTGAAAAGTTAAATGTTCTTCCTTACCGTCAACATGTAAAGTAAGTTGGCAGATTCTATTGGTTGTCCCTCCACTTTCAAACACTTTTGCAAAAACATCGAAAACCTTTTGATTATCTTCCATCGTTGTGTTTTCAAGTTTGATTGAAACATGTCCTATTCTCATGTCCTGATGGAAGGCTGTGGTCCTGCCTCGATAAAGTCTGTCCACATGCTCTGGCATCTCTGTTCCTTTATCAAAAGAGTATAAAACCTTCTTGTTTTCATCCTGCCAGTAAAATCGTAGATTATGTAGGTCAGTTATATTTGTGTTCAACAAACATGGGAGTATCGTTGATTTCCCGACGGTTGTGTTGACTCGAGGAATCCCTGTTGCATCACACACTAAAAATAACAGAAACGTGATGGACAGCATGTTTTATGTTCATTAAGATTAAATCATTTGGTTCCCAAACTAAACAAATGCCATAGATAATGAATTATTCCTTTGTGTTCATGTCATGTACACACACACACACAGACACACACACACACACAGCAGACTTACCTAACAGGAGAAAGTAGGCCACTGATACAATAATCATTTTTTAGACGCTCACTTCAAACACGTAGACTGTGCTGGCTGCTAACATACACATGTTTGATGATCATAGGAAGTCCCCCTATAAAACCTTTGTTTCCTCTTCTGCGGACAATCAACCCTTCCTCTTTCCCCCGGTTGCGTTTGCTGACTAACCATATATATTTATAGAAACCGTCGCTTGAACATTGCAAATTATTTTCAAAGTCGCAATGAGGACAATGACAAAGTAACGTATGTATTCCTTTTTGGCACGATAAAGGGTGTGGTCAGTGTATACATTTAAGAAGAAGTAAGATGACTTCAAGTGGCCGGAAGTTACAGACTAACCACGTCATACTGAAGTCATCTGAGGATACGCTTCCCTAAAACATCTGAGGACACGCTTCCCTAAAACATTTCAATCAGGTTTTAAGTCCAACCACCGTACAGAGACTGCTGCAACTAAAACAATGAATGATCACCGACTCATCAATTTTGCAAATAAGGCCTCAATCCTTATTCTAGTAGACTTAAAGGTCACCTATTATACAAATTCCACTTTTTCATGTCTTTTATACATAAACATGTGTCCCCTCTTGGCCACTTTATGATGTCATAACGATTTTTTTTGGCTTGTGTAACCATTAGCCAATCACCAACCAAGGTAACACCCCCCACCTTATCACCTGAATCTCCTCCTAGAGCAGGGGTTCCCAAAGTGGGGGTCGCGACCCCCCGGGGGGTCTCAAGATCCCGAGTGGGGGTCGCGAGATGATTACAAAATAATTAATATATATATTAATATTATTAATAATAACGGGTGCATAGACATTATTCAGGGGCGGACTAGCCATCTGTATAATTTCCCCACACCGCAACACAGTCTCACTCCATAAACGTCCAGGAGCGTCAGGGTCCCGAGGCGTGCAGTTGGGACGCTCCTAGGCTCCTTCAGCTTCATAAAGGGACGCAAATAGCTTTCAACTGATTGCAATGTATTCCCATCTGCGGCGGGATTTGACACTCATGGAAGCACGGCATTCATTTGTGTCGGCTGCCCTTAAAGGCAATGTGAGCGTCCATTCCCATTGGATAACAGAGAATTGTACACCAGGAAGTAAGTATTCTCCTTACTGTCAAATTGATTTGACAGTGAAATCTCCACTACTCATCAACTCAAAAACACCAGATTATCCTTGTTGATTAAACGACATTGTTGAGGTTTAGGATGGCAGCTTATTCTTACGCTGCACTCGGAGAGAAATATAACTGTTTAGCCCTTGAGCATAATTTATTCCTCTGCTTCACAGGTGATTCCTTTGCTCAGCCGAGCTAACTTAGAAGAGAACAAAGATAGACAGTGTACACGTGCATCAGGTGAACACACCCTCATTTACATGACGCAAGCCTGGTCATTACGTAGCACGTAATACTACAGTGCCTCACAGTGGTACAATAACAGTATTACATCCCTATAGTACAGAATAGACACAATCTCTCTATACATACAATAACTGAGGACATACAGTATGTAAACATTTCCCTTAACAACCCCACTTGTTCTCAGGTTGCTGTATTCCAAAAATGTAAACAAAATGAAAATGTGGACCTCCTCACACATTTTAAACTCCAAAAACGATTCCTGCAAACTTCTTCCGGTTCAGCTTAGTTACAGGTTGTCATTATGTCTGCCACCATCTCTTCAGTACGGCAGTACACCAGAGTTACTTTCCCATCCTTTACAGTTGATCTTATGAAGTGGTACTTTATGTCAACGTGCTTGCACCTCTGTCTGCTTACAGGGTTTTTGGCTAGGGCAATTGTTCCCTGGTTGTCCTCATACACTACTGTTTGTGTATATTTGTAATCATCGATATCCTCCAGTAACTGCTCTAGATATATACACTCTTGTATAGTTGAGGCCAGAGCCATGTATTCCGCCTCACAGGTGGAAAGTGCCACTGTAGGCTGCTTCTTACTCTTCCATGAAACTAAAGAGCTGTTCTTACTGAGGCTTACACAATATCCTGTGGTACTGCGCCTGTCGGTGACATCAGATGCCCAGTCGGCATCACTGTAGGCTAGTAAGCCTAGCTTCTCACTATCGTTTCTTCTGAAACACAACTCTTTCTCTATAGTGCCTCGAAGGTATCTTAACACGTGTTTCACAGTTACCCACTGCTCCTCTGTAGGCTCAGCAAAATATTGTGATAGTTTGCTCACAACAAAACTTAAATCTGGCCTTGTACATGTGGTCAGGTATATAAGGCTGCCTACCGCCTCTCTGTACATCCTGACATCATCCATTTCCACTGCATTTTCTGTATAGTCAAGTTTTTGATCACAGGGTGTTTCTCTGGGTTTACAGTTTTGCATGTTAAACCTCCCCAGTATCTTGTTAAAATATTTTTCCTGTGACATCTTTACACATCCATCCGAATGTTTGAAATCGATACCCAGAAAATGTTTTAGGCTGCCTAAATCTTTCCTCTTAAATTTGGCAGAGAGCATCTCTTTCACTTCCTTCAGTATTTTGTCATTGCTAGCTGCAATGATCAGATCATCGACCCAGATGATTACAATCACCTTTCCACTTTCGGTCTCTTTGGCATAGACATAGTGGTCTGCTGGGTTCTGTGCAATATCGTCTTCAGTTAAACAATCGTGCAAAATCCTGTTCCAATTTCTACCGGATTGTTTTAGACCATAAAGAGATTTTTCTAGCTTACACACTAGACCTTCCCCTCTTTCTTCGTAACCCTCTGGTTGTTCAATATAGATTTCATAATCTATAGGAGCGTGTAAGTACGCTGTTTTTACATCCATCTGATGCAGTAGCAAGTCCTCCTGTGCTGCTTTCTGTAACAACACTCTTTCACTCGTCAAGCTGGCCGTGGGAAAAAGTCTCTCCATAGTCAATCCCCATCCTCTGGCTATAGCCTTTGGCCACAAACCTTGCTTTGTACTTGTCCATTCCCTCAATATCACTTTTGATAGAGTAAACCCATTTGCCCCCCACTGTCTTTTTGCCTTTTGGCAGATTTCTCAGGGTAAATATGTTGTTGTCGTTTAATGATTGGATTTCGTCATCCATGGCTTTGACCCACTCTTTTGAGTCAGTAGACGTCATATCCTCCTTAAATGTCTGTGGAATGCCACATACTGCTCTGTAGCAGTAGTCTATGGTAGTATAAATCACATCACTATCACTGTCTTCAGTTACAAAGTCCTTGAAGTGACTTGGTTTCCTTCTGTTTCTAGTCGGGTATCTCCCACCCTCAGATTCATCATCTGTCCCACTTGGTTGTGTTTGGCTACTGTCGTCAGACATAGTTACTGGACTGTCACTTTGTGCAATAGTCTCTTTAGCATTCTCTGTCCTCTCATTTATCTCCTGTGTGACCCTGCTAGCCCTAGGCTGCCTCACACTGTCTTTGTCATCATTTGGGTCTGACCCAAATGTCTGTGTCTGTTTCTCCACAGTTACCTTGTTTTACAAACTTGACTAGCCTGTGCTTTTGTACTTTCTCAGTATCTGGGTGATAGACCAAATACGCGGGGCTGTTCTTGTCATAACCCACAAAACGCCCCTGATCACACCTGGAATCAAGTTTTCCCTTGTCCTGTTTGTGTGTGTAACATACAGACCCAAACTTCTGCATTGTAGAGGGGTTAGGCTTTTTATCTGTCAGCATCTGGTAAGGGGTTTGTCCTGTATGCCTGTTAAAACATATGTGACACACTATGGCTGCTGTTTGGACTGTGTAGTTCCATAACTGTTTTGGTAGCTGACTTTCAGTTAGCATACACCTACCCATCTCAAAAAGAGTACGCCAGCTTCTCTCAGCTGTACCGTTCTGGTGGGGTGAGTACGGGGCTGACGTCTCATGTCTTATCCTATTTTTCCTTAACAACGTTTGGAAATCCCTGCATGTGAACTCTGTGCCGTTGTCTGACCTTATACACTTCACTTTCCCGTATGGGGCTGTATCTGCTAGGAATGTTTCCGTTGCCTGTAGCGTGTCACTTTTAGTTTTTAGAAAATATACAAATATTGCACCCGAGTAGTCATCAGTGAATGACTGTACATATTTGTAATCATCTCTTGACTCTGTAGCTACTGGACCGGCTAGGTCCGTGTGTACCATTTGTAATGGAGCCTTTGCTCTACTATCAGGGTTTCAATTTCTGGTTTGTGCAAATTTCCCCTGAATACACACCTCACATTCTTGGTCGGGTCTATCTGTTTTGCCCTTGATCCGCATACCTTCAACCACATTTTGCATTTGTAGCACATCGTCATAATTACAGTGGCCTAGTATTTCATGCCACGTCTGTACATCATGGCAAGCATTGCATTTGTCACTATTCTCACCTTCAGTGTGCAAATAATACAACCTGTTGTACACATGAATGTCAAACCTGGTACCGTCTTTGTGTATCAAAGCGTCTTTTCCCTGCTTGAAAACGACCGTGGCTCCGCTGGCGGTCGCTGCCTTCACTGAGACGATGTCCTGGGGATATGACGGTATAAACAACGCCTTTTTCAGCATAGTGGTATGTCGCCGTCCTCCGCTGTCGACCAGGCAAACCTCTGCTTCTCCCTTGCGTTGAGCGACGCCGTTGCACCGGATACCGTCTGCCAGCTCCACGCAGTGTGTCTCTGGCTTGAACGTGTCATCGACGTTTTTGAACTTGGTGATGTCCGTGATGATGTGTGAGGTTGCTCCTGTGTCGACCATCAGGCCCTTCTCCTGGATGCTGCGTGCTGGCTGCCGCTGGACCCTGTTTTCTCCGTCTCTGATCCTGAAGACGTAATCTGCGTCGCCGCCGCCGTCATCTTCTTCTGAGACTTTTCTCGCGCCATCTTGTCTGTCTTTATGCCTGCACGTGGCGTCTTTGTGTGTGTCACTTTTGCATTGACTACACTATGTCTTCTGCCGACACACTCTCGCTCGGTGGCCTTTTGTGCCGCACTTAAAACTCACAATATCGGCATTGTCACTGTTCCTGTCTTATGCACCTTGCTTGGCGGGCCGCCGTCCGGGTCTCGCTTGAGTCTTCATCACGTTATCACTCGACTCTGTCGTGCTTAATTTCTCTGTGTCTTCAAAACTCCTTAGCTTTGTCCTGAACTCTGGAAACGTTATATTGTCATCATTATGTGCCACGTGTATTGCAAATGGCCTAAACATCTCAGGCAGTCCTTTTAAAACCATGGCTATCAATAGGCCGTCGCCTAACGTTTCACCTGCATTCCGTAGCGCAGTGTTGGTGGTTTCTGCCCGTATGATATAGTCTTTGACACTTTCACTGTGCGTCTTCTGAAGCGATGTCAACATGGTATACAAGTTTATTATCCGGGGTTTTCCCCTCCCGGCATAATATCCCCTTAATATCTTTAAGGCTTCTCTTGCAATGGGCTCATAACCTGTTGAGGTTTAGGATGGCGGCTTATTCTTACGCTGCACTCGGAGAGAAATATTGGATACGGAGACGATGAACTGTTTAGCCCTTGAGCATGATTTATTCCTCTGCTTCACAGGTGATGCCTTCGCTCGGCCGAGCTAACTTAGAAGAGAACAAAGATAGACAGTGTACACATGCATCAGGTGAACACACCCTCATTTACATGACGCAATCCTGGTCATTACGTAGCACGTAATACAGTGCCTCACAGTGGTACAATAACAGTATTACATCCCTATAGTACAGAATAGACACAATCTCTCTATACATACAATAACTGAGGACATACAGTATGTAAACATTTCCCTTAACAGACATTGATAGGTTTTTAGAACATTTTCTTGTTGCCCCAGCTGGTCGACACCTCTTTTAGCAGAAACAAAGGCTACATTAATGTATTAAATCGATGTTAATCCAGGTGGATGTGGAATTAACGGACGTGACGTTGTGTGATTGCGTTGCCAGGCAACAGCTTTGGTTCATGTTAATTTACAAACTCTTCAACTACAACCGTAGTTATATTTAAAAACATGTTAGAAGGCCTCACAAAATACTTTAATTTAAATTAAAATTGAAATGTGAAGGAATGTGTGTACAACAAAATACATCCTTACGAAATACGAAACCGGAAACAGGCGGAGGCAAGATACTCAGCTCGATTTAGCTGCAAAGCACGCTGGGATTTGGTGTTTATAAAATGTGAAATCCGAAAACATATTTTAAAAATAAAATACATTATTCAGAGTGTGCTTTCTTTTCTCTTTCAAAGTCATCACATAACGGCGTTGTAATACACGGTTCGGCGGCATTAAATATGAAATATCTGCCGTAGTTGTATATTTATAGAGCCCTGATGAGAAACATGAGGGCTTTGTAAAGACAAACAGGAGGAAATGCCGCCAAACTGAAAACGTGACGTGGATCCTAAATACATCAGCACTTAAACAACATCTTACATTTCTTTTCACACAATACGCCTCCTTGTAGTATCAACAATAATTCGGCTTTTATATTTGATCCAATTGGTAGATTGACTGTATTTACACCATAACGGTGCACAGCTGATAGAAACGGGCACCTAGTGGTTAAAGCGCGTTATTGCATTTTTATTATTTTTATTATTAGATATTAATAGAATCCCTATAAAGTATATTCCTTACTCGTTATTCTCTGCTAATAGTTAATTAAAGACTGTATATAATGACTATTTTGCACATCCCTTTCAAGATTTCAAGATGTTCTAAGGTTTATTGACATATACACATACACATATATACAACTACGGTGTAATTATGCAAAGAATGAAAAACTTGGGTCGCAGGTTCCTCAACAGTGCATTACAAGACGTCTACAGTATCAATATGTGTGTATACCTCCACCATTAAACTGTCATATTGTGCACATTTCTTATACTATCTACATACATCTTATAAGAGTAGTACATGTATAATATCAGTTAAAATAAGTGCTTAAACATAGTTAACATTGCTATGTTTTAGCAATTGTTTAAGCAGATCATGTAAGTGTATTTCAAGTGTACTATGTATTAATTTATTGAGCTGTACTCAAATCAGGTTTTAAAATGGTTTGACTGATAGAGATCATGCAATGTCATTATTTGTTTATTGATTGTTATGAACCTGCCTGAGGACCACAGATGGAAACTAGCTATTAGCTATAATCTGGCATATTGCATCTCTTCTCTTTGCTGAGATTAATGTTTTTGTATGCATGGTCCTTCTATAAATAAATACAAATACACCGTAGTTGTGTCTACTATGATTTGTCAATAAACCTTAAAAATCTTGAAATTTTGAAAGGGATGTGCAAAATAGTCATTATATACAGTCTTTAATTAACTATTAGTAGAGAATAACGAGTAATGAATATACTTTATAGGGATTCTATTACTATCTAATAATAAAAATAATAAAAATACAATAACGCGCTTTAACCACTAGGTGCCCGTTTCTATCAGCTCTGCACTGTTATGGTAAATAATGTCAATCTACCAATTGGATCAAATATAAAAGTCAGCTGAATTATTGTTGATACTGCAAGGAGGCGTATTGTGTGAAAAGAAATGTAAGATGTTGTTTAAGTGCTGATATATTTAGGATCCACGTCACGTTTTCAGTTTGGCGGCATTTCCTCCTGTTTGTCTCAAGCCCTCATGTTTCTCATCAGGTCTCTATAAATATAAAACTACGGCAGATATTTCCTATTTAATGCAGCCGAACCGTGTATTACAATGCCGTTATGTGATGACTTTCAAATAGAAAAGCAAACACAGTCGGAATAATGTATTATTTTATTTTTAAAATATGTTTTCGGATTTCACATTTATAAACACCAGATCCCACCGTGCTTTGCAGCTAAATCGAGCTGAGGATCTTGCCTCCACCTGTTTCCGGTTTCGTATTTCGTAAGGATGTATTTTGTTGTACACACATTCCTTCACATTTCAATTTTAATTTAAATTAAAGTATTTTGTGAGGCCTTCTAACATGTTTTTAAATATAACTACGGTTGTAGTTGAAGAGTTTGTAAATTAACATGAACCGAAGCTGTTGCCTGGCAACGAAATCACACAACGTCACGTCCGTTAATTCCACATCCACCTGGATTAACATCGATTTAATACATTAATGTAGCCTTTGTTTCTGCTCAAAGAGGTGTCGACCAGCTGGGGCAACAAGAAAATGTTCACAAAACCTATCAATGTCGTTTAATCAACAAGGATAATCTGGTGTTTTTGAGTTGATGAGTAGTGGAGATATCACTGTCAAACCAATTGAAAGTAAAGAGAATACTTACTTCATGGTGTACAATTCTCTGTTATCCAATGGGAATGGACGCTCACATTGCCTTTAAGGGCAGCCGACACAAATGAATGCCGTGCTTCCATGAGCGTCAAATCCCGCCGCAGATGGGAATACATTGCAATCAGTTGAAAGCTATTTGTGACCCTTTATGAAGCTGAATGAGCCTAGGAGCGTCCAAACTGCACGCCTCGGGACCCTGACCAAGCGTCGCTCCTGGACGTTTATGGAGTGAGAGTGTGTTGCGCACCGAGGCTCCCCCCGTTGACAATCCACTAGCGCAGTGTTTCTCAAACTTTTTCATACAGGACCACTTAACCAATACAAATTTCCAGCAAAATCTAAACCAATAAGTGTTTTAGCACACCAGGTGACGCATATGAACGAATCAAGTTGTCAGAAATTGACACCAGTCAATGAGATTTCGTTTCTTGGTTTAACACCCCTTTGTACTTTCACGATTGGTTGCTGATACAAAGGAAATGACCATATTTGGATCCGATGAGATTGTGCAGGAGAGACGGAGCTTTCCAACGATACCTCAGGTTACATGGTGCAAACAGCGGTCGCGGTACTTTACTTTACATTACAATGCTAACTTTTGGTGAATTTAGGAGAAACCTACGGACGCAAATATTTTGTACGTTTTCCTTCCAAAAGCCCCCCCCCCGGATAATAACCAGTTAAGGCACCCTTAACTGGTTCAGAACATGTATTACTTTAAAGACAATGTGATGATAGTAATGTAGACCATATGTCCAAAAGGTATGGCATATCCTCTGGTGTTGCACAAGGTCCCCTCTCATTTGCATTATTTTCTACACCAACACACTATGCTCCCTTACCACCTGCCTAAAGGGGAGAAACGTTCTACTTTCACAAGATGAGGTGACTTTTATTTTCAAACTCTGCACATACATCACTAAAGTTTAGTTTTTGCTATGGTGACAGGGGGCTGCAGTAGCTTCATCATGCATTCATAAAAGCTGCTGTGTTCTGTACTTCACCTCAAACAACAACAACAATATATGGTTTTCTTTACTTAGGCGAGAGTGGGGTAAGATGAGCCAATCTTTACCTATGTTGTCCTCTTGGCAAGGAAAAGTGAGATATGAGTCAAATGACAACAATAACCTTTATTTCAGGATGTCATCTGTTAATCAAATAATGCATCCATCACAAAGGGCCATGAAGATATGAAAAATACCTGTGAAAAACAATTGTCTTGTGGCTATATATCATCCTTTCTCTGCGTCTACCTGCTTTGGTGTCTGCACTGAAGAGACACCTCATCAACATTATAAATCATGTTTGGAGGGAATTAATGCCTGTAAACCAAACGTGAAAGAGCCAGATCAGAATCAGATTACCTATACAGCCCTGTATATCCTCGTCAATGCAGCTGGTAGGTCAGGGGTGGGGAACCTCCGGCCCCTGGGCCGTATGTGGCCCGCGAGACCATTTGGTACGGCCCTCGAGGTAATTTATAAACACACGCAAAAAATAAAAAAAATCTAGACAGGCGCAAAATAATTAAACAAGCGAGTGCCTGTTTTTCCTGGCCAAGGTCAGGGTCCTTGAACACTACACAAGCCTAACGTGTCATCACGTGGTATACAGTATGTCTCGTCAGACAGGGGTGTAGTTCTGACGGAGAGCACAAGAACGCCACTCCGGCACTTTAAAAATTGCAGTACCCATAAGGACAGTGGCGGTTCTAGACCAATTTGACTGGGGGGGCCAAGCTGGGGCCAGTTATCTTCTGAGGGGGGCACAATAAATGCAGGACGAAAAAGACAAAGACATTATGAAGTAATTGCGCATAAGAAAACAAAATGCAATATAGTTATTGGTATTTGTTTCATTACACACACATTATTATATGCTCACCTTTAACCTTTGTGTGCTGTTTGGGTCTGTGGGACCCATTTTCAGTTTTTACTAAAATAAATGTTATGCAATTTAATTATTTGAACCTGCTTTATTTGGGGACACTCTAGGGGTGTCCCTTGGGCACTGGCGGTTCTACGGGGTGGCACAGGGTGGCAGCTGCCACCTCAGAAAAATGCCTTGCCACCCAAGCTGCCACCCCAGTTGGCAGCTTTGTTTTGAAAGAAAAGTTGTGGCTCACCGGACATTTATGAGAGAAAAGCTCTAATGTCCGAGTGCAAGTGAATGCAGCACAAGACGTGAGCCTTGTAACCCCTCCCCCGGTCCTGGCGCGAGCCTGGAAATATGATTGGCGGCGATTTCATTTGAACGGGGGACAGCGCAAAACGAGAAGCATTTCGGATCCAAGTAGACGGAAGGAATGAGGTGTTTGTGGTCTACAATGACAGAGGAGAGCCTGTCAAGTTTGGCTGTAAGGTAAGGCAAGGCAAGGCAAGTTTATTTATATAGCACTTTTCTGTATGCGACAATTCAAAGTGCTTTACAAAACAAATTAAAAGACTTTTTAGGATAAATACAGTAAAAACACATGGGCATTTTACAACAGGCATTACAAAGCAAAGATAATACAATAATAAAAATAAACACCACAGGTATACAATACGTTTAAAAGGCATAGGCCTACTGTAGTGTGAATATGAGCATCTCAATTAAAAGCAGCCAAAGAGATATGTTTTTAGTCTCGATTTAAAAATAGTAAGCGTTTCTGCGGACGTGCATGATTTGGGTAGTTTGTTCCAGAGTGTCGGGGCATAATAGCTAAATGCTGTCTCTCCATTTTTTGTTTTCACTCTCGGAACCGATAGCAGACCCGTCCCAGAAGACCTGAGGCACCTTGATGGCTCGTAATTATGTAGCAGTTGAACAATATACTTTGGTCCTAAACCATGTAATGATTTTAAAAAATAGCAATAGTAGCTACTTTAAAATAAATTCTTTGGCCGACTGGAAGCAAATGTAAAGACTTCAGAACCGGACTGATGTGATCCACTCTTTTAGTGTTAGTGAGGACACGTGCAGCAGCGTTCTGAATCAGCTGCAGCTTTCTGATGGATTTTTTTGTCAGCCCTGTGAATACACTATTGCAGTTGTCGAGTCTACTAAATATAAAAGCATGGACAAGCTTTTCTAAGTCCTGTTGTGACATTAGTTTTTTCAATCCTCGATATGTTCTTCAGGCTGTACTCAGCATTGAATCAAAATGCACCATAGCTTTAAATCTTAATACGTTTGTGAGAAGTTTTGCTGAACACGATGGTAATCGCCACATTCAGCTGTTAAGATGATGGCCTTAGGTGTGTGAGTATATTTATATATTTTTTTTTTTCTTTGTGGGGGTCTGCTCCCAAAAAACTGTTTTAAGTCCAGAGAAAGTCAAATAAGACGGTGTGTAAAACTACACTGCCCAGCCAAAAAAAAGTAACCACTTTGATTTAACTAGGCCAGTAGGTAAGGGCTTTCCACTGGATAATAACTGCAGCGATGTATATGTTTTAGCTGAATACACGTTTTTTAACCCTAACTGATGCAGTTAGTCACTTTTTTAATGTTTGTTCTCTCTGATGTAAAGTCAAGGATGTAACTGTTTGCAATGAAGTTGTGCGGCGCTGAACTGTTCCTTTGAATCTTTTGATATATGATATAATTACTTGTCTTTCAAATTTGGTGAGCAAGTATCTTGAGGAACATTCATCATTAACTCCTCCAAAAAATATAGTTTATTTAATAATAACACTGAATATGTGAATCATAACACTGATTGACAGCTGATAGAAAGTATATGATTGTTAATAATATCATATTCATACAGACACACATCGATGAGACAGTTAATTAACGTACTTATTCTAGCAGTCTGCATAGATTTGGTACCCAGGCGGGTCTAAGAGACAAACACATTCAGTTATTGTTCAGTTAAAATTCATTAAATTACACCTGCCACCTTATATATTTATATTTAAGGCTTTACTGATGTGCCACAATAGTCTCACCAAATGTTATTTAGTTAAAATATTAATATTTTGGCTTTCCAACTTAACATTAATTGATATGACTGCGATTAAATCAGCATACACTTCTGCCAGGGGATGCCACCCCTGAAATTCTCCTGCCACCCTCTTGCCACCCAACGAATATTTTTCTAGATCCGCCCCTGCCCCTGGGAAGATTTTTAAATGTTGAAGTTAAACGCATTAAGGACTAATCAATCCACTTAAGGGCTATTACTCATTAAGCATCAGCATGTTAGCATGTCAACATTAGCATATAGCTTTAAGCAAACACACCAGGGTTTTTTCTAGAAAAATATATTATGAGGGCGCTGATCTGTGCCTCTTACAGCCTCACTCTCCAAATCACATTGCACTGCAACTGGACAAACTCACATGAAATCTGAATACAACTAGGTATATTTATTCATAACTACGGAGCCCCTAAAGGGACATGGAAAAAAAAAAAAATGGAGAGAGAAAAAAAATAAAGTCAGGAAAACGGATTCGTTTCTCGTGCGCACGAGAAACGAATCCGTTTTCCTGACTTTATTTTTTTTGAGAAAGTTACCGATGTACCAAGGAGGAAGTGGAACACACATTAGACAACCATTTCATTGCAGACTGTTATGTTTACGTGGGGAAATGACAGAGCATACATTATTTGAGATAGACTATATTTTGAAGTCAGACTTAATTTTATGGACATTTCGGCCAGGGGTGTAGAGCTATTGGTTTAAGCACAGGATTGGCAAAACAGGAGAGTTTGTAAACCAGTCTGCTTTGATCTATGAATTAATGTCCGTGACTCGCAGAGTACCTGCTTCCCCCGCAGCTTTTTTATAGGGAAACAAACACTCAGAACACACACACAGAGCCAGTGGCGGACTGCCCCACCTCCCCCCCCCCCCCCTGTTGACAGTTTACGTCGGCTGGGCAGGGTGAGATTCCCGGGCTGATTTTTAGTCCCAGTCCGCCCATCATGCGTCCTGATGACCGGCGATCTCCTTCATAAAACTAATAAAAGGGGGAGTAATCGGGCAGTTCGGTGTGTGTGTAGAGGTGTGTGTGGTTAAAACGGCCTGTGGTCACTCTTTATAGCTGTTCAATGAAGGTAAACACAGAAGGCGGTGCGTAAAAGCTCTTTGAGCGCTGGTGCTGCTCTTCTCTGAGTTACACGTCCCGCTGCCTCCTGGAGTGACCACACACCCCTGGCCGAAATGTCCTTAAAGTGAAGTCTGAGTACGAAATATATCTCAAATAATGCACTGTCATTTCCCCACGTAAAGATAACAGTCTGCAATGAAATGATTGTGTCTGTGCGCTTCACTTCCTCCTTGGCGCACCGGTAACTTTCTCCCCAAAAAAAAGTCAGGACAACGGGTTAGTATCTCGTGCGCACGAGATACTAACCCGTTATCCTGACTTTTTTTTTTCTCTGTTTTTTTTTTTTTTTCTTCATGTCCCTTTAGGGGCTCCGTACATAACATCGCTCTGCATACTCAACCTTTTTCTGACATACTACAAGGTGTGATATTATGGGTTTTCAAACATTACAATTTTTCTCCCATTAATGCATGATGTTTCAGCTACAAGGATATCCTTAGAACTTAGCAAAGCATTTGTTTTCTGCATATTTGAAATGTGGGTCGGTTTCTGCTCTGTTCAGAACAATGAGGTGCTTTTTCAACAAAACAATCAAAACCAGAATTTACAGTAGACAATGTGTCAGTCAGTTACTGCCTGAATGCACCTGAGGGTGAACAGATAACCTCAAACGCACCTCTTGAAGTGTCCTTTTTCTGTTTTGGTTGTTTTCTTGGACTCAGTTTCCTTTGCCATTACTTAAGCCCATAGTGCACTTTCATTCATCAGTTCTTACAATTTTTTCTTTTAACCACAATAGAATAAATCATCCACATGCATGTACACATCAGCGTGTCCAGTTGTTTACTGGGGTGGCCCAAGTGGGGCACTGACACCTGGGGGGAACATGAAGTATGTGCACAAGATCTTAAAGGACAGCATGTTTACCTTTGCTTCCTTTTTAATAATTTGAAAATTACAACACACACACCAGGGGTTTTTCTAGAAAAACATAGTATGAGGGCGCTGATCTTGTGATATGAATCCTGGCGAGCGTCCGTATACAAGATGGTGCGGCCAACGTAAACAACAACGCGACGTCGGAGCTCCGGAAAAAAAAGAGCTGTGTATGCCGTCTGGCGCTCAATTTGACACGATTTTCATATTTTTGGAGTAACTATCCAGTTTTTGAGGAATAGAACAATTGTTTTCAGGGATCACTTTAAGTAAGAGGGCGCAGCACACGTTCGTAGTTGTGTAAATACACAGCTGAGAGCTGCCGTTTCATTCAGACTGTTTAAAAAACGGTAACAACGGACTATTTTTCTTGGCGGATGCATGTCAATTTAAATCAATACATACAACTATTTTTTAAATCATTACAACTATTTTTTAAATCAATAAAAAAACATTTTCTAAATCCATAAAAGCATTTAAATTAATATTGGGAGTCATGTCGTTACTTTGTTGAGAATGTGGCCATGTAATAAGCGGGATAATTTGCAGCGACTTGTTCCTTATGGGGAAAATAACACCCGTCATGTGTGTGTAGAGGTTTGTGTGGTTAAAACACTTTCATGAAGTGAAGGAGGTTTTCCTTCTATAAAACAGCTGTGGGCAGCAGTGAGTGTCACGGACATGAATTCATAGATCAAGGCAGACTGGTGCACACACTCTCCTGTCCTGCCAGGCGCCACGCCCGTTCTAAGCCGTGTCCCTCACTCACATCCCAAGCTGCATCCCCACAAGTGTATTATGTTGTTACATCGTTTCAGATGTTATGTTTCAGTTGTGCTCTGTCTATGTTCGGTGATGCAAACTTGTCACCTTTCGGCGAAATTCGCCGTTTTGAATCCAAAATAGGTCGTTTGTGTGATTCATGTAGATCAGCAATACAACTATTTTTGGGGTATGGGGGGGGTCTGGGACCCGGAGTAATCTGCGGCCGTGAGCTGTCATGTGCCATCATGACACGCATGGTGTTCTTTTTTTATATATTATAATGAAGTACGAGCTGTGTGCTCGAGTCTTCCTGCCTGTCGGCTCTGCTCATGGATGTATAATAAGGCTCTGCTGCTCCGAGATGATGGTCTAGCTTCAGCAGCTACATTACCTACGGGTGCGTTCGTTAATATTAACTGTGAGTCCGGAGTCACTGTGGCACAGACTGGACCGCTGGTGAACAGCTGTTAGAACGGGCCATTCAGGTGTTCAGAGCAGAGCTCCCTGTTGGAGCGGCAGAGCGTGATGTGAACTGAAAAGTTTTTATGTGGCAATATTATTGAAGGAATCGTTGAGCTAGCTAGCATACATTGTCACAATCTGCTAACGTTAGCTTTAGCCTTCTATTTATAATAGTTTTTTTCAAAGGCTATAAACAGAGGTGGTATAAGTATATATATATATATATATTGTACTTGAGTAAAAGTAGAAGCACTCAGGTCTTGTACTTGAGTAAAAGTAGAAGCACACAGATCTTGTAGAGTAAAAGGAGAAGTACTCAGATCTTATACTTGAGTGAAAGTAGAAGTACTCAGATCTTGTACTAGAGTAAAAGTAAAAGTACTCAGATCTTGTACTCGAGTAAAAGTAGAAGTACCAAAGTGTAGGAATACTCTGTTACAGTAAAAGTCCGGCATTCAAAAATGTTCCTAAAGTAAAAGTAGAAAAGTATTCTCATCAAAATATATATTGAAAGTAGCAACAGTAAAAGTAGTCATTGTGCAGATTGGTCCATTTCAGAATAATAGATATGATATGTTTTATAATGATTGATCATGAAAGTGTTCTCAAAGCTGCTAAAGGTGCAGCTAGTTTGAATGACTTTGTATACTGCAGGGTAGCTTGTGGATTTACTCCAGGTGGAACCAGCGCCGTATAGATAGAAGAGTTACGACAGCGGGCTGCAACTAACGATTATTTTGGTAGTCGACTAATCAGTCGATTATTTTTTCGATTAGTCGACTAATCTAACGATTATTTCTGTCACACCCTCCATCTCTGCTTCCTGTGGGCACGGCTCCTTTTCCGGGCTCCAGTGCATGTTTTACCTCAAGTCTGCACACCTGTGAATGTCACCCTGTTGTCCAGTCCCTCTGCCTTAACATAACATGAACATCATTTATTCTTGTCATTTCGCAGACCCTTGTTAATTATTATTTTAAGTTTGGAATTAATTACAGCGTCCATAAAGCTCTAGTGTGCTCTACTACGCTGTAAGCTTGGCGCTGTTTAGCAGCTCGTTGGTGGACACGCAGCCTCAACATAACTGAAATAGCGTTTGCTTAGCAAGCATTAACCATGAGACGTTCTGTTTTCCAACATGTAAGCTAACGTAAACATGACTATGGCTAACTTGCTCAAACTTACCCATGATCCAAAGTAGCAGCCTCACGGTTCCAGGGTGCTTGCGTTTTAAATGCTCGTGCATCACTGTAGTGCTGCCGTGGAATGCCAATTCCCCTTTACAAATTCTGCATTTCACTGACTTCTTTGGCTTGTCGTCTGTGAAATACTCCCACACTTTCGAAACTCTCGGTCTCGCTTTTTTGAGCTCTTCATCACCCTCATTCTCTCTCCTTTCCGCCATCGTTCGTATTCTTTCTTCTTTGTTGTTAGTACAGAATGCAGTCATGGCAGACAATGGAGAGTATACTGCCCCCAGCACTTCCTGTAGTGCATTGCAGTTACAAATGAACATTTGCGCAGTTTTGAATTAACGTTACCGGCTCTCTGATTGTTTTTATACGACGCGTCGACACTAAAATTCCGCGTCGACGAATTTTTATGATCGACGTCGTCGATTATGTCGACTAATCGTTGCAGCCCTGTCCAAAAACGGTTATCGTCACGTGGTTCATGTGGAAGAGGATCGTTCCCCGGAAGTTCATGGCGGGCAATGTGAATGCATTGATAACAGGAGATAGAACTACGATTTTCACTTTTTTAAGTGATAATATTAGGATTAGTGTGAACAACTAGTTTATATGTTAGGCTAACAGTGCCTTCGTTAAAGAGCCTGTTGCTGTTTATAACTTTGAATTCTTTAAAACCAATATTATCTTAAACTTGTATGGTAGTCAGGAGCATCACTTTCTAATGTGTATTGATATATTTAGAGGGAGGGGATCTAAAGGAATGCTTCAAAATTCAGATTAGATTAATTTCTACCATTTTCTTAAATTCATGGTAGTTTCAGTAATCCCATGGTAATTGAGGACACAAGTTATCTAAATGACTAATGTCATCTTTATGGCTTTCAGAAAGGACAGGAGACCGACAGGTGACTATCAAAGGACTAGCAGCAGCAGCAGCAGCAGCAGCAGCATGATGATGATGTTAAATGTGTTGTTTTAGGAACATCCATTGCAAATACATGAAATTCAATAAACATTGAAGAGCATGTCATGCAGTTTGTCTGTGCCTTTTCCTCCGTGTTTTCCTGGTTTGCTGTGCTGCCTCCTAGTCGCCACCATGGTTTGCTGTGCTGCCTGGGGATGCTCAAATCGCTCCGAGAAACGAGTACAAATGTACGGTTTCCCCACTGACACAGAGCGCAGGAAAAAATGGCTTGCTCAAGTCAGCAGGAGCAATTTCACGACCAACAGCAAAAAAATATGTGAGGATATTATATAACACTGCATTTGCCCTTTCTCACAAAACGAAAATCACACCATTGGGAAAGCTTAATGTTTTGTTTAATACAAAAAAACAGGGAAAGGCTTGAAAAACACAGAGTTGAGACTCGGGGTGCAGGGTGAGGGTCTCAATGCAGGTATTCAGGCTCCATTGAATCCCCCTCTGGTTCTTGTGCTGAAAGAGGGAGTAACAGACAGGAGAAAGGGTTATACACACCTATATAGCACACCTATTGGATGGGAAATTGCCTTGGGGAGATAAGGTGTGGTCTTTGTTCCCAACTGAAGTTATGGAACTTTATTATTTGTGAGTTTAACAAAGTATGACAAATGGCATCAGTAACAGATGTGATATGAATTTCTATAAAGTTGTCTCACATTCTTGGTCATATTTTATATACAGTATGTAATGAGTATAACATGTCCAGTAAGTATAAAGTGTTTCCTAATGCTGTGTATTCAACCACTATGGAATATGTATGTGGGCAGACAAAACTGAGTTGTTCTGTGTGTGAAGTAACCTCAAGTCACTCCGCAGGCACATTTTGATGCAGAGCAGTTTGTCAAGACAAAAAAGGGCAAGACTAGGCTGAGAGCAGAGGCTATACCCACCATCTTCGTGCATCGCCCTGTGGTCAAAAAGAGAAGGGCCCCTGCACCACGATTCACCCCGGGACCTGTATCTACAAAGCCCATAGCTCATGATCACAGCTATAGTGTGAAAGGTGACACAGGTATAATAAGTATGAACTCTTAGTAACAAAAGTCATATTTCTTATTTTTAAGTGGTATAATATTTTAAATGTTCGAAAATCTACAGTGCCATGTCTTCTACTTACATTAGTCTCAAAGATTGAGGGAAGAAGGGATGAGGAGACTGAGAGAAAGGAAAGTGAGGGTGAAGAAAGAGAGGACATGGCTAGTGAGGAGAGACAGGGAGGGTGGACACCACCCACTCAGCCAGCAGCCAGTCAGCATACGAGGGAACCAGCAGCCAGTCAGCATACAAGGGAACCAGCAGCCAGTAAGCATACGAGGGAACCAGCAGCCAGTCAAACAGATCTATTAAAAAAATTAAAGAGAAAATTAAAGAGCCAAGAAGGAATCACCAAAAAAGCAAAGTCTGCACTAAGAAAAATCAGGAAGGAAAATGCAGCTCTCAAGAAAACAATGACAATTAGGGACAACAAATATAAGAAAACGTTTTTAAAAGACCAACTTAAGGCATTAGGCAGACTCACCACAAAGGGGATGAAATGGAGCAATGAGACAATTAAGAAGGCTTTAAAATTTCGCTTTGCGTGCGGACCAACGAGTTACAAAACTCTGCAGGAATTGCAGATTCCCCTTCCAGGATTAAGGACACTGCAAAGAAGGATGCAATGTGTTAAGTTTGAGCCTGGTGTGTAACAGCTAACATCACTGCCCCTCCACCCGTAACATCCCTGCCCCTCCACCTGCCAACATCACTGCCCTCCACCTGCCAGCACCCAGCCAGAGGAGTGCAAACAACAAAAAGAAGCAAGGTGTCCCGTCATGTACCTGGAAGTTTGGGTTGGCAAAATGAAGTAAGAGAGGGACTTGAAAAACCTTGGTGGCTCTCTACTCATGTTGTTACAGTTGTCTTGGTTGCAGCTCTCAAGTTTTTTTTTTTGCCATTTCCACATCTTTAGAAAATATGAAATAAATGAAGTGAAATCAACCTCTTCTCTGGAGAACAAACTTTGATTTCTCTGTCTTGTGAGTTTGCAGTCTTGCAGTTTTGCCCCTCCACCTGTAACATCACTACCCCTCCACCTGCCATACAGTAGGTTACTAACAAGATTACTTATATAATACAGTGATAGAATACATGTTTAGTATGCTTACTTATATAAAACAGTAGTATTAAACTTACCTTGTGTTTTCACTCTCACTTAAGTCCCTCTCCCTTTGCCATCAATCCAAAATCAGCTGAGCTGCAACATTATACAGACAGGTAATAATCAACATAATCACAAGGACACAATATGGCTCTGCTAAAAACCCTCACTCTTACACGCACCAAAGTTATATTTATCTAATATTTAACTTCCTCCACCCCCGCATACAATCCCGTTTAGAAGCCCCTCTTCTCTAATTCAACAACGTTGGACGAAATGACATTAAGAGAACGGAATTTACAATTAAAAGGCTGTTCAACGTGTGTTGCTAACTTGATCCGGTATCCTAGCTTTATCTGTTATCTGTAAACGTTCCCTAATAGTTGGGTCTAGAACCTCAATTCCGTGACCATTCTTCTGCTAAGATGTTTTGACACTTGATTTGACATCATTGGACCTTTTATAAAAAATATAGACCCAAGGTTCCTCCCAAAAATCCCGGCAATTTTTGCTAGAGGGCCAAATCCAAGATGGCTGCTCGCGCCATCTTAAAAAATTAACTTTTGAACCAGAGCGCCTAGAGTCATGTGTAAATGCACTTTTTGGGGTAAGTCGACCACAAGGATTCCATTTCTGACATCAGTTTGGCGCTATGACATCGTTCGGACCCACAAATCCAAGATGGCCGCCACCCGGTCGAGAAATTACACACGTTTTGAGTACTGATCGACTTATAAGCAAATAATCTGCATATTCATATTTTACCATGAAATAAGAATGTATGACAAGATATACAACTACTTAACCTTCAAATAAAATACTTTTATTAGCTGTAACTTGACTAGTTAGCAAATGAGAACACTTCAAACAACATGTAATAACGCAAAAATGCTGCCTCGAGAAATGGCAAGTTTTGAACAATAACACAAATGAAACACAATTCTGCTTTTTTTTTTATTTATCAATATGACACTGAGAGTCCGTATCAGTCTGAATCAGAGCACCCTGCCTCGCTACATTCTGAATCCTCCGATTCCGATGAATCGCCTCTCTGGACAGCAGCAACTCGATTTTCGTCATCATCATCGCTCTCATCTTCCTCATCTTCCTGTCCCTCTTCAGTTGGCCTTGGTGCAGGTAGATGCATCGGGAGTGCGGGTCGCGTGTGACGTACAGGGCGACAGCAACCACCAACCAGCTCCCAACCATGTCCGATTGGTGAGGGATGGTGCTTTAGCGATGGATGGCGCACCAGATACGCCAGGTAGTTGGCACGGAGGCAATGTTGACGCAAGCTGTCGGCATCCGGAGGGAGACGGATGAAGGATTTCTTTTTGATGGTCCTCCATTTAGCAGCACGGGCCTCAGCCATGGTTTTGCTCTTGTTGTCACCGTAGATGATGCTACGTGTGAAGGCAAAGAGCTGCTCCAGCACCTCCTCTGTCAGGGCAAGGTTATCTCCACATCGCGAGAGCTGTTGTCGGGCAACAGGGCTCTTCGCCACCTGGTCATACACAGACTTCTTACCTTTGCCGTAAAAGCCTGAGTTTGCATCACAGCCTGTCATACAATGCAGCTGCACAATACAGTCGGCCATCATGTCAGTTGTCATGTCACAGCAGCGTACCGTTTCCTGCTTCCTCTTGATACAGAGCATACCTGGCAGCTGCTGTGAGATAAGTGCTGCCGCAACATATACATCAGTATCAGTGGCATCGATGACAACTGGACCACTGTAGCCTGACTCGCGCAAAACTACATAGGTGGAGAACAGGACAGTGTCAGCCTCAGACTGGTCAAAGCTGTAGTTCTGCATCGGTTGTTGGGTTGATAAGTTGGTACAGTGGGAGCCGACAGAGTAGACAATCTCCACATCAACACTCTGTGCAAGATCGGTCAGGTAGCTGCATATCATTTTCTGCAGCCGCCCCTTGTTGCTGGAGCTACACAGCAGCGTCTTGAACATTCTGGTAGTGGGGAATGCGTCACCCAATTTCATGTAGGTGTTGGGCACATGTGTGTTTCCCTGTACCCTCAGGTCTCGCTCGTCATCCTTCGTCGAGTATGCTGTGTCGTACGGGTCGTTCACACATATGATACGGTGAGCATTATGATGGCGTGCAAGGATAATAGATGATAGCTTGTGGACATAGTCCGACCACTTGTATGGGTTGCCATCTTGCGTCCGCCGATCCTCTGCTGATGGAGTTGCCATCCTCCAGATCATGCCCATGTCCACAAGAGCGATGTATGATTCCTGCAGATCTACAGATTCCAGAGAGAGCTTCTGCACGAGCATGCTCTTCTGTGTCTTTCTGAAGGTGCCGTTGGAGTTAAATAATGGCACACACTCCTCGACAATACGATGTTCGAGCAACTCGGGGAGGTTCACAAGTTGACTGCCCTCAACCAGGTTTATCATTGCCTTGAGGGCGCTTCGCTCCATTTCTGCAGGTTTCGCCTTGAGTTCATCTGATGGCTTCTCCTTGCTTAACGCCTTCGCAAACGTCAATCGTTCGCAAAGAGGGACGGGTGCATGAAGAGAGGTATTCTTATTGAATACCCGTTCTTCCAAAAAGTGGGTCAATTTCTTCTCCCCTGCGGCATGGGCTGAGTTGAAGTCTGCATCGAGCTCATCAGAGGCGGGCATGGCCGACTGCAAGGTACGGAGGGTGGTTGAGGCCGTATCGAACGGGAAGGTGTCAAACTCATGCATGCATTCAACCAGGTCTTGCACACACTGCTCATCTTCTCGCATCCGTTTGGGGCCGCATTCCGTGTGCTTCCTCTTTGTCTTTTTTCGGTTTGCAAGGGCATTGTGAGCTGCCCGGATCTGGGCCACATTGTTCACATTTCTGGAGTGCACCAGCAGCTGCTTCTCATTCTGTAGGATAGAGAGCCAACCAGACTTCATTTTGCTACCCTTGTTCATGGTGCATTCGATCCACATGTCCCAGGCCATGTTGGAATAGGGGTTGCCTGTGATGGACTGGGTGAAGTCAGTACGAAGGAACGCAACCTGATCTGCAGGGAGAGCTGTCAACATCGCCCAAAAGTCTGGCAGCCACTTCCCATATCTATTGTTGTCGTAAGCTACCATCCATGGCAGCATCGCACGCAGAGAGCTCACATACTCATCCCAGTTGCATATATGGACCGCATGTACATTCTGCATGAGCGCGTCTGTCATGGACAGGAAATCCCTCCAGTAGTTTGCCATGTCACTGGCCTCAACGTGGGTGAACATGTTGGTGACAAGGCTCTTGAGGTCAGCATCATTCTCTAGTGCCACATGAGCATCAGTGCGGGATTCCTCGGATTGACTCGTATCTCTCAGAATGTCAAGGTTCTCCCTCGTCTCATCAGCCAGGTCGGGCCCGAGGTTCTCCTTCATCAGCTGACACATAAGGGCCTCGTACATGAGTCGCAAGCAGCGTAGCCCCCTCTTATAATGTTTGCCTTTCAGTGCACGATCGACGGAGCCATCGGCAATAACTCCAGCCGCGACAAGTACTTCACCTAGTTCACTACCTTTGTACCGCTTGTAGATGGCACTCATCATCACACACTGTGTATGGAAAGGACCAAGAAAAGGTACAATGGCACTGAATTTGCTTGGGTTTTCGGCCTTGAGCAGGGTGATGAGGACATACACGGGATGATCTCCAACTAAGAAGGCAAAGGGCATGTGCTTAGTTGCGATGATGGTAACCAGCTTGTCCATGACGTCCTTCACAACTGACTTGTCGGGCGGTTGATTGTAAGATGTATGAAAATAAGCCTTGCTTTTGTCCTGCCACATATTCAATCCAGCGTGAAACCCGTTGTACGAAGGGATATTCTGTTCGGCTGTAACAGGGCGGTCACCATTCACATCAGCACGTGCAAGGGCATGAATAATGCTTCGCTGGCGCTGAGGCTCAGTACTCGATGAGACAGTAGTAGGCTTAGGACGGATCGGAGGCTCGCCACGCTTGACGGTCCTATATGGCATAACCGTTTGCATCTCAGAGGCCTTCTCAGTCAGCACGTCCGAGACAGTCTTGGCATGTTTGATCCGCGGTTGCTCATCCTGGGTGTTTGCCTCATGCTTATGTACAAGACGTTCTTCGCGTTGCAGAAACATCCAATTACAGCGGTGTGAAGTACCTCCTCCTGTCAATGTATCGTTCCGAAAATCGTCATTGTCGATGATACTGATGCTTGGTTCCCCTTCAGCGATCTCTGCCGGACAGACCGAGCACCGCTCAAGGTCATGCATTGTCCAAACATCACGTAGCAGAAGCACGTTCGGGTAACTGATCCCCATGCCCAGCTTGTAGTACGAATCAACAAGCTCCTTGCTACGAGTCAATCCGTGAAGGGTGACGGTGGCATTGATGGCGGTAGTGGTGGGTCGCTTTATAATGTACTGTGTGATGAGAGAGGTGAGAGAAAGTGTGCTTGGAGACAGATCTACCCCATGCTTCCCCTGCAAAGCCGATAGCAACTGCAAAACGAGAGGCGGGAGTTCCTCCTCCTCCTCTAGCTCCTCGACTCGTGGAGGCCATGGGACGAGTTTGATGGACTTGACATCATCTCTGAGCCGCGCAGCCACATTTTGCACCAGTTGCTCACTGCTGACACCAATAGAGGAGATCGCTGCTTCGACATATGAACCGCTCCCAGACGTGTCATAGACTAGGTCGCTCTGGTTTCTCTGAGGGCGAGAGTGGAAGCCGATCTTGTCCTTAAACTCCCGGGTCAGGATATCTTTGATGTAGGATGACTTGACTCCAGATGTTGGGAATCCATACCGAGAAACGATAGAGCTGTAATCTCTGAGGAGGCTCTGCAGTGACCTTAGTTCATGTTCATCAAAGATAACTGTTCTGATGTTATCAAAGAAAATTGTCTGAGCTTCACGGAGAGTGACATTGTGCATGTGGGGAAGTTTGTCATCTTCACTCATTCTCTGGTAGTTACGAACATATTTAAACCAGCATTTGTGATGATATCTGATCTCAAGTGCATACGGCTGATCAGCTGCATAATTGATCAGACAGTTGATTCTGTCGCGCATTAGTTCATCTTCCAGAGCCACCGTATGGCTCTTGAACGCTGCCCATGCATGATCGTACGAAATCAGGACCAACTTTGATTCTGGATGTTTTGCCGACTCCGTCTTACAACACCACACACATTTATTTTTATCGTGTATCAGCCCTAGACTAGATCGCAGCCGCTTGAAAGATGGAGTTGCAGCTGTGGAACTAATGTCAGACGTAGACGAAGACTGAGCTTGGCATTCATCGACAACTCGTTTTTTCTGTCTGTTGTTGGCCTGTTCCAGTTTTGTGGCATTGCATAAGGTCAACCTACATGTATCATGGACACAGTGTCCGACGGGACCTGTATCCCAGTCGATGGATGTATGGACGTCTCCGAACTTGTCAAGACCGCTCCATAACTCTGTATTGTTCTTTAGAGTGTCCCATTTTTCAATTGAGATAATGGCATCGGTGGCTTTGCTGCAAACCCTTCCACACTGCAGGATACACGGAATGTTGGACATTGTCACAAGCTATGATCCATATCGTGCGGCATACTCATGAATCCCTATAAGAAACACAAGTAGGCCTACGTATTAGATATTGATATGGGGGCAGATAAGAAATTAAGAATAATTTCCATTTGTTAAATGTAGCTATTATTTAGTTAGTAAGCATTTGGACAGCCTGACAGGTCTGATTCAACTAATCAAGAGCTATGACTATCTTATTAGAACAGTTGAATCAGGTGTGTTAGTTCTGGGTTGGAACGAAAACATTCAACAGGACTGGAGTTGAGAACCACTGAGCTAGTTAGCTAACGTTAGCGCACATTATGACAGGGTTGAATTTGGCAAATTTTTTACTCGGATAGTCAATCTGCTTTCTGAGGTAAACTTAACGTGTAGCTCGCTACACCAAAACTAACATTGTTATTATTACTAATATTTCTATTTCATGACACAACAAAAATAGCCTTATGACAGTTTCTACTGAATGGTAATAACAAACGCTGGCTAGCTAACGTTGGCTTGGCTAACTAGCAAGATTACATGATCCATTCGCTAATGTTGACAATACAATCAAAATGGCATAGCCTACCTTTCAACTTGGCACGTTTCTCTTCTTCTTCTTTTCTTCTGTTTTTATACTGCGCCCCGATGGCTTTTGCCTCTTCACAGTTCTCTAACGTTAGTCTTTCTTTCCTCAACGCTCAATTTTAAAAACACTTGACAGATACCCATCAATGCACAGCGCTCTAGCATGTTCTGACTGTGAACACTTAAAGCTGAGGCTCTTAGACCGACCGACCATTTTAGATTTTTGGCTCATTTTCCCTTATGTTAGATAATTTTTTTTTTTTTTTAAATAATGGTTGCAGATATAGAGCCAAAACTGCGCCAAGCAAACTTTTTTTTTTATTTCTTTTTATTTGTGGCGCCCCCCTCTGGGTGGCGCTCTAGGCAAACGCCTATATCGCCTGTAGGAAGCTCCGCCCCCATATATAGTACATATATATACTTCAGTTTATAACAGTGAGTGCTTGTTCTACTGCCGTGACCGGTACCTCGTGATCCTGCATGTTCCCGTTCAAAACGTGTATATTTTCTCGACCGGATGGTGGCCATCTTGGATTTGTGGGTCCGAACGATGTCATCGCACCAAACTGATGTCAGAAATTGAATCCTTGTGGCCGACTTACCCCAAAAAGTGCATTTACACATGACTCTGGTTCAAAAGTTAATTTTTTAAGATGGCGCGAGCAGCCATCTTGGATTTGGCCCTCTAGCAAAAATTGCCGGGATTTTTGGGAGGGACCTTGGGTCTATATTTTTTATAAAAGGTCCAATGATGTCAAATCAAGTGTCAAAACATCTTAGCAGAAGAATGGTCACGGAATTGAGGTTCTAGACCCAACTATAAATCTACTAATTTAGGGATAATCCACTGACATCCTTTAACACACATGTTAATTTGAATCAGATGTACTGATAATATCCGCAATATAAATCTTTAAACTTCTTCTTACCTTTAAAAGTCCGTCACGAACGGTCTATTATGCTGCAACTCTACAGCTCTGCTAGCCTTGGCGCTAACTTCCGGGGAACGATTGAGAGGCTCCACGATCCGCCATTGCTTTAAAAAAGTGATCCATTGGAGTGAACGGAGATGACGTAACTCTCAGTCTATACGGCGCTGGGTGGAACTAAAGTCTGACTTAACACTTGTTTAGATTTCACATCATTCATCCACATCTGTAAAGTAACTAAAAGTATTAAATACATGTAGTGGAGTAGAAGTACACCATGTACCTCTGAACTGTAGTGGAGTAGAAGAACAAAGTAGCAAAACATTGAAATACTTAAATAAAGTACAAGTATCTCAAAATTGTGCCCAAGTATAGTACTTGTTGAGTTTATGAACTTAGTTACTTTACACCATGTGGCTATAAAGATAGAAAGACTAAGCCTTGCACAGAGGCATGAAAATACATTTTCAAAATGCTCAACAGTGCTGCCAAAATTATAAACTGACTGCTACACAATTTAAAATAAATGATTTTATATATTTCTATTAGATGTGACTCTTTGGCGTTTCTGTTATTATTAACACTGCTGCTTGAGTTGTTCTGCTAATATCCTCTGTTATTCCTCATTTTAAAGCCGATATTCTGTGGGGTGGGGGAGCCGGGGGCTCGGATCCTTGTCACCTTTTTCATACCTGATGAGTTTGCATCCCTGTATTTTAAAAAGCCTCAGTCACCTTAATTCATGTGATAAAAACATCTCAGGTCAGTAACACTCAAAGCTAAATGGTGGAGAGAGCTGTGGTTTATGGGCCATTAGTTGTGTAAATACACAGCTGAGAGCTGCCGCTTCATACTGTTTAAAAAACGGTATCAACGGACTATTTTTCTTAGCGGATGCATGTCAATTCAAATCAATACATACAACTATTTTTTAAATCGATAAAAACATTTTCTAAATCCATAAAAGCATTTCAATTAATACTGGGAGTCATGTCGTTACTTTGTTGAGAATGTGGCCATGTAATAAGCGGGATAATTTGCAGCGACTTGTTCCTTATGGGGAAAATAGCACCCGTCATGCAGATCAGGATCCCTCCGCTACGCTTTGGGATCCTGATCTGCCGACGAGGCTCCATTAAAATATAAATATTTTTAGTGAATTACTGAGTTTAGGCACGTTAATAAAATGAAGTTGAATACAGTATATTCATATGTGTCAGTGATTTCATGTCAATTCGGCGAACATAAACATAAATGATCGTGGTGAAGATGATGATTAAATTAGGATTACAAATCGAGAGCCGGGCTGCATTTCCTCCTGTTAGTTTTTTTCGACTAAACAACATTATTTTGTTAAATAACAACATGGTGATGTTTTGTAAATGATTACATGTCTCTTATTTAGCACAGTAGTATGATATCCGTGACATATGGATCTTAACAAAGTTCCGTTGACATCCAGCGTACTGTATCTGACTTTATTTCACATGAGCTCCAGTGTGGAACCCCACTGCACCCCTTGGTGGATCAATGATCCATTGCAGCTGGCTTCATTATAATTACATTTATCTATCACGGGGGCGGTCTCAAGTCAAGCTGGAGGTTTTCCCTTGAGCGAGGGCAGATCACGTACCAATCACGGCCCTCGCGTTTCAAACTGTCTGAAATGAATCGCTACATCTGTACCACAATCTTTGCAGTTCCACACTGAAACTTATTCAGATTACTTTTAGAATACTTTTGGAATACTTTCTTTTTCCATAACAGATGGGTATGTTTTGGTGAACAGGAGACACTTATTTTACTGTTTTAATGGCTTATCAAGAACTCAAACTCAACATCTTGGTGTCATTCTGGACAGCTCCCTCTCATCTGCACCCCGCATACAAAACATCACCCGGACTGCATTCTTTGTACTGTCTTAAAACCTTTCCTTTGAATATGTTATGAATTGTAAGGTGTCCTTGGGTGCTTTGAAAGGCGCCCCTAAATATAATGAATTATCATTATTATTTATTATCTGAAACGATGTAATAACTTTTTTTTTTAAATCCAGTGACTTGCCCCATGCATTCAGCGGCAGCAGGCAATTCAGTTTGATTTGGATCCCGTTAGGAAATGTCATCATTTCGACAATAAATAAATGCTACATAAACGTTATCTTGCACATTTTATCTAACCATCTCCGTTTCTAACTTTCAATATATTTTAAAAGAGATCTCTCTCTCTCATCTGCGTGCGGGGGCGGGGCCTCACAGACACGCTGCATCTTAGTGATGGGAATTCCGGCTCTTCTTGGTGAGCCGGATCATTTGGCTCGGCTCACCAAGAAGAGCCGGCTCTTTCGGCTCCCAAACGGCTCTTCAGTTTGCCACATATTATACCTTTTATAATTAAATCAGTGGCGGCCGGCCCATAGGGGCGCCGCCCCACCTCTTCCCACATTACAAATTAAAATAAAAAAATATATATAATTTTTTTTTTTAATGAACAAGGTAAATATTATATAATTGGTATCAGTAAAATGTATAATCTACAATAAAATCTAGTTTAAAATGGTGTTACGATGTCTAAAGTTTCTGATAAGTCACATGTTTCCTGCCTGGCCTTGCCCGTGTATCATTACCCTCTCTCGTCTGGGCGCTAAGAGAGGAGCCCTCAACCAGTGCAGCAGCAGCCACTAGCAGCTGACTGTTGCTATCTGTAAACTATGGCTCCGAAACATAATTTCAGCCAATCAGCGTCGTCAAATCTGATGATCACCGGGCGCCAATGTCAGCGCCCGGTGCAGGCTTATGGCTAGAAAGGATCCGTCTTGTGTAAAACTCTCGCGAGAGTTTGCGAGTCACGTGGCTGAATGTTTACGTTTGACATGCAGCCTTTCAGTTACGATCGTTAACATCAGTGGGCCACAGCAAATGATGGTGAGAAGCTAAACTATCTATTAATTATGTCAATTACAGGGAGTGTGATTGTAACTGTGTGTGTGACTAGCTGGATGCAAAGAGGTAAACACTGTCTTTTGTTTCCCATGCTTGCTCTTCAAACAGCCGGGGACAGACACTATGTGCCCGTTCTAAATAAACACACACACACACACACACACACACACACACACACACACACACACACACACACACACATATATTATTGTAGTTGAGTTTTGACAGCATCCATCAAACTAGATGTTTTGCCTTAATGGTCTGTTTTCTAATATTTCTGTGTTTCTGAACCACGTCTGTGTCTGCATATAATGTTCGTATTTAGTCTCCTCAGAGTTCCCCCGGGGTCTTAAAAAGTCTTACATTTGATAATCTGAATGTACGGCCTTAAAAAGGTCTTAAATATGACCAAAACAATTAGAAAGGTCTTAAATATGATTTAGAAGGTCTTAAAAATTATCGGATTTGAAAGGTACTTCTGTGTTGCGATAGTCTCTAAATGTGTTTTGGGGGAAATGTCCGGGCTGCAAAATAACCAGTACGGTAATAGCCTTTCAGTTCCCCCCAACAATTTGTATTGAATTAAATCAACATGGAACCATTAATCACTAACTTTGTTTCCAATGAATGCACTGACTTGTAGAACCACGCTACACAAAGCAGATAGCAACACCTATAAAAACTTAGGCATAGACATTTAAAAAAAGGGGCTACTGTATCAACATTTTAAAATTATATTTAAAGAAAAGGCCCTGACAAAACAGCAGGGCTCTATTTCAGTAACTATTAACTATAGAAAAAAAGACAACAGCTGACATCAAATCTTTGCTGAGCCTAAGGATAATCATAAATAAATAACATAGTGAAAATAAATATATTGCAATGCTCAGTACAGCAGCATCCAACCGTCTCTAATCATAAAAAACATAATACAAATAAATGTGTTGCAATCAGGGCAGGAATTTCACGAGGGCCACGAGGGCCATGGCCCTCCCACTTTGGCCTTGTGCCCTTAAAAATGATATCTGCCATAAGGCCACAGTGGCCTTGATGCCCTCTCTGACTAAGTTTTGTGGTTTAGCAGTCTGCCTCTTTTCTGACACGGCTTCAACACCAGCATATTTTGAAGGAGGAAAAAAAAATCAGCGGTGCGCTTGATTTGAGCCTGGAATGCACCGCTCGGACGGTCTATGATGACAGTTGACATCAGTCTAGGACCTATCTCCGCCCACCCCCTCACGCGTCCGTGTGCGTAGGACGGTCTAGGACCTAGCTAGCTGATTCTCCGCTCAAGAAAAGGCTGAGGTGAGGTAAGGTTTTGTGATGATCCTGTTTGCCGTTAAGTTTTTCATTTGTCCAGCTTTAAGTGTAATTTTATGGATAACATTACTATTTCTTGCTCGTATGGTAATGCATAATTATAATATTTTGAAGTGTTTTTGTTACTACTTGGATAAGTTATGTTGCAGTTGTGTTCTCTTTTTTTATTATTATCTAGTGCTAGGCAGTTAGCGCTGTGTTGTTAGCTGTCAAAGACCTCTGTGCAGACTTATTTGACCACCGGCGATCGCAGACGGAAGTTCAAAGTTTGCTGCTCGTTTATATCGCCCAATTTTCAAAACGCGATCAAAATACCCATTCACATGTCTTGTGGCATGCCTGAACTGTCCACAAAAAAATTACGTTACCCCCACTGGCCAGGGTTGTGCTCCTGCTGAATATCAAAGTGATGAAGCTGTGGCAAGATGGTGGGCAGCTGGCATCAACAAAAGGAGACCCAATATTCATCCCTATGGTCAAAGGAACCCCAAAAGTCCAAATCTCCCTGACTCGTCATCATCTCCATCTTCAAGTGACTCAGAATAAGGACGCACCTTGACGTAGGCCCACTACCACAGTCTCACAGTGAGCCAAAACATGTCTGTGCTATAAGAATCCTTTGTAGTTTTAATAAAGAATTTGTTTATTGCAATTTGGTGTCCATTGAATGCTTAATAAATATATATAAAAGTATTGTAAATGCATATACAATCGTAGTCACTTCATATCGTATGTTAAATCATTGTTTTAATTTATGGCCTTGGTGCCCTGGCTTTTGGCCTTTGTGCCCTTAAAAAATGGACAACTCAAAAGGCCAAGTGTCCTTGCCCCTAAAATGACGAAATTCCAGGCCTGGTTGCAATGCTCAAAACAGCAGCATCCGTCTCTAATCCTTGGATATTACATGTCACTGCATGCATGCACGGAGCAGCTGTAGCGGGGAGATCATAATATCATTCTGTCTTGTATTACTTAAAAAAAAAAAAAACGGCTCGTTCGCGGGCGCCAGCCGGCTCCTCGTTCGCGACCAACACATCACTACTCTCTCTCGCTCAGACATGCTGCACCGCTGTGCAGTGTGCACACAGTTCTGCCGGTAATGAATATTACATTTTGTGAGGAATCTTTTCCACCAATAATTCCAATAAGTATTCCAAAATGTATTCACTTCAGGTTTACGAAAGTAACTGTTATCAGATTACTCATTTTTCAAATGTAACACTGGCTGAATACAGTTAGCCGACTTGATTTTTGTATTCTGATTACGTAACGCCGTCACATGTATTCCGTTACAACCCAACCCTGCTTCTAGGCTACTGTCCCGCAGCTCCTGCCTCTCTGCTGGACTCTGTCGCAGCGGGGCTACTGCTGTGGTGCCGAGTGTATTAACTAGACTTTTCACAATGAAGGATCACTTCTTCTTCAAGGAAGGGAAGGTTTCGCAGTACGCAGTCTACTGTCCCGCAGCTGCTGCCTCTCTGTTGGACTCCGGTACTGCACTTTACTCACGAGACGGTGTTAAAAAAATGGGTGGGGGGCAAACTTAGTAACCACTCCGCCAACGCCACTGTCACCCCCGTCACCCCCGTCGTACGGGCCGGATGAGAATGTCTGGCGGGCCGAATGTGGCCCGCGGGCTGCCAGTTGGTGATCACTGGTTTAGAGGACTCAAATGCACAACCCAAAGACAAAAAAGTTTTGAAGAAAAACAATCTTTACTTGCAAAAACAAAATCACTCTTTTAGAGGAAATAACAAAATGACAAAAGCAAAGCGCTCACACGGAGGAAAAAAGGCAAAACACTGAATCTCTTAAGCGATGGCTTGGATCTGGCTTCTTGGGACAACGAACAAGACGAACCGACAACTAACAAGGGGAGACAGGAAAATATATACATGAGGTAAGTGGGCACTGGTGGAAACAATCAGGGGTGGGGCAGACACTGACGATGGCGGGAAAAAGAACCAAGGCAGGAAGTAAAGGGACCTGGAATGAGACAAGGAGAGTAAAAAATAAAACAGGAAGTGGAACATAAACTAAATTAACATGAACATGACAATCACAAACATGACACGACTTAACATAATTGACGGGACACTACAATCCGCCACTGCTCCTCAGTCCATCTGCTCTTGAATCCTTCCGCTGCAACTCTTTTCAGTGGCCCAACTGCTTTGCATTTCATCTCCTCCTTTACAGTCTCTTCACTGTTGCATGGAGGGGAGTATTCCGCTCTCATATCCCACACTCTGCTCTTGTGCCAAATCTCGTGGCTCAGCTTGGAACTTCATTTCCTGTCTGAGGGACCGATGAGAGTATGCCTCTTTATGTCAGCATGCTGTTTTGGTTCTGGATGCCTCAGGTGGAGATGGTTCTGGATGCAGTCTCGTCATTGTTGGTTCAGCTCCGGTTCTCTGTCTGTTCGATGGAGGAGGAGGAGTCTCCTGTGGTGAGGAGATTTGTCTGCTTGGAAGATGGGGTCGTAGCGGTCTGACAGGCAGAGAGAGAGAGTCCAGGTCTCGGGACGCATTACCTATAGAAAATTCTAACACACTGAGGTAAAAATAAATCCAATCTTTTCCACTCTATTTTCCTAATCTTACTATCTGCCTTAGATGTTAAATGCCATCCAAACACAATTAATGTCTACTAATAATTTTACCATATCCCTAAACATTGCTTTCACCCACTGTAACATGGCTACTCCAAATAACTATTTCTGTTAACCATTTTCTTCTATAAATTGAAATACCTACATATTTCAAGCACCACATATTTCACACATATAAAAGAACGTCCCCATATTTTCTCCATCACTTTAAATCTCACTGTTATTTAGAACATAAGTAACTTTTTTGACTGGACATATCTGTGCAATGTCGCCACAATCTGCTGGGGAATTTTGTTCATAGAGTTTGTACGTACTGCTGTACTTGTGGGTTAGTAGCCTGTTTCTACTGTAATAATTTTCAATAATTTTGCTCAGGTCATTCGTCGGTTGTCCATAAAAAAGGGGGTGTTTCTGGTACAAATTAAAACATGGATCCAGTGTATTTGGATCCAGTGTATTTGGAGATTCCCCTAATCTGTAAATCCCCATCACTTACATATCCCGATCACTTAAACCCATTTTATAATTTGATACAAGAACTGCATATGGGGGGGGGGCGTGAATCATCTTGATCATAACCGCCTCACCTTTGGGAACGACTATTTCTAGCTCCTCCTCTTGTTGCTCAGCTGATCTTTTGGCTCTGGGGATAAGTGAAAGTCTCTGAAACACAGCTGGAGTCTTGTTAGTGATGTGGGCATTCTCTATTAGTGAACTAATGGATCCATGTGTTACATGATATTGTACTCCCCATGGAAACAGAAAGGTGCCAAGTGTAATGAGCACAATCAACAATGCTATTCTGACTCTTGTCCCTAGGAGACCCCACAATTGCTTTGGCTTTGTTCTTGACATAATCTCTATTTTCTCAATGGTTGTGTCAGTTACCGAATTTAAATGATGAGTAAAAATAACGTATACAAAAATTTGACTCTTTTTCAGGTGAAAAAATAGGTTTTCACTTTAGTGTACAATCTATAAAAATCTAAAGACAATTCGTCTTTTGAGCTGTTTCTATCTTAATCTTATTTCTATTTATCGTTTTATTCCAGCTCTGCCAAATCAGTCCTAACTTCCCATAATTTTCTGGAAGTTGCCAGTGAAGGGTGACAATGTGTGAGGTGGTGTCAATTTGCTCCTTTTTCTTTACCTTTTAACCGGAGCGCGTGTGAAGTTTGTTACAACTTTTCACGGTTCCGACCAACGGGATCAGCTCACTGTCTTTTGTGAACTTTCACCCTCACCCAACCACCTGGCCGAACAGTGTAGTTTTCCTAGCCTGTGTAGACAAAACTTGGATAATATTACTCAGAGTTCTGACATATTCATGCACTTCTATTCGTCTAATATCTAAAACTGGACCACTCCCTCCTTGGAGAAGGCCCAAGCTTTGGCATACCTTTTGTTGTTATGAGACCGCATTGTTAACTACATGTTATTATTTATTAACTACAACGTCACCGAAATCTATATATCTGTATAATCATGACACTCCCTCCTTTGAGCATAACATGCTCAATTCATATTGCAATGATACCCTATTATGAACAGGACATGGAAAACTCATAACGTTGTATTAAATAAATATAAATTCTCCGTGTAGCCATAAGGCGTACAAAAATATCGTATGATGTATGGTTTTCTGATGGTATAAATGCATATTCACTAAAGATCTGCCATTAGCACAAAAGATAGTACTTGTTGTTTCAATAATGGCTTTCGTCATGGATGCATCAGGAGGACTTGGTAAGGACCCTCCCTCTTGGGCGAGTACTAGATTTTTCCTCTTCATGTTTTGGGTGAAAACCCATCGTCTTGACCTCACTAGCTGTGTGGACACAATAGTTTTCTGTGTGGGGGAACAACATCACTCGTAATCTCTATTCTTCTCATAATTACAAAAATAGTCTGCTAAATGTTCTACTATGTTTTAATCTTCTACTACTAATCTGTGGATGCTTTATATGTTAATGCAATATGCTACTCACTATCTTTCAAATAACATTCATCCTCTCCCTCCTGTGGTGACAGATGTGGCTCAATGTAGCTGGATTTCAAAATACCCTTCTGGGCTGAAGATGCATCATCTGGTGGTCTGGCCCTCTGAGCTTCCTCATTGTTGTGGTTGATACTAGGCTGTCAATGGCATTTGACTCATGTTTGGAAATCCTGTTCTTCTTTGACATCCCTGGGACCCCCTGCCTCTGTCGTAGTCATGGAAACCACCCCTGGGGTGACTGTGTGGAGGGCCTTTGTTTGGTACACTGTTCTGTGGACACTCTCTGGACCAATGTGTCAGCTGACCACATTTGTAGCAGCCTTCATCTCTTCTTCGTCTTGATCGTTGCTCTCCTCTCCATTGTCCTTTCTGTTGATGCTAGTAGTAGTACACATGCTGTTTCAATTACATTAGTATGCATGAAATGTGACAGGTGGTGTGACAGGTCACACCTCTCCCTACTTATGCTAATGAGCTAAGTCCCGCCTCCCATAGTTCGAGGTGGATGTCACACCTAGGTGTGATATCACACCTAGGTGTGAGATCCTTTGATGTGAGGGGTGAGGTGTCATCACACGTAGGTGTGAAATGCCCCCCTGTGTAGCGCCTTTGTTGTCTAATCCTTTGATGTGAGGGTTGGGGTGTTATAACAGGTAGGTGTGATTTCACACCGGTGTGTTATAAGCCTCTGATGTTAATCTTGGTATTGATTAAGGCAGTCTCTTTGAGACTGTCTGGCCCCTGTCCTCTCACAGCCCTTTGTTGTCTAATCTAATTAGCCTTTGATGTCTGTCCTTTGATGTGAGGATTGAGGTGTTACAAGCCTCTGATGTTAATCTAGGTGTTGATTAAGGCAGTGTCTTTTGAAGTTGTGCGTGAGACTGTCTCGCCCCCGTCACCACACAACCCCGGCCTCTCCCCCTTTCTCCACCCCTTCCTGTCACAAGCTATGAGGCCAGAAGATAGTGCGGGTGGAGTTAGGTGAAAAAAGAAAGAAATCCGTGCAGACTAAATAAAAAGACAGTCATTTCCACTCACTAAGACACCTAAAAAACGTTATTGTCCTCTCTAAATTTGATTTAGGTTTTTTTTAATGATTTGTGCTTGCTAAGGATGTTTCTTTTTAAGTTTTTGTGAGACTGTTAACTAATGTAGCAGTAGTTTAACTACAAGGAAGTCTCTTTTTATGAAGAGGGTATTCATATTAATTTTAAAAGATCTTATTTAGGTTTTAATATGAATGGTGATAACTAAGGATGTGCTCTTTAGTTGTAGGGCTTGTGAACTAGTGTGTAATTACTTTATTAACTATAAGAAAGTCTCTTTGAAGAGGATAATACTAATTTAAAATATCCAATTGCCCCCATGATCTTGTCTTTTTTATTGTTTAATTACTTCACACAACTATAAGGAAGCCCAATATGAAGTTATGTGAGGTTGTATAGGGGTGATATTAGAATTTGCTGTATGCAAAAAGAGAAGTTTTAAAAAAAAAACGTTTTTTCTGCTGTATTCAGACAAAGTATGCAGATCCAGTGTGGTTGATCAGAACAAAGAAAAGCTGTAAACACTTAAAATACATAGAATCAACAGTGTGAGGGTAAATTAAAATATTCATTGACAAACATACAAGGCTTTGTCTACTGAAGATCAATGCAAGGGCAGAGTTTCACTCTGTGGAGGGACAAAATAAGCATTGTTACTCACCTGGACAAAGGACTCTTTAAAGCAGAGATACCATATGCAGACACATACCTGAATATCAGCAGGAGAGGACTCTTTAAAGTAAATACATTATAAGGTTAAAATAAGATATATATGTGGTGGAATTAGTTTAAAACAGTCACCTTACACTTTTAGTTGTCCTCTCTAAATTAGATTTAGGGTTTTTAAAATGATTAGTGTTAATTAAGGGCTATTGTTATTTTGGTTTATAAGGGGATAGGAGTTCAACTTTAAAAATGCACAGGATCATTTTAAGAAGAGTGAGAGGGCTAATGAGCCAGCACCATACTTCCTCTATGCGTTTTCTTGACCTGTATCTGATCTTGAAAAACTCTGGTAAGTACTTTTTATTTTATTTTATAATATCATGTAATTATTTAATGCTGCTTGGTGGGTGTTAAACCACCTCTGTGCCTCTGTTGTATTTATTTTGTAACAACACTATGGCTAGTAATGATTTAGAAGCTTGGGGGAAAAGTACCCCTCTATGCAGTGCTTGAATTGGAATAAAAAAGGTGCCAGTACTCTAAATCAGCAACAAGTATTTCGCACAAAGTCATAGTATATCCTATAATGCTGGTGGGTTTGTCTCTTTACTGTATATTTTAGAAAGGCTCACTGTACTTAAACAAAATGACTCAGGGTGCATCTGAGATTAGAGGGGGTGCAGTGGTAAAGTGCTATTTTTATAAGTGGGGAGTGGACCTGACACCCTCTAGTCTAGGGGGGTCCGGGGGCATGCTCCCCCGGGACCATTTAAAAAAAAATATTGAAGTTAGATGCATCAATCTGGTGCACTTTGAGAGCAAAATGAAGAGATATATGGATACCTCTCAACATCCATAATGAAACAACTGTAAACAGATTTACTTTTTCTTTATGGATATAAAAGAAAGTAAAGCTTGACTCCTACTGGCTGGTTAAATGACTCCTCGTCCCTGAGGCCACTACCAGTTTTTTGTGCCATTTTGCTGGATTTATTTGTCAATAGCGTTGCTGCACAAAGTGATAGCCCTCTAGTTTAAATCTACTACCCAAAAAGAAACATATGGAGATGGGTTACTATTTAAAAAAAACTGCAAATCTATTTGGGAACAGTGGGGCCGGGCCTCAAATCCTATAGGGGGGTCCGGGGGCATGCTCCCCCGGTAAGATTTTTTTTTAAATGTTGGACTTAAATGCATCAATCTGGTGCATTTTGAGGGGGAAATAAAGAGACTACACCCATATGAAACAAAAATGTATACATTTAAATAATCATAAAATCATAAGTACATGGCCATAACCAATAACATACAATATCCAATATGAAAAAACATTGAAACTTGTTTATTTATTTGTTTTTGGTTCATTTATAGTTGTGAGTGTGTCTGGGCTCCTGAATCGGCCTCTCCTGTCTCCCTCCTCTCCCCCCTGCTCCTCTTTGAGGCAACAGCAAAGACTAGTTTTAGCTCTCAACAAGTTTATCTTACCTTTTTTCACCTAGTTAACATTTTGTTTGTATTATTCATGCATATTTTACTAATCACTACCCTCTCAAATGGAAATATGTGTTTACATAAATGGTGACCGAACCGTTTGAGACCCACTGAGATAACTTAAACTAAGTTAACTATCTAAAGACTCAGAGAGTAATTTACCTCACCAGAGCTGTAGTTATCAGCCTCTCAGTCTGACAGCAAAGGACTCTCCCTCCACCTTGTTGTTGAAAAAGCTCCTTATATCCGTTAGCGCAGCTAGCTAGCACCAGATGCTAACAACAATACACGTAACCGGTGCGCGCGCTTTCTCGCTCGCTCGCGCCACACATACACCAACACACACCCTCCCGAGCTTGAATGACACACAGAGACCAATCGAGGGCATTAGTATGATCTGTATGAAAGTGGCAATGTCGGCAGGCCACGTCATGTAGACAGCCAGTCACCCTCTGTGAGGCAGAGTCAGACCCACATTTGCGCTGCGTTGCGTTGCGTTTACAATATATACGTATATTGCCGGCGGCTGAGTACCGGCATTTTACTGAGTACCGGCACCTTGCCGGTACTCAGTAAGAAGTGCCGGTACCACATGGGTAAAAATCAGAAGTGCCGGTACTGCGTACCGGTGAGTACCGGCCCAATTCAAGCACTGCCTCTATGTACAAATAATGTGGTGTAGATTTTTTAATCAAATCTTTTTTTTTTTTTAGTGTCTCAGTTCAGGAAAGTCTGAACCAAATACGAATTGGAATATTAGAGAGGATTAACTCTTTTGGTGGAACCCCATATGATTAATTCCCTGTGGAAAGTGAGTATATATGTATTTAAACTGTATGTGTTTGTATCTAGCTTATTTTTTAAATCAAATTAATTTTTATTTTTTTGCTGATGTGTAAAATATCCAAAATAACGTTTTAAATACTTACTCTCTTGTTAAAAGATGATGAAGTTTGCAGCGTAAGCCAGCCATCAGTGTACCAAAACTTCCCCTCAAAAAGTTTGATCTTCAGTGATCCTCTCACAAACCATCCCTCAGAGAGCCAGACAGACTTCTCCCCCTGTAACGCCCCCCCTTCAACAGGTCTGACTCTAACCCCACAACACAACTAAGGAACTCGTTTTATTTTAATCGCCTAGGCAGATTTAGACTTTTTTCTCTTGCCAAGATACTTTTAGACACACTTTGAGGTATGCAAAACCTTAAAACTAGAAATTAAGTACATTGTCTGATTAGATTTTTTCTTAAAGACTGTTTCTCTAAAAGGCAAGTTTGTGATTTTAACACTTTTTACTGACACGCAGATTTGTGTGTAATTCTCTCACAAAGGAACTGTAAGATACACTTTTTATGTATGCAAAACCTTAAACATTTTTGAAAATAAAATACTTTTTCTGAATACATTTTCTTTAAAGGCACTTTTTGATTTTTAAGGCTATTTCCGTGGATCAACCCAGTTTTGTTAACATCAATGCTTTTTTCTCTTTTCTTGTGTTACTACAGTAAGATACTTTTAGACACACTTTGATGTATGCAACACTTAACAACTGGTAGAATATGAAGTACTTTGTAAGGAATTCATTTTCTTTTAATGGCCTTTTTTTTTTAAACACTTGTTCAGTTAAACAGTGTTTTTTTTTTTACAATCATTTCCCAATGACCAGGAATAGTACTGCCAGAACAAACGATATCCAAAATATCTTCTAGTTTACAAACTTCAGCCATTCTGTTTACACGGGGGTAACTATTCATTCTTTTTTCAATCGTCCTAATCACCACACTTATTAAAAGGGTATTGACTACATTCTGATCAATATATACAAAGCGTTTTGCATAGTAGTTCCCCATTTTTATTTTGCTTTAAAGAAAAAGTCAATGTATCGAAAAAGAAAAAATCGCTGTCTTCAATCAACCGCTGATTATTAGTCTTCTTCTTCTCCATCCAACTCGGCATTGATCTTTTCAAGTCTCTCCTTGAGGTGTCTGCCATTTTTGAGATTGTGCAGCAAAGCCTCCGAAGCGCCTTGGATCCTCCAATCATCCGTGAACATTTCTTTATCAATAAGAGTCTGGTCGATCTCAGTAATGAAGTCGGTGAGCCAGAGTCTTTTCATTAACGTGTTGTAATTGTTTCTGAAGAAAAGATCGGGCATGTCATTCAGACAATCGTGTTGCCTCTGGCCGGGGTGACTGACTCTGTATCCGTTGCAGATTTCTTCTCTGTACCGATGTATCACCTTCTCCACAATATCAACCAACACCGATTTCACTGTGTCCATAAACAGCTACGCTTTGGGATCGTAATCTGCCGACAAGGCTCCATTAAAATATAAATATTTTTTGTGAATTACTGAGTTTAGGCACGTTAATAATGTTTTAATGAAGTTGAATACAGTATATTCATATTTGTCAGTGATTTCATCTCGTGTGTGTGTGTGTGTGTGTGTGTGTGTGTGTGTGTGTGTGTGTGTGTGTGTGTGTGTGTGTGTGTGTGTGTGTGTGTGTGTGTGTGTGTGTGTGTGTGTGTGTGTGTGTGTGTGTGTGTGTGTGTGTGTGTGTGTGTGTGTGTGTGTGTGTGTGTGTGTGTGTGTGTGTGTGTTTGTGTGTGTGTGTGGTTAGAACACTTTCATGAAGTGAAGGAGGTTTTCCTTCTATAAAACAGCTGTGGGCAGCAGTGAGTGTCACGGACATGAATTCATAGATCAAGGCAGACTGGTGCACACACTCTCCTGTCCTGCCAAGTGACACACCCGTTCTAAGCCGTGTCCCTCACTCCTCACATCCCAAGCTGCAATCTCAAAAAGTGTATGATGTTGTTACATAGTTTCAGATGTTATGTTTCAGTTGTGCTCTGTCTATGTTCAGTGATGCAAACTTGTCACCTTTCTGCGAAATTCGCTGTTTTGAATCCAAAATAGGTCGTTTGTGTGATTCATGTAGATCTGCAATAAAAATATATTTGGGGTATGGGGGGGTCTGGGACCCGGAGTAATCTGCGGCCGTGAGCTGTTATGTGCCATCATGACACGCATGGTGTTCTTTTTTTATATATTATAATGAAGTGCGAGCTGTGTGCTCGAGTCTTCCTGCCTGTCGGCTCTGCTCATGAATGTATAATAAGGCTCTGCTGCTCCGAGATGATGGTCTAGCTTCAGCAGCTACATTACCTATGGGTGCGTTTGTTAATATTAACTGTGAGTCCGGAGTCACTGTGGCACAGACTGGACCGCTGGTGAACAGCTGTTAGAACGGGCCGTTCAGGTGTTCAGAGCAGAGCTCCCTGTCGGAGCGGCAGAGTGTGATATTATGCAATATTATTTAAGGAATCGTTGAGCTAGCTAGCTACATTGTCGCTAACGTTAGCTTTAGCCTTCTATTTCTAATCGTTTTTTTCATAGGCTATAAACAGAGGTGGTATAAGTATATATATTGTACTTGAATAAAAGTAGAAGCACTCAGATCCTGTACTAGAATAAAAGTAGAAGTACTCGGATCTTGAGCTAGAGTAAAAGTACAAGTACTCAGGTCTTGTACTAGAGTAAAAGTAGAAGCACACAGATCTTGTAGCCTACTAGAGTAAAAGTAGAAGTACTCAGACAGGGCTGCCAACATTTGAGTTCAGCTTGGAGTGAGATTTTTTTTTTTGGTGATCCGAAAAAAGAGACGTTCATGTGTACAGTGTTACACATGTATTGAACATGTACAAACTAGGGTTTCCCATATATGTACCGGGCGCACCAGTGGAATACACACACATACACAGTGTACCCGCGACTCTTACAATGAAGGCTCGATAATAAGCTCACAGCATATAAAATGGCATATAGGTATAAGCAGAGGTAAAGTGCTATTTTACAAGTGTGGGGGGGGGGGGGTAGGGGTCCTCACCTCCGGGGGTTCTGGGGGCATGCTCCCCCAGGAAGATTTTTTTTTAAATATTGAAGTTAAATGCATCAACCTGGTGCACTTTGAGAGCAAAATGAATTTAAGGATACAGCTCTCAACACCCATATGAAACAGAACTCAGTGGCGGCTGGTGGAAAATATTTTTGGTGGGGCTGTTGATATAGTGAGTAAAACATTTTCTTTTTGGGAGAAATGACCCCTTAAATTGGGACTTCTGGTGATATAATGGCCCCATAAAATCGTGGTTCTAGGGCCAGGAACAACCAGGCATAGTCGGGCTGAGTATGCTAAACTAACTGCGGTCAAGCCAGCCTCCACTCGCGGAAACCTAGTCAAGCCAGCCCTCACGTGATATTGCGGTGCGCGAATATCCTATGCATTACGGTAGAGTAAAAAAAAATCATCCCTCTGTGTTTAGATGAGAATAAAACAAAAACTGTTTTGTATCAAAGACTCGTTTCACTTCAGGGTGATAGCAGGACATCCCATCTAGTCACTCAGAAAAAATCAGGACATTCTGATGTAGAGTTTCAAAATAAAAGACCTTTGAAATCTCTATTGTATGAGCTATCATCCCTGTTTTTAAATGAGAATAAAACAAAAACTGTCCAGTATCATAGATCCATCTCACTCCAGGGTGATAGCAGGACACCCCATGTCGTCACTCAGAAAAAATCAGGACATTCTGATGTACAGTTTCAAAATAAAAGACCTTTGAAGTCTCATATATGAGCTATCATCCCTGTCCCAAAAGGTATTTTATTTTGAAACTGTACATCAGAATGTCCTGATTTTTTCTGAGTGACTACATGGGGTGTCCTGCTATCACCCTGGAGTGAGATGGATCTATGATACTGGACAGTTTTTGTTTTATTCTCATCTAAAAACAGGGATGATAACTCATACAATAGAGATTTCAAAGGTCTTTTATTTTGAAACTCTACATCAGAATGTCCTGATTTTTTCCGAGTGACTAGATGGGATGTCCTGCTATCACCCTGAAGTGAAATGAGTCTTTGATACTGGACAGTTTTTGTTTTATTCTCATCTAAACACAGAGGGAGGATTTTTTTTTTTACTCTACCGTAATGCATAGGATATTCGCGCACCACAATATCACGTGAGGGCTGGCTTCGCTAGGTTTTTCCGAGTGGAGGCTGGCTTGACCGCAGTCTAAACTAGAGAGAGAATCGCTGTCAAGGGGGCTACAACTACAACAAAATGAACATATTTGACCGTGATTTAATTGTAATACACGTTTCAAAATGATGCCGAAGTAACAACATACTGATACCGGATAGTAAAAACCATGAATTAAGGCTTTGACAAGTCTGCAGACAGACGGCAGGCGAAAAACCTTTTAAAAAGCGTGTTTTCTAATGGAGATTTGGCTAAGCTAACGTTGTAAATGCTCCGACCGTCCACACTCACAACAACGGCCTATACAGACATAAATAAACCAGCGACTGTATTCGCCATGACACAGACAGTATGTGGTTTGTACTTGTTTAACTTTTGTCTAATTTCTGAACAGATATGATATGAGTGCTAAGAGCTAACGGCTGTGTTGTTTTTCTGGGGTGCTCATTGAAGATGACGTCACGGCTCCGCCTACACTGCGTTACTATAGATACTACCCCAGTTCCTCACGAGTCTAAAAAACAACTCACGTCAACGCACGTAAGCAACGTGGGCACCAACGTGAGCGCTCTCGTGACCAAAATATTTGACGGCGCTGATTGGCTGAAATTATGTTTCGGCGGCACAGTTTACTATTGAGACTTTTGCAACGTGCTGGTTGCTGCTGTTTGGCTTGGGGGCAGCACCCCGTAATGATAAACTAATGCCAAGGGCAAGGACAGGCAGGAAACATGTGAGTTATCAGTAACATTAGACATCGTAACACAATTTTAAACAAGACTTTATTGTAGATTATACATTTTACTGATACCAATTGTATGATATTTACCTTGTTCATTAAAAATAAAAAATATATATATTTTTGAAATATATATATATTTAAAAAAAAATTTTTTTAATTTAATATTTTTTTTTATATTTCTTTTTGTATGTGGGAAGAGGTGGGGCGTTGCCCCTAGCGCCCCTATGGGCCGGCCGCCACTGACAGAACTGTAAACAGATTTTCTTTTTCTTTATGGATATTTTACAAATAACTCATTTAAACTTTATTCTTGTTTTACTGTCATAGTATTTCATAACTGTTTTTCATTTATTCTCATAAATGGTAACCAAAACGTTTGAGAACCACTGAGATAACTACACTAAAATTAACTATCTAAACAGAGTCCCTTACCTCACTGAGCTGTTATCTCTCTCAGTCTGACAGGAAAGAGCTCTCCCTCTCATTGTTTGAGAAACAGCTTCTAATATCCGTTAGCGCAGCTAGCTACCCAGATGCTAACAACAACAATGCAAATAGTGAGTTTGGTAGAAATATACTGTATAATAGTAAAGTTATTTAAGATGATGCCATATTTATTGAAGATTTACATTATAAATATTCCCCAAAACTATTCAAAAGCATATTCTTCAAAACTCTCTGCTGTAGTATGACCAACAGAAGACTATTGATGTGTGTGTAGTGAGTTTGGCAGTAATAGAGAACCGCAGTGACGCGTCGTAAAACCCGGAAGTAAGTTAGCATTTTTAGCACTTCCGGTTCCTTCCTCAAAAAGCAATGCATTTTTTCCATAGGGTTTTGGAAAATAGCTCGAAATAAGGTCTGTGGTTGACACCAATTTAAGAGATAAATCACGTTTTGTTCTACGACATTAAATACATCAGCAGTGACCCCACTGGGGATTTTTGAAGAGTTTACGTGTCTGAAAAACGATGGTTGTTACCGAGTGGCTGAATAGGACTACAGAAATTGTCGAGGCCGTTTTACGTCATTACGCCGAACACGTAAACACACCCGCTAAGTTTGTTTTCCCCTGTGTTCTTCTTGAAAGCAAGTACCTGCCTATCTTTAGTATCTGTATATCTATAGCTGACCATTAGAATCTGCATTTTAGAAATTGTCGTTTTTAAGACCTTAGTTTTACAAATTATAGAATCATTAATTACCAGTGTTTTCCAATTTTACTCGGCAGTTCGTTTCGTTAGCTAACGTTAGCTAAAGCTAGCGCTACTAGTTAGCTACGCAATGGTTTGTTGCTTTGCTCCGGGTTGCAGCCACAGGTCTTCGCATGAAACGTGCTTGTTCTATCGTTTCCCGGCCGATGTTTTCCAAAGGAGAGTATGGATTCGTGTCATGAGGTAAGCTGACGTTACATTTGTGTCCATGTCACGGTGAAATGTAAATGATGGGTAGTGACTGTATCGCCGTTTTAGAGATGGCGCTGCTGAAAAGACCGCAACATAAGTAAAGATAATGAATACATCCTATTAAAACCTGTGTGGCTTGTATGATAAGTCTAATTAGTACAAGCAGCATGACGTTTCACCATGCAACTAAAGATTGTAGTCAGGGAAATCAGTTTGACATATTGAACTAATAACAAATCACCTCTGGCTGGCAGAGAACTCTCTGCTCCATAGTTTCTCTTGGACGTAAAATCACATGTACATTTTACATTTATATTCAATTTAATATTCCATCCCTCACATACTTTTGTATATATAATAACTTATATTTAGTTTTTCTTGTTATGTTGCTGCAACACAAACATTTCCCAAATTGGGATCAATACAGTAATATCTTATCTTAATTAATTAATTAAGAAATATAACTATTATAATTAGTGTAGCAGCTGACACCTATTTTCAATATGGATTAATCTACCATTTATTTCTTTAGTTCAATTTTCATCTATAAAAATGTCAAAATAGTGAAAATGTTCCCGAGACTTCTCGAAGTGAAAGGTTATATCTTTAGATGTTTTGTTTTAGCCTATGTACTATATGTCTTAATGCTCTTATATTTGACGGTGTGACTTCCATGAAACTAATATTTTATATCTTCCCAACAGACGAGCTGACAGGAAACCTAACACTCTAACAACCACAACATTGCAAAGGCGAGTAAATGTGAATTAATTGTAAACAATTCACAATTTTTTTTATTTCTTCTTTTTTCTTGCAGTGAGGTGAAGCTGACCTTGCACTTGGTGCCAGTAAGGATGTTCCTCACGCAGGCTGAATGTTTCTCCTTCCTTACTGACACAGAAGCCCTTGATTTGCAATGCTTCACTAATTGTCATTTCCCTGGCTCCGTAGGGACACTTTACCTCCAGCACAGCGGAAGACCCTACCAGACCATCTGGAGATGCCCCCAACAATCCTGATAGGGAGAGCCACAAATCTGACTCATGGACCTGCATCTGGGTTGCAGTGGTGAATGCCCTGAGGCCCTCACATTCATTCATAGTCCCCCACTGTACAGACAAAACACCATCAAGGGCCTGTTGTTGCCCTAGCACCCTGGCAATAAAGGAAGCAGTCACACGCTTTGACCTCAGGACAGCTCCCAAGTTGCTGGCAGTCAACCTTCCTTTCCTGAACAAATGCCAGTTTGGGTTGGTTCGCTGACCAGTGGTAGCCACCTGAATTGCCCTCTGTTGCTCTTCAGACAATGCCGTGCTTGCCACAATTGCCTCAGGTCCCTGATGCCCAACCGATTTGATAATTTCAGGAACAGTAAGTGTTTCCAAGCTGCAGTGTTCCTCTTCTGGCTCGGGGGAGAGAAGCCAAGAAATTCCTGAAAACCTGCCCCAGAGTCTGTCCCTCAGCCAGTCACGATCTTCGGAGGTGGGCTCTCTTGTGAGCGGGTTAAATTAGTTATTGGTTTCAACAGTCACATTAAAACAGTTACTAAATCAGCCTACTATCACCTAAAGAACATATCTAGGATTAAAAGACTAATGTCACAGCAGGATTTGGAAAAACGTGTCCATGGTTTTATCTTCAGTAGACTGGACTACTGCAATGGTGTCTTCACAGGTCTCACTAAAAAATCTATTCGAAAGCTGCAGCTGATTCAGAACACCGCTGCTCGAGTCCTCACTGACACTAAGAAAGTGGATCACATCACTCCTGTTCTGAAGTCCTTACACTGGCTTCCTGTGTGTCAAAGAATAGATTTCAAAATACTGCTGCTGTTTATAAAGCACTGAATGGTTTAGGACCAAAATGCATTTCTGACCTCCTGCTAAATTATGAACCATCCAGATCTCTCAGGTCTTCAGGGACTGGTCAGCTTTCTGTCCCCAGAGTCAGAACTAAACATGGAGAAGCAGCGTTCAGTTATTATGCTCCAAATATCTGGAACAAACTCCCAGAAACTTGCAGGTCTGCTAAAACTCTTACTACTTTTAAATACAGGCTGAGGACTTTTCTTTTTGTCGCTGCTTTTAATTGAACTATTCATATCCTAGACTGCACTGTAACTTTTATCCATGTATTTTTTCTTTTAATGTTTATTTTATGAGCTTTTCTTTTTAATGACTGATTTTAAATGCCATTTTCTTAATGTCTTTCATTTTTTGTAAAGCACTTTGAATTGCCTTGTGTTGAAAAGTGCTATATAAATAAACTTGCCTTGCCTAATAAAGATTTCATGTGACACATACAATTGATTTGTTGATGGGAATTAATGTGAATAAATTAACTCTAGGTTAACGGTACTCTTGCTATCACTACTCACCGACACTATAAACCTTGTCCCTCATGCTAGCCCTGACAACACCGGTAAGCACACCTTCATCTAGGCTGCACTGTTACGTGTCCTGACTTGTAGTGGTTCTCTCCTCTATCTACACTCTTCTTGTCATCTTTGTAAAACGATATCAGACTGGTAATTGACACAGCCATGACTTCTAGTTAAATTCAGTGTGGCTAAAATGAAAAGCTTTGTTAAAATATGCAAGCACGCGAAAGTCAAATTCAGCTTTATTGTCAAAAATTTGACATGTGTTATACATCCAGAAATATCGAAATATCGTTTCCCACAGTGTGACATGTATACATAAAACAAAACAAAAAGGGCCTAGATAAACGTGGTATACATTAAACAAAACGGGCCTAGATAACCGGGGTATACAGTTTAAAATGTTAATATATTTAAAGTTTTCAAAGTGCAGTTTCAGTGCAAGTCAGTTGAAACGATCTTAAGTTGGCGTGACGTTGAAGTCGTGCGACCCTGCTGCTGTACTGGCTTGTAGTTAGTTTATAGCATTACGTTAGCATTTTGCATCTGGCGACTAGATTTATGATTCAAAGATTATAAAAGTAGGGTTGACATGTGGAGATTATCCGGCTGAACAAAACGTGATCCCTCTCTTAAATGTGTGTAAACCACAGACCTTATTTCGAGCTATTTTCCAAAATCCTATGGAGAATTTGCATTGGTTTTTCAAGAAGGAACCGGAAGAAGTTTACTTCCGGGTTTTACGATGCGTCACTGCGGTTCTCTATAAGCTGTATAATAGTGATTGAATATTATTGGATTCTCTTTTTTCGGAATTGCACTTTGCAGACGGTCCCTGAGCACTCGTTTCTTCTCCGGCTGCAGATAGAGACCAATGTAATGTGTCCAGCTCGGAGGGTGGCGCGTATTGGCTTTTTTTTTTATCAAAATGTGATTGTAGTTCGTTTTCAACCTCACCACGGTACTTAGGAGATGTCATTTGTGTCTGAATAACGTTTTGTTCATGAGTTATTGATCCGTGAAATCAGAATCTCCCAATATCGTTCCAACTTTACTGAAGCCAGAAGACCGTCTCATTTCGTAGATCGCTCGGTTTGCTGTTCTTTCACTTTATTTTTGTATTTATATACATTCATTTTGGACGAAAACTTAGCGTGAGAAAATGCAAGTGTGGCGTGAGTGCTCGAGATATGGGTTAATTGCGTGACTCTCACGCTCAATGCGTGAGTGTTGGCAGCCCTGACTCAGATATTGTACTTGAGTAAAAGTAGAAGTACTCAGGTCTTGTACTTGAGTAAAAGTAGAAGCACACAGATCTTGTACTAGAGTAAAAGTAGAACTACTCAGATCTTGTACTTGAGTAAAAGTAATAGTCCCAGAGTGTAGGAATACTCTGTTACAGTAAAAGTCCTGCATTCAAAATGTTCCTCAAGTAAAAGTAGAAAAGTATTATCATCAAAATATAGTTAAAGTAGCGACAGTAAAAGTAGTCATTTTGCAAATTGGTCCATTTCAGAATAATAGATATGATATGTTTTATAATGATTGATCATGAAAGTGTTCTCAAAGCTGGTAAAGGTGCAGCTAGTTTGAATGACTTTGTATACTGCAGGGTAGCTTGTGGATTTACTCCAGGTGGAACTAAAGTCTGATTTAACACTTGATTATATTTCACATCATTCATCCAGATCTGTGAAGTAACTAAAGGTATTAAATAAATGTAGGGGAGTAGAAGTACACCATGTACCTCTGAACTGTGGTGGAGTAGAAGAACAAAGTAGCCAAACATTGAAATACTTAAATAAAGTACAAGTATCTCAAAATTGTGCCCAAGTATAGTACTTGTTGAATGTATGAACTTAGCTACTTTACACCATGTGGCTATAAAGATAGAAAGACTAAGCCTTGCACAATACAGGCAATACATTTTCAAAAATTATAATTACATTTATTTATCACGGGGGAGGTCTCAAGTCAAGCTGGAGGTTTTTCCTTGAGCGAGGGCAGATCACGTACCAATCACGGCCCTCGCGTTTCAAACTGTCTGAAATGAAGCGCTACATCTGTATCTGCATATGGTATCTCTGCTTTAAAGAGTCCTTTGTACAGGTGATTAACAATGCTTATTTTGTCCCTCCACAGAGTGAAACTCTGCAAAGCCTTGTATGTTTGTAAATGAATATTTTAATTTACCCTCACACTGTTGATTCTATGTATTTTAAGTGTTTACAGCTTTTCCTTATTCTGATCAGCCACATTGGATCTGCATACTTTGTCTGAATACAGCAGAAAAAACGTTTTTTTTTAAACTTCTCTTTTTTGCATACAGCAAATTCTAATATTACCCCTATACAACCTCACATAACTTCATATTGGGCTTCCTTATAGTTGTGTGAAGTAATTAAACAATAAAAAACACTAGTTCACAAGCCCTACAACTAAAGAGAACATCCTTACAGATTTAGCGATTCATTTCAGACAGTTTGAAACGCGAGGGCCGTGATTGGTACGTGATCTGCCCTCGCTCAAGGGAAAACCTCCAGCTTGACTTGAGACCGCCCCCGTGATAGATAAATGTAATTATAATGAAGCCAGCTGCAATGGATCATTGATCCACCAACGGGTGCAGTGGGGTTCCACACTGGAGCTCATGTGAAATAAAGTCAGATACAGTACGCTGGATGTACAGCAGAACTTTGTTAAGATCCATATGTCACGGATATCATACTACTGTGCTAAATAAGAGACATGTAATCATTTACAAAACATCACCATGTTGTTATTTAACAAAATAATGTTGTTTAGTCGAAAAAAACTAACAGGAGGAAATGCAGCCCGGATCTCGATTTTTAATCCTAATTTAATCATCATCTTCACCACGATCATTTATGTTTATGTTCGCCGAATTGAAATGAAATCACTGACACATATGAATATACTGTATTCAACTTCATTAAAACGTTATTAACGTGCCTAAACTCAGTAATTCACTAAAAATATTTATATTTTAATGGAGCCTCGTCGGCAGATCAGGATCCCAACGCGCAGCGGAGGGATCTCGGTCTGCATGACGGGTGTTTTTCCCCATAAGGAACAAGTCACTGCAAATGATCCCGCTTATTACATGGCCACTTTCTCAACAAAGTAACGACATGACTCCCAATATTAATTTAAATGCTTTTATGGATTTAGAAAATGTTTTTATTGATTTAAAAAATAGTTGCATGTATTGATTTAAATTGACATCCATCCGCTAAGAAAAATAGTCCGTTGTTACCGTTTTTTAAACAGTGTGAATGAAACGGCAGCTCTCTCCCCCCTCCCCCCTTGATCTTTCTTTTCCAGCAGCTAAATTAACTGTCGGTTATTCTGATTGACCATAGACTGTATGTGACAAGCTTACAGTTAGTGACGTAACAACACCATAAAAGCTGGTGGGTTGAAAGCAATACGAGAAGTAAAAATAACAAAAATATTTAAATTGTATTTTCGGATCCTGATCGAGACTGCCGCCAGAGCGTGTCTCCCCGTTACCTGCAGAAGGAAGCCATGCACGCAATGCAGCCCCGCTCTCTTTAACTCCAGGTGACTTTCTGCCGCTTTCCTCCGTGGTGCAGTGCTGATCGTTTCACCACGGAGGAAAGCACTTCACAAATTGCAGTAGGCCTACCCATAAGGACCCGTACAAATACCGCAGTTTTTGCGTGGCTGTGTCTAGTTGAAAGCCCAGTGGCGATCTGCTCATCTCTCATCGAAATAATATGCTACAAAGGGGCGGACTGGCCTTCTTTGTGTTGAACTCTCCTGTCGGCTCCCAGACCGTAGTCGAGGAGGGCAGCAGCAACAAGCTTCAGGTTCAATAACCCACTTTAGCTTAAATGACTGGAGAGAGGCGAGCTCTTCTTGGGAGGCTGTTGCATTTATTTAGCTGTTCTTCTGTTTCACAAAATACATCACAGACCTCTGTTTTTCTGCTTCCTCGTTTCACTTCCAGAAACATACACACGTTCCCTCACTGTCGCTCTACCATCCACAAACACACATGCACAAGCCACACCCCTCTCTCTCTTAAAGGGACAGCGATCTCATCTCACTCTGCATGACCCTAATACAGGTGTGCTCTGGAGAATCACAGAACGGACGATCGTCCTTATTATTATGCCGTTTAAACCAATTATTTAAATGTGTTTGTTAAATTCAGCATCATGTAAGTTGCACTGACAGGTCCACACACTGCTTCCAACGCGGCTCCCCCGCCCTCCTGCTGATAGTTCACGAGCGTCAAGCTCCTCAACCCCCCCCCCCCCTTTGATCATTCTCGATCGTTGGCACACTGATAACAATTTTTTTTTTAAACGGCACTTCATATCAAAAAGGTTGCCGACCCCTGGTATAAAGTAACTAAGTTCATAAACTCAACAAGTACTATACTTGGGCACCATTTTGAGATACTTGTACTTTATTTAAGTATTTCAATGTTTTGCTACTTTGTTCTTCTACTCCACTACAGAATTCAGAGGTACATGGTGTACTTCTACTCCCCTACTAGGGGTTTCACCAACTAATCGACTAGTCGACTAGTCGACTACCTTTACCACTAGTCGGCGCTGTAGGCCCTAGTCGACTAGTCGTGAAAGAAATTGAGGTAAACGAGGTGCTGCAAAATGCTCCAAAACACGTCCGACATTCTTATGTATGGCAGTACTTCAACGAAGATGTAACCAACTCCACAGTGAAGTGTCAGTTGTGTACAGCTGTACTGAAGTACAATACAAATGCATCTGCTATGCGCAACCATCTGAAGATGAGACACCCGCTGCCGACAGCTATCACTAGCAGTAATGCTAGCACCAGTGAGCAACGGACCGGCGTCAGCACTGAACAGAGGCAAACGAACAGCAAGAAAACACGGGTCAACAGTGATGCGGATGATGAGCTACGGGATTACTGCCAGCGGACACCGCATATCCCCACAATGGATAATCCACTGGAGTGGTGGGCAGAAAACGTGCACCGCTTCCCCCGCTTCCGAGGAGCTACCTGGCTATTCCAGCCACAAGCACCCCGAGTGAGAGGGTTTTTTCCCTGGCAGGCAACACTGTCACCCGAAAGCGGTCAAGCCTCCTTCCCTCACATGTCGATGCGTTGGTGTTCAAACCCAACCAAAAATATGGAAAGGTGGACGTTATCGTGGAGGACAGCGAATAAAGTGTTGCGCACTGGATTTACGTGGCATTTATGTAAACAAGAGTTTTTTGCTGTCGATTTTGGTGAGTTTGTTTTGTTTTGTTTGTTATTTACTCAGCCATGTAACACACATTAAAATGCAGTGTTTAATGTTACTGTATGAGTTCCAATATAAAATACAGTTGTACACCTCTCTTTGTGTGTCTTTATTATGACGTAACGACTAGTCGACTAGTCGACTACTATTTAGAAAAATGTGTCGACTAGTAAATATTGGTAGTTGTGAAACCCCTATCCCCTACATGTATTTAATACCTTTAGTTACTTTACAGATGTGGATGAATGATGTGAAATATAATCAAGTGTTAAATCAGACTTTAGTTCCACCTGGAGTAAATCCACAAGCTACCCTGCAGTATACAAAGTAATTCAAACTAGCTGCACCCTTACCAGCTTTGAGAACACTTTCATGATCAATCATTATAAAACATATCATATATATTATTCTGAAATGGACCAATCTGCACAATGACTACTTTTACTGTCGCTACTTTCACTATATTTTGATGAGAATACTTTTCTACTTTCACTTGAGGAACATTTTGAATGCAGGGACTTTTTCTGTAACAGAGTATTCCTACACTCTGGTACTTCTACTTTTACTCTAGTACAAGATCTGAGTACTTCTACTTTTAATCAAGAACAAGATCTGAGTACTTCTACTTTTACTCTAAAAGATCTGTGTGCTTCTACTTTTACTCAAGTACAAGACCTGAGTGCTTCTACTTTTACTCAAGTACAATATCTGAGTACTTCTACTTTTATTCTAGTACAAGATCTGAGTGCTTCTACTTTTACTCAAGTACAATATATATATATATATACAGTGCTTGAATTGGGTCGGTACTCACCGGTACGCGGTACCGGCACTAATGATTTTTACCCATGTGGAACCGGCACTTCTTACTGAGTACCGGCACCTTGCCGGTACTCAGTAAAATGCCGGTACTCAGCCGCCGGCAATATACGTATATATTGTAAACGCAACGCAGCGCAAATATGGGTCTGACTCTGCCTCACAGAGGGTGACTGGCTGTCTACATGACGTGGCCTGCCGACATTGCCACTTTCATACAGATCATACTAATGCCCTCGATTGGTCTCTGTGTGTCATTCAAGCTCGGGAGGGTGTGTGTTGGTGTATGTGTGGCGCGAGCGAGCGAGAAAGCGCACGCACCGGTTACGTGTATTGTTGTTAGCATCTGGTGCTAGCTAGCTGCGCTAACGGATATAAGGAGCTTTTTCAACAACAAGGTGGAGGGAGAGTCCTTTGCTGTCAGACTGAGAGGCTGATAACTACAGCTCTGGTGAGGTAAATTACTCTCTGAGTCTTTAGATAGTTAACTTAGTTTAAGTTATCTCAGTGGGTCTCAAACGGTTCGGTCACCATTTATGTAAACACATATTTCCATTTGAGGGGGTAGTGATTAGTAAAATATGCATGAATAATACAAACAAAATGTTAACTAGGTGAAAAAAGGTAAGATAAACGTGTTGAGAGCTAAAACTAGTCTTTGCTGTTGCCTCAAAGAGGAGCAGGGGGGAGAGGAGGGAGACAGGAGAGGCCGATTCAGGAGCCCAGACACACTCACAACTATAAATGAACCAAAAACAAATAAATAAACAAGTTTCAATGTTTTTTCATATTGGATATTGTATGTTATTGGTTATGGCCATGTACTTATGATTTTATGATTATTTAAATGTATACATTTTTGTTTCATATGGGTGTAGTCTCTTTATTTCCCCCTCAAAATGCACCAGATTGATGCATTTAAGTCCAACATTTAAAAAAAAATCTTACCGGGGGAGCATGCCCCCGGACCTACCTATAGGATTTGAGGCCCGGCTCCACTGTTCCCAAATAGATTTGCAATTTTTTTTAAATAGTAACCCATCTCCATATGTTTCTTTTTGGGTAGTAGATTTAAACTAGAGGGCTATCACTTTGTGCAGCAACGCTATTGACAAATAAATCCAGCAAAATGGCACAAAAAACTGGTAGTGGCCTCAGGGACGAGGAGTCATTTAACCAGCCAGTAGGAGTCAAGCTTTACTTTCTTTTATATCCATAAAGAAAAAGTAAATCTGTTTACAGTTGTTTCATTATGGATGTTGAGAGGTATCCATATATCTCTTCATTTTTCTCTCAAATTGCACCAGATTGATGCATCTAACTTCAATATTTAAAAGAAAATGTTCCCGGAGGAGCATGCCCCCGGACCCCCCTAGACTAGAGGGTGTCAGGTCCACTCCCCACTTATAAAAATAGCACTTTACCACTGCACCCCCTCTAATCTCAGATGCACCCTGAGTCATTTTGTTTAAGTACAGTGAGCCTTTCTAAAATATACAGTAAAGAGACAAACCCACCAGCATTATAGGATATACTATGACTTTGTGCCAAATACTTGTTGCTGATTTAGAGTACTGGCACCTTTTTTATTCCAATTCAAGCACTGTATATATATATATATATATACTTATACCACCTCTGTTTATAGCCTATGAAAACAACTATTCGAAATAGAAGGCTAAAGCTAACGTTAGCAGGTAGTGACAATGTATGCTAGCTAGCTAGCTCAACGATTCTTAAATAATATTGCCACAGAAAAACTTTTCAGTTCACATCACGCTCTGCCGCTCCGACAGGGAGCTCTGCTCTGAACACCTGAACGGCCCGTTCTAACAGCTGTTCACCAGCGGTCCAGTCTGTGCCACAGTGACTCCGGACCAGAGTCCTGAACGGGTCTGATTTTCAAGAACCGCTCCCGCCCCGCACCCGCGACGTGCAATACCGAACCCGCCCCGCTACCCGCACATATTACCAATTAGTTCCGCAACCCGACCCGACCCGTCGGCACAGGATCCGCAACCCGACCCGAACCCGCATATATATGAGCAGTGAAAACGTGCAATTATTAACACACGCAGTTGCATATTTCTCTCAAAAAGCGTGGGATGTTGGTTATTCTCTCCACCTAGGAGGACACCAAAAGCCTCCCAGACGTTGGATTTCGCTCTTGAGGAAGTGTTGGAAAATGCTGTATTCTCCGCTAGAGAGCTTCACCTCAGCCATTCAGAATGTGGCGCGCTCAGAAGCAGATTGAAGCGCTGCAGTCGTTATGATTATGCGGGGGAGAGGTCTGAGGATTTAAACATTAAACTAAATGATTATTATTTCAATATATTTATTATGCAACACCCGCGACCCGACCCGCATCATCCCGCGGGTACCCGACCCGATGCAGGACTCTGCTCCGGACGCGCAGTTAATATTAACGAACGCACCCGTAGGTAATGTAGCTGCTGAAGCTAGACCATCATCTCGGAGCAGCAGGGTTATAGTTAGAAAGGATCCGTCTAGTGTAAAACCCTCGCGAGAGTTTGCAAGTCACGTGGCTGAATGTTTACGTTTGGCAGGCAGCCTTTCAGTTACGATCGTTAACATCAGTGGGCCACAGCAAATGATGGTGAGAAGCTAAAATATCTATTAATTATGTCAATGACAGGGAGTGTGATTGTTGAAATAGGGTGTTAGCGGTCTTGCTGTTCAAAGAAGAATGACAACACTGTAGATCATCAACACTATGGTTTATTTTGTATTGATAGGGAAGTCAACGTTGTCGCAGTAAAAGTCCCAAGATAGCTCCTGGTGCAATAAAATGTTCCCTTTCAGTGTTTTACTATTATCCTGCTGCATTAATGTGTATGTTGCATCATGTTACTGCTGTAGATGTGTTTTCTGAGCCGCTCCAACGAGAGTTACAACGAGAATGTGACGTCATATTTACACAGACGGATCCTTTCTAGCCATAACCGAGCAGCAGAGCCTTATTATACATCCATGAGCAGAGCCGACAGGCAGGAAGACTCGAGCACACAGCTCGCACTTCATTATAATATATAAAAAAAGAACACTATGCGTGTCATGATGGCACATAACAGCTCACGGCCGCAGATTACTCCGGGTCCCAGACCCCCCCATACCCCAAAAATATTTGTATTGCAGATTTACATGAAATGACATGAAATCACTGACAAATATGAATTTACTGTATTCAACTTCATTAAAACGTTATTAACGTGCCTAAACTCAGTAATTCACTAAAAATATTTATATTTTAATGGAGCCTCGTCGGCAAATCAGGATCCCAAAGCACAACTAATGGCCCATCAACCACAGCTCTCTCCCCCCCTCCCCCCTGATCTTTCTTCTCCAGCAGCTAAATGAACTGTAGGTTACTCTGAGTGACAAGCTTACAGTAGACACAACACTGTCATTGCAAGTGACCCTCAGTTAGTTGACTTTTATGTTCAACTGCTAAATTCGTTACTGATAAAAAAAAGGGCTTCTACTGTACCTAATTACCTTAACACTAGAACCGCCAGAGGTTTTTGTATAGGCCTACCTAAAACCGTCAAATCCCGCTATTAGAATGCAATTTTTAACACATAGGGTGCTACATTACACACTTTCAGGAAAAGTCACGGACTGGGAGACTTTAATATTTTATTGAAAAAAAGTCACATTGCACACACACAACACACATCACACAAATTGACCCGATTGGTGGTTCTAGTGTTAAACAAACTCACTAATTAATGAAACTAGTTCTATACGCATTATTCTTATTCTTATCATTCTTTATGAGCGCAGAAATAGTCTTAAAATCAGATCTGTTTTTTAAATGAAATCTGACGGCAGGCAGTTAGCTCTGATCACCTATGATAAATGCGTCACACCTAATCGCTGGCAATTCAGCCACAGAGCTCCCTCTATACAAATCAAACTGTAGACGGTGTGAAAGCACCTATTGTTTTAAATAATGGTCGGAATGTGACCTGTGAGCCTTCTGAATTACCGTGGGACAGCAAATTCTAAACTAAAATGTTCAATCAATAAAGACATCTTATCTTATCTTAATAATATCTTCATATTAATAATAATAACAAATCATACAGTATGTGTCCGAAAGGGAGCAGGAGGAAGCAAACACAAAAACATAAAACAAATATACTGCATATTAAAGCAAACGATTGTAAAGGTAAAAGTATGAGCACAACAAATAAAGAAGTGTAATGTAAACATTTACATTATTATGATTATTTAATATATAAAGACTATATATTATTGAATTACAAGATTAGATATACTTTAGTATAGTATCTAAAATATTGATGTGTTCAAATGCTCCTCAAAACACAACTGAAAGTCCATGAAACTTGTCTTTCTGTTTTTGTGAATGAAGCGCCATCTCCTGGTTAAAACCTGAAATTGAAAATCTGGCAACGCCCTCTTGGAAAATAGTGGGAGGGCTTAACATTCCTCTATACTGGTTTTAGGCAGGTCGTAGGCAGGAAGCTGTAAACTGGAGTCTGAAATGAAGTGCTACATCTGTAGTTATCACCATTCATATTAAAACCTAAATAAGATCTTTTTTAATTAATATGAATACCCTCTTCATAAAAAGAGACTTCCTTGTAGTTAAACTACTGCTAAATTAGTTAACAGTCTCACAACAACTTAAAAAGAAACATCCTTAGCAAGCACAAATCATTTAAAAAACCCTAAATCAAATTTAGAGAGGACAATAATGTTTTTTTAGGTGTCTTAGCGAGTGGAAATGTGGAAACTGTCTTTTTATTTAGTCTGCACAGATTTCTTTCTTTTTTCACCTAACTGGAGAAAGGGGGAAAGGCCGGGGGTGTGAGGGGACGGGAGCGAGACAGTCTCACGCACAACTTCAAAGAGACTGCCCTAATCAACACCTAGATTAACATCAGAGGCTTATATTTTTATTTTTTATTTTACCTTTATTTAACCAGGATAGGTCTCATTGAGATTAAAAATCTCTTTTTCAAGAGAGTCCTGGCCCAAGAATGGTAACAGCACAGTTTCAGACAGTTTTACAGTTACAAACAATTAAAAAACAAACAATCACAACACAGTCATACACCAAGTTTAGCCAAAGCATTTACAGACACAGCGGTCTGCTTCAAGGTTAGTTAAAGTTGCTTTGAGTGTTTCTAATGAGACCAGCTCTCTGAGTTTCAGCTCAGTTTGAAGCAGGTTCCAAGCTTGAGGGGCAGCGTAACTGAACGCTCTTTTCCCAAGTTCAGTACGGACCTTTGGTACAGTTAAAGGGAAAAAGTTCTTTGAGCGAAGCCGATAGGATCCTGTGCATTTTCTATTTATGTACATCCTTAGATAAGGGGGAAGAGCACCAAGAATAGCCTTATAAATAAGGATGTGCCAATGTTTCAGTCTACGCGTTGTCAGGGAAGACCATCCAACACGAGTGTAGAGATTGCATTGGTGCGTCAAGGATCTGAGGTTTGTGATGAATCTCAGTGAACCGTGGTAGAAGGTGTCCAGTGAGTGAAGGCATGGAGAAGATGCATTCATATAAACCACATCTCCATAATCCAGCACAGGCAGAAAGGTTGCAGACACTAGTCTCTTTTTGGCCTCATAGGAAAAACAAGACTTGTTTCTAAAGAAAAAACCTAATTTTATTCTTAATTTTTTCAAGAGTTCCACAATGTGTGGTTTAACATGTTAAAAGGAAAAGTAATCATACAAATGGTGATACAATTTCATACATCTTACCAATCAAACACAGGGTAAATTCAACTTTAAATGTAGCCTACAATGAGCTCTTTTTATCAACTTGGCCTACTTTCATTCATTTCTCCATTGAAAAACTGGCCCATGGTTCACTTTACCCCATAGCCACCATTTTATAAAAAATAGCCTAGCATTAAAATTCAGAGCAATCTTTAGCTTAATGATTCATTATGGTTTAATATGCTGCCAACACATCAACATATACAATATATGTGTTTAAACCTGGAGTTTAAACCCTAGTTTAGGTTTTTTATAAAAAAATAATTAAGTAAATTAGAAATTAAAAAAATAAAAATTGTACAGTGTATGTTTTGACTTTGAAATATGAAAATAGAAATATGGTGAAAATCTAATTCTGCTGTGTTGTAATCAAATGTATGAAATGATTACAAAATGTCATAAGCTGTGTTAAACTCAATAATATGGTAATAATAATATTCTACAGCAGGGGTGCCCAACCAGTCGATCGGGGAGATTCCCAGTCGATCGCGAGATGTGTCTAAAAATAGAACAACAATATTCTGTTTTATCGTTAATGTCCTATAACATAATCTTCCTGTGCCAGAATAATGCACTTGAACGCATTAAAGCTTTGTGATTGGCCGGCGTGATCCCATGTGTCGGGGCGAGGCTGGTGGGCAAAGGGCACTATTTCGCTGACATTGTCCGTGTGTGTCAACAGGAGTGAAAGTCCGCACACACACAAGACCGCAATTATGGCAGAAGCAAAAAAGCACAAAATATATAATTTTCACTCCGAGTGGGATGATGATTATTTTTGTATCTGTTCCAATTCAAAGTCCATCTGTCTCTCATCTGCAATGCGAGCGAGGCTTTATCGAAGAAGGGTAATTTAGGAGCGGCATTTTCAAAACAGTGCACAAACCATTTTCACCATGCCCAACAACAAGAGCAAGGCTGCTACCAGCATCTTATCGTGTCAGTCACGTTCTTGGGAAACACATGAAGTCTTTCAAAGACGGCAAAGTTGTGAAAGAAGCTTTCCTGGAGGCTGCCGACGCGCTTTTTGGGGACAGTAAAAATAACATTAGCATTTCAAAAGGTTTTTGATATAATAAAAACTCAAGTTAGATACCGTTATTAATCGGCTGTAAGTTTTAGTTTGTTTGAACTTATTCATTGTAATTATTGTACAAAATGGTATAAGAATTCAAACTTAAATTGATTATAGTTTATTATCAATTCAGGTTAAGAAACTAGTGTTGCTTGCATCCTATTTTAAGGCATTTCTTTTTATACTCTACTAAAATGCAACAAAAAAAGGGTTTGATTCTATTAATTTTGTCTTTTTTATTGCACTTTGGCAGCAGATTCCTGTGTAGCTTCAGATCTGAGTTGTCTTATTTGTAAGCCTAATATATACTTTTGTAGCAACACTATTTTTATATAATGACAAAGAAAGGGTTCAGTGTATTTTCTTTTTTTCCTGTGTCATATGTGGCAGCACTGTTCAATGTTTCTTGAAAACATTACCCACTGTAGTATGTGACCTGTGAATTAACCCCAACTCTGTATCAACAACACTGTTGTGTAACTTCAGTTACATACTTGTATGTGTGTAGATTAGAAAGAGGTTATATAAAGGATCTGCAGTAGGCTATTTTATGAAGTATTAATCGTACAAAGGTCAGTTTTATACAAATAGAAGTGTCTATTTACCTGGTAGTAGGCTGTCAGTAATGGCTACGCCTCTCTATTTGGACTGGTAGATCTCGGCAGACTGGCAACTTTAAAAGTAGCTCTCGGTTCAAAAAAGGTTGGGCACCCCTGTTCTACAGTCTAGGTTGGACGACTATTGCACAAAGTTTCTTATTTTAAATTTTGAAACCATATGTAATCTTATCTGTGTATCATGAAGTGTGTCAATCTATAACACTCCCATATAATTGTAATTCTGCCTAAAATGCACTATTGTTGTATTTATAAGTCTTTTCTGTTCTGTGGACCGATTTTGTACGACCAGCAGAGTGCGCTGTTGTAATTTTCCATTTCAACAACTAGAGGTATAGCTAATATTCTTAAAAGTACCTTTGAAATGGGAAGAAAAGTTACAATATGATCAAACAATATAGCACAAAACCGCCAAAACACATTTGCAAACAGGAATACTACAAAAACCGCCATTACACATTTGCCAGCAGAAATACTTCAAAAATCAGATTGGACCTTTAGAAAATACAATAATCCTTCCCTACAAACACCACATTTCAACAGTATAGATAACCTGACTTCGTTTTCTAGTTCCAACTGTGACAAGAAGTATGATTTGTTCTTCAGAAGATGGAAGTCAGAAAAATGACTTAGCCTCATGGGAGTGAAACCAGATGCATAAGAACAAACAAAAGAGTGCTTTGAATTTGAGGTCAAAACAAGATGGCAACTGATTATTTCACACTCTGACCTGCAGACAAAGAGTTTTTTCAAGAAGAATGGCTCTCACTGATGAGATCAGTCACAGATGCCCCTTTCACACCAATGCGTTTTCAGCTCCGGCTCGGAGCTGGAGCCTGAAAAGTACCGGTTTTTCCTGTTCACAACGCAGTGGCTCCGGAATCCGGTTCACTTCCAGCTCCAAAAAATTGTCGGTTTAAAGGCAAGAGCTTCGGAGCTAAGAGGCGGCGTTGCTTACGTCGAGGCGTGCAGGAAACTAAACCCACCTCCCCTGAACATGAGTCGACTGAAGAGTCTCGTCATGCCTGCCTACAAGCAGTAGTGCTGAGCAAAGTGACTAGAAGGCAACCACACATTTATAAAAAGAAACACACTTTATAAAGTCAGGCAACACTAACCAGGCTTCGTGTGATTCTGTTTATTTGCAGCTTACTTTGACCATCCGTTCACTGTTATTAATCATTGTGGAGAGAGGCAGACGTTTTATTTTGTATTGTAGCAGCTATCGGATGGAATCAATACATGGGCTGCACAGATTGTCTTGTCCGATTATCACAAGTAGAATCATAATGAAAAATACGCCGGTAAAATGTGCCTGTAGAAAACGGCTTATGCCACAATAGGATAGCAATAGCAAGTAGTCAGTTTACCTTCGGTTGCTATGCTAACATCACCCATTTTATACCAGAGACACTTTAATAACAGCGTTGTGATGCCAAACAGCGTCAATTCAGACTGACACACATTCACTTAAGGGGAATTGGGGATATGTATCAGCTGCTTGTGTGACAGTCAGACAGTGAATACTTTAGAGAGGCCGCTCTAAAGTATTAGCTAACCCGGAGCTAACGGCAGAATAAACTCCCGTGGAAGAGCAGCCAGCACTGCAGCGATCGGTAGATGCTGCTGAAACACATTAATAAACAATGAACCACGGCACTCTGGAGAAAAGTATAAGCTTGGGGAAGTCGTTATTTTATTTAATCTGACTTTGTATGATTAAAAGCAACACGATCATCGACCCGACGCAGTCCCCCGTTGTTGTTGTTGTTGTTGTGAGCGCCGTTGGGGAGCAAATCAGCGATGTAAACAGTGACGTCATGACGCAGCAGCAGTGTGAACAGAGCGGGAGCAGAAAAGGTCAACCGCTGCTGAACCAGAAAAGCTCTAGCTCGGTGCTAGAAAGGGAAAAGCGTATGGAGCTATTTCAGGGTCATAAGTTTTGATCATTCAAAAAAATACAATTTATTTGAAAGTCCAAGTTTTCATCCTGAATTTTGAAAAATACAATGTTGTATTCAAAACAAAAACAAGTATTTGAAATAATTTTTCAGGTCGAATATTATATTGATTCAGTTCAGCAATTTCTTTTATAAAATATTTATTTTCATATTTCACTTTTATACATATTTTGATATTTGAATACTTTTTTTTTCAGTTTCAGATTTTACGTTTTCAGATTCAAAAAAATAATTTTTTCAGTTTCAAATCTTTTTTTTTCAGGTTTCAATCTTTTTTTCGCCTTCAGATCGTTTTTCACTTTCAGATCTTTTTTTTCGCTTTCAGATCTTTTTTTTCTCGCTTTCAGACTTTTCGACCCTGATATTGCTTCGGGGGGCGGGGCTTACCAAAGAGTAGTTTGGCACCCTGAGTGACAGCCCTCCCTCTGTCATGATGCCTTCATGGATGTTAGGTAGCGCAAGAAATACAACTACACACTTTCTATACACAATACTCCCGTGATTGGTGGTAAACAAAACTGATACCAGTATCAAAGTTCCGTTAAACGAGTTGTTGAGCATCGTAGTTGGCAACAATCAAGGTATAAGAGCAATAAACTGTGCTAGAATCTGAAATCACGTATCCGCAATCAAGCGTTGTCCTTCCCCACTTCCACGTAGCTCCATGAACGCAGCATAGTATTGGCTTGGTTTTTGCGATCAGAATCTGAATACCTTTATTAGTCCCACAGGGGATACATTTACATTGTTACAGCAGACAAGAGCCAAAGACAACTTAATGTTACCTAAAGCATGTATACAAAAAGTATTAAAGATTAAAAAAAGAAATTATATATATTTTTAAAGTTACACATTTTACATAATACACACCCTGTGACAGTTCTGCGGATTTAGCAGCCAGGTATATATTGCACAGTTTTTAACGGCATATATATATTGCACATACTGCAAATATTGCACATAGTTGGTATTTATCAACAAGAGGTGTTATAGTCTGTGTTGTTTTTTGCGGGGCCGGCTGTGCTGGTTGTATAGTCTGACCGCTGCAGGAAGGAAGGACCTGCGGTATTTCTCCGTGAGACAGCGGGGGATGGCGTCAGGTCCACCAGAATAACCTGCTGGCTCGTTGCGGATACGTAATTTCACATTCTAACACAGTTTATTTGTACTTGATTGTTGCCAACTACGATGCTCAACAGCTCGCTTAACGGAACTTTGACGCTGGTCTCAGTTTTCTAACATCCATGAAGGCAACATGACAGAGGGAGGCCTGTCACTCAGGATGCCAAAATACTCTTTGGTAAGGCCCGCCCCCCCAAGCAATATCAGGGCCAAAAGTTTGAAAGCGAAAGAAAAAAAAGATCTGAAAGCGGAAATAAAAGATCTGAAAGTGAAAAACGATCTGAAGGTGAAAAGCAATGTGCGACCTGAAAAGACAAGTTTTGAAACTGAAAAAATAATTGTTTTGAATCTGAAAATGAAAAATCTGTGCTGAAAAAAATAAGGATTCAAATATCAAAATATGTATAAAAGTGAAATCTGAAAATAAATATATTATTCAAAAAAATTGCTGAACTGAATCAAAAATAATATTCAACCTGAAAAACTCTTTCAAATACTTTTTTTTATTTGGAATACATCATTGTATTTTTCAAAGTTCAGGATAAAAACTTGAACTTTCAAATAAATTGTATTTTTTTGAACGATCAAAACTTATGACCCTGAAATAGCTCCATAAAAGCGCTGGTGTGAAAGCCGCAAAAGTGGTTCATAATTCAACACAAAAAAACCACTTAACACTTTTTAAAATAACATTTCTATTCAGTTTACTAAGAAAATGAGCTTTATCCTATAGGGATTTCCTATCAACGTAATATTTGACTTTAATAGTCTTGTGATTATCTGTTGCTGTTTAGACACGCTAGTATGGGACTAATATGGAGACCTATCAGCGACTATTAACAGACCGTCGTCAAATTTTACGTACAGATGGAGCACTGAATTTCGGACTCCAGCTTACAGCTTCCTGCCTACGGCCTGCCAAAGACCAGTATAGAGGAATGTTAAGCCCTCCCACTATTTTCCAAGAGGGCGTTGCCAGATTTTCAATTTCAGGTTTTAACCAGGCGCTTCATTCACAAATACAGAAAGACAAGTTTCATGGACTTTCAGTTGTGTTTTGAAGAGCATTTGAACACATCAATATTTTAGATCAACTAAAGTATATCTAATCTTGTAATTCAATAATATATAGTCTTTATATATTAAATAATCATAATTATCAGGGCGACTGTGGCTGTGAGGTAGTGTGGTCGTCTTTCAACCAGAAGGTTGTGGGTTCGATCCCAGCCCATGCAGTCAACATGTCGATGTATCCTTGGGCAAGATACTTAACCCTGAGTTGCTCCCGATGGCATGGCCAACGGTGTGTGAATGTTAGGTCCTAGAGTAAGGTACACTGCTCTGTATGAATGGGTTCGAATGGGTGAATGACATGTAGTATGTAAAGCGCTTTGAGGGGTCTTAAAGACTGGATAAAGCGCTATATAAGTAAAGTCCATTTACCATTTACCATTTAATTATAATGTAAATGTTTACATTACACTTCTTTATTTGTTATGCTCATACTTTAACCTTTACAATCGTTTGCTTTAATATGCAGTATATTTTTGTGTTTGCTTCCTCCTGCTCCCTTTCGGACACATACTGTATGATTTATTATTATTATTAATATGAAGATATTATTAAGATAAGATAAGATGTTTACTTTATTGATTGAACATTTTAGTTTAGAATGTGCTGTCCCACGGTAATTCAGAAGGCTCACAGGTCACATTCCGACCATTATTTAAAACAATAGGTGCTTTCACACCTTCTACAGTTTGATTTGTATAGAGGGAGCTCTGTCAGTTTTCGAATTACCCATTTGCTTTCGGGGAGCCCTATTTTTCAGAGCACATCCTGCTACTAAATATGTCACACGCACGCTCTGTTGACTGGCGCAGCAGCGCGGATGCGATCAATTGCTATAAAAACACTCTTCTACTAATACAGACGGTGTCACTATGCCGGCGGATGTGGCCGTTGTTGAAGCCTCTTCCGGCTCCGCATCGGCAGGCCTCTCCCTCGGTGTGGAGCTGTCAAACTCGACCCTAACGCCGCTTACAGCCGGCCAACTAAAAGTTGTTTTCCGTTCACGTTGTCATTTTTAGACTCCTTCGCTTCTTTGCTTGTGAATCCAAAAGCTGTGACGCTTGGCTGTTTTCGTTTTGCCATATTTTTTTATTACACAGCCAGAGTTAAAAAAATATCAATATGAACATTTCAAATACCGCGCCGGCATCACCGCCATAATCATAGCAACGTAAGTAAGAATGCAGCGCCGCCACATACAGATGGCAACACCCAGACATATTCACAAATATAAAACAAATATTCAGAAACTGTAATGAACAATAACTATTATTTATTTCAAGAACTGTTATTTACAGAAACTCAACATTTCTAATCTGTGTGACACAAATATGCACGACTGTTTTGGGCTCCCCCTATTTATCTCAAAGTCAGCCTTCAGGGGAGCTCCCTCCCTCTTCGGGGGAGCCAAGCTCCTCCTAGCTCCCCCCCATTTCGAACAGTGTCTGTGGCTGAATGGCCAGCTATTAGGTGCGGCGCATTTGTCATAGGTGATCAGAGCTAACTGCCTGCCGTCAGATTTCATTTAAAAAACAGATCTGATTTTAAGACTATTTCTGCGCTCATAAAGAATGATAAGAATAAGAATAATGCGTATTGAACTGGTTTCATTAATTAGTGAGTTTATTTAATACTAGAACCGCCAATCGGGTCAATTTGTGTGATGTGTGTTGTGTGTGTGCAATGTAACTTTTTTTCAATAAAATATTAAAGTTTCCCAGTCCCTGACTTTTCCTGAAAGTGTGTTATGTAGCACCCTATGTTGTTAAAAATTGCATTCTAATAGCGGGATTTGACAGGTTTAGGTAGGCCTATACAAAAACCTCTGGCGGTTCTAGTGTTAAGGTAATTAGGTACAGTAGAAGCCTTTTTTTATCAGATTTTATAAGATTCATTGCAGCTGGCTTCATTATAATTACATTTATCTATCACGGGGGCGGTCTCAAGTCAAGCTGGAGGTTTTCCCTTGAGCGAGGGCAGATCACGTACCAATCACGGCCCTCGCGTTTCAAACTGTCTGAAATTAATCGCTACATCTGTAATGCTGCTGTAATTCCGATTACCGTAATCCACCTGCAGTATCTTGTTTGAAAACACAACAGTATAACCACTATTTCAGCCGTACTGATTTGTCGTCCAATACGACTTTCAATTTATGGTCCTAAACAATTTTTATCGTCCACAACTATTTTCAATGTAAACAAGCACGCTCGTGAACTGTCAACGGGGGGCCTATACAAAAACCTCTGGCGGTTCTAGTGTTAAGGTAATTAGGTACAGTAGAAGCCTTTTTTTATCAGTAACGAATTTAGCAGTTGAACATAAAAGTCGACTAACTGAGGGTCACTTGCAATGACAGTGTTGTGTCTAACTGTAAGCTTGTCACTCAGAGTAACCTACCGTTAATTTAGTTGCTGGAGAAGAAAGATCAAGGGGGGAGGGGGGGAGAGAGCTGTGGTTGATGGGCCATTAGTTGTGTAAATACACAGCTGAGAGCTGCCGTTTCATTCAGACTGTTTAAAAAACTGTAACAACTGACTATTTTTCTTAGCGGATGCATGTCAATTTAAATCAATACATACAACTATTTTTTAAATCAATACATACAACTATTTTTTAAATCAATAAAAGACATTTTCTAAATCCATAAAAGCATTTCAATTAATATTGGGAGTCATGTCGTTACTTTGTTGAGAATTTGGCCGTGTAATAAGCGGGATAATTTGCAGCGGCTTGTTCCTTATGGGGAAAATAACACCAGTCATGTGTGTGTAGAGGTGTGTGTGGTTAAAACAATTTCATGAAGTGAAGGAATTTCCTTCTATAAAACAGCTGTGGGCAGCAGTGAGTGTCACGGACATGAATTCATAGATCAAGGCAGACTGGTGCACACACTCTCCTGTCCTGCCAGGCGACACGCCCGTTCTAAGCCGTGTCCCTCACTCCTCACATCCCAAGCATCCCCACAAGTGTATTATGTTGTTACATCGTTTCAGATGTTATGTTTCAGTTGTGCTCTGTCTATGTTCAGTGATGCAAACTTGTCACCTTTCGGCGAAATTCGCCTCTGCGGCCGTGAGCTGTTATGTGCCATCATGACACGCATGGTGTTCTTTTTTTATATATTATAATGAAGTACGAGCTGTGTGCTCGAGTCTTCCTGCCTGTCGGCTCTGCTCATGGATGTATAATAAGGCTCTGCTGCTCCGAGATGATGGTCTAGCTTCAGCAGCTACATTACCTACGGGTGTGTTCGTTAATATTAACTGTGCGTCCGGAGTCACTGTGGCACAGACTGGACCGCTGGTGAACAGCTGTTAGAACGGGCTGTTCAGGTGTTCAGAGCAGAGCTCCCTGTCGGAGCGGCAGAGCGTGATGTTCTCTGAAAAGTTTTTCTGTGGCAATATTATTTAAGGAATCGTTGAGCTAGCTAGCTATCATACATTGTCACTATCTGCTAACGTTAGCTTTAGCCTTCTATTTCTAATAGTTTTTTTCATAGGCTATAAACAGAGGTGGTATAAGTATATATATTGTTCTTGAGTAAAAGTAGAAGTACTCAGATCTTGTACTTGAGTAAAAGTAGAAGTACTCAGGTCTTGTACTTGAGTAAAAGTAGAAGTACTCAGATCTTGTACTTGAGTAAAAGTAGAAGCACACAGATCTTGTACTAGAGTAAAAGTAGAAGTACTCAAATCTTGTACTTGAGTAAAAGTAGAAGCACACAGATCTTGTACTAAAGTAAAAGTAGAAGTACTCAGGTCTTGTACTTGAGTAAAAGTAGAAGTACTCAGATCTTGTACTTGACTAAAAGTAATAGTCCCAGAGTGTAGGAATACTCTGTTACAGTAAAAGTCCTGCATTCAAAATGTTCCTCAAGTAAAAGTAGAAAAGTATTATCATCAAAATATAGTGAAAGTAGCGACAGTAAAAGTAGTCATTGTGCAGATTGGTCCATTTCAGAATAATAGATATGATATGTTTTATAATGATTGATCATGAAAGTGTTCTCAAAGCTGCTAAAGGTGCAGCTAGTTTGAATGACTTTGTATACTGCAGGGTAGCTTGTGGATTTACTCCAGGTGGAACTAAAGTCTGATTTAACACTTGATTATATTTCACTTAATTAATCCAGATCTGTGAAGTAACTAAAGGTATTAAATACATGTAGTGGAGTCAAAGTACACCATGTACCTCTGAACTGTAGTGGAGTAGAAGAACAAAGTAGCAACACATTGAAATACTTAAATAAAGTACAAGTATCTCAAAATTGTGCCCAAGTATAGTACTTGTTGAGTTTATGAACTTAGTTACTTTACACCATGTGGTTATAAAGATAAAAAGACTTAAGCTTTGCACAGAGGCCTGAAAATACATTTTCAAAATGCTCAACAGTGCTGCCAAAATTATAAACTGACTGCTCCACAATTTGAAATAAATGCTTTTACATATTTCTATTATGTGACTCTTTGGCGTTTCTGTTATTATTAACACTGCTGCTTTAGTTGTTCTGACTGCTAAAATCCTCTGTCATTCCGTGGGGTGGGGGAGCCGGGGGCTCGGATCCTTGTCACCTTTTTCATACCTGATGAGTTTGCATCCCTGTATGTTAAAAAGCCTCAGTCACCTTAATTCATGTAATAAAAACATCTCAGGTCAGTAACACTCAAAGCTAAATGTGCAATACCATGTTCAACTATGTTACTATTTATAATGTTATTGTTGTTACATCAGAAGATGTACATATTGAAATGATTTCTTAACTTACAGTAGGCTATTTTTTACAATGTGTGTTGGAAGGATTTATTAAATTACAATGAATATTGTCATTGTTGAAGGCTTTTAGAGAAGGGTGAACTATAAGCCTGAATTACATAAAATGTTATACCTAAAAACATAAAAGCCACAATAAATAAGTCACAATTATTATAGTTATTTTTACCTCCCGTATTGCTTTCAACCCACCAGCTTTTATGGTGTTGTTACGTCACTAACTGTAAGCTTGTCACATACAGTCTATGGTCACTCAGAGTAACCTACTGTTAATTTAGCTGCTGGAGAAGAAAGATCAGGGGGGGAGGGGGGGAGAGAGCTGTGGTTGATGGGCCATTAGTTGTGTAAATACACAACTGAAAGCTGCCGTTTCATTCAGACTGTTTAAAAAACTGTAACAACGGACTATTTTTCTTAGCGGATGCATGTGAATTTAAATCAATACATACAACTATTTTTTAAATCAATAAAAACATTTTCTAAATCCATAAAAGCATTTCAATTAATATTGGGAGTCATGTCGTTACTTTGTTGAGAATGTGGCCGTGTAATAAGCGGGATAATTTGCACCGACTTGTTCTTTATGGGGAAAATAACACCCTTCATCCAGATGAGGATCCCTCCGCTATACTTTGGGATCCTGATCGACCGACGAAACTCCATTAAAATATACATATTTTTGGTGAATTACTGAGTTTAGGCACGTTAATAACGTTTTAATGAAGTTGAATACAGTATATTCATATGTGTCAGTGATTTCATGTCAGATGATGATTAAATTAGGATTAAAAATCGAGAGCCGGGCTGCATTTCCTCCCGTTCGTTTTTTTCTAATAACAAAATTATTTTGTTAAATAACAACATGGTGATGTTTTGTAAATGATTACATGTCTCTTATTTAGCACAGTAGTATGATATCCGTGACATATGGATCTTAACAAAGTTCCGCTGTACATCCAGCATACTGTATCTGACTTTATTTCACATGAGCTCCAGTGTGGAACCCCACTGCACCCCCTGGTGGATCAAAGATTCATTGCAGCTGGCTTCATTATAATTACATTTATCTATCACGGGGGCGGTCTCAAGTCAAGCTGGAGGTTTTCCCTTGAGCGAGGGCAGATCACGTACCAATCACGGCCCTCGCGTTTCAAACTGTCTGAAATTAATCGCTACATCTGTAATGCTGCTGTAATTCCGATTACCGTAATCCACCTGCAGTATCTTGTTTGAAAACACAACAGTATAACCACTATTTCAGCCGTACTGATTTGTCGTCCAATACGACTTTCAATTTATGGTCCTAAACAATTTTTATCGTCCACAACTATTTTCAATGTAAACAAGCACGCTCGTGAACTGTCAACGGGGAGGGGGGCGGTGTTATGCCGTGTTCAACCCGGCATCACAGCAAGACGTGAACATGTGACAATTTACCATGCTGGGAGACGTGAAGATGTCACGATTTCGTCCCTTCAAACGTGACAGTTACACGGTATTGTTAACCCATGTTAACCAGTGGAGAAATAACCGGAAATGCCAAGCAAATGCTACCCCGACGTAATGATTTATTTTTTTAATAGTCACACTCGATTACGCCAATTTTCTTGTTTCCCCAGCTGGTCGACACCTCTTTTAGCAGAAACAAAGGCTACATTAATGTATTAAATCGATGTTAATCCATGCGTGTGGATCATAGGTGTGGCTGTGGAATTAACGGACGTGACGTTGTGCGATTGAGTTGCCAGGCAACAGCTTCGGTTCATGTTCATTTATATGAAAAAATAATACAATTCAATAACGTGCTTTAACCACCAGGTGTCCCTTCCTATCAGCTCTGCACCGTTATGGTGTAAATATAGCCTATCTACCAATTGGATCAAATATAAAAGTCAGCCGAATTAGTGTTGATACTGCCAGGAGACGTATTGTGTGAAAAGAAATGTAAGATGTTGTTTAATTGCTTATATATTTATGATCCACGTCACGTTTTCAGTTTTGGTGGCAGTTCTTCCTGTTTGTCTAGAAGTCTTCTCAGCAGGGCTCCATAAATAGAGAACTACGGCAGATATGTAATATTTAATGAGGCGAACCGTGTATTACAATGCCGTTATATGATGACTTTCAAAGAGAAAAGCAAGCACACTCGGAATAAAGTATTATTTTATTTTTTAAAAACTTTTTCAGATATCACATCAAATAAACACCAAATCCCAGCATGCATTGCGGCTAAACCATCCAATCATCGAGCTGAGGATCTTGCCTACGTCAGTTTCCGGTTTAGTTTATGACCGATGTATTTTGTTATACAAACATTCCTTCACATTTACATTTTAATTTGCTTTAAAGTATTTCGTGAGGCCTTCTAACGTGTTTTTAAATATAACTAAGGTTTTAGTTGAAGAGTTTGTAAATTAACATCAACCGAACCTCTTGCCTGGCAACTCAATCGCACAACGTCACGTCCGTTAATTCCACATCCACACGCATGGATTAACATCGATTTAATACATTAATGTAGCCTTTGTTTCTGCTAAAAGAGGTGTCGACCAGCTGGGGCAACAAGAACATCGGCGTAATAGAGTGTGACTATTACAAAATAAATCAATATTATATAAATATTGACAATAACAACCGAACGTCGGGGTAGCATTTGCTTGGCATTTCCGGTTATTTCTCCACTGGTTAACATGGGTTAACCTGTTAAACCCTGAGCCTGTTTTTTCAGCTTTCAGGCTCGAAAATGACATTCCCAGAACAAATGACCATATCTTCCCTTCTAAAAGGGTTAAATTAATAATCTTTTTTCTCAAAGTAATGATAAACCTGTCAGTTGGATGTAGAAAAGTCAAATTCAATATAGATGTTTTTTGTTTTAAAGAAAATTCAGATTGAACATGGTAAAAAACTGTAAACTATAGTGTCCGTCCAAAAGATATCTTGTACTTATAGTGAAAACTAAACTTGGATGATGGGTTAGTAGACTAAAAGCTTTAGGAATCCAAAGATACAACATATAATAAGTACCCTGTATCAATATTGATGCAAAACAAGTGATATTTGACCTTTTTAAACAGATTTAGCAAAAAGAAACCTCTTCTTGGGCCATTTGGGTGGATTTTTCATATCTCTGGCTCCCCCTGCTGGATGTGACATCTCTTTCTAACCGTCAGAGCCAATGGAATCGAGGGGAACTCCCACATAGTCCTTATTTGGTCATGTGTGTGTATTATATTGCCGCATAGCCAAGACCGGAAGCAGCAGCCACTCTGGTGGCTACCATTAGCAGCTAACTTTTGCTCTGCAATTTTTACATAAAAATGGAATTATGGATTATAAATAATTCCAATTATTGCCCAGGAACTTTATCAACCTATGGATTAACCGATTCAGCCGCATTTTTTCTCGTTTTAATGCCATTGAACACGTCTTTTGATCAGATTAACAGCTACGGTGAGACGATCTCCCTAGAAGCTACGTAAAGGTACGTGTTTTGATGTCTGTCTTTGCTTCCCCTGTCGCAAGTTCAGATCACTCAGTGATGATACTATATACCTAAATAATCTGTGGAACCTCAGCTTTAATCGGAGATCTTGTATGTGCAGCTACGATAAGTAATAAGGGTACTTTTATCTTGAGTTCTGTGCCAATGTCCGTTAGCATTTTTCGCTAAGGGGTCATTTAGATGCTTCTTATGAGACTTGTGTTTTGTTTTGGTAAAAATGGTTTATATCGTCAGTTAGTTGAGATTATTTCCGTTAATCTGGTATAACACATTAATAGGTTCTTAAATATTAAGATCCCCTGAGACACAGTGTCCTGAAAAAAAAAAACAGGGTCCCCGCCGGCGGGGACCTTGGGGCTTAACAGGTTTTAACAATATCGTATAACTGTTACGTTTGAAGGGACGAAATCGTGACATCTTCACGTCTCCCAGCATGGTAAATCGTCACATGTTCACGTTTTAGCGTGATATCGGGTTGGCCGTGTTATGCATGCCCACCGAGATATGCTTGCACCTCGCGGGAGCGCACAGCGTAAAGCCAGGCCCTCCCATTTGACATTCCTGCCCTCCCCCAATAAAAAGGTTTTTTATTATTTATAAAAAACAATAAAGAAAAAAGGATTTTTATTTTTTTTAATGTATTTTTATTTTTTTAAATGATAAACTATAAACTTTAAGGCTACGATGTATGTGATGTCAGATAGTAATATAAGAGTAATAAATAAAAAACAGGTATGAAATACTATATGACAGTAAAACAAGAATAGAGTTAAAGGGGAGTGATTTGTAAAATATCCAGAAAGAAAAAGAAAATCTGTTTACAGTTCTGTTTCATATGGGTGTTGAGAGATGTATCCATAGATCTCAAGTGCACCAGATTGATGCTTTTAACTTCAATATTTAAAAATAAATCTTCCCGGGAGAGCATGCCCCCGGACCCCCCTAGATGAGGTTAGGATCCCCCTTGAGGAGGTTAGGTCCACCCCCCACTTATAAAAATAGCACTTTACCCCTGCTTACACCTATATGCCGTGAGCTGAACAGTCGCGGAGTGTTGCAGTAGAAAATTGTAGCAAGCGCTACTGTAGCGCCGGTACATTAATGGGAAACTACATGTTTGAGCACCCTCTATGAAACGTCAAGCCACCCCACAGCACCTGTTGGGGCAGAACCTCTGCTCCGCGCCGTTCCTATATTAGCGGGTTCTCAAAAGAAGGAAAAATTCAAATCAGCCAGGATAAGGGTTAAACAATAATCAGTTTTAATGGTAAAACATACAATACATCTACCAATCACCTAATCACGAAGCACTCTGAAACAGCAGCTTCAAAATGTAGAATGCTCCGGGCCCAAGTTCTACCACCGCGTGAGCAGTGTTGAAAGTGTGCTGGTCCTACCCGGTCCTTCGTACCGGTAAGAGATTTCCAGGCGGTCCGGAGGACCGGGAAGAATTGATAGCTCCACCCGTGGAATTTATACTACGAAGGGCAGATATTTTGGTTTGGATTACTGGTCTGGGGGAAGCTCGCGAGTGTGTGTGTGTGTGTGTGTGTTTGTATACGTGTGTGTGTATGTGTATTTTTGCGTTTGTGCGTATTGTGTTTGTGTCCCGGGGAAAACACTAACGAGAAACACCGGCTGCTGTTATGCCTGCTGTGACCTCAAGTTACTCCGTTCTCCGCTTGTAATTATGCCGTTACAAGCTTCTAAGTTGTATTTATCATCTGAATTTGCCGAAACAAGTTTCATATTCTGAAAGCCAAGACTTTGTTTATTTAAAATCAAACAAAACACCCGAACCCCGAAAAACTATTTTTTTACGCAAATCCACGTTTATTTTGAAATGAGCCGTTGCGACTTCCGACTGATTTCGATAGAGCGGGTCACATATTAGCTTTTTCCCACTTGATCAGAACAGCGGGAGGAGAAAAGAATGGAGTGACTGAATGACAGCTAGAAAATTAGGCTACGTGGTAATTAAAGCAAAAATGCAAACGACGACTCTTCAGATGTTTAAGAGAAAGGAGAGAGATGAAGAAACTCAGAATGTGCTTAAAATTTGAAAAACAACGCCCACAGATGACACAGGTGATGATGCTTATTTAGCCCAGAGAATGGACATGAACATGGCCATGATGAATATAATAAGTTAGCTAACTAGCAAACTGTATATCTCTATATGGGGTGCCCAACCAGTCGATCCCCAGTCGATCTCGAGATGTCTAAAAGTAGAACAACAATATTCTGTTTTATCGTTAATGTCCTACAACAGGGTTGGCCAAACTTTTTGGTTCAGGGGCCACAATGATGTATCAATGTGACAGCCGGGCCGGGGGGCATTGTTTGGTTCCGTCTTGATTCATGTCGGGCTGAGGGTTGTTTTAATCTCATTCTCCCGCGCGCGGGGTGACGTCCACGCGCAGCTGCGACGACCAGGGAGGAAGGGACTTTTCGCGGCGCGCGCGGCGTGTGGACAGTGGGGGATAACATAAATAAAAATTGGATCGTTGTATTTTAGACTTTAAGGCTTTTTAAGATCAGCGCGGGAACCCTGGCTCATTTATACCAATATTGGACAGGCCACATTAAACACATCAACGGGGCGCATGTGGCCCGCGGGCCGTAGTTTGGCCACCTCCAGGCCCGGTTCTACGGGGGTGCATAAGGGTCCCAGTTGAATGTTAAGCACCCTCACTTGAAAAAGAGAAGGGAGTGAAAAATATTACATATACAATAACAATAATAATAATAATAATAATAATAATAATAATAATAATAGTAGTAGTAGTAATATGAAGAAGAAGAAGAAGAATATAGTTGAAAATAAAATAAACTGTAATTGTGTTCAAATATTGTGGTCAAATAACTATAGTTAATAACCCCCCCCCGTCAACGATCGCCGCCGTCTTGGTTAAAAAAAGGTTGGGCACCCCTGCTCTATATAGTCAATGGCTATTTTACTCAGAACACAACATGTACACAGCATACTATTTTAACATTAAATATTTTGCTTTGATATCTTCTATTTTAATCTGCACATTGTGGCATACATTTTATTTTATTAGTATTTTAATTTATGTAACCAATATTCTGAAAATTCAAAGAAAGACAGAGACTTGTACATTTTTGACTGTCTGCTGAATTTAGCTATACATCTTTATTCTAATTTATAACAGTTGAGGCCCAGAGGGAGGAAGAGGAGACTCAGCCAGAAGAAGTGGCAGCAGGTCCCTCAGAAGCCACCACAGGTGATGCTAGCCCTAATGCATACCCTTCTATATGGAAAGAAGAACAATATGAACAGTTCAAACAGAAAAATGAATGGATGTATGCTCACAATGGAAGGCTAGGCTGTACCCCATGCCATGATGTGAAGGATCTGGGTGTCATGGCCTCCCGTGGTGTTAATATTGCTATTCAGTGGGCTGATGGAAAGATAATCCCAGCTGCAGGGGCGGATCTAGACAAATATTCATGGGGTGGCAAGAGGGTGGCAGGAGAATTTGAGGGGTGGCATCCCCTGGCAGAAGTATATTCTGATTTAATCGCAGTCATATCAATCCATGTTAACTTGGAAATCCACAATATTGATATTTTAAAAAAATAACATTAGGTGAGATTATTGTAGCACATCAGTAAAGCCTTAAATATAAATATATAAGGTGGCACACGTAATTTAATGAATTTTAACTGAATGAGTTGGTTTAACTCTTAGACCAGCAGGGGTACCAAATATGCAGACTGCTGCAATAAGTACATTAACTGTCTCATCGATGTGTGTCTGTATGAATATGATAATATTAACAATCATATTATTCCTATCAGCTATCAATCACTGTTATGATTCACATATTCAGCGTTATTATTAAATCAACTATATTTTTTTGGAGGAGTTAATGATGAACGTTCCTCAAGATGCTTGCTCACCCTCCTTCAAATTTGAAAGACCAGTAATTACTATCATAATTCAAAAGAATCAAAGGAACAGTTCCGCGCCACACAACTTCATTGCAAACAGTTACAACCTTGACTTTACATCAGAAAGAACAAACATTAAAGAAATGACTAACTGCATCAGTTAGGGTTAAAAAAAACTGTATTCAGCTAAAACATACATCGCTGCAGTTATTATCCAGTGGAATGCCCGTACCTACTGGCCTAGTTAAATCAAAGTGGTTACTTTTTTTTGGCTGGGCAGTGAAGTTTTACACACCGTCTTAATTGACTTTCTCAGGACTTGAAACTGTTTGGGCAGACCCCCGCAAAGAAGGAACATATATTTACACATGTAAGGTCATCATCTTACATAGTTTATTATTCTCATCGACTCATCCGTGAGCAGAGCATCAAGTTGGCATGCCTATAACAGCTGAATGTGGCGATTACCATCTTGATCAGCAAAACGCCACACAAACTTATTAAGATTTAAAGCTATGGTGCGTTTGATTCAATGCTGAGTACAGCCAAACTTGACAGGCTCTTCTTTGTCATAGTAGACCGCAAACAGTTGCGGCGCCAGAGTATTTGTGTTGGGTAATCTATGGTAGGGCTAACCCATACAGTGGTGGGGCTCAAGTCAGTATTTGCAATGTAATTACATACAGGCTCCCCTTGACAGTGAAACGCCACGCGTGATGTTTATATTATTTCCCTGTCTCAATCGAAATTGAACTGTATGAAATAAAAAGGCACATTTGTCTTGTAGTAATTAAAAAGGGCGACCTGGAGCCAATCCTGCAATTTCCCCACAGGTGAAAGAGTTGAAAACCCAACCCCTGCAGGGGGGTCTGGGGGGATTGTCCCCCAGGACATTTTTTGAAATACTAACAGCAAATACACATTCTGGTGCTCTCTTAAGAATAAAAATAAATAAATATATATTACTACACAACGTATTTTAAAAAATGAATGTCATTTTAGTTTTCTGTTACTTTGTTCTGAAAGCTGAACATGCTGCTCCTCACAGAGAGGAGAGGGAAGAGGCTGTGTGAATTACTTTACATTGTGGATAAGGGTGGATAGCCCCCATTGTTCTGTGTGTCAAAATGAAAGACAGCCCTATCAATCATCAAACCGTGGGGGTCTTATAGTTGTACCGATGTATATCGAGATGTACAACAGCAAAAGTATTCTCCGTCGGGACTTCCTGCAACAACACCACGCTGTTATCTTGATTCTAATTGGCCAGAAGACATTATCAAAGATGTTCTATTGAGAAGACGATCACTACGTGACAAAAGTTTTCAAAACCGTTTCTAGTCTTCGGTATTTCCAGACAAGTGGCTACTGAAATCAATCTTACTAACTGCTGTCTGTGCAATTTACTCCGCACGAGTTGGCAGACTTTATTTTGCTTACTTTAACATCATTTTTCATGGTGGGGCTAAGCCATTTATTGGTATGGCTGTAGCCTACCCCAGCCATACCCTGACCGCAAATACCTCATTCCTTCCGTCTACTTGTATCCGAAATGCTTCTCGTTTTGCGCTGTCCTCCCGTTCAAATGAAATTCCGCCAATCATATTTCCAAGCTCGCGCCAGGGGGGGGGAGGGGTTACAAGGCTCGCGTCTTGTGCTGCATTCACTTGCACTCGGACATTAGAGATTTTCTCTCATAAATGTCCGATGAGCCACAACTTTTCTTTCAAAACAAAGCTGCCAAATGGGGTGGCAGCTGGGGTGGCAAGGCATTTTTCTGAGGTGGCAGCTGCCACCCCGTGCCACCCCGTAGAACCGCCACTGCCCAGCTGGTCCATCAAGGGATGTCCAGCTTTCATCACTGCGCAAAAAAATCCGTGAACACAAGAACTCTGCAGCACATAATGAAGCAGTCAAGATTATTCAGACAGCAAATAAAGATATTCTTCTGAACATGAACGCGAGTAGTCAGGAGTCTGTGTTTGAGTCTACTGCCAAGGTATTCATGACAACCTATTATGTGGCCAAGAACAACAAGCCTTTCACAGACTTTGAGATTCTGATTGACCTGCAGCATGCAAATTCTGCTGATTTGGGGCGTGTTTTGCATAGCAAAACTGTCTGTGTTGACATAATTGAGCATGTGTCATCACAGATGAAAAAGGAACTTCTAAAAAAGATAATAGAGACCAAGAGCAAAATCACAGTATTGGCTGATGAGTCAACCAGTGTTGGGCACAAATCAACACTAATTGTGTTCCTGAAGGCTAGTGTTGATGGAGACATGGAGCCCATTGCCTTTCCGTTGGACCTGGTTGAGCTGGATAGTATGTCTGCTGCTCATATCAAGGAACAGATTATGGGTTGCTTGCTTAAAAATGGCTTTACTGTTGAGTTGCTGAGAGAAATCCTCATTGGATTTTGCAGTGATGGGGCCAGTGTCATGCTGGGAGTGAAGTCAGGTGTTGGGAAGTTGCTCCAGGATGACTTCCCAGGCATCATACTATGGCACTGCCTTAATCACAGACTGGAGCTTGCTGTTGACCAGGGACTGGATGTGACAGGGGGAACAAAGGACTTCCAGGCATTCATGGACAGCCTATATTCATTATATAGCCAGTCACCAAAAAACATGCGGCAGCTGAGTGAATTTGCTCACAACCTGGACATCGCCCTCAGGAGGATTGGAAAAGTGTTCAGTGTTCGCTGGGTAGCTTCTTCATGGAGGGCAGTCTCTGCAGTTTGGTAGTCTTATCCAGTCTTGGCACAACATTTCCGTGAGGCATCAGAGGATGATACAAGGGACAGCAGAGAGAGGGCCAAATTCAAAGGTCTGCTTTCTAAGTTGTGCTGCATCAACTTCCTGAAAAGTCTTGCACTGATGGCAGATGTTCTGACTGAACTTAAGAACTTGTCAGAAATTCTTCAGAACAGGAAGACCACACTCCCAAAGGCCCATGACATCATGACGACTTATGTCAAACGCATAGAAAGTTTCAATCGCTACCCAGGACAACATGCAGTTGATGCCAGTCAGGCAGAGGAAGTGATGGAATTCAAGGGAGAGGATTTAAGAGTTGGCAGGTCTCCCATCATTGACTCTGCTCAGTTCATCCAAGCAGTGGCAGACAATATGAAAGAAAGACTCTTCACAACCACAGCAAACAGAGCAAAGGCCAGTGTTGCAGCCAACCGAAAAGAGGCTTATAACAGCCTTATCAATCAAATGGCAGTCCTCAACCCTGACAACTGGGACCATGACAATCCTCGATTTGGAGATAATGAGGTGAGGGCTTTGTGTGATGTCCTACATGTGAACCAACAATAGGCCCATCTTGGATTCACAGAATACAAGGCCAGTGGAGGAAGAAACATTCCCAACAAAATGAAGAAGTTGCTCATGGCAGTGGCACTGTCTCCAAGCAATGCTGACTGTGAACGGGGGTTCAGCACAATGAATAACATCATAACTGAGTATAGGAGCAAACTTACAACAACAAATGCAGCAAATCTCCTCTTCATCAGCTCTGTGGGACCACAATGCAGACAGTGGGATCCACTGCCTTATGTGAAGACCTGGCTGGGCAAAGGAAGAAGAGCAGACCACTCAACAAGCTGCATGGCTCGCCGGTACACAGAAGAGGAGAGCTACTTCAGCCCTCTGTGGAAAATGTGGAAAAGTGTGTAGTTTACCTCCCTCAACATGCCTTGCTAATGGTCTGTTAAGTTTTGACACAAGTTGTATGCACAATTGAAAATAAATAATTGACTATACATATTGTCAAGTGTTTCTAATTTCTACCCCATAAAGACATTAAAAATGTGAAGTTTGTGTTCAGAGATGCATGAAGCTGGGGGCGGGAGGAGAACAATATGAACCAATGAAGGTCGGGGTAGCATTATAGTACCTGCAAGAAATTCAAACCACTTTCACCCCTGCGCGTGAGACACGTCTCAGGAACGGCTAGTCAAAAACAAGAGCGCCGATCTTCAAAATGATCACAACATTTATACACAGGTGGGGAGGAGTTTTATCGCTTGCTCCTTCCTAGCTATTTGTTATTGGCGGGTTCACTTCTGAGCGAGCTAGCCACTGAGTTGGCAGTGTTCCATTGGTCGGTTTCACTTCTGGGCGGGACCCCAGGCAGTGAGTCAGCAGTTTGTTGATTCCATCTGTTGCTTCTGTGCGTGTGTGTGTATGTGTGTGTGTTTCTGTCCCTCTGCCCTCAGGCAGTCCCCAACAATGATTTGGAGTAGTATAATTTTACAGACAGAGACTCTTTAACATAAATGAACACATATCTTATCATGTAGCTTATCACACAACAGTCACCTGTTTTTCTTTATGAAAGCCATACTTGTAAATATCCAAATGCCATCGTCCCATGACGGCCACAGAATCAGTCAACCAACAGAAGTTAACTGTTCCCATGCCCTAAGGTCTTCCCTGACCTTCTTCTCACCTAAAAGTCAGCTATCTGGAATGAAAACATTTAAAAATGAGAACAAAGGACTATGGTCTCGTTTAACTGTGTGACTCAATTCTCAAGGCCTGCAGGATGTGCATCATTAACTAACAAGAATTTAACTGCATTATATCTAAGGAAAATGTCTCTGGCAATTCCCCTGTTAATTGCAAGGACTATTGATAACCCTAGGGGCCTCTTCTTGGTATCTGCTAGGCAGAAGTCACTCAATGCAGAAATCACAAGTTTAACACACATTCTATATAAGGTGACATTAAAATGAATATACCACAATTACACTGTATAAAACTTTCTGCCATAACACGTTTACTTTAATACTTCAAATAATTCAAATAATACTTCACACCCCCAAAAGAAAATCTCTGGCGCCGATACTGGCCGTGGCACATGGCGGTTTTGTGTGCCCTCCCATGAAAGTCATATGCCCTCTCTGTAGATTTGTTCTGGCGCCGGGTCTGTGTCTTACGCAGACGAGCTAGGAGTTTTCTAGCATGTGGGCTACCAATAAAGACACACGTAATTGTGACTGTCATTCTTTGCTACTGTGTCTGTCCCCCTTCATTAAACCTTTGGGAACAGAACACAACTTTTCATGCGTCAGGAACCTGTGTGGAGAAATCTGATACCCACCCCTCTAGTCTACGCTCAAGGGCTTTTGGGCCCTCAGGTGTTTGACCCACCATTGGTAGGCTGCTTGGAGCCTGTTGGTGGGGTGTCTTAAAACAACAGCTGTCTGTGAACAGTTTTTCTAACTTAGTTGCAGACCTCCTATCTGCCAGTGCCGCTTCAGAATCGTAATACTTGGCCTGTGTCAACAAAATAAACCCCAACATCTTCAGGTGAACTAAATAACATATTTCAATAGCTCTGAATTTCTGACAACCATCTGTGTTATTTTTAAATGAAATCCTTGAGATCCTATTTAAAATTTAAATATAATATGAATTGCTAATGTTTCTGGTAATGGAACACACTAATGTTATGGATTAAAAACAACTAAAATCATGATATTGACTAAGTGAATAATTTCCTGGTGATACTGCTTCTACCTGTCAGTGCTTAGATATTATCAAGATGAAAAAATGAATACAGAAATCCAACATACTGTCATCAAATGTCTTTCTATTATGAATTTAAATTAAATGTACATCCCAATAATGATCTAAACCAAAAAGTCTATGGCTTTTACTTCTTTACCAGGCTAGTTACAAGATGTTGTCTAAATTAAATTCTATCTCATTACATTACTATGCTTTAACTTAACTGTAATATGTTCTTTCTACATTTCAAACCTCAGTTACTTTAATACCTGTTGAAATATTACAAAATTGTTTCATTATCACAGGTCAACTTCTCTGGTATTCCCATTCTGGAATTACACCTCTCACAGTAGCCCCTTGGCCACTGATTCTGCATCTGTGTTACCTGTTATAACTCAATCAATATTAGAAACATGTCAAAATTCATCAAACAGTATCTTATCCCCAGATATGGAGCAGGTCAATTCTAAAACTGTCAATCAATTGTCAGATTGAACCTCCGAGTTGGGGCGGCAGGTTTCTTCCAGTCCCTAAATGAAAAAATCCCACACTCCCCCATTTTACACATGTACACATGTGTAACAAAATCCTGTATGGGAAGAAAACCTTCACGTAACCAGTGGTTATAAGAAAATACCAAACATCATTCACAAAAGTACATCTATTATTTTTCACAGTAAACACTCCAGTGAAAATAAGTGTTTCTCTCCATCCGGCAGTCCTAAAAGAAACAGAATCTTTAGATTTTAGTTTGAGCTTCACATTCTGTCAACCGCCACTGCCTGCGGGAATAAGAAACGGGTCACATGTGCGGTTTCCCCCTTTTGTGGAATTTTAGGTAACCTCTTGTTTCCCTTGGAGCTCCAGAATAATATGTTTGTCCAAAAACATGCTCGGTTAGTTATTGTTTTAGAATCATGCAGCTGCACTGATCACATGCAGACATACATTCACACTCACACTGTCAGGTTGTAAAGTCAAGTTTGGTCAGCCCCAGAGTCAGTCATTGACAGTGCTTTTCTCAAGTCACACTATCAGTCAGGGTCAAAGGTCATTTGGCCTCAGTTTTATTGGCCATGTGTCGTGCTCTGCAGAGACTTTGATATTTCAGCACAGGCCCGTATCCTCTGTCTACAAAAATCTGTCATATATGGAGCGCCATCATTTATTACTTCGTGATTACAACTTTAATTGTCAGATATCTCTAACTTGTCATCGGGACGGTTGCTTCCCACATTTCCTGCAACTTGGTACAAAACTCACTTCCTTATAGAGAGCCGCAGTGACGCGTCCTTAAACCCGGAAGTAAACTTCTTCCGGTTCCTTCGTCTAAAACGCAATGCAATTTCTCCATAGGATTTTGGAAGATAGCTCGAAATAAGGTCTGTGGTTGACACATATTTAAGAGATGGATCACGTTTTGTTCAGCCGGATAATATCCACATGTCAACCCTACTTTTATAATTTTTGAATAATAAATCTAGTCGGCAAAAGCAAAATGCTAACGTTATGCTATAAACGAACTACAAGCCAGTACAGCAGCAGGGTCGCACGACTTCAACGTCACGCCAACTTAAGATCGTTTCAACTGACTTGCACTGAAACTGCACTTTGAAAACTTTAAATATATTAACATTTTAAACTGTATACCCCAGTTATCTAGGCCCGTTTTGTTTAATGTATACCATGTTTATCTAGGCCCTTTTTGTTTTATGTATACATGTCACACTGTGGGAAACGATATTTCGATATTTCTGGATGTATAACACATGTAGAATTTTTGACAACAAAGCTGAATTTGACTTTCGCGTGCTTGCATATTTTAACAAAGCTTTTCATTTTAGCCACACTGAATTTAACTAGAAGTCATGGCTGTGTCAATTACCAGTCTGATATCGTTTTACAAAGATGACAAGAAGAGTGTAGATAGAGGAGAGAACCACTACAAGTCAGGACACGTAACAGTGCAGCCTAGATGAAGGTGTGCTTACCGGTGTTGTCAGGGCTTTATATTAGGCAAGGCAAGTTTATTTATATAGCACTTTTCAACACAAGGCAATTCAAAGTGCTTTACAAAAAATGAAAGACATTAAGAAAATGGCATTTAAAATCAGTCATTAAAAAGAAAAGCTAATAAAAGAAACATTAAAAGAAAAAATACATGGATAAAAGTTACAGTACAGTCTAAGATATTAATAGTTCAATTAAGAGCAGCGACAAAAAGAAAAGTCTTCAGCCTTGATTTAAAAGTAGTCAGAGTTGCAGCGGACCTGCAGGTTTCTGGGAGTTTGTTCCAGATATTTGGAGGATAATAACTGTACGCTGCTTTAACATGTTTAGTTCTGACTCTGGGGACAGAAAGCTGACCAGTCCCTGAAGACCTGAGAGATCTGGATGGTTCATCATTTAGCAGGAGGTCAGAAATGCATTTTGGTCCTAAACCATTCAGTGCTTTATAAACAGCAGCAGTATTTTGAAATCTATTCTTTGACACACAGGAAACCAGTGTAAAGACTTCAGAACAGGAGTGATGTGATCCACTTTCTTAGTGTTAGTGAGGAACCAGAGTAAAGACTTCAGAACAGGAGTGATGTGATCCACTTTCTTAGTGTTAGTGAGGACTCGAGCAGCGGTGTTCTGAATCAGCTGCAGCTTTCTAATAGATTTTTTAGTGAGACCTGTGAAGACACCATTGCAGTAGTCCAGTCTACTGAAGATAAAAGCATGGACAAGTTTTTCCAAATCCTGCTGTGGCTTTAGTCTTTTAATCCTAGATATGTTCTTTAGGTGATAGTAAGCTGATTTAATAACTGTTTTAATGTGACTGTTGAAACCAATAACTAATTTAACCCGCTGACAAGAGAGCCTACCTCCGTAGATCGTGACTGGCTGAGGGACAGACTCGGGGGCAGGTTCTCAGGAATTTCTTGGCTTCTCTCCCCCGAGCCAGAAGAGGAACACTACAGCTTGGAAACACTTACTGTTCCTGAAATTATCAAATCTGTTGGGCATCAGGGACCTGAGGCAATTGTGGCAAGCATGGCATTGTCTGAAGAGCAACAGAGGGCAATTCAGGTGGCTACCACTGGTCAGCGAACCAACCCAAACTGGCATTTGTTCAGGAAAGGAAGGTTGACTGCCAGCAACTTTGGAGCTGTCCTGAGGTCAAAGCGTGTGACTGCTTCCTTTATTGCCAGGGTGCTAAGGCAACAACAGGCCCTTGATGGTGTTTTGTCTGTACAGTGGGGGACTTTGAATGAATGTGAGGGCGTCAGGGCATTCACCACTGCAACTCAGATGCAGGTCCATGAGTCAGATTTGTGGCTCTCCCAATCAGGAATGTTGGGGGCATCTCCAGATGGTCTGGTAGGGTCTTCCGCTGTGCTTGAGGTAAAGTGTCCCTACGGAGCAAGGGAAATGACAATTAGTGAAGCATTGCAAATCAAGGGCTTCTTTGTCAGTAAGGAAGGAGAAACATTCAGCCTGCGTGAGGAACATCCTTACTGGCACCAAGTGCAAGGTCAGCTTCACCTCACTGCAAGAAAGAAGAAGAAATAATCAAATTGTGAATTGTTTTTAATTTACATTTACTCGCCTTTGCAATGTTGTGGTTGTTAGAGTGTTAGGTTTTCTGTAAACTCGTCTGTTGGGAAGATATAAAATATAGTTTCATGGAAGTCACACCGTCACATATACTGTAAGAGCATTAAGACATACAGTACATAGGCTAAAACAAAACATCTAAAGATATAACCTTGCACTTTGATAAGCCTCGTGAACATTTTCACTATTTTGACATTTTTATAGATGAAAATTGAACTAAAGAAATAAATGGTAGATTAATCCATATTGAAAATAGGTGTCAGCTGCTACACTAATTATAATAGTTATATTTCTTAATTAATTAAGATAAGATATTACTGTATTGATCCCAATTTGGGAAATGTTTGTGTTGCAGCAGCATAACAAGAAAAACAAAATATAAGTTATTATATATACAAAAGTATGTGAGGGATGGAATATTAAATTGAATATAAATGTAAAATGTACATGTGATTTTACGTCCAAGAGAAGCTATGGAGCAGAGAGTTCTCTGCCAGCCAGAGGTGATTTGTTATTAGTTCAATATGTCAAACTGATTTCCCTGACTACAATCTTTAGTTACATGGTGAAACGCTATGCTGCTTGTACTAATAAGACTTATCATATAAGCCACACAGGTTTGAATAGGATGTATTCATTATCTTTACTTGTGTTGCGGTCTTTTCAGCAGCGCCATCTCTATAACGGCGATACAGTCACTACCCATTATTTACATTTCACCGTGACATGGACAAAAATGTAACGTCAGCTTACCTCATGGCACGAATCCAGACTCTCCTTTGGAAAACATTGGCCGGGAAACGATAGAACAAGCACGTTTCATGCGAAGACCTGTGGCTGCAACCCGGAGCAAAGCAACAAACCATTGCGTAGCTAACTAGTAGCGCTAGCTTTAGCTAACGTTAGCCAACGAAACGAACTGCCGAGTAAAATTGGAAAACACTGGTAATTAATTATTCTATAATTTGTAAAACTACGGTGTTAAAAACGACAATTTCAAAAATACAGATTCTAATGGTCAGATATAGATATACAGATACTAAAGATAGGCAGGTACTTGCTTTTAAGCAGAACACAGGGGAAAACAAACTTAGCGGGAGTGTTTACGTGTTCGGCGTAATGACGTACAACGGCCTCGACAATTTCTGTAGTCCTATTCAGCCATTCGGTAACAACCATCGTTTTTCAGACACGTAAACCCTTCAAAAATCAGTGGGGTCACTGCTGATGTATTTAATGTCGTAGAACAAAACGTCAATTACCTCTTAAATTTGTGTCAACCACAGACCTTATTTCGAGCTATTTTCCAAAACCCTATGGAAAAAATGCATTGCTTTTTGAGGAAGGAACCGGAAGTGCTAAAAATGCTAACTTACTTCCGGGTTTTACGACGCGTCACTGCGGCTCTCTATAGTACTACTACTAGGGATGTAACGATATACCGAATATTGCGGTATCGCGGTAAATAAACTTCCCAATACCGTTGTGAGACTGACAAAATCTACCGCGATTTTCAAAAAAAATTAGTTAAAAAAATATATATTATTTTTTGTAAACACTTTTTTTTTTTTAAACCTTTATTTAACCAGGTGGTCCCATTGAGATCATCGATCTCTTTTTCAAGAGATACCTGTCTAACATGGCAGCAAGTAGGTTACAACATTAAAATAAAACAACAGATAACACAAAAGGACATCGTATTTACAGGGCTACATTTAAACACCTAGAGACATTGACAAGTATCAAACATATATTTATATCTCGCCCTGTCAATAAGCCTGGCGTTAGACTTTTTCGCTGTCCGTCATTTCGACAGACAGGATCATAAAATATCCGTCATAATCCCTTATTACCCGTCGGGTCTGAAAAGTTCACGATAGAGCATGCTCGTGAACTGTCAACGGGGGGGGGGGGGCGGTGTTATGCCGTGTGTGCATGCACCTCGCGGGACGCGCACAGCGTAAAGCAAGACCTCCCAGACATGTATTGATCTGTACGGCAAAGTACGGTTTGGAAACGATATCATTTCCTTTTGGAGGGCATGCATAACACGGCATAACACCAGAGCCTCGCTGCGGGGAAACGTTGGTGCTGTTCCGAGTTTGTTCTAATCTGTCAAAATGACAGACTGCTTTCAGATTTTTCCGTCATTGTTAAATAAAATATTCGGTTAACGCGACCACTGCTGTCCCAGCAACATCAGTACCAAGTGAGAGAGTTTTTTCCAGAGCAGGGGATATTGTAAATGCCCAAACATCCCAGCTTATAAATACCTGGAAATGTGGACATTCTCATATTCCTAAAAACCTGTCTGATGATGCTGAGTGAGTGACTAGTGAGTTTGAGTTGAGTTACTTGAAAAACTAAAGTGAAACTTGATTTATTTTATTGCAGGGTCTGATTATTAAATGTCCTTGTTTATTTGTGAGATGCAGTGGCATAAAGAAAATGCTTACTTTGTTTGGTAGTACCAGTAGGTACAAAAACACTGGTTTTCTTGTTCCAGTCTGTTACTGTCACTTTGTTTTTGACACTTTAAAATACTGCTATCCTACAAAAATGCTGTAAAAATCAGATTTATTATGTAATAAAAAAACATTTTCCGAGTAAAAAAATGTTTTATTGAAAAAAAAAAAGTCAGATTTTTTTTCTTCTTCCATTTATTATTCAATATCGCGATAAATACCGTACCGTGGACTTGTTATCGCGATATTATCGTACCGTGAGTTTTTGGTATCGTTACATCCCTAACTACTACTGCAATTCATTTACACCTAATTATTAATAGGTCTAATTCCGAAACTTGTGTACATAACTATTATCTTGAGTCAAACCATTACTAGGATCTGTGTAGCTCTGCACCTCAGCTCATTATACTAATTTATCTTCAATTCTGGTCTACTTAAAAAACAATGTAATACTCTTTAGCAGTGTGTGGAACCCTGGTTGTCCGAACACGCAACAATTACTCCTTACTTCATCAGGGATTCAAAAACAGAAGTAATTTCATCAATGGTTTGTAGTTGACTTTAGGAATTATCACTTATGGTAGGTATGTTTTTACTTTTTAACATCTCTAAATGTCAGGTCATTACTAATTAAATGGATGTCCATTCGAAGGTGGAGAAGCATGTCTTTCAAACTCATAAACTGATGCCTTGCGCTCCCTGTGAAGCTGCAAGTAAGACCTGAAAACCACAGCAGGATGGGTTCAGTGACCCCACATTCCTTCCAATTATATGGCTTTTTCAAAATCAAATGTGCTGTTTCTACTTTTACTCCATTTTAAACACTACATTCTGGACTACAAACAACAGTTATTTCCCCCTAAAAAGTTCTCGTATTGTAATATATGTCACAATGGTGAAATCAATACTTTATAAATTGGAATTATATTTGGCTCAACAAGTCCTCCAACTAATACGACCAAATAGGTCGATTGTTTTCCTCGTTTTCCGACCCATTAATACGACCCAGAGCAGCGTTTTCAATCAACGGGTGCGTCAGCCTGTATACCTTTACGACCCACGGGCGCGTTTTAAATCAACGGGAGGCGGCGTAATGACGTACAACGTCCTCGACAACTTCTGTTAACAACCATCGTTTTTCAGACACGTACACTCTTCAAAAATCACGGCTTTCTGTCGTAGAACAAAACGTGATCCGCCTCTTAAATTTGTGTCGACCACAGACCTTATTTCGAGCTATTTTCCCAAATCCTATGGAGAAATCTCATTGGTTCTGACGCGAGGGAACCGGAAGTGGTCAAATGCTAACTCACCGGGGTTTTGGACTCGTCACTGCATCAGACAACATCCATTTATTTCCCAGACAAGCTAATAAACGTGAGTAGTCAGATATCAAAAGTATATTCATTTTGGGATATGTATTATGTTGTTTTATTTTGTCGTCTAGTACAGTGACTAAGATTACTATGTTTACCTAGGAATAATGATAGCAAAGCTAAATTAGCCAAAAGTAGAATCAGCTAACGTTAACGTGAGCATGGAAGTTATGTGATCCATCGGTTCATGCGGTTGATCCAAATGTTATCAAACGTCACATTCTTTATAACTATATTAAATACTATTTATCTATTAAGTGAAGAGTGACCAGGGGTGTAATACTGCCGGAACACCGCTCCGGCACCTAAAACGGGGATGGTTGTTAGCATCTGGTGCTAGCTAGCTATGATAACGGATAGGCTAAGAGGCTAATGTACCTAATGTAATGTTTACACAGTTAACTTTAGTCTCAGTTATCTCAGTGGGTCTGAAACAGTTTGGTCACCATATATGGAAATACATATTTCCAAGGCACACTTTTATATTATTGTAATGTTCCACAATAGGAGTCGGAAATTCAAGTTCTTAGGTTCAATAGCTCCTTTGGTAGTATACAAATACAGGTTCATAGGTTGCAGGTCGCAGGTTCAACGTCACACAGCACCCTAAAAAAAATCGAATGAATCTAAAACATCGATGAAATCATTACAATTCATACTATTGGACATACAACAAATGCATAAAAAAAAAAAACAGTAAATAGTTAAATATGCACAAAGATACATTTAAAAAAAGTATTATTCTTATCATTTTTTTTATTATTGAAATGTATACAGTTAAGTTTCATATGGGTGTTGACAGATGTATCCATAGATTTAGTTAATTTTGCCCCCAAGTGCACAAGATTGATGCATTTAACTTCACGGGGGCCTCCGGACCCCCCTAGAGGACATGAGGTCCACCCCCACTTAAAACATATTCACATGGATAGGATACTAAATACATGTGCACACTTTTTATATAGTAACCTTTGTACCTCAGCAGGAGGGAGTTAGTTTATAAAGGTCCTTCACTGATCACTTAACTATCACGCAGCTGTGTGCAGCATTTACTGTAAGAATCACACATTTATTCAATAATGCAGACTTAATAAATGACCATTCTTTGTTGATTCTGGCTGGAGTGTTAATTGACAGTAGTTACATAAGCTTCAAAACAAGCCACAACTGCGCGTGCACACGTGCAGAACTTATAGAATTAGCAATACACCCCTGCTAATGATGATTTTAGTATTATTTTCTGTGATGATGGAGCATCAACTTTTGGATCAACCAGATATTTACAGATTAGGGTTGTCCATAACAGTCAATTTAAACATGTGACTGACTCTGTATAACATTGTTTTCCTTACTCTTGTGATTTTTGTTCATCCTATCTAAAAGATAAAAAAACATGAGTTCATTGTTTTAACAAGATTTTTCACGATATAATAAAATACACGAATCCTGTAAACATTTGTAGTATAGTATTCTTATTTTTGGTATTCCCTGACATTATCTGTGTTTCTGTTACAGATGCCTACTCAAAAAGTGTGCCAGACATGCAGGCAAAGCATAGGAGTAGCAAGTAAAAAATGCAAACAATGTGGTGCCATCCAACCCTACAAAGAGAAACTCTCCAAGCAAAAAGAAAAGGTTGCACAGGAGTGGAAGGCCACGCAACAGAAAAACCACAGTGTCAACAAAGTGTATGACTCGACACATTTACTGGTAAGCTTTTTTCTCTTGCAGATGTCAGTTATCATAAAAAAGTGTGTAAATAATCCCTGATCTTAATCTTTTTATACAAATTGTTAAATTACTGAATTGATTTATACTTTCCAACAGTCGCCCTCATTTACTTTTTAAAAATAATCCTAATTTCTTAAGTAAGTTTATGTGAGAAGTACAGACTAGTGCACGATTACTGCACTTCATGTAATGTGTTAAGCAAAATTGTTGTCACCGTTGTATTTAAAGCTGTAAAGGCATAACACATTTTTTCGAACTGATGTTAGATAGTGTTTGTACTTGCAAGCACCCAGTTTTAGTAAAACATTATTTCTTAACCAGAAGTAACATAGTTCAGGCCAGTGGTAATTCCTAGAATCAGAGCTTCAATGTACATGTTTTTCTAATTATATCTTACAAAAAAACCTGCATTTTGGTGTTTTATATTTTATTTTGGAACTTCATGGTATGGAAAACACATAATTATGTGACTATGGTTTCCAAAAGTAAAATAAATGAAATATCATATACATTTTTGAATAAATGGTAAAACCAAGAATGTCACAGAATCAAAACCAGCCCATATTAATATAGTGCTTGAAAGACAATCAAGACCTGGAAAGAGTTAGTATTAATAAAGAGGCCCTTAAAAGCACTTTCATTAAGCTTACCAGAGTCTCTGACTTTGAGCCGTGTTCGAACAGTCATTTAAAAATTCCCCTGTAACACCAGCTTTACATCTGAAGTGCTGTTAATGCGGAACTTTGAACCTGAAATGATATAGGTTATAGCTTGCTGACATGTTTCAAAGCTAAATGTAGCTTATTCAGATATCTGAATGTGAGAATTAAATGGACAAATATTAGGCATGCCAGAAACTGACCATGATCAAAATCGGACAGCCCTGGCGAATATTAATTGATTATTCGCCGCCGAATTGAAACTAAGCCAGGAAAAAAAAGAAATACATAAATAATAATAAAAATATATATAAATAAAATCGAATTTTAAAAATAATTTTCGATTATGGAGACTGTAACGAATATTCGAAAAATAGAATAATCGCTGGCATCCCTAACCCATATAAAAATAACTATGCCCATGTAAAAAAAACTCAAAGTGAACCCGAGCTCGATAAACTTCTTTTTTTTTTACAGTTCTTTTTTAGGGGCTCCCCTAAAAGGGGTCTAAAATCACACCTGGTTAATTGTGGGGTGCCTTCCTCAATGTGCACACGTATCACATCAGTGCATTTTTCACTTATGCAAAATAAATGGAGTTATAATGGCTTTAGGTGTGTGAAAATGTTTAGAACTGTTGTGTACATAATATTTCTTGTTTTTTTGTGTCCATTGTGTTCCAGCTTCACAAATGGAAAATGTTAGATCGGCGTCCCATCCTCCTTCTTGCCAAGAGAGGCACAAATGGTTTTTGCCGATTGCATCTGTCCATGGCAAATCGAGACAGAAGATGGTAACAATGCACTTGTTACCATAAAGAGGATTTACGAAAGCCTAATTAATGGTAAAGTATACAAATCTGCATGCTATATTTCAGCAATTTATCTGTTAACATGTTTTGTAAATTAGTTGCTCAGTTATCTGGTTTTAAATGTAAAAAAATGTGAATCACTGTTTACCAAGTAGTACAAATATGTCGTTATGTCTTGTTTTGTCAGTTAAAGGGCCCATGTCATGCTTTTCTGGTTATTACCCGTCCCCTTGTGTGTTATGAAGCTTTTCCTGCATGTAAACGGTCTGCAGAGTCACAAACCCTCAAAGTACACCCTGTAGCGAGTAAAACTCTAACACAGAAAATACCTGTCTATGCTGCTCTTTTTCAATTTTTTTCTTCCTGAGTATAGTGACGTAACGGGCATAGTGACGTACCGGCTCACACACACACACTCACTCAGCCTTATCTTTTCTCAGCCGAGGCTCCGCGGATCTCCTCACGCACACACGCACACACACTCACAGCCTGGCTGTGAGTGTGTGTGTGTGTGTGTGCGCTCAGGCTGAGTTCCTCGCTGTCTCGCAGACCCCACACAGCAACCAGGAAACAACACCAGTAATCCAGCTCACACTGTCTGCTCCTCGAGCCTCAAAGGGCGGAGCAGCGAGCCCCCCAACGTCCCGCCAACACGGCACCCAGACCCCACGCAGCATTCTCATCTGTTTGTCCTTACTGGTGTCATTTCCTGGTTGCTAACAAACGCCATTGTAACACAGAATCACTGATGTTCCGCTGTTTCATTTTTAGCTGTAATTACTCAGATTATAAATGTATATGGCGGATTATACTTGGTCATTTACTCACCATGCGTCTACTTTTTTTTCTTCTCAATAGTGACTTTGGCAGTTGAACCTGAGGGCCCTTGTACCACACAGGCAGAAATGGCCGCAGACCCAGGATCAGACTTGTCTGTACCTCTTACCACCGAGACTGACACTGAGTTCACTCTCTTCCTCACTCCTGTGTCCTCCGGCCTGACTCCTGCTCTCTCCTCCGGGCTGACTCCTGCTCTCTCCTCCGGGCTGACTCCTGCTCTCTCCTCCGGGCTGACTCCTGCTCTCTCCTCCGGCCTGACTCCTGCTCTCTCCTCCGGCCTGACTCCTGCTCTCTCCTCCGGGCTGACTCCTGCTCTCTCCTCCGGCCTGACTCCTGCTCTCTCCTCCGGCCTGACTCCTGCTCTCTCCTCCGGGCTGACTCCTGCTCTCTCCTCCGGCCTGACTCCTGCTCTCTCCTCCGGCCTGACTCCTGCTCTCTCCTCCGGGCTGACTCCTGCTCTCTCCTCCGGCCTGACTCCTGCTCTCTCCTCCGGGCTGACTCCTGCCCTCTCCTCCGGGCTGACTCCTGCTCTCTCCTCCGGGCTGACTCCTGCTCTCTCCTCCGGGCTGACTCCTGCTCTCTCCTCAGTGTCTTCCTCACAGAAAAGAAGACCAACGAGGAATAAAGTGGCAATTAATGGTATGTGCGGGTTAATTAGTAATTATCTTATTTACATCGACTGAAACTGTTTGATTTTGCACATTGAATTAGTTAAAGAGAGAGAAAACAATCATCGGTACAATTAGAATACACCACCTTTTGTTTTGTTTAAGACTTTGCAGTATCAAAAGTCTCAGTGCCATTTTGAACAGTTTAATTGAGCACAATGTGATGTTAGGCAATGTTTAGGAGGTTATTGCTGAACTTCAACTTATTACCATCTTTTAATTCCTTGCAGAATGTCCCATTCATCAAGGGTCAGACACTTTCCCCTACAAAAAACTACTGAGGGAACGAATCAGGGAGGTTTGTTTAGAAAATATTTTTAAATAAATAAACAATGACAATAATGTTTCCGTGGAACCAAGTCTTATCTTATTGGATTTTCGTATACTTTGTTTAAAAGGAGTGTTTCAGTCTTAAGCATGACTGCTAATGTAAATATTGAAATTACAGTAACAATAATTTATTATTAATTTAAGGTTGAGGTACTTGTGTAATGCTTCATGTCGCATTAATGCATCATGTCCAGCCATTTATTTGTATATTACATGTTTTCTTGTAATCCTTTGTAGGTGAATTCCTATTCTTGGCAGTACAAATATTTTTTTAAATAATAATAGTATTCCAAAATATTAAACTGATGGGGAAAATGCTATTGACTATGTTACAGTCCTTCATATGTTTGAGTTAATCGTACCTACTATTATTTCAAATTATCATTTGATTTCACTGGACTTTTTGTATTTACATGTATGACATTTGAAAAAAATGAAGTTTACCTAAAATCTGTGTTTCTTTACTCAGGGCCATACCGAGGTGTTGGTGCAGTGGCAGTCTTGCTCTGGATGGTATGTATCTAATCTGAAGTTTCCTTCAGTGTAGCTGATGGGTCTGGCAGAACAGGGGCCACAAAGTAGTCTTACCAACCAACTTCATCAACCCTGAGATCACTAACTTAAACATTTTGGGTTCCTCAGCAGTAAATTGAATTTAGTTGATCACATGGGGGTGGGGAGCCATGTCATCAATGGCTCTATCAGACGTTTGCGCCATAAAGTAAGACATCCAAGTTCTCTGCCCTTCGTCATTCAGACATCGCGCCCTAGAAACGCTGTCTGATTGTAACACATAAGCAGGGAAGTAGCCTACATTGAAATAGAAATTAAAATATACAATAGAGTTTATCATTGATCAATATCACTAAAGGTTAAATGATTGATATGTGAGGCTGGATGGTATTTGATCTCTTTTGTAATTACTGACTTGTTACATTTGTTCTTAACAATTATACTATAAGTATAGTTAGTAGTAATAAGTAGTATTATTTCTGTGTGCAGTCTTGCAGGCAGTTGTCTAAGTTTAGTGCTGTATGTTTGGGCATTGATAAGACAGCAAATTCAAAGAATTGGTCAAATGAAACATTGACTTTGAAATAAAAAATGTACCTTGTATTATATATGATGTACGTGTTATATATAAATATATACATTATACTGCACTTTCATCATGATATTTTTGAGTGACTTAGTATATCTTCTCATTTGAAATAGCATTGTCAACATACTGTAGAACTACATATTCCAAAAAGTAATACTTTTTGCTGTGTCAGTATTGTCATACTGATATTCTGTACAAACTGTGAAGTCCATTGAGACAAATGTAACATTTGTGATATTGGGCTATATAAATAAACATTGATTGATTGATTGACTGTTTCTGTTTTACAGTGGGGCGAAGTGGAAAAATTCCTGGGAGCCAAAGGAAAACTTTTCCAGTTAAATATGGCTGACTTTTTTTTTTCTATTTTGGAGTAATAAAATACATATAAAAAAACATCTATGTAAGTGTTGTGCCTATTTGTGTTCTTATGTTATCAGTGAGCTGAAGCCAAGACAAATACAAATATGTTTTAAGTGTATCCATACAAACTCATTCTCTAAAACTGTCATGATTGGTCTGTTGTGAATGACACCCATGAGGAAAAAGGTCCTATACATTATATCACATCGGCAGGGCTGTGATGTGATGAGGCCCTCGCGAGCGTCGACGGGGGGGTGGTGTGTAAACCCCGGACACACCAAGCCGATTACAGCTAGTGGAGCCTCGCAGCAGAAACTGTGGCGCGCTCAATTGCGCCGCATTTGCGCATCAGATGAGGCTCCCTCCACAAGATGAGGGCGAGAGGCAGACGCAGTCTGTGTGATCGGCGTGTATGGAGGGGCGGGCCTGCACATCGGCATATCACAGACTGGTGCATACATTGTACAGGCGGCAATTTGAAATGGAACGCAGCCCACACACGGCAGACAAACCCAAACACTTTTGGAACACGCCACCTCCAGACACATTAACATGCACTCTGTAGCGTGAGACATTTCTGCAGCACGTTATATCAGTCACCAATGTGGTTAGCTAGCTATATTCACGGAGAGAAATCACACACAACCATCATCTCTTTGGTCGGAGTTCACAAGACCGTTTATTGTGCGCATGCTCGCAACAGCATCCCAGTGTGCCCAGTGTGCACGCAGGCAACACATGTTCCAAATGTAACTAATGTGATTGGCTTAACATGGCTTTGTCATATAACTAAATATGCTCAACACTCCCACTCAAAGACATGTGTATAGCTCTCTATAATGGTAAATAAAACCAAAAATACAAAACTCCAAAAAAAAATAAAACATTTGGCATACTGGCAGTGTTCTTAAGACTTCAAAACATTTACATCTGCCAGTTCACATTACTCTCCAAACAAATATCCCTTGAAACTCTCAAACTTAGCCTTTGTCACTGGCTTGGTAAAGACATCCGCTACCATGTTTGCAGTAGGACAGTATTCTATACATATTTTCCCTTCTGTGTGTGCAGACCGTACAAAGTGATACTTTATGTCAATATGTTTGCTTCTCTGTCTGCATACTGGGTTCTTAGATAAAGCTATCGCCCCCTGGTTGTCCTCATATATCTTGACTGGTACATGCTGGTTACAACTATCTATTCCTCTTAGTAGTTGTACAAGGTACATACTCTCTTGAGTAGTGGCTGCTAGTGCCATATACTCAGCTTCGCAGGTGGATAATGCCACCGTTGGCTGTTTCCTGCTCTTCCACGATATAACTGGACCATTCTCAGTTAAGCTGAAACAGTATCCAGTTGTGCTCCTCCTATCATCCCTATCGGCTGCCCAATCAGCATCACTGTACCCCTCCAGCTTTAGAACGCTTTCCTCACATTTCTGGTAGTGTAGCTCTTGATCTATAGTACCCTTTAAGTACCTCAGTAGGTGTTTGGCTGTAGCCCAATGCTGCTGCTTTGGTTCTGCTAGGTATTGAGATAGTTTACTAACCACCCAGCTCAGGTCAGGTCTAGTACATGTCATAATGTATATCAAGCTACCTACTATCTCTCGGTATCCTGTTGAATCAATCACTTCACCCTCACTGTCAAAGTTTAACTTTTGCTCACATGGGGTGGATCTCGGTTTGCATTCAGACATTCCAAATTTTGCTAACATCTTCTCTATATGTCTCTTTTGAGTCATTTTGATCTCTCCATCACTCTGTCTGAAATCGATACCCAGGAAGTGTTTAAGTGGACCCATATCCTTCATCTTAAAACTTTTGTTCAACATTTCTTTGACATCAGTGAGTAAGGTGTTGTCACTCGCTGCTATGATTAAGTCATCCACCCATACTAACAGAATCACTTTCTCATTCTCAGTATTTCTGCTGTAGACACAATGATCAGCATCATTTTGCACAAAACCGTTCTCTGTAAGGTGATCATGCAGTAACATGTTCCAGTTACGTCCGGACTGTTTTAAACCATACAATGACTTGTTTAGTTTACACACTAAGTGTTCCCCTGTTTTTGATTTGATTTCAAAACCTTCCGGCTGCTCCATATATACCTCACAGTCGATTGGAGCATGGAGGTAAGCAGTCTTCACATCCATTTGGTGTAAAGTAAGATCCTCCTGTACAGCCACCTGCATTAATGCTCGTACAGAGGTCATGTTGGCTGTTGGTGAAAAGGTCTCTTTATAATCAATCCCTTCAACTTGACTATACCCCTTTGCAACATATCTGGCTTTACAAATCTCGGATCCATCTGGGCTCTCTTTCACTGCATATACCCAGCGACCTCCCACTGCTTGTTTGCCTCTTGGCAGTGGAGTCAGAGTGAAAGTTTCATTCTCGGTCAAAGAATTAATCTCCTCTTTCATCGCATCAGCCCACATTTTTGACTTCTTAGAGTCCATTGCCTCTTTAAGTGTATTAGGTACACCATAAGCTACTCTGTAGAAATAATCTACATTCTCACTTTCGTCACCATCACACTCAGCTTTACACTGGTACTCCTTAAAGTATTCTGGAGCCTTTCTCTGTCTCGTAGGGTATCTCCTTTCTCCCTCTTCTCTCTCAGTACTATCTATCTGGGTAGGACCTGCCTCAGCAGTCTCTTCACCACTGGACTCTTTACGCTCCTTAGGCTGTCCCTGTACCTGGTTGACTCTCTTTGGTGGTGTATCTGCATAACTCTCAAAGTCTTCCCCCATGTCACAATCTGTCTGAGTCTGTCTATCTGCGCTACCTTTGGTGATGAATTTCACCAGCCTATGTTTTAGGACTTTTCCTGTCTCAGGATAATACACATTGTATGCTGGACTGTATTTGTCATAGCCTACAAGGATCCCCTTTTCACATCTAGAATCCAGCTTCTTTTTATCCTGCTTATATACATAGCATTCAGAGCCAAATATCCTCATGTTAGATAGGTTAGGTGTTTTTCCTGTGAAAACACAGTAAGGTGTCTGCTCTAGCCGCTTACTGTAGCACCTGTTGCGGATTTGAGCTGCTGTCTGTACAGCATATGTCCATAATTGCTTTGGGAGGTTACTCTCCAATAGCATGCATCGTGACATCTCAAATAAGGTTCTCCAACCTCTTTCGGCAGTTCCATTCTGATGAGGTGAGTAGGGTGCACTCTTCTCATGCCTTATCCCGTTACTCCTAAGTAGAGACTGGAACTCTTGTCCCGTAAACTCTGTGCCGTTATCAGACCTTATGCACTTTATCTTTCCATATGGCGCTACATCTGCTATGAATTTTTCAGTAGCTTTTGTCGCGTCACTCTTTGCTTTGATAAAGTATGGAAAAATCATCCCACTGTAATCATCAGTAAATGCTATTGCATATCTGTATCCATCTTTATCTGCTGGTTCTATACGACCGCATAGGTCTGTGTGAACTAGCTCTAACACAGTTGTAGCTTTAGCATCTGCATGCCTGTTTCTGCTTTGTGTAAATTTGCCCTGTGTGCATATTTCACAGTTTTGATTGGACATGTCATGTTTCCCTTTTATAGACATCCCTTCAACCACCTTCTCTAATTTTGCAACATCATCAAAATTGCAATGACCAAGTATCCTATGCCACGTTTGAATGTCATGACACCCATACATTTCATCAACATTTTCATCCTCTACTGTGCTAAGGTAATACAGCCTACCATACACGTCCATTTTGAACTTGGTACCATTCTTGTTGACCAGCCAGTCATTACCGTCCTTGAAGTGGACCTCAGCTCCGTTGGCTGTCGCTGCTTTGACTGAAAAGATGTTTTGTGGAAAAGATGGGATGTAGAGCGCTTGCTTGAGCCTCGTTTTCACCTGTCATCCTTCGCTGTCCAGCAAACAGACTTCAGCGTCTCCCCTCATCTTCGCCATCCCGCTCACCTTGGATCCGTCGGCCAGCTCGATCATGTGGTCCTCGGGTCTGAAGCTCTTGTCAACTGTTTTGAACTTTGTGGCGTCGTTGATCATGTGTGCTGTGGCGCCGCAGTCGACCATTAGACCTTTCTTGTTCCCTCTCTGTGTAGGGCAGTCACTCATCCTGAAGAAACTGAAAGATGTTGGCTCTGCCTCCGTCTCTTCATCAGCTTTCTTCATATGGTCACGGCCTCGTCCTCGACTGCGCCCCATTCCTCGCTGTGGTGTGTCCCATTTTCGTTCCTCTCTTCTCACGTGGTACCCGTCAGGACATATTCTGGCCATGTGTCCCTTTTTACCGCACGTGTAACACTCAACATCAGCCAGGTCCATTTTCTTTCCTCTTCCTCGTCCTCGTGACCTCGTTGCCCCGCTAGATTTCATCACGTTGTCTTCTTCAACATTCACGTCACTCTTCCCATATTTTTCTGTACTCTCATAACTTCGCAGTTTCGTTTTAAACTCGCCAAACGTTACAGTGTCATTCGTCTGGGTGATGTGCACGACGAATGGCTTGTATGAATCAGGTAGCCCCTTAACTACCATAGCTATCTGAAGCCCATCACTAATGTGCTCTTCTGCTCTTCTCAATGACGTGAATATAGTTTCTGCTCGAATAATATAGTCAGTGACCGTTTCATTGCTAGCCTTATGGAGCGAGGAAAGTTCACAGTACAAACTCACCACGCGGGGTTTGTCTTTTCCTGCATAGTGCTCGCGAAGAATATTCAGTGCTTTTCTTCCATCACGTTTCGCGTCCCTCATTACTAACGACAAGCTCTTGTTGTCCAGACATTGCACTAGCTCTGCATATGCCTCACCGTTCTTGGTTTCATCTTCCGCGAGAGTTTCTTCGTCATACCCATCTATCTCCGGGTCTTCCGAGATAACTTCTCTGAGACCACGTAACTCCATGTGCGCGAGGAACCTCGTCTCCCAGAGCTCGTAACTTTTCTCTTCACCGTCGAATAAAAGTCTGAACCACCTTTGGCCTGCATGACTGGGCCCATAACCTATAGCGTGAGACATTTCTGCAGCACGTTATATCAGTCACCAATGTGGTTAGCTAGCTATATTCACGGAGAGAAATCACACACAACCATCATCTCTTTGGTCGGAGTTCACAAGACCGTTTATTGTGCGCATGCTCGCAACAGCATCCCAGTGTGCCCAGTGTGCACGCAGGCAACACATGTTCCAAATGTAACTAATGTGATTGGCTTAACATGGCTTTGTCATATAACTAAATATGCTCAACACACTCCCCTAACTTTCCCCTAATCTGACATTGTATTTCATTCCATAACATATAAATATACTGTTCACCCATGTGAAACACACACACTGAAACCAAAATAATTTACAAACATGTGAAAATCTTTCATATGCGATGGAAACTTCTGAAGCAATGGAAACAGGAGTCAGAGAGACACGAGGAGAGCAGGAACTTTGATGGCAAACTGATGGTTTATTCACAAGACATGTTGTGTGCCACGAATTGACACAAAAGATGCCAAACCAATTCTGAAGATCTCTACCCCAGACCCATATTTAGCTAGTTCTGAGAGAAGAATCAACATTGTGCATAACAAGATAAAACCAACACCTCTATCAGCTGACGCCAATAGGCAGGAACAGGGAGACAAAACACTGAGAGCACAGTAGCCAAGGCTACAGGTGCCTGTGCTCAGTCAGGACAAGACCTGGGGGGTATACCACGAAACTGGTTCAACCTAACCTGGATATGTTTGAGTTAGCCGGTTGGCCTAATCCAAAACATACGCCCTCTCGCTAAACGGCACTACGACACGGGTTATCAAGTGGATCGCTCAAGCCAGCCGTGCCTATCTAGTTAGGTGCGCGTTCACATAAAAGGGGTAGTATTTGGAGCATTCGACCAATCACAAACATGGAGAAGCGTACTGACAGCGCAGCGCGTATACTTCCTGAATGAAAAGTCAACTATATAATTAGACAAATATGAAGACTTTAAACATCCATGACTCAAACACTTTATCCAGGATAAAAGCCACATAGCTGCACCTGCAAGGTGAACACAGCTGGTAAAAGAAAAAGTGTTTGAATGCGTACATTAACAGGTTTATGATATGCCCCGTCTAAGACACGATCTGACTTTAATTACATTTGACTCGAGTGTTTCGTAATGTGTTGCTTAAAATAATACTTCTGCATACAGTATGTGACACTGTAAGTGTTGCACGGCCAGATACGGCTCAGCTGACTCAGATAAGGAGATATATGATACATTATGATGTGATGCCGCGGACTGTACTGTTACTTTGATCCAGTTACTTATGTTGTGGCAGATATTTAATTAAGCTTTCTTAACGCTAATGTTATAATAGTCAGATTGCTCTGAAGATGGGAGGTGATATTCTATTAATGTTCACATTCACACGTGAACACGTTTGGTTCTATGCAAACTCAGTAATATCCATTGTGATACAGTTATAAGGCCTTCACAAGAGACTGTCAGTGGAGATTAAAGGGGATCAGGAGCTCACGTCTTCTCAGAGTCCTTGGTATCTGGCTTGATGATTGTCTCACATTTCTAAACTTCATGTCAATAACCTGCTTAAAAAGCTGAGGGTTAGGCTAGGTTTCTTCTACAGGAACAAGTCCTGTTTCTCTGCTTGAGGCCAGGAAAAGGCTAGTCACTGTGACCTTTTGACCTGTGCTGGACTATGGTGATTTGATCTATATGAATGCACCTGCCAATTGCCTGGTCAAGTTAGATGCTGCGTATCACAGTGCACTGAGATTTGTGACAAACTGTAAAGCATTAACCCATCACTGTACCCTGTATGCAAGGGCTGGTTTGCTTTCACTAACTGTACGGAGGCTCAGTCACTGGTACATTTTTATATACAAAGCCATGTTAGGGAAACTTCCATCTTATATCTGCTCCCTGATCTCACGGAAAATTGTAAGTGGCTACTGCCTGAGATCGAATGCTGTGGTTTTATTAAATGTGCCAACTGCTAGGACTGTCTTAGGGAAGACAGCTTTTAGATGCGCAGCTCCTCTGTCTTGGAATAGTCTGCAAATTAAATGGAAACTGAGCAATCTGGTGCCACTAAATGTTTTTAAAGCTCGGTTGGATGCTACTCAATCGGAAGCTATTGGTACCTGTTTATGTGGATAGTTATGTAAATGGTGCTGTATGATGTCCTTTTGTTGTTCTGTTTATGTTTTTATGTTTCGTGTGGAACCTACTTGAGCAGGTCTCCCTTGAAAAAGAAATCAATGATCTCAATGGGATACACCTGTATAAATAAAGGTTTGAAATTAAATGAAATGAGAGTCATCATCATCATGTTCTCTCTGCTGCTGCTGCTGCTGCTGGCAGCTGGAAGTGAGTCAACACTTATTATACTGCTGTTTAACAGGATAATCTGTCATATAACTTTTTTTTGTATTTGTACAGGTGTGAAGTGTGAACAGTTGACACAGCCAGCTTCTGTGACTGTGCAGCCAGGTCAACGTCTGACCATCACCTGTCAGGTCTCTTATTCTGTTAGTTAATAATAATAATAAAATTCAATAACATGCTTTAACCACTAGGTGCCCGTTTATCAGCTGTGCACCGTTATGGTGTAAATACTGCCTATCTACCAATTGGATCCAATATAAAAGTCAGCCGAATTACTGTTGATATTGCAAGGAGACATATTGTGTGAAAATAAATCTAAGATGTTGTTAAATGGCTGATATATTTGTGATCCACGTCACGTTTTCAGTTTTGGCGGCAGTTCTTCCTGTTTGTATAGAAGTCTTCTCATCAGGGCTCTATAAATAGATAACTACGGCAGATATGTAATATGTAATGCAGCCGAACCATGTATTACAATGCCGTTATGTGATTAGCTCCAAAGAGAAAAGCAAGCAAACTCGGAATAAAGTATTATTATTTTTTTTTAAAATGTTTTCGGATTTCACATCGCATAAACACCATTTCCCAACGTGCATTGCGGCTAAACCATGAATCACCGAGCTGAGGATCTTGGTTATGGCTAGAAAGGATCCGTCTTGTGTAAAATTCTCGCGAGAGTTCGGCTGAATGTCACGTGGCTGAATGTTTACGTTTGGCAGGCAGCCTTTCAGTTAGGATCGTTAACATCAGTTGGCCACAGGAAATGATGGTGAGAAGCTAAACTATCTATTAATTATGTCAATGACAGGGAGTGTGATCGTTAAAAAGCGGTCTTGCTGGTGTTCAAAGAAGAATGACAACACTGTAGATCACCAACACTATGGTTTATTTTTTATTCACAGGCAAGTCAACGTTGTCGCAGTAAAAGTCCCAAGATAGCTCCTGGTGCAATAAAATGTTCCCTTGCAGTGTTTTACTATTATGTCTGATGTTTCTCTATTAATATTGCTGCTGCATTAATGTGTATGTTGCATCATGTTACTGCTGTAGATGTGTTTCCGAGCCGCTCCGATTACAACGAGAGTTACAACGAGAACGTGACGTCATATTTACAATAGAAGGATCCTTTCTAGCCATAACCGAGGATCTTGCCTACGTCTGTTTCCGGTATTGTTTTTGACGGATGTATTTTGTTATACACACATTCCTTCACATTTAAATTAAAATGTACATTAAAATATTTCATGAGGCTTTCTAAAATGTTTTAAAATATAACTACGGTTCGAGTTGAAGAGTTTATAAATTAACATGAACCGAAGCTGTTGCCTGGTAACGCAATCGTGCAACGTCACGTCCGTTAATTCCACATCCACACACATCGATTTAATAAATGAATATAGCCTTTGTATCTGCTAAAAGAGGTGCCGACCAGCTGGGGCAACAGAAAATTGGCGAAATTGAGTGTGACTATTACAAATGAAATCATTATTATATTAATATTGATAATAATAACAACCGACCGTCGGGGTAGCATTTGCTTGGCATTTCCGGGTATATCTCCACTGGTTGGGCCACGTTAACAATACTGTGTAATTGTCACGTTTGAAGGGACGAAATCGTGACAGCTTCACGTCTCCCATCATGGTAAATCGTCACATGTTCACGTCTTGCCGTGATACCGGGTTGTGCTGACCATGTCCATGCCTTTATGACAACAGTGTACCAATCTTCTGATGGCTACTTCCAGCAGGATAACTCACCGTGTCACAAAGCTCAAATATTCTCCAACTGGTTTCTTGAACATGACAATGAATTTTACTCAAATGTCACAGTCCACAGTCATCAGATCCAAATCCTACAGTGCACCATTGGGATATGGTGAACGAGAGATTTGCGTCATGGATGTGCAGCCGACAAATCTGCAGCAACTGTGTGATGCGATCAGGTCAATATTGAGTGAAATCTCTGAGGAATGCTTCCAGTACCTTGTTTAATCTATGCCATGAAGACTTAACGCAGTTCTGAAAGCAGATGGGGGTCCGTCCAACCCATCCTAGCAAGGTGTACCTAATTAAGTGGCTCGTGAGTGTATTACTTAGCTCAATTTGTATTGTTAGTGTGTGTCTGTAGGAGTAAAGTCTAGACACATTCTTTGGATGTAAGCATTGGCTAATTAAACAGATCATGATTAAATGACATGATGATAATAAGGGTGATCACCAAAACCTTATACCAGGGGTGGGGAACCTCTGGCCCTCGAGGTAACTCGGATCTGAAGGTGACTGATAACTGCTAATGGCATTTACTTGAATACCAGACATAGTAAATGCAAAGCAGGATCATATAAAAAAAAAGGTAATAAACAAGCCATTCAATCGTAATACTTGTTTTAATACGTTGACATGCATACAACACAATAGACTTGTTAAGTCCTGTTCGTTGTCCTGTTTGTTGTCCTTATCACCGTCCTGTTAGTTTTCCTCATCACCGTCCTCATCACCGTCTTGTTCGTTGTCCTCATCACCGTCCTCATCACCGTCTTGTTCGTTGTCCTCATCACCGTCCTCATCACCGTCTTGTTCGTTGTCCTCACCACCGTCCTCATCACCGTCCTGTTCGTCGTCCTCATTACCGTCTTCAATGTCTTCCTCCATCATGAGAAAAGACGAGTCCGAGCCAATACAGCTGTAGGTGCTGGTGACTCTGCTCAGTTTCTGCTCCAGAAGATATTGATGGTGTAAAATACAGCAGTGCAGTCCCCTGTATCCCTCTTCTGTTATATCGCTTGGAGAAACTAAAATAAAAAGACAAAATGACAGTCTATGTAAGGCAACTTTTAGTTAGCATTGATGTTGGTTCCATATAAGCAATTTGAATGTTTAACTCCGAGGCTGTATATTAGCTAAAAAGATTTGTGATTCAGAAAAAATGCAATCATTACAGATGCTATTCAGTGATAGACATTTGACACTGGGAGGGGGGCAGTGGCAAATGTTATAAATCGGTATTTGTGGAAAATACTTTGGTTTCTGATGTCGTCTTTTGTCTGATGAAGGAGGCGGTCCAGTTTGTCCAGTGCCTGCCTCAGATTTTGACAATGCTGGGTCATCTCCTTCACAATGATGACTTTCTCCTCTTCCATACGCCTGACCAGCATAACCTGGTCAAAAAGTCGCCTCTTTGTGCGCAGGTTCACCACTATAATGGAAAAAACACAAAATATAACAACCACAATGGTAAGGCTAATAAAACAAATAATATCAGTTTGTATTCAATCTTTTTTAATTAAATTGACCAAAACCTTAAAATCTGGTAAAAAAAAATTCAACCTCGCCGCTTGCTGAATTTTTTCAATTCTGTCTATGTTGGCAGAATTACATTCAGTATGTCTTGAGATTCAACATTAGTATGCAGTTCAGGGTGGTCAGGAAGGGTTTTACTGTTTCCATAGATATGCCTGTCCCAGTGAGACTAGACTATTAAGACTTGATAGGGCAACATCATACAGACCTTTCAATATAATTATTTTAAAATGATTTGTTGTGATCATGATGATTTGTGACACCTATGTTGATAGCTCTGTGTTACATTGGTGATTGTATTCTAGTACTTCAACTGAATTTATGGAATATCTAGGGCAAACAAAAACAAGTTGTTTCTTACCATCTCCTTGCGCCTCCCAGGGCAGAATGACATCCTCAGACAGACCGCATGCTGCTTCTGTGTCAATTTTCTCTGAACAGGCATCAATGGTGTTGTACTGCAGTATCCTCTCTCTGAGTTTCTTCTTGAGCTCTGTCAGTCTTCTCCGTTTGCGTTGCCTTGTTTGGTTGCTGTCTGTAAAGTAAAACAAAATACAAATAAACTAATATTAATAATACAAACAACAACAACAAGAAACAAATATTGTTTCTAGATAACGTAATAATAAATACCATTTTGTCGATAGAGGTCGTGTTTCTTTCTTCGGAGGGAATAAATAATTTCATCTATTTCTCTCTGGAGCTCCTCTTGGCTACTCTGGGCTCCATGTTTCTCTTGAAAACAGAAACAACAAGGTGTAATCATAAAACATGAAGCCAAATGTTTGGAAATATGGAACCAAATCTATACCACAGTGATCATATAACATACCAGTGGCTGCCCATTGCTTGACCTCCAACACCCACTGCTCCGTGTCCTCCAGGGAGATGTTCAGCTCTTGCTTGAGACTCTCAAGATTGTCCACTTCAGTTTGTGCTCTCTGTGTAGTCTGGTTAGAATGTTTAAAAGGAAAAAGTGAATATGCGTTCCAGTTGGTTGAGAAGGTTGTTTTTTACTGAATTCCTTTATGCACATTAACTGACCAGACAACAACATGAAATGCTAAACACCTTCTCTTCAAGGTTGGCAAGTATCACCTTAGTTTCCCTTTTTTTTCAAGATCAAGCAGGATTAACATTATTATTATTATTATTATCCAGAAATTCAGATGAATCAACCTATAGTGCTTTATTAAAAACAAACAGAACAGAGACTCTCTTGGCAGAACAGTGTGCCATGGCAGCACCATCATAATGAAATGATTGCAGAATACATTCAATTCAACAACATGTAGCTAAGGATGGTGTTAAATTACTACAACAACAAACTCGGATAGTCTTAATATACATTTTGAAATGCAGCATGGACGTCTTACTTTGACAAATCTCTTTGAGAGTGTCTTGTGGAGATTCTCCACCTTCCTGTGGTTCCATTGCATAGCCAGCACGGTTATCATATCTGCTCTAGCTGTAAACACAAAAACATGAAAATTCATATGAGCTTTACAATGTGGCACTACTTAAAACTATTTGTTTTCCTCTACCAACCTGATTTGGTCATGTATTTTGTTGTCAGAGCTGCCCTTGAGAGGAAGCTGTTAACCTGTTCCACTTCCTCGCCGACAGTATTTCCAGCACCTTCCTGGCTTCTGCCACCCCACTTCACCTGCTCAGAATCATAAACAATGAGATCTAGCTATTTAGTTCAATATTATAATTTCTTGTACTGTACATCTTTAGTTATCATCAGTGTCAGGAGCAATTTCAGAAAGTTAAAATGTTCTGATATTGAATTATGCTTTGAAATACAATGTCACAACTGCAGTTATTTGAAGCTCTATTCATTCATTATTTCTACAGTGCGGATATATTTACTAAAATAAACATAATGGGTTTTGGAAGCCTATCCTTGTGACAGTCTGTTTTGTAACAATTTTGTCAACATTTGTAACTATTACAATTATTCCACAGGCTTGAATAGAATATACTACATGATATTCTTATGTGCACTACAATTTCTAAAACATTTGAATCTAGTGACACAAATGTTTAACTTGCATACTGTACCTCGCATTTGCCTGTGTGGGCCTTGGCGTGCATTACAGAGAGAAAAGGTTTCATCTCTGTAAGTGGTTGGAGCTCAGGCAACTTTGCTGCCATCTTCTCCAAATAAGGCCAGTACCTGTAATGACAAAATCAATTAGCTTTTCCAGTTGCATGATGGCATAATAGTAAAAAGATAAACCAGGTCCTTAAAATTACCAGTACAATCCTTGTAACCAACATCAGCATTTATCCAAATGAATGTTTTTTTTGCTTTACATCTACTGGATGTGCAAGAATTAAATAGATAACACGTTTCCCACAAACACTTCCAATTTTGCAATAGTTATAACTACCTGCAGGCAACATCCATACAAAAGAATGTTGCATTCGCAACTTCAGCCAGCTCCTTCTGCAGGAACATTGGGAAGGCATATATTTCACCACGGTAGTGATTTAGGCCTTGTAGTAAGATGCCATGTCTGCTCTGCACACAGCTATTTGCAGTCCTTCTTCATCCACCTTGGCCCTGGACTTGTGTGAGGTTTCTCTGCAAGCTGTGAATGTTGCCGGTCCACAAACATCACGACCACTTTTCTGAAATAGACACAATCTGTTACATTTAACCCTGTGCTAAGAAAAATAAATAAAGGGTTAAGGGATTGAATAGATTCTTACAATCGTCATCTGGCTCCTGATTTTGTCGACAAAGGCAGACACTTTACTGTCCTGGGCAATGAACAGTCCATCAAATAGAGACGGTTCATCTGTCCTGCGAAATTCGAGAAAGACATTGTAAGCAACATTATCATACATACATAAGTTTGATTGTGTCCTCTATTTAATGTGGCCAATTTGCTTTTGCCATAACATTTTCATAAATGTGGAAAAGGTCTTTGTGAATTTGATCTGTAATTCTGTGTAAAGTCTTTTGCCACCATTATTTAACATTAGTGAAAAGTTTACTGACTTCTTGTAAAAAGGTAAAAATAAAAGTACATCCTTTATATTGATGGGCATGGAATAGGGCAGAGGAAGGCATAGAAAAAGGTTCCTGGGCAATTTAATACATTTTTCATGAAGCGATTATATCCAAAACTGGTTCTTAGCTCCAACATATCCAACTAACGTCAACCATTTAACATTTTAAAGTTGAGTTAATTTTACAGGCGTCATATATAATAATTTTTATGAATTGGATTTATATAATTATGTGTAATTTCAAACCAACTATTGTTTTCTGATGGTCTACAAACTTTGGAAAAAGAAATTGCAGAGTTGGGGAAAGTTAGACATTTCAGCAAAGACATTCAGCTTAGTCAATAAAACAACAACTAAAATGAGAATATGATTTCACTGACCCTCTGGACTTCTTGAAGCGATAATGCTTTCTATTGCCATCTACAGCAATAGCCAGCATGTCAGGTGTGCATGCTGGGCATTTAAAGGGCTCCACCAGGCATAGATCTTCTTGTCTGTAATTACAGAAGGCAAACTCCCGAAAGACTCTGTGGAAGGTATCGCTACAGATTCTGCCTGTCTGGAAACAAGAATGGTATTCATTTGGTTAATTAAAAGTTTGGTATTCAAAAATCTTGAAAACCACATTTTATTCTTACCCTTCCTGTGGAAAACGATCGATGTTCAAGCATTTTTATAAATACTTGCTGGGATAATGCTGGGCTGGCCAATTTCATTTGCTCGAATGATGTGAACACATCAAATTTAAAAATAATTTTGCAGCTGTCGGTTGCTGGCCAGTATTTGTATCCCAGCAAGTCACCTATGCTCGGGGACCATTTGGCGGAACAAATTGGGCAGCACACAGAAGGCAGACGAACGTTGTATGGACCTGAGAAAAAATATAAATGTGCAATTTGACAGCTATCTATGCAATGTAGGACAAAAGTATAATAGTAATCCTGTATTTCTGCTTGATCGTCTTCTGGTGGCAACAAACCATTGATAGTCACCAACACGGTCTGCTTTCCTGGGATGATGGTGAAATCTTGGCTTGGACCACAGAAGCAGATTTGGGATGGCGGAGGAATTGGAAGCAGACACACTGCAGCAAAGACAATTTCAGAGATTCATATGCATGTTAGGACATGTTAGGAAATGTAGTCAATACAAATTGAGACATTTTAACTGTTAAAGCAAACTTCCGACATGGTGAAAATGATGCCGCTGTATATATAGTGCACATTAGGAAACCATGGTAAGGGAATATGTAATACCTTATTTGAACCCACCTTGTTCACAGAGTCCATATTGGCCACTTTCATCCACAACCACTAAGGATGTGGGAGGAATAGGTCTGTAAAACCCATCAATCATGGCTTCCCTGTCATGGAAGACATGTTTACCATGGATAATAGGGTCACATGCCGGACAAAGAAAGGGAGTTCCTGGTGGAACACAGTCCAAGCACCGGACCACAGCATCAGCAGTTTTGCATTGGAGACAGAAACGTGTAGTGACAATCTCTGCAGCCAATTTCAAATTAAGGAGCTCTGGCATTGCAGCTCTGAATTTTTGTTCACGTTTCAACTGTCTTTGGGTCCATGTTGATGCAGTGGGTGTTTCTTCTGATGATGCAGGGACAGTGAGAGAACCCAACAGGTTTCTCAGTGTCTGAAGATGTTGATCTAAAATAACAAAATATAAAACAAATCATGGAATTTAGTTTAATTTAAAAAAGATATTCCATACATGGCTTTTCACTTTACAATGTATCATGAACAAAGCTATTACATACTACAAACAATTACCTACATTTCAAGTTGAAGGATAATTTAAGAATTCATTGTGCATACCAAGACTTGGGACCTGTAGAGGAATCTCATGTGTCTCCTCGACCTCTGGGGACTTCTGAGAGCTGGAAGGTTTAACTGCATAAAACAAAGTACGAATTTATGGGAAACATTATTGAGGACCGACCAACGACATTAAAACTTAATGAAACACTAGAACTAGATTATATTTTACAGACCAGATCGATTCTTATTCCAATGTTGGGCTATAATGTTCCCATCCAGGTCCCTCTTCCTCCAGGAAACATTTGATCCTTGCGTTATTTTCTTTGGTATCTTCTGTATCTTCGGTTTCTTTGGTTTCTTTGGTATCTTAATATATAAATATATAAAAGAGATTATATATTTCCCTTAATTGTTGCACACACATCTTTGCAATGTGTGTGTCTGTTATCATTTGAGTAAATGTTATAATACATTTTTGGATAATGTTGTACTTGCCTTATTTGCCAACTCATCTGCGAGGGCATTCCCTATCTCTAGCCATTCATTCAGTTGCTTGGATGCCATTTTTAAGTGAGGATAAAAAGGGCAACAACAAACAAAGGATGAACTGACATACAGGGAGGGAGAAAAACAAAACAAAAGACAAGAAAACGAGAGGGGTGAAAGAGAGTAGGAAGAGGAATATGGCTCTGAAAAGAACCGTTGATTTTTTTATGATAATAGGCTACTTCATATAATTGAATTGATAGATGACCTGAAAAAAACCAAACAGATGAACTCAGATTAGCTGTGCTACCATGTAATTTAATTGTTGCTTCATAAATAAGCATTCGCCAAAATAAAACTACAGGCACCAAAATCAATCAAGTCCCAGGTAAATCAGTAATTACAGGGAAATATATTTCTCTTTTTAACTAGATGTGATGCTTTCACAAAACTTAAGTTGAATTAGCGAATGTTTAAAGTAGTAAAACAACTATGACCTGATGATATTCAAGTGTTGAACTTACCCTAACTATCATTAATGCAACATGTTAGGTGACATTTCGAAGAAAGAAAAAGTGTGTGCATTATAAAAAGCGCCATGTAAATGTCAACTATTATTATTATTATTATTAAAGTGCCATTTCCTTTCGCATTGTTTACGTTCATATCATGTCCTGGTCTGGTTAGCTGAATATACATACTTTTGCCATTGTTATGTGTTATGTCACGTGCTACCAAGGGTTTTGTTTTTAGGCAAGATTTTAGCTCCTTTTGTGCGAAGGAGAAAACTCTCCCTACAACTTGTTGTAGACGAACCTTCTTATATTGCAATACATATCCGTTAGCGCATATAAGCTAAGCGCTAAGCGCTAACCTTTACAGCCATGCTATTGCTAACAACATGCATTCGCCTATACTGCCTATGCCACGGGCCAGCCCTAAAACGTAAAACTGAAATATCGTGGTTAAACATGCTTAGTAGAAAAACGACAGGATTAATTAAAAGCGTAAACAGATCAAATGAAATACAGAAATCAGATTTACCACTTGTAAAGCTCTGACGCTCTTTAACAATCCTTCTTCTTCTTCATCTTCTTCTTCATCTTCATCTTCATCTTCTTGGCTCGTCGCACTTTTATTGATGCGCAAGGTTAAAGTTCACGGGATTACGATCGTGACAAAACGTGACAAAAGGTTGTAATAAACTGCTGCTAGAAATGAATAATGGGAAAGCTACGTGGCTATGGGTCGTAATATCGTGATCAACACTGCTTAAACAATCGACCTATTTGGTCGTTTTTTGTAGGAGGACAGGCTGATTTGGCTTGTCACTAGCTCTCCCTTCAACATTATCCATACAAATAAAGATTTGTCTTATAGAGTGGTTCCTAAAACTATCCTTTTAATGGTGATCAATATTGTAACAAATGAGATCACTAATTTATTCACACATGAATAAAAATCTGTTAAAGAATAACTTGTTAATATGATGAAAAGATTGCAGAACATGGTTCTACTCTGTCATGTCTCCACATTTCTGCCTCAGTGTGTTTTAGGATGATTTTCCCATTGTACTTTAACAGTTTCCCCTTTACTGCTATTTTGAATTTACCAATTGACTAATTTGTGGGAAATATAACTTGTCTATCATTACTTATTTATCAAGTCAATTCAATCTCTCTAAATTTAGTTCTTTAAAATACATGAGTAAATACCTTGTGAAGTATGCACAATATAACTAATCCTCTCTAGGATATGAAATCCATCCATCTTTAACCAGATACTATTTCCCTATTTATTTTTAGTTCATGATAATAATGGTATAACGTCCACACGTTTACCCATAGCTAGGTTCTATGTCAAGATGTATCATGTGTGACATAATAATCAGATGTCTTGTTTGCCAAACAAGGATATTAAACTTTAATTTTTTCAGTATTCCAGACCATCATTAAACAATCAGCCTCCCTTCCTAAACACTAAGCATATCGTTCTACACCACCTTCTGGTAAACTCTTGCACAGTTATGCTGTAAAATCATCACATGATTTCTTCAAAGTCTGAACAGACTGAGACCAGCCTGTCTCAAGATCTTGTCATATTGAGAACACTCAATGATTCATTGTCCTCTTCAGCTGTAGTTAGTGGCAGGGTCCCCAAAAAGCTAGAACCGGCCCTGGTCAGTGGGCTCCAAGGAAACTCTCTCTGGCATTGGGATGTCCTGAGGGGGAAGGGACCTCTGGATCAATGTGATACAATCAGCAGACACACGTTGTCCTCTGTACAGCAGAAATCCCAAAAGATCGCAGTACCTCTTCACACCACTGTTGCCTTGACAACGAGGCACAAGCAAAAATGTCAATACCTCCTCAGAGATGCGTTCTTTTTACACTTCTTCTGTTTCTGTAATGAGCAACTTTTCACCAACACACTGATTCAGAGTACAGCCCAAAGGTGGCGCACAACTATCCAATGCTGCTGTAATCACAGCAAATCAGCTACTGAGAAAAACTCAATGTAAATCTCTCCCCGAGCGGGTGACAAAATAAAACAGCTGAGTGTCTATATGGTCAGGAATGCTGAAACATGTGAATGTTAAACCCATTAATTAGGGGTGCACCGAATGGGAAATTCTTGGCCGAAACCGATACCGAAAATAGGAAACAGTTGGCCGAAAACCGAATGCCGAAAGGCCGAAAATGATTAATAGAAATATATATATATATATATAATGTATACATTTTTTACCAATGTTGTTCAGCTGCCTGATTATGGAAAAAGACATGATTATGGCTAAACTTAACTTAAATAATAATCACTATTATGGGTCCATAAAACATTTATTCAGCACTTTTGAATGTATACAGTAAATTAATTCCAAGTCAAGTGCATTTTCTTTTCTCTGTAGGATAACTACAACAAAGTGCATTCAGAACAAAGCCAAGGTGCTTTAAAACTGCATAAACATCTAGGCCAGTAGGCCCACAACAAAATAGTGTAAATAAAGACTGTAACAGCCAGGCCTTCAACAACAACAAATGCACCTATAAGTGCATGCATACAAATGTGCAAACTGGATAAATCCACATGAATGTAACTATTTACAAATGAAATTACAATTCAATTTCAAGAATCTGTAAATAAGGCTGTCTGTCCTCATAAGCAAAGTAGTAAACATTGTATAAAGATACATAAAGTGAAAACTGGATACAAAATCCACAATCAATTACAAATTAAATTACAATTTCAAGAATCTGCAAATAAGGTGGTCTGTCCTCATGAGCAATGTAAACAACATTGTATCATTTAGATACCAAAAGTACAATATATTGAACACTGTGCTGCTGTCATTTCCCACTAATGATAACCTGAGATGGTGAATTATAACTCACAATGAAAATTGTTCAGGAAAGTGGGTATAGAGTAGACATGTAGAACTAGATAAGCTTATGATAAGCCAGCCTTGTCTACTTATTAAGGAAAAGTGGGTGGTTATTTTTAATGAACAGTAGCTTCTCTGCTTTATCAGCCATAAGTCTGTTCCTCTTCTCATCAAGCACATGAGAGGCAGCGCTGAACAGTCTCTCGCTGTCAGTGCTTGTGATTTGATCTTACTCCGCATATTTGTCCGGGTGTTTTGATTTCAAGTGGTGGATTAATCCCGAAGTGGTGAAAGTCTTTGCAGTTACACCCCCTCGAGAAATGTCAGCTGAACACGTTTTACAAATCGCAATCCGCGCCTCTTTCTCTGATATTTTTAAATATCTCCAAGCGCCAGACATGTTGGCTGTGAGCCAGCCGCGAGCATGGTCGCGCGCCGTGCTTGTCGCCGCGTTTTGATTACGTCATCACAACAACACGTTAGCTGATCAACGTAACCCTGTTCCCTGACATTCGGTGATATTTTTTCGGTGCTAAAACACTTTCGGCCGAAAGCCGAAAGGGCCTTTTTAACCATTTTCGGCCGATAATTTTCGGCGGCCGAATATTCGGTGCATCCCTACCATTAATGGTAACAGTCTTCCTATTCTTCATTACTTCAGTTCTAAGTTAATAGGCAAAACAAAGACACCTTTCTTAACCACTATAGATTCATCTTTTATCTACTTGCTTATTCTATTCTTTTTCAAATTGTTTATCTAAGTTGTGTTACAAGCTTGGTTAGATTTGTAACAGAATACAAAACTAACTGTATTCAGCGCTATATTTCCCAAAAAAGTAATCTGATTACAGTTAATGAATATATTTTTGGAAAACTTAAAGGAATTATTACAAAATGTAATCTTCATTATTACTAAAGCTGAAACCTAAATAAATCATCAGGAACTGTTTTCTGTCCTTATTACTTAATTGTTTAATAAAAACAAAAAAACATTGTGAAAACTCCTCCTTTGAGAACATCTCAACACTTTTATTCCATCTAAGCACTTAGGTTTATCACAGAATCGTCCTATTAATCCACAACGATATTTAATAGTATCAATTGTGAACTTTCCTAACATTAATTGTAAATGCAACGAATGTTCTCCCCAGAACAAAGATAGGATAGTTGCAGCTGAAACTGGTTAATAGCAATTTTCTGTTAACCTAGATAAGCCTGTTGTTCTTATATCTAGTAAATATATTCGTATCTTATGTCACTCCAAAACAATATGACATTTTCCAGAATATTGGTTAACTTTATTTAACATTTATTCTCTCTCTACTCTTTCAAAACCTCTTACTTCTCCTCACTGCGCCCTCTCTGCGCCCTGCAGCAGCCAGCTCCTTCACCAGCCTCTCACAAATCACCCCTTTGTGTAACTGTGTGAGATGGCTGGAGCAAAACCTCGTGCAGCACCTCTGTCATGCTTTAACATTAACAGATTCCTTCTGATTGACAAACTTACAAAAACCTTCTTTTTTCTTTCTACTCTTTCTTCATAAACTTAAAAACACAATTCTGGTGAATCGTTTACGTTTTCAGTTTCCTATCTACTTTACACAACCATCAACTGAGAGTAACTGTATATGAAAACAACCCCTAAATAACCTTACAACATATATTTCCTCCAGTGAGTTTGTTATTTCATGTCTAACAAATTCTCCTCTTTCCATGTCTTATTCTAGGTGGAAAAATCCACTATTATATTTAATTTGAATAAAGCCTTAACTTTAATGTACTTCATATACTCAGTAAATCTCTTTTTACTTTCCCTTAAGGTTACTGTATGTAATATAATTTTTCCTTGAAGTATAATTAAGTACAATCCTTAGTTCATGACAAATACCATGAAATTCACAATGCAATGCAACGGTATCAATCAGTTCTCAAAGACTATGTTTAAATAGCAGCAAATCATTGTTTCTTATTTATTTCAAGATATCTACCACTTCAAATCCCACATTGATCTGTTCATTTTCAATGTATTTCCTTCCAACTTCAGGCATTAGAGAAAAAAGCAAGCAGACACACTCCGGGCTGCTGCTGCTCTCGAAAGGAAAAAAGGGGGGGGGGACTCTCACAGACAAATACTGACACCCCCCTCTCTCCCCCGCTGCAGCTCTCAGCCTTTTTATGAGAAGGGGGGCTTCTTTCAACAATTAACACTTCTGCTATCATTTTATTCAATTTTTCTGCTTGAACCCACTGTTCTCGTAAGCTCTTAACTCATGCTTTTCTCGTTCAAATACTCCCTCTATTATGACTCCGTATCTATTTATCTGACTAAGGCTGTTTCATGTTCAATAATATATTCTATTTATTCACACGGCACACAAATATATCCTCCTCACTGTCTGTGCAGCTTTTAAGATGCGATATTTCTTTCAACAGCATGGGAGTTAACCCCAACAGACTTATAACGCACCTCCCGCCCCATGAGCGTTGGATCTGTTATTTAATTTAGTCTTAGATGCAGACTCAATACTAGCACCTTCAGCTAGCTGCCGTGCGGGACTCTATACCCGCAACCAACACTACACTGACTTATAACGCACCTCCCGCCCCATGAGAGTCGGATCTGTTATTTTGATTAGTCATGAATGGAGACTCAATACTACCATTTGACTTCCCCAGGATGTATAGCTTGTGATGACTCGATACCTTCACTTAAGCTAGGGACTCTATACCCTTCCAGCCGTTAGAGACTCAATACCCTACGCTGAAATACTTCGCTGCTTCACTTTTATATGTATATAACTTTCCTACCTACCTAAAATATGTATTGCATATTCCACCGTAACAACTATGACACCGGAATATCTCTGACAACTCTAAAATTTGGGTTACTTCGCCAATTACAGATGTTTGATAATAAAAGGTACCTGCTCACCTTTTCAGTTGTAGGATCCTAGTTGTAGTTGTCAGAGATTATTCTAGGCATCTTCTCCGGACTACTCCGTCCGCTGGCTGCTTGTGTTTTCCTCTAAAAAACCCTACTCATGACGTCACCACGTCGGCTCGTCCTCACGTCATGACGTCATCACGTCGGGATTCACCGATTTGTTGGGGCAGAACCTCTGCTCCGCGCCGTTCCTATATGAGCGGGTTCTAAAAAGAAGGAAAAATTCAAAGCAGCAAGGATAAGGTTTAAACAATAATCAGTTTTAATTGTAAAACATACAATACATCACCCAATGACCTAATCACGGAGCATTCTGCAACAGCAGCTTCAAAATGCAGAATGCTCCGGGCCCAAGTTCTACCACCGCGTGAGAAACATCTCAGGAACGGCTAGTCAAAAACAAGAGCGCCGATCTTCAAAATGATCACAACATTTATACACAGGTGGGAAGGAGTTTTATCGCTTGCTCCTTCCTAGCTATTTGTTATTGGCGGTTTCACTTCTGAGCGAGCTAGCCAGTGAGTTGGCAGTGTTCCATTGGTCGGTTTCACTTCTGGGCGGGACCCCAGGCAGTGAGTCAGCAGTTTGTTGATTCCATCTGTTGCTTCTGTGCGTGTGTGTGTATGTGTGTGTGTTTCTGTCCCTCTGCCCTCAGGCAGTCCCCAACAATGATTTGGAGTAGTATAATTTTACAGACAGAGGACTCTTTAACATAAATGAACACATATCTTATCATGTAGCTTATCACACAACAGTCACCTGTTTTTCTTTATGAAAGCCATACTTGTAAATATCCAAACGCCATCGTCCCATGACGGCCACAGAATCAGTCAACCAACAGAAGTTAACTGTTCCCATGCCCTAAGGCAGGGGTGGGGAACCTCCGGCCCCCGGGCCGTATACGGCCCGCGAGACCATTTGCTACGGCCCTCGAGGTAATTTATAAACACACGCAAAAAAAATAATAATTTAAGAAATCTAGACTGCAAAAAAATTAAACAAGCGAGTGCCTGTTTTTCCTGGCCAAGGTCAGGGTCCTTGAACACAACACAAGCCTAACGTGTCATCACGTGGTATATGTCTTGTCTGACAGGGGTGCAGTTCTTCTGACGGAGAGCACCAGAGCGTCGTACCCATAAGGAGCCGGACACATGCTGCAGTATTTTCGTGGCTGTGTCTTTAGTTGTAAGCCCAGTGGCGATCTGTTCATCTGTCATACTGATCATACAGTCAATAACTTTGTTGTTATTAGCATCTGGTTAGCTAGCTATGCTAACGAATATAAGAAGCTTTTTCTACAACCAGTGAGGTAAAGGAACATCTTTATATGATCATTACAGTTATAAAAAAACAAGATAATAAAGTAAACAGGTATAAAATACTATATGACAGTACATTTTTTTTTTTATTAATAAACAAGAATACAGTTTGAAAGGGGAGTGATTTCTAAAATATCCATAAAGAAAAATAAATCTGCTTATAGTTCTGTTTCATATTGATGTTGAGAGATCTATCCATAGATCTCCTAATGTTGCTCTCAAAGTGCACCAGATTGATGCTTTGAACTTCAACATTTAAAAAAGAATCTCGGGGGAGCATGCCCCCGGACCCCACTGGAGGAGGTGAGGACCCTCCCACTTAAATCAGTCCACATGGATAGGAAACTAAATACTTTTGCAGACATCTTGTGTCCAATATGCTTTCTGTTTTGGTGGTCATGCCACAACCGTGCATGTGAATGCATGCACGAGTCATGGTAAAATATCTGGATTAAGAGGTTGCTTTTTCTTTGCACTGCATGAAAGAAAGGCGAAATGAATGGGCTGTGATTTTAGTATTTTTATGCAGAGGTCAATCATTTGTACGGCCCTCAGAGGATGTTGAAAAAATTGAAATGGCCCTTGAGAGGAAAAATGTTCCCCACCCCTGCCCTATAGGGATGTGCATCTCCATCACTGAGGCCGATGCGATGCGCATCTCGATACGTTGCCACGATACGATACATTAACGATACCTTTGAAACACCAGGCGATGCGATACGATACGATTCACCCCTGTTGCGATACAGTTCGATACGATTTGATTCAACATTATGCGATTCGGGGCGATACGATGCGATTCAACACGATGCAAAAATAATAATACTTCAATATGGTACGACAGAGGATTTTTGTTTTATTCCTTATATGCAGCAAATCATACATTAACAAAAAAGTGCTTTACATATTTGGTACTGCACATCCCATCATGCCGTTTATTTTTTTACCTTTAAAAGCTCTCCAGAGTACAATTGTATAACACCTCACAGTTAAACAATGTAAGGATGCATTGCTCATGATTAACAATGTGCAAATAACAACTACCATAGAGCAATGCCCATACAGCTGCCAGCCTGATGTGCTTAACACTCAGAGGCTAACTCACCAGTGAGCAGAAAGCAGTGGTTTCTATCTGAACAATAAAGAAAACAAATAACCTTTCACAAACAGGTATTTCATAACTGCTTACAGTAAGGAAGAAATTTAAATTATTATTGGCCGTCACAGGCTGCTGTAAGCTAAACACCTCTCTCTGACAGAAGACCTCACTGAGTGATTTAACTCATATGTCTCACTTTCAGGTTTCTCTTTTCAGCCGCAGACCCCACGTCGCCTCTTTATGTGCGTCGCTAAGTTCCTTGTACTACTTGTGTACTTTAAAGCGGCTCGGCATCGTTAACAATTTGCGAGTGATTTTTCAAGTTGACCGTCTGTAGTAATAGTGCCGCGCACATATACCATCAGGACGTTACTGATGGGGTGCGGCTGCGGAGTGATACTGTGTGTATGCAAGTACGCATCTAGGACGGATCTATGTATCATGGCTGTAGACCTGTTAAGTAATAAAGATACCTCATACAAAGGTCTACGGATACCTTATTACTCTCCATGACCTGCGGTCAACTATATAGCATAAATGACTATTACACCGTCTTTCTTGAACAATCCGAAGTGTTGCCGAACGTTTGATTTGTAGGTATTTTTCGGTGCGCTGTGTTTCTCTTTCTCCTCAACTTCCGTGTGTGTTGATAACTGAGACTCTCGTTCACCGTAGTGGCGAAGCAAATATCAAAGATCGTCTCTGCTGAGCGTTGACAAGATGAGGGGATTTTATATGAATGAATCGGTTTTTTACCGATGCAAAGACGCTACGCAATCGATGCATCGCGAGTTCAACCCGGTTCAACCCAAACTGTAGCCGATGTGCACTCTTTCAACCGGAGCACTCGCATCTTGAACGTTTATGCCGGTGCACCGATGCGAATCGGTGAATCTTAACATCTCTACTGCCCTAAGGTCTTCCCTGACCTTCTTCTCACCTAAAAGTCAGCTATCTGGAATGAATACATTTAAAAATGAGAACAAAGGAATATGGTCTCGTTTAACTGTGTGACTCAATTCTCAAGGCCTGCAGGATGTGCATCATTAACTAACAAGAATTTAACTGCATTATATCTGAGGAAAATGTATCTGGGAATTCCCCTGTTAATTGCAAGGACTATTGATAATTAACAGAGAGACCCTAGGGGCCTCTTCTTGGTATCTGCTAGGCAGAAGTCACTCAATGCAGAAGTCACAAGTTTAACACACATTCTATATAAGGTGACATTAAAATGAATATACCAGAATTACACTGTATAAAACTTTCTGCCATAACACGTTTACTTTAATGCTTCAAATAATACTTCACACCCCCAGAAGAAAATCTCTGGCGCCGATACTGGCTGTGGCACATGGCGGTTTTGTGTGCCCTCCCATGAAAGTCATATGCCCTCTCTGTAGATTTGTTCTGGCTCCGGGTCTGTGTCTTACGCAGACGAGCTAGGAGTGTTCTAGCATGTGGGCTACCAATAAAGACACACGTAATTGTGACAGTTGAACTTACGTGTATTATTGAATAACACGACATAATCATTTATAAATGATATATTTTAATATCCTCACACTCACGCAATTGTTTAATACTCAACAGAATTCTACAAAAATAATCAGCTAACACAGAGACAATGGTCTTCTTTAGTATTCACTATGCATAAGGGCAGACAACAAACTAGTAACATTAATAGTTATTAAAAGGGCAGCCAACAATCAAAATGATGAAGTTACTGTTTAAAGACATTACAGGCAAAAATATCGTTTTTTCATGTATTTGTAAATGTTGTTATTTTGGTCTATTTTTATGTTTTCTTTCACTGCAATGGAAAGAAAACTTCCAAAAAACACATATGGTGTTCGTTTTACTACCATGTCTGAATGCATCTATAGATGTAAAGCTAATCTGCATTTAAACATAACATTTCAGGGGGAAATACTGACTTGACGTAAGTAACTATTTGGGGAAGTTGTGAGGTGATACCCTTTTTTTGTTTGTTTTTTGTTTGATCCTTTTCACCTGCAATGCCTTGGTAAATGCATGCAAATTAGCGCATTTTAATTAGGCCTAGTTAACGACTAATTTGCATATCAATGTGACGATTGTGATGAAGTTATTAGATACACATTTGACTGTATTCTCCTTTAGTGTCTCCCCACTGGTGTAGTCCAGGGTATACGCAGGTATACGGCGTATACCCACTTGTTTTTCAGACAGCATGGCGTATACCCACTTCTCAATCACCGCTGGTGCGCATTATTTAGTAGTGGCTCAATGTCATTTCATAGTACTGTGAAGACTCATGACACAAACCTACTCTGCCTCATATTGGCTAACTCTATGCCTTCGCTGGTTAGATTGGTCAGGTTTTCAGCGCGAGAACTGATGAAAAACCAATCAGAGGCAGAGTAGGGCGGGTCTTAATAAGGGAAAAAAACTGCATATAGACAAATGTTAATTTACTTTCAACTATTTGCCATTACAAAAATTGTATGAACTGTTAAAATGAAGCGAGCCATTCAGACTAAAATTTCCTTTTACAATAAATGTCCTTGTGGAACTACATCGGCCAGCAGCTCAGCTACAGATAGTGAGGCTAGAACACCGGAGCTGTTAGCTGATAGCCCTGTTATCATCAGCCCTGACATCAGCCCAACACCTGCGCTCCCTCCGTCCCCCTCATCCGTTGAAGAGGATGCTGACAGGGAAGGAGATGAAGACGACAATAACGGTGGGTCTCACTTCTATATTTTAAGATTTTTGTAACAAATCGTAGCTAGGTAGTCATATATACTAACATAAAAGTAGTAATAGCATTATTTTAGTTAATAGTTGGTTTCAACTTTTAAATTGAGTATTTCTGATTCTAGTGGCGCTAGTTAGCTATTATAGCTTCATGGCAATGAGCACAGCACACCTTAGTGAGACAGAAAGACATTTGGAAAATACATCCATTATTTGCTGCAATCCATATTTATTACTCTGAACTTTATTGTGTCCCTTATGCTACATAAGGGACACATTTACATTTATCTTGTACACAAAATCCATCCCCATACACCAGAGATAGCCTGAAGGCTTTTCAAGAGCATAGCTAGGTACCACGCAATCTGAAGAACGTTAGCACTTAGCTAACGTTAGCTAACATAATGCTAAGATCATCGTGTGTTTGGTGACGTGACACAGCTATCTGCTTAATTGTAACATTAGCTGTGGCAACTGAAGATTAGTGTTTTGGATTGTCAGCGTTTTCCTGTCAAATGGAGATAAAAAATTAGCTAGCTAGCACTAGCAGCTACATGATTTGAGGTCAAATGTAGCTAGTGCTAATTTATAGGAGACTGCACAATCTGAGGGTAGATGTTGGCTGCCAGTGGTCTCTTCTAATTAAAGACAGCCATTTATCCCGCCGATCTACCTCTTTTAGGATTGAATAAAGTCTTATATCTGTGTTACTTTGGCGACTGTTGTTTCAGCCAACAGCTTAAAAATAGCAAGGGCATTTTGACCTTGTGCGACGCACAGCCAGATTCGGGCATTGCGACGCTACGTGGAATCCACGAATTTGGATACATTATGAAAACGGGTACTTTTATTTTGAAGGCAGGATGCGGTAGGAAGTAAAAGACGTATATGACGGTAAAAGTTTAAAAGTGCGTCTTCCTCACGAAAGGAAACGTGCTGTTGTTTACCAAGGACCTGTTTGAAAAGGGCACAAGGTTTGTCTGTGTTTAGGTCTAATTTTTGTGCAACATTGAGTCACGTCATAACGCCTTTTCTTAGAAGAGTTTTCACACTTTGTATTGACACAGCCATGGATAAAGCTACAGCTAGGCCCTGTGTAATTGACTATTTGACTATTTGGGGGCTAAAATGAAAAAATCTAATAATGCAGATTATGAAGGTGACAACTTTACACTTTTGAATAGGTTATGGTCATTGTTCCCCTTTTATAGCCTATAATTCAATCACTTTTGTTGTTCTTCCCTTAGACATCAATAATGACTGGCCTGACCTGTGGACTGTCAATCAAAAAGAGGATTTTAAATCCAAGAACCCCTGGTTGGGATCCAAAAACAAAAAACTTGGTAAGTTTAGGTATCTTGTTAGTTTAGGTAGATTCTGAAACAGTGGACACACATTAATATTGTGTGCGTGTGTGTGTGTGTGTCCTTTTATGTATATGGGAAAAATAGACCATGCACACATACAGCTGTGGATACAGTAGTTACATTGTATGTTTATGCTTCACAGGATGTCTGGTTTGTAGCAGTGTGAACTCTATTGGGATCAACAAGGAGCAAGGTGTATCACTCTCAAGAGAATGGATGAACTTTGAAATTCAAGTGTCTTCTCAGGGAAGTAGAGAAACAAGTCTGTCAGTCTTGAGAAATAAGATCAGGAAACATGCTTTGTCCAAGGCACACTCTCAGGCTGTGAAGGTGGCAGAACAACAAAAAGAATCGGCCATTGAGAATGCAGTGGAGGTTATGACTGAGTCCTACAAGAAGGAAACTGATGCTGTGTTCCGAACATCCTACCATTTGGCCAAAAAGAACAGACCCTTTTCTGACCATGAGAGCCTCATTGAGCTGCAGGAACTGAATGGTGTTAAGATGGGCTCAATACTTCATTCACGTTACAGTGCAACACAAATCATACAACATGTTGCCAGTGAGATGCAGAGCAAAATTGTGAGTAACATAATAGCATCATCCACGAAGTTAGCTGTCCTTATTGACGAGGCCTCTTCTTTAAGTCACAAACCTGTCATGACCGTTTCTGTAAAAGCGTCAATTGAAGGAGCAAGCCCTGAGTTCATATTCCTTGATCTAGTTGAATTAGACAATCAGAGAGCAGATGGCATAGAACAGGCTTTACTCACCTGTTTAATGAAGGCTGGCTTTACAGAAGAGTGGCTTCTTGAAAACTGGGTAACATTTGTGTCTGATGGAGCCAGTGTCATGCTAGGAAAGAAGTCAGGAGTAGCAACCAGGTTGACCTCGAGATTCCCAAGGCTCCAGGATATTTGAGTTTTCTTAAGCTGTATGCCATAATCAGCAATATTAAAATAATAAAAGGCTTGCAATATTTCAGTTGATTTGTAATGAATCCAGAATGTATGACATTTTTGTTTTTTTAATTGCATTACAGAAAATAAAGAACTTTATCACAATATTCTAATTTTCTGAGACAGTCCTGTACAGTATTTTAGCGAGCCCTGGGTTCAGAGGGAGGGGCTTGCATAGGGGAGGGGGTTGGCAGGGAAACGGGGTTCAGGGGGAGTGGCTGTACGGCTGTACCCGTAGGATAGAAAAGGGGGAAGTGACGTCTGACTCAGAGGTCGCGCGGCTGTGGAGAAGAACATGTTGCCCACATTCTGTTACTGAGTTTAGGCTAGTTAGCTAGCAGGTTTATTGTTTTGGGTGCAGTCACTTTTGCCTCCACTTGCTGTTCAAATAAATGTTGAAAGAAAAAGTAAATCTGTTTACAGTACTGTTTTATACGGGTGTTGAAGAAGAAGAATTGGGAGGGATGAAACCCTCTTTAATGGTCACACATGCAGAGCACACAGCACACACAGTGAAATGTGTTCTCTAATTCTAACCCATCCTAGTACCAGGAGTCTAGTACTAGGAGCAGTGCGCAGCTATTGTACAGGTGAGTGAGGGGGGAATGGGGATGTCCGGTGCCTTGCTCAAGGGCACCACGGCAGGGCAGGAGGTGAACTGGGACCTCTCCAAGTAGAAGTCCACACTCCAAATGTAGGTCTGGTCGGGGACTTGAACCGGCGACCGTACGGCTCACAGTCCAAGCCCCTACTGACTGCCATAGATTTAGTCCCTAATTTTGCTCTAAAAGTGCACCAGACTGAAGCATTTAACTTCAACATTTTTAAAAAAATCTTCCCGGAGGAGCTTGCCCCCGGACCCCCCTAGAGGAGGTGAGGTCCACCACCTGCCCACACCCCCTGTTTAATGGTCTCACCCACATTGAGGATGCTTCCTACGCCCATGTTTTATTCCATGTGTCAAGTCAGGCAAATTGGGTCAAAATGTTATTGCATCAATGATCTGTTAACATGAAAATCACTAAATATATGCTGTAACTATTTTGCTCGAGGCAACTCAAGGGCTCAGGTAATGTGATTACTATATGAATAATCGTTCAAAATACCATAAAATGCATAGGGTTTTTTGTTAAGTAACATACTTTCGTCGCCGGCCGGCCGATATATGCCGCGCATTAAGTGGGCCTGTCTGTCAATTAATCCCCGGGCCACTTTTTCCCCCCAGTCCGCCCCTGCTTGGGCCTAATGTTGACACTGTATATGAAGCATTTCCCTCCGAATAATGGTCGTAGGCTTTACTGATGAACCACAATTTATTCAAACTCCAGACCCAACAGGAGCTTGAGCCTCTTCGGGGGTGCTAACATTTAAATATACAGTCCGTTCTTCTCTTTCTCTGCCGTTACATAGAAGGTATTACTTTCTCCGTCACGTTGTTTTCAAAAGCTACAACCACTTTCTGTCAGCCGCGTTAACTCGCCTTCAAAATAAAAGCATACAAATGAAACAGGAAGTTCACCTAAATTACATTATAAGATATATATAAAACTGCAACGAAAGCAACAAAAACAATGCAACATCCCCTTCAGTCTCAAATAACACAAATTGGGTTATCTACAGTATATATATTGTGATTTTGTGAATTGGAATTTTTTTAACTTGTGAAAATATTTTGTTGATCCATAACTGGATACTTTTTATATAATTATTGTAATGACTGACTGATATAGAATTACAAGACACTGTAATGTCATTTGTGCTTGTGGTGTGTGTGATTGTGCTGGCTGGGGGATCTAAAGTCTATATTGAGTTCTGCTCTACCAATATCCCTTGAATTTAGATATTGATTACCCCATAGATCACCTACCAAAGGTAAGGCTAAAAGAAGGGTTACAAACGCAAAGAACCCACAAATTTGACTTTGTTTATCAATTGAAATTCCTGATTATTTTTTATTTAATTGTGATGTCCTTTTTTTACTGCTTTATTACAGTACGGTAGGGGAGAAACGTGGAGGAGAAAAATGGGTATTTGGAATGCTGGGCATCAGATGAACAAGGAGAAGACCTATCCTGAGGCTGATTAGACAAAGATCAAGGCGCCACTTAATTCCTCTTATCACAAATTACGTTCGCCAAGGGACCACGGTGATAACGGACATGTGGAGGGTGTACATGCAACCCTGTCTCCTAAAACATTACGTTCCCACAGAACTAAACTGCATTCTCAATTACGTTGTGAGGAAACACACACACTCCCTCACTAACATGTTGGTCTTAACTATTTGTTTGTTAAGAAAGGTAGTACATGTTTTTTCAGAGTTGTCTTTATTTCAGTTAAAGTTATAAAAACAGTTTACATAGACAAACTAATAAAATGCATCAAAATTAATTTGTCAGCCTGTAAAATACCCAAGCACCAAGTAATCACCATTTCCTTTGTTCAGACCTGGAGGCCATCTTGTCCCAGTGCTCAAAGGGGGAGCACGCCTCCAAAGTACTCCTTATATGTGGCGTATGAGTAGGCAGAGTCTTGGACGCGATTGGTCTGGAAATGTGTGATTTTATGAGTGTCAATTAGGTTAAAAACTATCCGTTTTAAGCAGACCTTGTTGTTTTTGAAGGTATAATATGTATGTTGATGCAATAATGAATTTACTTAAGCCTTTAGGGTTTTATTAAATGTAGACAAAAGTGTTTAATTTTTTATTTAACCCTTCACTCCGCTTTCAGAACCATGACCTGATTGGCCAGGTTGGAGTGGGAAGGCGGGCAGTCTCCTATAAATGTGGTTGGGAAGAGAGGGGAAGGGGGCATTTTGTGTTTGTTCCTTGCTGGTGAATGCAGCACCAGACATGCAGTTTGTGTTTCTGGGGAATAATGATGAAGGCTAAGAATAAAACGCCTGTTTATTTTTTGAAAGAAAACCCTCTCTCCACGTATTGTTCTTTCACCTGCACCTCACATCGTAACAATTACGATTTAGCAAGAGACTTATTTTCTCCCACGTTACGTTCGTTATGAACGTATCTCAAATACGTTTATTTTCTACATATCTTCTAGAAACAAATGTTCTCCCACGTTACGTTTCTTATGAACGTATCTTAAAGACGTGTATTGTTGTGGATATTTTAAACTCGTCAATACTGTAAAGATGTACAATGAGAGTAATCAATAATAAACTGGTGAAAGCAGGCAGCGTTGTCTTTCTGGAGGCGCCTCGAAGGTACATGTCTCACAGAGTATAGAGTAGTCTGCAGGAGTGCACACAGGCAGTGGTGTAGTCTACGTGATACGCAGGTATACGCCGTATACCCACCAGAAAATGCCAGTGATTTCCGTATGCCCTCTTAAAAATGAGCGATGATACGTAACAACATCATTTTGTGACTTCGCTTTCACGCTTTTGCCCCCTTCTGTGTTAATACTTTTGGACGTCTGGGGCTTCCGTCGCCTTTGGCCTGTTGCTAAGCAACAGCAACACACTTTGTTCGGCTCTGACAAACCCCACGTTTCTCTAACGTTATCAGAATTTGATCCTTCCATCATTCAAATTCGCGGAGCGCTAAACAGGAAGCAAACATGAAACGAAAACAGACGAAAATATTTTAATGTTTTCCGAAGTTTTCCCCTATTACCACTACAGAAGAAGAGCCAGGTCAGGCGGCTGTCCTAAAGGTGACAGAGAACGAGCCCGGCGCTACCGCAAATTTACCCGGTAAGTGGAATTAGCATGGTTATCATTAACGTAACAGTAGCTGGAATGTAAGAACAGGCATCCTTGGTTAGAGTGGAGGGACAGAAAGTTAGGTAAATGTCAGCACACATGCAAAGGAAAGCTGATCTAAACAACAGAAATTCATAAAGTCAATGACTATGCAAATGAGAGTTAATTCATGGTCATGTTAAAAGTGCATTTAAAACATTTGCACCATTATATTACTATATGTTAGTTATCAGTAGTTCAATCAGGAGAGACGTGATGTATGGAATACATGTTTATTATCGGGTCACATTATATAAATGAAACATAATGATGACAGTTTATAACAAGTGAATGAAATGGTGTTTGGCGATTAGGCCCAGGTTTTGTAGGATGTCATTCGGGAAGGGAATAACCGTTTCCGATGAACCCCCCTGGGTCTAGACACTGGTGGTGGTGATAAGTGGTTAGGTCCGGTTGGAAGGAAGAAGGTTGAGCTTGGCCCTGAGTTGGAAGCAGGAGGCGAAGGGGTGGAGGAGGGTTGCGCGTTGACACCTGGAAGACAGCTGATGGAAAAGGGGAGAGCATATGGGATTAACAGGTGCGATGATTAGGCTTGTGAATGGAGGGAAGTGATAGGTTAGCTGAGGAGTGGGGAGTGGCGCTCCCTATCCTTTAGTGAAGGGAGCGAGTATTGCCATGACGCGCAATACGAAGTGATAGGTCTTCCTGCCTGAACTTGCGCTGAGCTTCATTTCAATCAGGAGAGACGTGATGTATGGAATACATGTTTATTATCGGGTCACATTATATAAATGAAACATAATGACAGTTTATAACAAGTGAATGAAATGGTGTTTGGCGATTAGGCCCAGGTTTTGTAGGATGTCATTCGGGAAGGGAAGAACCGTTTCCGATGAACCCCCAAAAGAAGTGAAGGTATGAAGTACTGAACGTGATGAAATCTTACCTTGTGGGATGCAGTGGAAATCTATGGATGAAAAGAGAGGTTAGTACATGTGGGGATTTAGGCATCCTCCCTGGACGTACAGGGCTTCCTGGACGTACAGGGCATCCTGGACATACAGGGCGTCCTGGACATACGGGGCTTCCCGGACGTACGGGGCATCCCGGACGTACGGGGCATCCCGGACATACGGGGCGTCCCGGACATACGGGGCGTCCCGGACATACGGGGCATCCCGGACGTACGGGGCATCCTGGACATACAGGGCGTCCTGGACATACAGGGCTTCCCGGACGTACGGGGCATCCCGGACGAACGGGGCATCCTGGACGTACAGGGCATCCCAGACGTACGGGGCAACCTGACTTCGCAGGGACAGATTTTATACAGACCCGAAGGTTACAACCTGGACGTACAGGGTTAGACATGCAAGGATAAACATGAGCCGCGGGGCGAATATACGTGCTGACATGCTAAGAACCACCACCAGTTATATGGATACGTACCAATTTGAAGGTTGGAGAGACCTTTGGATAGCCAGCACGGCACTGGCGTTCGGACGAATGTAGGATGAGAAGCGGTTGTTGTAGGGAAGAAGAACAATTACCTTGATTGCGGCAGGTTTGCTGCACCTATCCTGAACGAGCCCTGAAATGCTCTTAAGACACCACCACCAGTTATATGCATGTTTACCAGAGGTAAACTGGAGAGATCTTGGATAGCCGGCACGAGCCGATGCCCGGCGAAGAGGGAGATGTAGACAATGTAATGCGGCTGTTGGCTTGAGTACAATGATGCATGAATATCATACCCTGCTTAACATAAGCCATGTGAGCATGAACCAAATATATGAGTGCAATATGAGCAGCATGAAATAATATTTGCTTAGGTAAATGCTGAGACATGACCCATGATATAGGCAGGGCTCAACGCTAACTTTTAAAAGTGGTTGCCAGGCTGGCAACCAGGCATCCGCTTTTGGTTGCCAACTGAAAATACGGTTGCCCTTTTTGATACCTTATATTTTAAATAATTAAGATGCTATACAGTTATACACCCACTTAATAATGAACATGTGACACGAGAATGTTCAAATGCTTTACAATAAGTCATTAACGCACTTATTTGAACCTAAGTGGTAGTAAACTTGTCCACCCTCAATTGCTGGTATACAAAATACCAGTAGTGCTGCTGTTGTCCTGTCTTCATAGATCCCTCACAAATGAATTGAGCAAGTCACCAGTTTCTTGATCATCCGTTGTCTCCCTTTCAAATGTGGGTTTTCTTGACCTTTGTAATGACCCCCACCATAGACCCATTGGCCCTTCAGCATGAAGTCTTGGATTGGCCAGACTAATACATTTCTAATGTTAAATAAATGAAAACCATTCATAGTTAAACATTTGATATTAATTATTGATGCTGTAAATTACCTTTAATATGTCTAACTATATTTAAAATGTGTTACCTTTTTATAGAGTGATTATAATTTAATGCAACCATTTTCTATGGTAAAGTTTCGTTTTGCACTTTTATTTTGTAGTAATAAGATCGGGACTCTTATTTTGAAGGAACTTTTACCGGAAGTGAATAGAAAACATTCCTCTTTGTTTTTCGTTCGGGTTTTACCTTACGCTCCATCAGTTGAATCACTTTGAACATTCATTGGAGAAGTTGAGGTGTTGGCTGAACTTTTATCACAGTCAAGCAACTTATTTTTGCTTCGCCATTTTGTTGTAAAACAAACACACGGCGCACCGCGCACGCGAGTAAACGTGCATCGCTTCTGGCTCTGTAATCACGCCAATGCCACGCAATTTAAGTATCAGGTTCCGACTGGTCACAACAATTAAATATCACTCTTAAAAACGAATATGAACATTTATCTATTTTGGGGTGCACGTTTGCTGTCCTTATTTCTTATGTTAAAAACTGGTTGCCACTGATGGCAACCAAAGTCCAAGAAGTGGTTGACATTTCCAAATGGTTGCCAATGGCAACCGTTACTATCGAGCCCTGGTATAGGACTAGCTTAATTAGCAGTTTAATTACGCCACGGTGAGACGTAGATGCTGATGTGCTGGTTGGGTGATTAGACTGTCTTCCATCATCTTACATGAACATCTCTTTCTCCCTGAAAGAAACCCCCAAAAACCACGGATGGGCAGCATCCGTGGCTGTGTGAAGCTTGAAACTGCGGTACTTACTGAGCATTGTGACGGGTAGTAGTTACCCGAACTGCATAACTCCATGCTGTAACGCGTTACACCCGACACTGCCTGGAACTCACCTTAACCCTAAACTAAAGCAACGATATTCTCTCTTTTTTCCTCTCCTTTTTCTTCTTCTCTTTCTCTCTCTTCTTCTTCGTTCTTCTCTTCTTTTGCTTTTCTCTTTCTTCTTCTTTTCTCCTTCTTTCCTTTCTTTCTTCTCTTTTCTTACCTGTTTTAGCGGTGAGGCGCAGGGAAAGGAGGCGAGCCTGCTGTGCGCTGAACCTGCTAGTAGTGATGTTACGTATTGCGCCGAGGCTTCGGAGCGTGTGTCGAGTAATCCCCAATCTTTTTGTGAAGCATGTATCGAGGCTTGTATCATTTTGGGCCAGTGACGTCATCGATGACACGCGAACCTCGCTGCCTGTCGATACCACGTGACTGCTTCGGGAAGCGATTCATTTGAACCGTTGAGCCACAAAGCTCATAATACCCATGGATGTATAACAAAACCATATTACCCCTCCTGTACCCGGGTCCGCTGGTGACACGATGGAATTAAAAGAGCTCAGACCCTCACTTATATAGAGGTCGGAAAATGTCATAAGTATAAATAGATACAAGCATAAATAAGTGTAGGAATAAAACATGAATAAATAAATGAATAAATGCAGATAATATATATCCAGTGTTTTTTTGTTTTTTTTTGGGTAGATTCAGCGTGTGGGCTGTGGCTCGCTGGAAAGCAGCCGACCCACGACCGCAGGGTTTGCCTATAGAAGCTACAGCTAAATGAGATAATGCAGTTAATAAATGTATTCCTGATATGGTTTAGCCTTCTCAGGCTACAACGTGGTTAAGTTTATGAATAATATTAAGGGATACGAATCCCTCTTTGCAATGTTTACCAGCCTCCTATAGGCTTTTCAATCACAATCGTTCAACTGGAATGAAAACAATATTGTTAACATGAAAATAGGATTTTATGTCCGTTGTTTAGAGTTATTCTAAGGCTTTACTCATTGGGAACTCGGTATGAGATAGAGCGCAACTGTTGAGATTTCCAATTTGCCTGTTTTACACGCTTTGACCAACAGGGGTTTATGTTCAAATGAAGCCCATGATGAAGCCTCATGACATGAACCCTTTGCGAACCAATTGCTGGAAAGCTTCAAAGCTTCATAAGACTTCATCTCGCCATCACTACCTGCTTGCCACCTAAGACGCACTTAGAGACCGTACTGCTACTGAGCCGGGAGGAGAAGTAGCTTCGATGAGATGTAGCTTGAGCCCTGCCTGCCTGCAAGAGGGGTTGTGGTTGAAGCCGGAAGTGGGTGAAGCTTCGCAAGCGATGAGGGCCCGTTCCGCGTGAAGGCCGGAAGCGCCGCATTTGAGCGGCCCTGATGCCAGTGATGCCCTCTCGAGAGACTGAAGGCGTGTGTCAATTGTTTGCCTGAAGTAGCCCATTTCCATTAAGCCGGAGGAACTTCCGTGGAGCTCAGTATCCTTGTCTTTTTCTTCCGCATCCAGGTTTGCGGGGTGGCCGGCTAGAACCGCTAGCCAACTGGGGAACGCCCCCTGTAGCTTAATCCGCAAGACTGCGGAGCTGATGGATTAATACCCGGAGCTGGGACGAAGCCCTGCTGCTGCTTGCGCGTTGACACCTGGAAGACAGCTGATGGAAAAGGGGAGAGCATATATAGAGGGATTAACAGGTGCGATGATTAGGCTTGTGAATGGAGGGAAGTGATAGGTTAGCTGAGGAGTGGGGAGTGGCGCTCCCTATCCTTTAGTGAAGGGAGCGAGTATTGCCATGACGCGCAATACGAAGTGATAGGTCTTCCTGCCTGAACTTGCGCTGAGCTTCATTTGTCAAATAATTAGCTATTGAAAAAGTGGAAGATTTTTCTCCTTTTATCTGCTTTTCATGCATTTGTTAGCCATGATGTAAATATTGTAAGCAGTTTATTAAATCTTTTTGAGTAAATCTTGGCTCTTTTCTGCAGATATTATTGGTAAAAACTTGTATTATGCTAATTAGTCATGGTTTTGTTTATTTCCAGGTTGTGCTCTTTGCAGCGCTACAAAATCAACAGGTGTCCTCACAGAACAACGAGTGTCTATGTCTGAGGCAGGGCCGGCCCTTCCCACTGGCGAACTAGGCGGTCGCCTAGGGCGCCAGATCTGGAGGGGCGCTGCCGCGCTGCGCTGGGAGAAAAAAAAAATTAATAAAAAAAATTAAAATTATTTTTATTCTGCCTAATTTTCTGCCCTTGATGTAATACATTTACAATAATTGAACAAAGTAAACACCCTTTGCACCCCGGGCCGGCGGCAACATTTTGCATTTGCCCTGTACGATGGGCGTTGTAACTGTAAGTGATGAAAGGGGGGGATGGTCGCTTATTATCAGGCACCCACAGGCCGTGGCTCACAGCCAAAGTGACGCGGCAGCTCCAGCTGAAAGTGTCGGAGATCGCAACGATCGCAACAGCAAGAGGCAAAACATTAGCATTATGAAAAGGTCCAAGCCTTCTGGGGCAACGGGAAGGAAACGGAAAAAAGAACAGGAGGAATCGAAAGTCAAAGACAGAGGTAAGTCGGCTTGTGTAAAAAAAAAAATTCAGTATGTACTGTACCGTTAGACATTTGATTTTAAGCTAGCTAGCTAGCTAAGGAGGTAGCCATGATACAGCTTTGATGCCATGCTAGCAGCGAGCCTCTGATACAGAATGATAGATACAAATGATTTTAAGTTTTTATTTATGTGTTATTATTCCTATATAATCTTTTTGTAAATAATATCCTACTTTTATATTGTGATAGCTGTAAATTGATCCTCCAATAGTGTTTAATTTGTCAGATAGTTTATTTTCACGGTCAACTTGTGTGTATATATATATATTTATTTTTCTGTTTATTTTCTATTATATTTTTTTTATTTTCTGCACTTTTTAATGTCTAATTATTGTGCAATGCTTTGTTTTATATGCTGATGTAACGAAATAATGTTAATGTTAGCCAGAAGAAAGCTATCTGGATAACTGCTCCTTTGTATCAAGTGAGGCTGACCAACCAATATGGGCATGTGTTATTATTTAGTTGTTACTTATGTTTGCAAATGATCTCCTGGGGCAGCAGAACCTCACTTTTATATAGGCCAGTTGTGAACTTGCATACAGCTGAGGCAGATTGCAGCAGTTATTTTTGCCTGACTGTATATAAATGTTTTTGCTTGTAATGTGCTAATATCTACCCTATAAATGTCCAGCTGCACTTGAGAAATACCTCAAAAAGCCCCCAGTTGCTGGAGAAGGAACATCTGATCTCCCATGTACATCACACTCTGAAGAATGTAAGTTTTGCCAAACATTTATGGTCTCTGTGTAATCGTTCATACACTACTTTTTTGTCATTATTATTATTGTTATTATTATGATAAATAATGAAAACTGAAGCATGAATAACTTCTTTGCATGTTTGGATTGCCTGCCTGCAGGTGAAGGAATAACGAGCATAGTATGTGAGTCCACCATTGCAGCCCCCTCAGATCCTGCTGACTACCCAGGACCATCTGAGTCCACCATTGCAGTCCCCTCAGATCCTGCTGACTGCCCAGGCCCATCTGCAGTCCCCTCAGATCCTGCTGACTGCCCAGGCCCATCTGAGTCCACCATTGCAGTCCCCTCAGATCCTGCTGACTGCCCAGGCCCACCTGAGTCCACCATTGCAGTCCCCTCAGATCCTGCTGACTGGCCAGCACTGAGTGATACAGTGAGGATGGAGTTAGTCAGACGTGGGCCATATCATTTAAAATCCGACTTCACTTTTCCTAAAAAGGAGGGAGGGAGAAGTTGCCATCATCACTACTTTTACAGAAGATTAGTGAATGGAGAGACAATCAAGAGGAGCTGGGTTGTGTATTCCAAGAAAAACAAAAGTATTTACTGCTTTTGCTGCAAGCTGTTCTCCCAAAAAGAGTACCAACTAATCAGCAGTGGACTAAATGACTGGAAAAATTGCACTGACAAACTAAAAACACATGAGAACAGCCCAGAACACTCTAGGCACATGACGTTGTGGAAGGAACTGGAGACTCGACTTGAAAAGGGCCTAACTATAGACAAGGTAGAAATGGCACTTATGGAGGCTGAAAAGAGGAAGTGGCGAGAAGTCCTGACCAGGTTGGTGGCAATAATTCAGTCGTTGGCAGAGCGAAATATTGCCTTTAGAGGGACGACAGAAACACTTAACCAGCCAAATAATGGCAACTTCCTGAAGGAGGTAGAGCTCATGGCGAAGTTCGACCCAGTCCTCAAACAGCATGTTGCTGAGGTCCAAAGAGGAACCACCAATATTTCCTATTTGGGAAAAAGAATTCAAAATGAACTGATAGATTGCATCAGTGGGAAGATTGGGGACCATATGGTCAAGGAAATCAAACAATCCAAATACTTTTCAATTATTTTGGATTGCACCCCAGATTTGAGCCATACAGAGCAAATCAGTCATTATTCGACTAGTTACAACCCAGGACACGCCCCAAATAAAAGAACATTTTATGGGGTTCCTTGAGGTATAACAGTCCACTGGAGAAAGCCTTTCAACCCTGATTCTAAAGAGATTAGAACAGCTTGATATCCCTTTTGAAGACTGTAGAGGGCAGTCTTATGACAACGGTGCAAATATGAAATGAAAGAGGAAAGGAGTCCAAGCCAGACTTGTTCAAATCAATCCAAGGGCTTTATTTGTGCCATGCGGAGCACATACATTGAACCTGGTGGTAGCTGATGCAGCAAAAAGCTCTGCAGAAGCCACTAGCTACTTTGGCTACCTGCAGAAGCTTTTCACACTCTTCTCTGCCTCCACTCAGAGATGGTCCATCCTAAAAAGCCATGTGAACATCACATTGAAATCATGGTCTGATACCAGATGGGAGAGTCGGATCAACAGCATAGAGGCTGTAATGTATCAGGCTGCAGAAGTCAGAGATGCACTTCTAGAGGTGAGGGATAAAGCCACAGATGGAGTCGTAAAAATTGAGGCACAATCTTTGGCTGAAGAGGTTGGATCATACCGCTTTGCAATATGCACTGTGGTATGGTATGACATCCTGACCAACATCAAACATGTCAGCAAAATGTTGCAATCAGTGTCAATGCAGCTGGATATTGCTGTTGACCTCCTGAGAAAAACAGAAGTTTCTTTGGTCAGCTACAGAGGCAATGGATTTGCTTCTGCCCAAGCATCTGCCAAAGACATCTGTGGCCAAATGAATGTGGAAGCTGTTCTCAAGCAGAAGAGGCTGAGATCAACCAAGAGACAGTTCTCCTATGAGTCCCAGGAGGAGCAAGTGAGTGATGCATTAAAGAAACTCGAAGTTTCTTTTTTCAATATGGTGGTGGATGTTTCCATTGCATCACTGCAGGAGCGATTCAAGGCCTTAGGTGAAGTAGAGAAAAAGTTTGGGGTGCTACTCAACTTCCCTGACCTGCCAAAGGAAGATCTGACGAAGCAGTGTGAAACACTCAGCAACACCCTGAGCTGGGGTGGGCAGTCAGACCTGGATAAGAGGGAACTTGCACTGGAGATGCAGAATTTCCCAGCTTTGCCAAAAGCCAACATGACTACCCTGGAACTTCTGACTTTCCTACAGGAGAAGAAAATGAACGAAGTGTATCCAAATATGTGGGTGGCCCTAAGGATCGCTGTCACTATTCCAGTGACAGTTGCTGCTGGGGAGAGGAGCTTCTCCAAATTGAAGCTCATTAAAACATACCTGAGGTCGTCAATGGCTCAAGAACGCCTCAATGGATTAGCTTTAATAAGCATCAATCGCAAGGTTTCGGGGCAAATATCATTTGACGACACAATAAATGAATTTGCAGCAAGGAAGTCCAGACGTGTCCGACTTTAAGGATGTGGACTAATTAAAGGACACAATAACATAGCAGAGACTTGTTGTTCTGATTGCCTGTTTCATTTGATTTATAGTGTGTGTAATGTTGTTCATTATCTTAATTTATTTGCAATAACCTCAGTTGTAAGAGCTCCGTTGGCTATATTTTTGTCCACGTTTGCACTTTCTTTTCTTGAAGTTTTAAGAGAAGCTACTTTTGTTTGATGAGTGATTTTCATTTAATAACTACAATAATAATAATAAGGATAAAATAAATAAAAAATATGTTACATTTATTTGTTATTGGCTGTGGGTTATTGGTTATGTTCACATACTTATTTGGTTATTAAAATGTAAACCGATCTTTTTCATATGGGTGTTTAGAGTTGTACCCCTAGATCTAGTCTCTAGTAATTCTGCTCAAAGTGCACCAGATTGAAGCATTTTACTTTAAAATGTTAAAACAAATCTTTCCGAAGGGGGCATACCCCCGGACCCCCCTAGAGGATGTGACATCCACCCCCCAATTAAAACATGTTCATACAATAATGAATACATTTGAAACCTTCTTTATGTATATTACCTATGTCAATAAGTTTCAGTTTTTGTAGTGTATTGGTCTTTTGTAGAGATTTTTCATTTATTCTTTATATATTCTATTGTGTATTGCTTGGAGGCGGGGGGGGCACCAAATCATAATCTCGCCTAGGGCACCAAAATGTCTAGGGCCGGCCCTGGTCTGAGGAGTGGGTGCACTTTAAGATCCAGTCCTCAGATTCAAGCAGATCAACATCTCTGGCCTCTTTGAGAAACAAGATTAGACGACATGAGACGTCCAGAGCACACAAAATAGCCCAGGAGCTCACGGAGAAGGGTGGACAGGATTTAGTTGGAAATTTGGTGAGAGCTGTGTCAGAGACAGTGTTTGCAGTAGGCCATATTGAGATTTTGATAAAAATGTCGATTAATTGTTCAACCCTAGAAGATAAGTGGGCTTTTTCCATCATTGTTCATTCTTTTATTTTTTTATTGTTAATGTCTCTGGCAGTTAAAAGTCACATAAAAATGCTTATAATACATTGACATGTTGATAACACATAACCAGTCTCAAGACTAGTCTATGCATTACTAAGTGTGATGGTGTTCATGAGGTGTTGCTTCGAGACAGGATGAATACAATTATTACAGTATACCCACTACAAAAAAGTAGACTACACCACTGCACACAGGGTATAATGTGTGTGTGTGTTTTATAGAGGACTGTTGCTGTGCAGGAAGTAATAAAGATAAGACTTTCTTAAGAAAACTGTTATCTTACAATCCTCCCTTAGGGAGGGCCGCATCCTCCAGGTACGACCTTGGCGGGATGCTACGTTGTGGCACAACAGGTCGAGTTGCTCCAATACAATTTCTAAGCATAGTATAATCATTTGGTTTTACCATATAAAGTAACAATAAAGAAATTGCCACTACATTCCCCCCCTTTTGATCATATTTGATCAATCAAGAAAATAAAACAAATGACAGGATAGACTGATATAACACATCAATGAATACATTCCATCGCTGGTTTAAGTAAACACATCATAAACATATCATGGAAAGTGGCTGTTTTTGTGGAGGACAGACTCCGTATGTAGAAAGCAAAAGAATACTGAAAAGAGGGAATGGCAATTTTACACACAATTTTACAGTTCAGTGTCTGACTCTTCAGTGTCGGAATCAGTGGGGGCTGAATCTGGGTTGGTCGTAACATTGTCAATGGTTTGAGGTAGAGCGGTGTATTGTACGAATGCAGAGGAGATCATACTAGGAAAACATTTCTTCGTGAGGGGAACTACACAGCATGTACAACAGAGGAGCAAAGCTATGATGGTGAGGAGTGGCGTCACTATTCTGGCCAGCCAACCTTCCCACCCTCCCGATGTGAGCCAGGACCACCAGTCCCAGCCTACAGGGTCGTAGTCGACATCGTCAGCCTTCATGTCTGCCAGAAGTGCGTTAAGGTGTTTTATGGTGCGAGTCATGTTCTCTGATATGTCTGGAATGTATGTGCAACAAGAGTCTCCAATAATGTGACATAGGCCCCCCCTTGAGGCAAACAGGATATCTAGAGCAAATTGATGTTGCATTAGCATATTTCTAGTTGCTACCATAAACGGATTCAGCGCCTGAAAACCTTGAGTAACTTTGAAAGTGAGGTTTTCCAATCGTGTGTGTATTTTGTCTATATTATGAGCGTTATTCACGGAGCCCCACCAGGGGAACGCCCCGCTGAAACCCTTCTCGCCCTGGGATGTCATTGTAGCCCTCTTAGCCCTATGGTGGTCGGGATGTCTGAATTCTGGATAGTGGTGTGTGGTATGCATCAATGAGTCGAGAACGGTGATTGCTGGAGTCAAATCCACTAAGGTGCACGTGCCCGTCCAAAAGGGTGCTAAGACTTGATACAACTTGTTTCCGCACAGCCACACATAGTCTTGCGGAGCCCCTGCCCCAGCATCGGTAGGCCATGCTAGGAGAAGAGAGGTATGTGTGACATTAGGGAATGCTTGGGACGAATTGATTCTGTCGGGAAATCCTTTTACTAGACAGTCTGTGAGATTGAATTTTTCAGCGCTGCATGTGTTTTTTATGATACGAGTGCAACCCGTGGTTGTGCCAAGGTGTAAGCCTATGCGGTTTTTCCTTCTACTAATGCAGAGACTATGGGTAAGGTTTTCTAGACGGCTGGGGTGAACGCGTGCCACCATACGTTACCGTCTAGTCTATTACTAGTTTTCCAAACGTCGTCTTTTAAGTCGTCAATGCTGTTACCTACGGAAGGGTCATGTTTCAGAAAGGTTGATGTGCCTATTGATGTTAGAACTTGTGTTAGAGGTTTGGCTTTAGGGGTGTCGTTTTTGGGGGTGATGTCTATATAAAACGCGCCGCATGGGTCTTTGCCAGATACATACGCGCAAACAACGTAATAGCCCCTGTCTGATATTTTGGCCTTCTGTAGTTGTAGTAGGACGGCGGGACTTGATGAGTTGACTTTAGAGATAGATAGTCTCCTTTTGATTTTTGTTTTGTCGGCCCATAAGGTATAACCCCAGTCCTTGCGTGAGGTGGTCCATAAAACCAAAGCCCATCCTCCGGAACAGTGGGTACTAGTGTAAGTGCCATCTATTACATAGCAGATGTAAACGTCTGCCCGCTCCAGCTTCATAGGGTCGGGGCAAGGGAAGTAGTTACACGGGTCTAACTGCACTGTGCTATCTTCCCCTTCTCCAAGAGTAATGTTACCAATCCCTGCTTTGATAAGCCCCTTTGACCATATGGTTCTCCCGGATTCCCCAACGTACCTTTTTGCTACTTTGACTTTGATTAGAGGGTTGTGTACTAACCATGGATACATGAAGTATAGGATTATGGCAAACACAAAACCCATAAGGAATATGCAAAGGATCCACTCTACTAGTGTCCAGACCTTCCAACAGTTTCTGCATTGCTCACGGTTGCGTTGTCGTCTTTCCAGGTGGGCGTTAGCCAATTCTTGTACGAGGGGTTCCATCTTCAATCACTCGCCAGCGATCAGGCACAAAGTTTATGTTGGTGTCGTCGTCTGCTTCGTGGATGTGTCTAGTCTGACTGAGCCCGTGCCTTCATGACCATGTCAATTAAACCCCACACCATGACGGCACAGACGAGGAACCAGAGGCATATGAAAAAGCACAGCTGGCCGTCGCCCATGAGTCTTGTGTGTGGTACTAGGGTGTATGTGCTGCGTGTGTGGTGCTGGTGGTGACTTGGCGCGTCACTTGTCGTCGTCTGTTTCTACTGGACCGGCTAGTCTGGGACGGAGATGACAGCTTTGCAGTGGCTGGCGTGGACCCACGTGGCTCTCTCGGCGACCTTGACCGCTGTCTGGGTGACGAGAAGCACCTGGTAGGGACCTTGCCAATGGCTGGATCTCCAGCTCTTTCTCCGGAAGTCCTTGACCAGCACGAAGTCGCCTGGTTGGATATGGTGGAGTGGACCAGTAGCAGGGGTAGGTAGAGCTGCCGCTACCTGGCGTCTGATATCTGCTGAATTGGATGACAGGTTAACACAATATGACAACATAGCATCCTCACACAAAGTTGTGGAGGGGAGAGGACATCCTGGAGCCTTGATCCCAATCTGTGGAGGAGCTGCAAAAAGGATCTCAAACGGGCTGAGTTGACTCCGTGTTCGTTTCCGCATCCTCGTGTACATCAGCACAATGGGCAGGGCTTGTGTCCAGGATAAATCTGTGTCTGCGCAGCATTTTGCTAGCTTGTTTTTGATTGTACCGTTCTCTCTTTCCACCGCACCACCACTCTGTGGATGGTAAGCACAATGCTTTCTGATGTCCATGCCAAGGTATTCTCCTATCTGTGCAATGGCCTCATTAGCAAAATGTGAACCATTGTCGCTAGAGATCTTGCTTGGTATCCCCCATCTAGGAATAATTTCCCTTAGTAAAGCTTTAGCCACAGCATTTGCTGTCTGTGCGTTTACCGGAAATGCTTCAACCCATTTGGACCACATGTCAACCATTACAAGACAGTGTTTCTTACCCTCGGATGGACTAAGTTCGATGAAATCCAGCATTAGGTGCTCAAATGGTCTAGTTGGGGGTGGGTGTGCACCTGTTCCTGTAACCTTTACCGGTCTACCAGAATTTTGCGTAATGCAAATTAAGCATGCTTCACAATGCTTTTGAGCTGTTACTGTGAATCCCCTTGTGAACCAATGTTGATTGATAGCCTCTAACATCCCCCCTTTTGACACATGATCCAACCCATGTGTCAATTTAGCCAAATGTGAGAAAAAATGCCTCGGGAGACATGGATTGGAATTTGGACCAACCCAGATGCTGGAGGTGGGGTCAAAGGTAGCACCAGCAGTTTTCCACTGTGCTTTTTCTGTTGGTGGAGCTAACTGCTGCATGGCAGTTAGTGACGACATATTGTCAGTGATGGAGGAAACAGGGATGTTAACAAACGAGTGTGCGTGTGGTGCGAGAGGAATCAGGGCGGCTGCCTTCGCAGCTGAGTCAGCAGCAGCATTTCCTAATGAAACGGGGTCGGTGTTGCTGGTGTGTGCAGCACATTTACATACTGCAACCTCAGACGGGAGCAGAATGGCGTCCAATAAGCCTGCAACTAGGACATGGTTAAGCACTGGCTTACCGTCAGATTTCAGGAATCGTCTACACTTCCAGATAGCCCCAAAATCGTGTACTACCCCGAAGGCATAACGTGAGTCAGTGTAGATATTTACAGATTTGCCTTTTGCCAAAGTGCAGGCCTCAGTGAGTGCTACGAGCTCTGCTGCTTTTGCTGAGAGGTGGCATGGGAGCGGTCCGGAACAGAGGACAGCAGAATCTGAAACAACAGAGAAACCCACCCGATTAGTGCCCACAGGGTCGCGAGAGGCGGACCCATCAACATCGAGGTCAGGGTTGGTCAGGGGTACATCTTTTAAGTGAGGTCTGGGAGTACATACAATAAGAAGCTCGGCAACACAGTCGTGTTCGTCACCGTCTTCTGGGAGAGGCATAAGAGATGCTGGGTTCAGAGTGGTACAGCGTTTGACTTCAACATTAGGCATGTCTAACAGGCATGTGTGATACCTAAGATAACGTGCAGCAGAGAGGTGTGATGTTCTCTGTTCACAGAGAATGAGAGAAACAGCATGTGGGACCAACAGTGTTAAAGGTGCATTACCTACAATGTCACGTGAGGAGTTGAGAGGTTTTTCAGCTGCAGCAACTGCACGGAGACATTTAGGCAGGCCAGCAGCTACAGGGTCCAGCTTGGAGGAAAAATAGGCAACAGGCCTCTGTTTTCCCCCATGATCTTGAAGGAGAACTGAGGTCATACACCCATCGCGTTCATCTACTGCCTGTGTAAAAGGCTTGGTAGGATCAGGCAGACCTAGCGTCGGCGGGGATTGGAGAGCCAGCTTCATGTTAATGAAGGCTTCGTCGGCTTCCGGCGTCCATATAAGGCGATCCGCAGGTTTCAAACCGGTGACATGCGTGATTGTACGGAGTGGCTGTTCGAGCGGAGAATAGTTAGGAATGAACGACCTGCAGTATGAACACATACCCAAAAATGACATCATCTGTCGCTTAGTGACAGGTTTTGGCAGAGCAGCCAATGATGCAATACGCTTATCTGAAAGTGTTTTTCCCTCTCCTGAAATGATGTGACCCAGAAATGTAACTGTCTTTTGCACATACTGAAGTTTAGACAAACTGGCCTTGTGGCCCTCAGCTGCGAGGTGTTGTAACAAGGAGATGGTATCAGCTTTACACTGTTCTGCTGTGGGTGCGCAAATCATGAGGTCATTGTGGCAGCGGGGTGTGGTTTGGGCGCTGGCTGCGGGAGTGAAGGGAGTGGCTCGGCCGGAGGCCAGACAGCTGATCGGAATCAGGTAATCAGTGCAGGAAGAAAAGCATGTCGTAACCTGGTTCTGTTCTGTTATGCAGTAGGCGGGATCCTGGAAGGTCGCCAAAGGACCTGTGAAGTTTCCCACCCGGGCAACGTTTGAGACCCGCGCATATTATTGGTTGGAGTTAATAAACGCCTGTGTTTCCCCAACCTGCTCTTTCCGTCCTGATTTGAACCCTGGGTGAGCGGAGAGGCTCGCAGTGGCACCTGAACAGGGACCGGATGTCGGAAGGAGAAACCCCGCTGGGTCAGGCCCTCCAACGTCTCGCTCACATGCAGGAGACCACCACAGCATTACAGCGACAGCAGAGCGAGGCTCTGCTCGGGATCGCCTCGAGCCAGCGCGAGGACCGGGCTCTCCTACGGGAGCTGCTGCAGCGTCCGGCCGCTCGGGAGGGCGATCCCGCTACCAACCCGGCCCGACCGCCTTCAATTGCCCTCCAAAAATTGACGGCAGAGGATGATCCGGAGGCATACCTGGACATATTTGAGGGCACAGCGGCGGCGTGCGGGTGACCGGAGGAGGAGTGGGCAGCGCGGCTATTGCCTCTGCTATCCGGGAGTGCGCAGCTAGCCGCCCACAGCCTGCCAGCAGCCTCTCGGCATGTGTACCGGCATCTGAGGAAGGCCATCCTGGACCGGCTTGGCAGCACGCCAGAGGGACATCGCCGCCGGTTCCGGGCCCTCCCCTTCGAGGACGATGACCGGCCCTTCTCCTACGCGCAGCGGCTCCTGGATGCAGCGAGCCGCTGGCTCCAGCCGGGGGTGCGCTCCGCTGAGGAAGTCGTCGGGCAGGTGGCGCTGGAGCAGTTAATCGCCGGCCTGCCATCTTCGACGGTGAATTGGGTCCAGTGCCATCGCCCCGCCAACCTGGAAGCAGCCGTCGTCCTTGCGGAGGACCACCTCTCGCTTCCCCGGCGGAGCATGAAAGAGGAGCCCCGACCACCAGCCGTCTCAGCGGGCAGACCCGTCCCAGCCCCGAGGAGGAGGTTTCCTGGAGCAGCTGCCCTTCCCTCCCCACCATCACACGGCCCCAACCCCGCAGCCCCGACAATTTCCCCCCTAGCTCTACCTTACCCTCCTGTTTTTATCTCTCCCCAGGGTCCGGCCTACGCTTCTGGTCGTCCGCACCACGGGGGGCTCCTCAGACGTCAGGGCAGGATTGCTGGCGGTGCGGGCAGCCCGGCCACTTCCGACAGGAGTGTCCTCTTATGGAGGTCGGACAGCTGGTTTGGGTTGCAGGACCGCCAGTGGCCGCCCCCGATTTGGAAGGGACGTACCGTATACCGGTATGTATACAGGGGGGTACACACCAGGCTCTGATGGACACGGGCTGTAATCAGACGATGATCCATCAGCACCTGGTTCGGCCTGGGGCATTGATTGAAGCATCGTGGGTGAAGGTGAGGTGTGTGCATGGGGATATTCACCAGTACCCGGAGGCTATGCTAGAGATGGGAGTGATAGAAGAGTCCACCAGTGACTGGTGTTGCCCCGTCGTGCTGGTACGTAAGTCCGACGGGTCAATCCGGTTCTGTGTGGACTACCGCAGGGTGAACGAGGTGTCCAAATGTGATACTTATCCAATGCCCCGGGTCGACAAACTCCTGGATCGGCTAGGCACTGCTCGCTTTTACACGATGCTGGATTTAACCAAAGGCTATTGGCAGATTCCCCTTTCTCCAGAGTCTAAGGAAAAAACGGCCTTCTCCACTCCGTATGGTTTATACCAATTCATCACACTTCCTTTCGGGTTGTTCGGAGCTCCAGCCACCTTCCAGCGGCTCATGGACCGGATGCTGCGTCCCCACTCTGCATATGCTGCTGCTTACTTGGATGATGTCTTCATTCACAGTGAGACATGGGAGCAGCATATACAGCAGGTGGGGGCGGTGCTCGAGTCCCTGAGGCAGGCGGGGCTCACGGCCAACCCGAAGAAGTGTGCGGTTGGACGGAGGGAGGTACGGTATCTGGGGTACCACTTGGGCGGCGGGCAGGTGCGGCCACAGATAGAGAAAACAACCGCCATTTCAGCCTGTCTGGCGCCCAAGACGAAAAAAGAGGTCAGGAGGTTCATGGGGCAGGCCGGCTACTACAGGCGGTTCATCCCGTCCTTTTCGGAGCTGACCAGTCCCCTGACCGACCTGACCCGAAAGGGTGCTTCAGATCCGGTCCAGTGGACGGAGCGGTGTCAGCTGGCGTTTGAGAGGGTTAAAAAAGCCCTCTGTGGTAAGCCGCTTCTGTATTCTCCTGACTTCTCTCTCCCTTTTGTGTTGCAGACCGACGCCTCGAACAGTGGGGTGGGGGCCGTTTTGTCCCAGCACGTAGAGGGGGTCGACCGCCCCGTACATTAGCCGTAAGCTCGCCCAGAGGGAGGTGAACTACAGTACCGTGGAAAAGGAGTGCCTCGCCGTACGGTGGGCGGTCGGCGCCCTGCGGTACTACCTCCTGGGGCGCCCTTTCACCCTCTGGTCGGACCATGCCCCGCTCCAGTGGCTCCACCGCATGAAGGATGCCAACGCTCGGATCACTCGGTGGTATCTGGCGTTACAGCCTTTCAACTTCAAGGTGATGCACAGGCCGGGTAACCGGATGGTCGTGGCTGATTTCCTCTCGCGCTCGGCGGAGGGGGGGGGGGAGAGTCAGCTTGCGGCCGGCGGGATCCCGGCCTGAGTCGGGCGGTGGGGGTATGTGGCAGCGGGGTGTGGTTTGGGCGCTGGCTGCGGGAGTGAAGGGAGTGGCTCGGCCGGAGGCCAGACAGCTGATCGGAATCAGGTAATCAGTGCAGGAAGAAAAGCATGTCGTAACCTGGTTCTGTTCTGTTATGCAGTAGGCGGGATCCTGGAAGGTCGCCAAAGGACCTGTGAAGTTTCCCACCCAGGCAACGTTTGAGACCCGCGCATATTATTGGTTGGAGTTAATAAACGCCTGTGTTTCCCCAACCTGCTCTTTCCGTCCTGATTTGAACCCTGGGTGAGCGGAGAGGCTCACAGTCATCAACATATTGTATGAGAGCGGTGCCTTTGGAAACTTGTAGAGAGGCCAAACTTGTACACAATGCTTGGTTGTACACAGTGGGAGATTCGCAGTAGCCTTGACACAAACGTGTGAATGTGTATGGCTTACCCTCATATTCAAATGCGAACCAAAATTGAATGTCTTTGTGTACAGGGACACTGAAAAATGCATTTGAGAGGTCTACAACAGTGAAAAAGGCTGCAGCGGCTGGAACCTGAGAGAGAATGAGATAAGGATTTGGAACGAGCGGCGCGCGTGCGTGCATGTACGGCTTCATTTACAGCTCGTAAATCCTGCACAAATCTCCATTCGTCAGGAGGTTTGTCCCGGATCTTTTTAACAGGAAACACTGGAGTGCGTACCGGAGAATCATTACATGGAACAATGACCCCTTGTTTAAGCAGAGAGGTAAGAAATGGCCGGATGCCATCAACAGCTTCACGCTTTAATGGGTACTGGGGTTGGTTTGGGCGGTAGGTAGACTTTGGGGTGATAACAATAGGTTCGGCAGAACGGATTAGACCAACATCATATTTGTGAGCTGCCCAGAGTGTCGGAGGCACATCTTTTAGCGCGGCAGGAAGCTCAGAAATATGAGAGTAACCTGAAAACACAGGCTCCCCTGGGCCTGGCACAGGGTTAACAGAATCATCCCCAATCAGAGCCAGAGTACGCAGCGCGTGTACATTACAGTTGACATCGTACTTAAACACATCATGTGACATAGAGTACATGATCTGAGGTGTGTGTGTGGCTGTCCAATCAGTAATAGATTCCCAATCTTTAACGAATGGACCCAAATCCCTCCATCTATCAGTGGGGCCCCTTGCTAGTGAAATGTGTGGGACCGCCCCTGGGATTTGATACAGCTGGTGTTGTGCGGGTGTGAGTGTGACAGAAATAGCGCTGCGCAGCGAGCTCCAATACATCGTTTTAAGCATGATTTCATCATTCACACATTCCAACAGAAACTGTTCATCATAGTATTTGCATTTATCATCAGAAACACTAGCAGTGCAATACAAATGAGGAGCTTCCATAAACACAGCCAGTGAGGAGACACGCTGACGGGCCAAACGCAACATTTTCTGAGAATCAGGAAATGTTGCCAGCCATTGATACACATACAACAATTCTTCGTCAAATGAGAGCTTTTGGACCATCATAGGAGATGGTCGTCTGACTTTTAGACCCTCATTTGTAGAAATGAGATCAAGGCCAAACCGGAGGATCAGATCTCTGCCCAATAAATGTATAGGGCAGACAGATGACAGAAGAAAACTGTGTTTTACTGATGTGGGAAATGGATGGCTGGCATCGACGTTATCTCTACACCGAATTGGTACAGAAAACTTCTCCTTTACAGTCACACCAGCAGCTCCTATTGAGTGGATAAATCTACCACTAAATTTACAATTTGGCAAATCTGCCAGTTTTACTACAGAATGTGTAGCTCCAGAATCAACCAAAAATGTAACATCAACACCCATGATAGCCAGAGTTAGTGTGGAAAATTTCTTAAATGCTGCTTCAGTGTCATATTTCAAATATGTACCCTCTTTAACCACAGGCATGTTTTCTAATTTTTCTAATGTATCAATAGCTTGCACGATGTGTGTGTGTGTGGCACTTCCCTGTTTTGATGCTGCAGGCAGAGGTCCCGTCTCACTCGACCGAATTCCCTCCTCTTCCTCCACCTCCTCCCGCGGACGATGTCAGTTTGAAGAATTGGCATTGTTTTGAGCAGATTGGGTGTCTTTTTCCTTTGGGTGTTCTTCGGACATTCAGCGATAAAGTGACCCATTTCACCGCAGTGGAAACAAGCACCATTATTGCCAGTGTGGTTGCCTCCTCGTCCTCTGCCTTTTCCTCTGAAACCTCCACGGCCGTCTCCTTGGGGTTGGTGTGACCAGGCGGTTGTAACGGCTTGGACCATGATCAGTTGGGCCTTGTTTTTTCGGTCGCGGCGTTTGTCGTTTTTCTGCCTCTGCTGGATCCCCACCCGTGGCACCGGCGTCCAGATGGTTTGGGTCTCGATACACCAGGGGAGGTGGATGGACCTGAGGGTGGAACGGAAATCCGTGGTCGAGGAGAGGGTCCCTCGTACCTGTAAGAGACGGATACAGAGAAGTGGATGTCTGGTGGAATGGATTGTGTGATTTCGGGCAACATTTATTTTCCCTTTTTCCTTCACTTTCATCATCCAGCTTTATTTTCTTTATTGCCGAGGCCAACTGCCTCCTTTCACGGCATTCTGCTTCACCCTCCCAGTATTTTAACAACTTTCTGTGACTTTCTATCTTTTCCAACTCTTTTACTTTTATTGTACTCTTCTTTTTCATTCCATCTTCACACTCTTGTAATTTGTCCTTTAGGTCTTTGATTGTTAATTTACTCAAAGATCCTCCCTTTGGAAATCCGAACATTTCCGTCCATATATTTAATTTAGACGGGCTGCTTTCACCATATTTTGCTCGCATGACATCTACAATTGGGCCCTCAGGAGGCTCTGCCCCCTTACTTTGCTTTGTCCCCATGGAGAAAGTCTATAAGTGTTACCAAAACACCCCGTGTTACCAAAACACTATTTTTCACCCGTCGGTGATGTGATATTTGTTCCTCAGTACAAATCACACAAAAACTGATCGTAAAACCTTTTACGACGGATATACCAAATATCCTATGGATATACCAAATATCCTACTTTTGAGCAACCCGCTTAATAAATGTCATGGAGGTTATTTAACTTTAACTTTTAAACAATTAGAATTTGTACATCTCACCAGATATTTTAGAGGAATTTAGTTCGTTGGATCTCGTGAAGTCAATCAGTTTCACTCAGGCGCTGGTCCTCTCGTCCCGTAACACTTTCTGTCGAGGTAGAGGAGAATCCGAGGATCCCGGCGGCCAACCACCAGCGTCCCTGGGTGTCCCCGACGGAGCTTTCAGAGATCCCACTCTTCTGACACCAATTTGTTGTGGATATTTTAAACTCGTCAATATTGTAAAGATGTACAATGAGAGTAATCAATAATAAACTGTTGAAAGCAGGCAGCGTTGTCTTTCTGGATCTTTATTCGAGGCGCCTCGAAGGTACATGTCTCACAGAGTATAGAGTAGTCTGCAGGAGTGCACACAGGGTATAATGTGTGTGTGTGTTTTATAGAGGACTGTTGCTGTGCAGGAAGTAATAAAGATAAGACTTTCTTAAGAAAACTGTTATCTTACAATCCTCCCTTAGGGAGGGCCGCATCCTCCAGGTACGACCTTGGCGGGATGCTACTTTGTGGTACAACAGGTCGAGTTGCTCCAATACAATTTCTAAGCATAATATAATCATTTGGTTTTACCATATAAAGTAACAATAAAGAAATTGCCACTACAGTATATTCTACATATCTTTGCCATTTATTGTCTTGCTTATAATAAAGATAATAGTCATTTATAAATATCATTTTAGAGCAAACATTTGAAATCAGTAGGCGAGGCTGTGATTTCGCCTGCTGTAAAGCAGAAAATAATAGTTTTAACATGCCAAAAAGCTGCTGTGTCGTATATTGCACCTCAAACATTAAAACAAATCCAGAGTTACGTATTTCTGTACTTCCTCTAAGAAGAAAGGACAGTAACAGAAGATCTCTGTGGCTTCAGGCTTGATCGTCGTTCAAATGACAGCGTTGGTTTGCTGTAGTTTTTAAAGATATTACTGATTTTCTTTGAATATAAGAATGTAAATACTGAGTTGAGAGAATAGTCAGGGGATTTGGGTGATGGGAGACACATCTATGGAATCACAATTTCAATAGCTTACCATTAAATGACGGATATGCATTTGTGTCTGTGATGTTTTACAAATCAGATATTAATGTGTAGAAGTAAAACATGAGAAATAGTGTAGCAATATCCTGTAAAATTATGTAAAAACATGAATAAAGCTACACATCTTCAGATGTTATACATACATAAGTGTCCTACACTAATAATACAAAGTGGTTATTAGTAACTAAAGTATGCTTTAAGGGTTGTTTATATTTCACATCATTAATCAGAATCTGCAAAGTAACTAAAATAAGTGTAGTGGAGTAAAATATGGTTAACCTCTGAATTGTAGTGGAGTAGAATTACAATGTAACAATGAGCTGTCATGTGGGTATATATTAATGCTGCCCATTATGGATACAAGCGATTTTCACCTATGTATTAATTACATGTTTTAAATTTGTACACACCAATGTGTTTCCTATCGCCTAAACCTCCAGGGCTGTAGTTTAATACTGTCAACTTCTAATTTTGGGAAAAACGAAAACGTCTTTTAAAATTACAATTCCCAGTAGAGACGTGCCATAGAGAACATGTTGCGAAACACAATAGCCAGCATGTGTAGTTCTCGGGGGGCGTTCGAGTCCAGTTTTGAATAGTCTGCCGTGGTTTCGTTCCATTCCAAAGAGCTTGACGCATCGTAACCTTGGCGCACTGCCAGTCCAACATCCAATCCCAGAGTTTGAAGATTAATCACGGGGTTTGTCAACGGGACTGTAGTCCCAAACGATAGCTGGGGATTATGGGTAATGTAGTGTCTTCTGCCATCCTAAACTCAATTTTTTTTTAAACTATTATTTTCTGCCTCGCTCATGAGAGTAACAGCTGGCGAAATTACAGCCTTGCCTACTGATTTCAAATGTGTGATAAAATGATATTTATAAATGACTATCATTATTATAAGCAAGACAAAGCAAAGATATGTAGAAAATAAACGTATTTAAGATACGTTCATAAGAAACGTAACGTGGGAGAAAATATGTTTCTAGAAGATATGTAGAAAATAAAGGTATTTGAGATACGTTCATAACGAACGTAACGTGGGAGAAAATAAGTTTCTTGCTAAACGTAATTGAGAATTAAGTTTAGTTCTGTGGGAACGTAATTTTTAGGAGTCAGGGTTGGTAAATGACTGCACTCGCAGAAAGTGGCTTTGGCCTTTTCTCTGTAACAGCCAGTCATTTGTGGACCCAGACACAGGAGCCCACACCCAAAAGATTGAGCGGGCTTGGTCAATATACAAGTCCCAGGTCTGGAGACTGCTGGGAAACTGCACAGTAAAGACTCTGAAGAGTCATCTTTCTTTCATAGAGTGGACACATTGGCTGGCAAATGAACACAAAGATGGTCCCCGGCAGATTGTTGCATGACATACGCCACTTTCACAAGTTCTAGATACAAAAGCAACCTCGTTTTGGTTATTACTGTCCTTAATAAATTCAGTTTGTTTATTTACAGTATGTTCCTCATTTATATCAAATGTGTTCATAACATTTGGATTGTTGTTTAAATTAAAATGTAAACTTGAGCTGTAGATCCGTCATTGTCATCAACAGTGTTTGTTTGTTTGTTAAACTGCTTAACTAATGGTAAGATAATGGTGAAGAAATGATTAGTTAAAGGTAGGGTAGGTAAGAATCGAGCAACCAGCTCGAGTGCGCTAGAATTTGAAAGTACGCAGCCAAAAAAAATCTTCCCCTTCCTTCAGACTTCCTTACAGAGCCCCTCCTCCAACACACAAACGTGCACATGACCAATGAGGGAACTAGATAAGTTTGTGCACAGATGGAAGGCTGACAGGCAGGTAGGCCTTCCAGTTATTTTAGCCGGGCTGGCTAAAATAATTGGTCATGCTTTTTACAGGGCCACGGCTTCCACAGAAGACATTTTGTAATGTGTTTATTGTCAAAGCATTTAATGTATTCATTGCTATCGGGATGTTAAGAGCATTCCATGGAATATAACAAAAAGTTTTTCTGAAGTGAATTACCTACCCCACCTTTAATGGGTAACTACTGTTTTTGATGCACTACTTTACTTGAGGGGACACAAACTGCTTAAGTAACGGTAAGGTGATCACGACTGTAGGCAATGGGTAACTACTCTTTTTGATGCATTGCTTTACTTGAGACACAAACTGCTTAATATGCATGAATTATGAAAACCTCAGTCGACATTTTTTAAGTGTTATTATTAGGGCCGGGACTCGATTAAAAAAATTAATCTAATTAATTAGAGGCTTTGTAATTAATTAATCGAAATTAATTGCATTTTTAATCACATATAAATATTTGACCTGAGAACAGAGAGAAGCAATTTTTTTCACATGGATTTTAGTATACCATTGAATAATGACTGAATACATAAGCTTAAGCAACAAAACATTGTTTATTTTTTTCAAGGTGGTACTTAACCAAGACCAACAGAAAAGTGCAATTTTTGCCATAAAGTGTAGCAATAGCATATTTAGGAATATAGTACATTTCAGAGATTCAGGTAGCCTAGGCTATAGGTAGGTAGACCTTCTGTAAACTATAACACTTTGTTTTTTAAGTAAAACACAATACTTTCAAGTACATTCAGAACATTGGAAACCCTGACTATTAGAAAACATCTCTCTGTTGCTTCAGAGGCCATAACAGACTTTGTTGATTTACCAACAGTTGATTTAAAAAATCTAATCAATTTCAGTCCAACTCTCTCAATAACCTTGGCCAAAACAATAAACAGTTCAACATAAAGTGCCAGTTGCACCAACAACATAATAAATAGTTCAACATAAAGTGTACCATTTAAAATAAAATAAAAAAGTGCCAGTGATTGACCTCAATCCCTCCTATTCTTCCAATATCCTGATGAAAAATAAAATCTCTCTGTTGCATAGGCCACTGTTTGATCAACGCGAATTGGGTGTGGGTCCTTGCACTCCGAGTCGGGCTAACGTCCACGCTAGCTTCCACGCTAGCTGCTATATGTTTTGCATTGAGGTGATACTTGAGGCTTGATGTGCTGCGGTGATATGCACATTTCTTTTTGCATAATTTGCAAACAACCGTGCTCTTATGGACGCTTCCATCCGTCCGCTTTTTAAAACAAAATGTCCCATCCACGGGGCCAACCAAAGCGGTCTCATCAGCTTCTTCGTTCATGTTTGACTATTGTTCACTGTGGTTTGTTGATGTCTGAAGTAATGAACGTTAGTTGGTGCTCCAGTATAATCGGTACCCCTGAAACTCATCCAGTGAGAAACGTTCCGCGGTGCAAAAATAAGTGCGATTAAAATGCGTTCATTTTTTTAAAGCGTTAATTTTTGTGTAATTAATTAATCTTAATTAATGCATTAAAGTCCCGGCCCTAGTTATTATTGCTCTTGGGGCATGAAAAACAAGATTTGAACTTTAGTTTTTTTTAATCTAGTTTTTTCAAATCGATTTTTATATGCCCACTCAGGTGGACAATGCGTTCAGGGTTTGAACTGAAGAGATGTAAATTTTGAAAAAAATTAAATAAAGATGTGCAAACTTAATATTATATTATAATAACAGAAGTGTATTGATTTACGGCCCAAAAAGATATTGCAGATGAAGTATTTTCAAGAATAACCAGGGCCAGAGGCCAATTTGAGGCCCCACGCACAGTTATTTGATGAGTGCTAGTGGAGCCTCGCAGCGGCGAAACCGTGCCGCGCCACCCTAATTGCGCCACATAAGTGCATAGGTGCGCCTCAGATGAGGCCCTCCTCCGCAAGGTGTGGCCCCCTCCACAAGTCGAGGCCCCACACAGTCTGCATGATCTACCTGTAGGGAGGGACGGCCCTGGGAACAACAGCAGCAGTACCAGTATGAATTGTAGTTGAAATATAGCCAATGATGCATGACGTCCACTGTAGTGGACAGGTGGTTAATCATGATTTCCTGCAAACATAAAATCAATACTTTGATAATTTATTAATTATATGATTCCTTAGTTGTTACTGGATGTCACCATATTTTTTATACCTGCAGGGGATGCTTTCCATAAAAGGATTGGCAAGATATAGATGGGTGACTTGGTCCATGTGGCTTTCTGTCGTCCATCTTGGTTTAGAGCAATTGTTCTCAAACTTTTTCTGTCAGGCCCCGCCTTTGGAGAAAAAAAAAAGTCGGGCCCCCCCAACACAAATAGTCAGGCTCAGTGGCGGCACCAGAGATTTATTTTTGATGCTGTGGGGTAGCTTGACGTTTTATAGAGGGCGCTCCAACATTTAGGGTTTCCCATTAATGTACCGGGCGCTACAGTGGAATTTTCTACTGCAACAATCCCCACGCATATACACAACGTACCTGCAACTGTTACAATGAAGGCTCGATAATCAGCTCACGGCATATAGGTGTAAGCAGGGGTACAGTGCTATTTTTATAGGTGGTGTGTGGACCTCACATACTGTAGGGGGGTCCGGGGGCAAGCTCCCCCGGGAAGATTTTTAAATATTGAAGTTAAAAGCATCAATCTGGTGCACTTTGAGAGCAAAATGAAGAGATCTATGGATACATCTCTCAACACCCATATGAAACAGAACTGTTAACAGATTTACTTTTTCTTTATGGATATTTTACAAATCACTCCCTTTTAAACGTTATTCTTTTTTTAATGTCATATAGTATTTCATACCTGTTTTTAATTTATTCTCTTATTTTTTTATAACTATAATGATCATATAAACGTGTGCCTCGAAAATAATTGTTTACATTAATGGTGACCAAAACATTTGAGACCCACTGAGATAACACTGAGAGAGTCCTTTAGCTCACTGAGGCTCTCAGTCTGACAGGAGAGGACTCTCCTCCACCTTGTTGTTGAAAAAACTCCTTATATCCGTTAGCGTAGCTGGCTAGCACCAGAAGCTAAATGACTCGTTCCACACACAAAAAGAACCGAGCTTTAATGAAACACAGAGACCCAGACGTAATAGTACTGTACTGTATCATATTATTTTCAAATCAATACATTTTCAAAATATGATTTTTTTTAATTTATTTTTTTTAATAACCATTTTCCTCCTGGTCTCTCACGCCCCCCCTGTTATGCCTCTGCGTCCCCCACTTTGAGAAGCACTGGTTTAGAGACATGTATCATGCACTTACACTGACTTGGCACTGACTAGCAGTGTATGGGATGATGCAATAGGGTCCTATGTAGTGGCTGATGGTGAAACTATGCAAAACAAAAACAATGCATATACAAGAAAACACCTTTTGAATAGCTGTCCACTGTAGTGACCTCTATGCATGAAAGGGTTAAGGAACGGTAAGGTAATCATTAGGTCATGGGTAACTACTATTTTTGTATGCGTTTCTTGAGTTTACCGTACCCAAACTGCCTAAGTAATGGTAAGGTAAGTAATGATGACTTAAGCAGTAACACGTGAGTCGGATCCCCCTCCATCAATCGATCCAGTGTGGGACCCAAGCCAGCCGAAGATGGCAGGTATAAAATTGCCCTGCTGCAGCGGACCATTGCTTCAATCAAAGTCACCCAGGAATTCCTCATTAACTAACCATTATGATGATTGATTAATACAGTACCCCCCAGTCTGTTTACCAGTAACTAACCATCAGTTTTTCAATCTGAGGACTAGAATAACCAAAACCTCCAAGACTATGATAGATTTAGTATTTACTAACAAAGCTGACAGAATAGTTAAAACCTACAACTTACTGACTGGGCTTTCTGACCATAATAGTGTTCTTTTTGCCAGGAAACTCACAAAAAGTTTCGTGGCCAGACCTAAAACCCCTGCCTTAGGATCTCGCTTCATCCCCAAAAACCTGCAACAACGTTTTATGGATGCAGTGAAAATGATTGATTGGGGGGACACTCTGTCCTCTGAAGATATTGGTGAAAACAGTGATCTTTTTATATCTAAAATTAATGATACAATGTCTTCCTACTCAAGGAGAGGGTGCCTTAGGGGCAGGAAGGAACATCATCTTCCCCGGTTGAATCTACAATGCAGGAATTTAATGAAATCTAGAGACCAACTATTATAGCAGAGCTTGAAATCCGGACTATCCACTGATAGACAGAAATTCACTCATGCTCGTAACAAGGTAACACAAACAATAAGACAGGCCAAAGCAAACTTCTTCATCAATATAATTGAAGGTGCGAAAGGTAACTTAAATAAACTATTAAATAAACACACCAAACAGGAAAATTATGCTCTAGAATAAAAAATCAATGATGCCCTGATAAAAGACCCTGCCATGTTGGCTAACTTTCTCAATGACTATTTCATAAATAGTGCTCTGGACATTACAAAGCTCTTCCCGCTATCGGAGGTCTCACCTAGCCCGACTGTGGATACACACCCCGTTTTTGACCTGCAGGAAATCACAGAGGTTGAGGTAAAAAATATAATCCTAGGGTTAAGAGGTTCTAAGGCTAAGGATGCAGATGATTTAGACACCAACTTTATAAAAAAGCATATCGACGGTCTAATAAAACCAATTACTATGCTAGTGAATCAATCTATCAGCACGAGGGAAGTTCCATCATCCTGGAAGGTGGCCATGGTGACACCAATCTTTAAATCTGGGGATAAGGCAATGATGTCCAATTATAGACCAATCAACATCCTCCCCTGTGTCTTTAAGATAGCTGAGAAATGGGTGTCAAAATGCAGTTCGGTTTTCGTGCTCACCACTCCACTGACACGGCTAACTGTGTCTTTGTGGAAAAGGTTAAATGTATGTTGGACACGAGCCCATATGTAGGTGCTGTCTTCCTTGATCTCAGGAAGGCTTTTGAATCTGTTGAGCACCAAGTGCTTCTTACAAAGCTGACTCATTTCAATTTTTCGGCAGTTTCGATACATTGGTTTAAGTTTTACTTATCGAACAGAAAACAGTGTGTTTTGGTCAACGTAGCCAAATCCCCCTACCTTGTGAACCCTGTTGGGGTTCCACAAGGTTCCATTCTTGGACCATTACTGTTTTCACTGTACATTAATGAATGTGTTGTATGCCGATGATGCGGTCATCTTTGTACACTGGAAGAACACTGAAATGATCTCATCTTGTCTCTCAAAAGTGTTGGACAAGATTCAACACTGGCTGAACAACATTTGCTTACAGTTAAATGTAAAAACAACAGTATGCATGATGTTCAGTAAACGACCAGTCAAATTCAAAGGATCCAATGTGTTTTTTTTTCACTTCAAGTATCTTGGAGTCATATCGGACTCGAACTTGACTTTTAAGAAACATATCAAGAAAGTATCCAATACCATTCAATTCAACTTGCAACATTTTAAACAAATTAGACCTTTCTTAACTGTCAATGCTGCAAAGTCATACCTCCACTGCATGATTCACAAACTGGTCGTTTGCTTGTGCCACAAACCTGAAACCCATAGAACAGCTGTATAAGAGAGCTATCAAGGTGTTTGACAGAAAGCCAAATTCATACCACCACTGTACCATCCTTGAAAAACACAATTTCTTGAGTTTTAAAAGACAATTTTAAGTCTTTTAAAAGTATGTTTTTTTTTTATAAATGTTAAAAACACACTTAGGGGAATTCATCCACAAAAAACACTCTGGACGCTGCGCTAGGTCGTAAACCAGAGGAGACTGTGAGGTCAACCATAGACGGACCACTTTTGGACAAAAAAGCTCATTGTGGAATAGCCTCCCAACTGAGATACGGGATTGTCCCACTGTCAATAGTTTTAAAGGTCAACTCAAAGAATGGTTGAGAAACAAACAGACGTGCAATCACCGCTAAATGCATTTTAACACAGGGGTATCTCCTCTTGCACTTTATGTAGCTCTTTTATCTTCTCTTGCACTTTATATATCATAGCTGCTACATTGTACTGCCATATGGTAAATGCTTGTGTATGCTGCTCATGCTCTTTCTGCATATCATGTATTTATTTTTGCCATGTATATAACTGTCATGTTCATACATGTTGTATGTGAGGGACTACGGATGGAAATTAGCTCAAAGCTAAAATCCGGCTCATTTACATTTGAAAGCATTATTTTTGTTTAAAGTGTTCATCAATGTGCATTGTCCCGGTTCAAATAAACGATTAAATGAAATGACAATCGCAGTCACTCAGGAACTCCTCATTAACTAACCATTAACGAATGATTCATTAATACAGTACCCCCCAGTCTGTTAACCAGTAAGTAACCATCAGTTCTTCAATCTCAGTTGCTCAGGAACTCCTCATTAACTAACCATTAACTATCTAGTCGTTCCTTATTCACTACTCAGTAACTAAGCACATTTTGTGTACCTTATTGTAAAGTGTTACCGGTGAGGGAGTAGCAAGCTGATTGGCTGATGCAGAGCCAGTGCACATACACATGACATATATCCCTTCACAGCACGGTGAGCCAGCAGTGTCTTAAAGCAGATTTCGGCAGCCAGGGAAGTAAAGGGAGGAGAGGTGTAGTGTGAAATAAATTAGGTAGGTGGAAGATATTGTGAACTCTAACTATAATCCGACTATAGCGTCAATTTCCAAATCAGTTGATAGATGGTCAAACCTTCCGATTTTTCTAATGGGTAGAATTAACATACTCAAGATGAATGTTCTCCCCAAGCTGTTATATTTATTTCAAAACATCCCCCTGCCACCCCCACCAGATTTTTTTCCTAGAATGAAGACAATGTTTAGTAATTTTATATGGAATAACAGACGCCCCAGGCTCCGTTTGTCTCTCTTGTACCTGCCTTATGATAGAGGAGGATTACAGTTCCCTAACATGTTGTGGTACTACTAGGCAGCTCAGCTGAGAACATTGATGTTTTATTACACAGAGGAGAGGCCTCCGGCGTGGAGGGATGTTGAGTCTTGCTCCTTAAAGCTCCCACTTCCCACTTATCTATATTCTGACAACCCTAAAAACCTTAACTACACCTACAGTAACCCTATAGTTAAAAATATGATTGGTGTCTGGCAGGAAGTAAAAAAATATATGAACGAACCTTCTTCTCTCTCCTGGTTTAGCCCGATCTGGGGAAATACTCTTTTTGCGCCAGGGAATGCCGATGGAGGTTTTAGACTATGGGCTGAAAAGGGGGTGGGACAGTTAAAAGACATGTTTGGAAGTGATAATGGGAAGTTCTTATCATTTGAGGAACTTGTCAGTAAATACGATATCCCTCGTAAAAAATGTTTTAAATATTTGCAACTCAGGAGCTTTGTAGGAGCGAACCAGGATCGACTCATGCTGGCCCCTCCTCTGTCTATATTGGAGAAAGTTTTAATTAAAAACCCTTTTGGGAAGGGCATCATATCTGAATTCTATGATCTCCTGCTGGCGTTCTCCTCAGAATCCTCTAACTCTAGACTTAATGCCTGGAAAAATGACTTACAGGAAGATCTAACATTGGAACAGTGGAGCACAGCTTGTAAGGCGGCCCAAACACAGACGGGTAATACACGTCTAAAGCTTCTGCAATACAAGTGGCTAATGAGAGTGTATATTACACCAGAAAAACTGAATAAATGTAACCCTAATATCCCAGACACGTGCACCAGATGTGGGGAAGGAAAAGGCACACTGTTCCATTGTCTATGGTTATGTCCAAGAATAAAGGAATTCTGGGAAGAGGTTAGGGTAACAGTACAGAATATTTTATTGATCAGCTTAAAGCTGGAACCAAAAATGTTCCTACTTGGCCTATATCCGGAGGGACATAACATACAACGATATAAACAAGTTTTTATGGATATATGTTTATTACAAGCAAAAAGAGTGATTGCCTTAACATGGAAAAAGTTGGGCAAACCGAGTATTGCACAGTGGTTTAGGGAACTTTCTTTATGTCTGCCTTTAGAAAAGATCACTTGCATTCTCAAAGACAAACAAGAACTTTTCCAGAAGGTCTGGGGACGTTTTATAGAGTATACCAAGAAAAACGACCTATCTCAATTTCTGAACGAACCTGGGGCAGGATAATGCGATAATTCTATAATATGCTATAATAGGTTAAAATGTAAATTACTGTGATATCCTTTGTAGAAATACGGTCCTATTGTTGGAAAACTGGATGGTTGCCGATGTATTAGAGTGCCCTTGTTGTATGTACCAATTTAATTTAGTGTTGTTATTTTTCTTTAATGTAAAGTAAAGTAGTCGTCCTGTGTATATATGTATTGCTTTTTGCTCTATGTCTTCGTCCTATGTATGTGATTTTTTGTAAACTGAAAATCAATAAACATATTGATAAAAAAAAAATTAGATAGGTGGATTTGAGCCGCTGCCTTCCGAATTAGCTGCAGAGGTCGGATGTTGTTGAAAGACCACATTATGAGTTGGACTGTGAGAGTATTAGTCGTGATTAATCCTGGAACCGCAGTGAAAGCTATTTAATAACAATTAGCATTTATAATATTGCAATCAATGATAGAATATACTAAACATTCTATTAAAGAGGCCCTATTCTACTTTTTGGATTTTCCCTTTCCTGTAGTGTGTTATAGGTTTCTGTGCATGTAAATAGTCTGCAAAGGCTAAAATCCCTGTGTTCCCTCCAGAGGGAGTTTCTCTCCCACACCTTCCCCCCCTGCCTGAAAGGCATCCATTGGACTCCTTTGTTTACTTCTGTGAAATAGTGACACTTGCGATTCTATTGGCTAGCCTAGCCATAAGAACATTGTACGTTATGGAGCGGGACATTTCCATCTCTAAGCAATTGACCAATCACAACCGACCAGCTAACCAATCAGAGCAGACAGGGCTCTGGTTTCAGACAGAGGGTGAAAAGAGGTTCTGAATCTGCAGCACAGGCAGTATGAGAACAATAAAGAGCTTGTTGAACATTAAAGCATGGGAATGTTTCACAGAAAATACTAAACCTGAAAATGAGCATAATAGGGCCCCTTTAAATATATTTTGGCGTAACTGAAAATGAGAATTATATGTACTCTTTGAATTCAAATGTCCTTTCAAGCTTTATATTTATGAGGTTGCATTATTCTCTATGATTCTCCATTTATGTTTAGCAAAGAGAACACAACGTTTTGTATTCGAATGGATGTTGGAAAACCAAACAGCCATCATTCATTAGTAGTTATATTTCTACCACAAGATGGTAGCATATCCAGCCATTCCATGCAGGGAAGAATTTCTGCCTGGAAATGAGAGGCGGGTCCCAAAATAGAAGGAGAGTGAGGCAGCGGAGAGAGGGAATGGGAAGAAAGATGAGAAGTGAGTGGAGAAAACGGAGCGTTTGAGTCTCTCATGCTGTCACATCTCAAGCAAACTGTATCCATCCGGGGTCTAGAAAGTAAGATCTCTCTCTGTTTCTCTCCCTCCTTCCTTCTCTCTCTCTCCTTCCCTCCATCCTGACCAACTCCCCCTCTCTTTGCTGTGGTCAGAAAGACAGATGAGTTTTTCCAGCCAGCCAGCAGACACATGTGGAAGCTGCTGCTGCCCTCCCTGCGGAGAGCTGGGTAGACGATCCTGGAGCCAGACGGCAGCAGCATGCCCCCTAACCGGCTCTGAGCTGTCCACGTAAGTACGCCACACTCACATGCATGTGCTGTCAGAGGGAGGCTTGTTCCATGGTCTGTCTGCTGCATACACACTCTGTACACATGCTGATGGCACACACTCTGAACACATGCTGTAAATTAGGTTGTTTGTGCTTTTGCCTCTAACTGATTCACCGGGAGCAATACATTTGCCGTGGGAAGTTATTCAGGGTATATCTTTTCAATCAGAAACATATGGACACACAGAAAAACGTCCAGACAGCTGAGTTGTGATGTCGTCTGTCAGCCCAAACCAAACATTCAGGTTCCATCGTCTGATAGGAAGATGAACCGTCCAATGCCTACACATGTCTTTTTTAATTTTATGTACTGTATATCTTTAAGGGTCATTTAACCAAAATCACAAAAGACATTACTTAACACTTATATTATTTTAGTTTGTCCAGACGGTATATCATTGCCACTTTTTCCATGATCTTTGCAGAATTCTCAGCGTCTCCTCAAAGCCTGGATAAAAGTAAAATGGAAAAATATTTTCAAAAGGATCTCCTTGCAAACTGCAAACTATAGGATAATGGAACGTATGAATCCAACCAGTATAACAGTCACTATGACTCTGAACATAGAAGGAGATGGTGATGCTGTTTTAGTGGTGAGGTCAGGGTGGTTTGTTTGGATAAAGCATTGGACTTTAATTCAGGAGACAGCTGTTCACTTCCTGTTTCCTACTCACAGTCAAGGGTATTTAAACCACATCATCTATCGTTCCCTAACCAAGTTTTATAACCATGACGGAAAAAAACATTTCACAACCGATCCAAATAGTTTTGGGTATTTTTGCCTAAATCAAACCAAACAATGTCAGATCATAAACCAGCTTAAACTGTTTTGGACGACACAGAAACATGATGTTGCTCCTAGTACTGACGGGGGTGTTAGATGAAGCAAACAGGCGGCCGTGCTTCAGTGGCCAAATGTTCAATTAAACCTCCATTCTGGTCTAGTTCCATTCTAGATTTTTTCCTATTGTCTAAAGGCCCGGACACACCAAGCTGACACCAAATAATTGACACAGGCGGACCCCCCGACTGTTGTGTCGCCTCGCGTCTCTGCGTGTTGGCCATGTGTCACACTGGAACACACCGCAAAGACTTCAGCCGACGGCCAAGAAGCACGTATGAACTGCGTATGCGTGAGTGGCAATAACTCTCCTTACCAGCAGGCGCCAGTAGTGTGTATTCGTCGTTCAAAAGAGGCAACAACCGGAAGACAGACTGCATGATACACAGAGAGAAGAAGAACAGACTGCGTGATATACACAACAAACAACAAATAGTATGTGCATTCCATTTTCACTCTACAGCGAAAAGCTCATGGGGCTTTCCCGAACCTGTGTCGAGAGCTGGAGTTAAATGAAATCTCAGATTTACCTTCTTAATCGTTTGTTTGGGTCCCTCACTTCCGTTTCGCTTCTCATGCACTGATTCGCTAGCTGAACAGCCAATCAGAGTGATTTATTTTGCCGACAGCTTTTGGCCGAATGCCCACCGATTCAACATGTTCAATCAACATGTTGAATCGGTGGGTTTCCGGCCGAAAAGCTGTCGGCACGTCCGAAAAGACACGACGGTGCGGGAAACACCAATCTGAGTAGGGCGTGTCGACGCTCATCGTCGGCCTGACGCCCATCGACGGCCAAAATCGGCTTGGTGTGTCCGGGCCTTTACATTGGGAAAGAGATGTCTGTAAATCAGCTGACATTTTTTAAAAGTAAATAAACTACCCATTATAAACACTTGTATAGCCCTAATTTAAATCATTAGGGTCTAAAAGTTGTAAAATACGCTCAAAGCTGAATCAAGAGTTGAATCAGGAATTATTTTCCCTCTCAAGGAAAACTCAAGTGCGCATGGTCTATGGACCCGAAACCCAAAATTCTGGGTTATTTTGAATCTGCACTCGGTCCGTCTGAGTGAGTTCCATATGAATGGAACCCCGCCGCTAAAGCTGTATCGAGTTCTTTTTGTACAACCATGGGTCGGACCAGGAAGAGTTTCTATGTTGTTCATATTAGGGACATGACGAGCATAAATATAAATAAAGTGTGTGTCTAGGTTCTTAAGAGCCAAAAAACCTTGTAGAAGCCGTAGAGAATCAATCTCAACGACAGGAGTTGAATCCAAGTGAAGTCTTACCTATAATCACATTTGATCACAAATGAAATAGTGTAATCTGGATTGATTTGGTGTAAGTGCTACAGATGTTAACCCTACAGATCCCTGCCCACTCTTTAGAAAAATGCTGTGTGCCAGTGTGCAATCTTCCATTATATGGAGAGGAGGCAGACTTTGTTACAGCTGATATTTCCAATTCTCAGGAACTCACACAATAATAATATAAGCATTACAGGTAAAAGAAAGATTTTTTTTTTTTTTAAGGGTAAACTCTACCTTTTCAATAAAAAAAAACGAATGTAATAATCCAAAGAGTTGACAAAACCTTTGATCTGGGCCTTTTTTACAGCCATCGTGAAATGTCATAACAAGACATTTATTTTTGTCAAGATACTTTTCATGTTATAACAACATATTTCTATGCCTAATATCTACACCTGTATAACAAGTATTTTCTTGACCATTAAATTAGAGAAATATAATAAAGTTAAGTAAAGGACTGGTGAGACTGATCCTGTGAAGACACATGCAGGCTGCCATGGACTGAACCACGCTGCTGTGCTCTCTTTCAAACCCCTGAGAAATAGTTTGGGAAAATCAAGTTTTCTCTACTTACATCCCACCACGCTAACAAGATGATGGAGATTAGCCGCTTATGAGACTCTAGAGTTTTGTTTTATAGCCTGCTAACTTGATTCCACTGTACAGCAGTCAATAAAAATAAACCGCCTGCGAGAAAATGCTTCAGCAGCTGCCACTGTATATGGAGATCTGCATTGAAGTGTAGGGAAAGGCTGAGAGGAGGTATTTAGCACGTGAACAGGCTGCAGTGTTCACTATCATACGACAACTTAAACTTTTTGCACATGGTATCGTTTTGCATAATCTTGAATTCCACACGTTTTATGACTTCACGACAAGAGGAGGTTATGTAGAAAACAATTACATGTAAAGGGTCTATGTTAGTATTTACCTGCATGCATTATTATGTTGAATTCCTTAAAGGAAAAGCGATATTTTATATTTGTATATCTTGGTAAAATTGAAAGTGCCAGAACAAACGGTTAATTGATCTTAATAACTGTGTGTCTATCCAAAGCCATTGCATCCTTGTATGCTGAGCCCAACCCACTCTCTTCAGTCTGCGCACAAATGACACGATTTTATACACTGGAAATGCGTGAAATAGATACGCAGAAGTCCGATTTTGCGTGCATATGATACGCTAACCATTCCCATTGAGATCTGAGGCCGAGTTTTGCGTGCATATGATACTCCCACGTTACGTTTGTTATGAACGTATCTCAAATACGTTTATTTTCTACATATCTTCTAGAAACATACTTTCTTCCATGTTACGTTTGTTATGAACGTATCTTAAATACGTTTATTTTTTCTACATATCTTTGCCATTTATTGTCTTGCTTATAATAAAGATAATAGTCATTTATAAATATCATTTTAGAGCACACATTTGAAATCGAGAATCGGGCTCGATATATGGTTAAATTAAAATCAGTAGGCGAGGCTGTAATTTCGCCATGAACGAGGCAGAATATAATAGTTTTATCATGCCAAAAAGCTGCTGTGTCGTTTATTGTCCCTCAAACATTATAACAAATCCAGAGTTACGTGTTTCTGTACTGCCTCTAAGAAGAAAGTACAGTAAAGAAAATCTCTGTGGCTTCAAGCTTGATCGCCGTTCAAATGACAACGTTGGTACCCCAAAAGTGGGCGGGGCTGTAAAGTGACGTAGATTTTACTCTCATCTATTATTCAAAACCATTCTATTTATTCTAACGTAAATTACATGCCAGTGTTTTATCTTTTTATGTATATGTTTTTATTTTAAATCGTATAATGTCTGACTTTTTTTGCCGTCCGTGAGGAAAATAAATGGTGCTCAGAGCCTCAAAATACTGAAATCTGTATTTTTTTAAATCTTTTTTTCCTTCTAATTTGTTATTCTTTTCTAAATAACACACTGTTATTTACTCACCAATAACACAAAATTATCCTTGTTTTTATTTATTCGTTTGATTCAATAATCTTGGGCTTTTTAGCATGCTTTTTAGTCGAAAATAAAGTCACCGGAAACAGACATTTCGAGCGATACACACCACAAACCCACTGAATTGATTACCCAAGATCCTCAGCTTGAAGCTCGTTGATTGGATGTTTTAGCCGCAATGCACGTTGGGATATGGTGTTAATGCGATATGATATCCGAAAACATTTTTAAAAAATAAAATAATACTTTATTCCGAGTGTTTTTGCTTTTCTCTTTGGAAGTCATCACATAACGGCATTGTAATACACGGTCCGGCTGCATTAAATATTACACATCTGCCGTAGTTCTTTATTTATAGAGCCCTGCTGAGAAGACTTCTGGACAAACTTGAAGAACTGCCGCCAAAACTGAATACGTGACGTGGATCATAAATATATCAACAATTAAACAACATCTTACATTTCTTTTCACAAAATATGTGTCATCGCAGAATCAATAGTAATTTGGCTGACTTTTATATTTGATCCAATTGGTAAATAGGTTATATTTACACCATAACGGTGCACAGCTGATAGAAAAGGACTTGTAGTTTTTAAAGATATTACTGATTTTCTTTGAATATAAGAATGTAAATACTGAGTTGAGAGAATAGTCAGGGGTTTTGGGTGATGGGAGACACATCTATGGATTCACAATTTCAATAGCTTACCATTAAATTACGGATATAGCTTTCTGTCTGAGATGTTTTACAAATCAGATATTAATGTGTAGAAGTAAAAATAGTATAGCAATATCCTGTAAAATGATGTAAAAACATGAATAAAAATACACATCTTCAGATGTTATACATACATAAGTGTCCTACACTAATAATACAACGTTATTATTAGTATGGTGTGTGTACCTTGTGTGCACCGCCTAGTGGTTAAAGCACGTTATTGAATTATTTTTGTGGAAAAATGTTATTTGATGAAAAAAATATTAAGAGGACATACTTTCATATCGGGGGAAAGTAGAAGGTCAATGATAGAAATATAGAATATAAAAAATCAAGAAGATACTGTAAGTGATCTCTACAATAAAACAGTTTAATGCCGGATGTACAAAGATATTAATATGAGGAGGTGCAAAAGAGACAACTAATTAACCTTTATTAACACATTTAAGAATACTTTAGTTTATGGTCTTCTTTCAAATAAGAAAAAAGCTTTGGGGGTATCTATCTACAGATAAATATTAAGCCTGAAAAAGTACTTAACGTCTAATATATTGCTTTCCTGAAATGTTAACTATGTTGAAGCACTTATTTTAACTGATATTATACACATTAATTATACTCTTATGTACAGGACTGTCTCAGAAAATTAGAATATTGTGATAAAGTTCTTTATTTTCTGTAATGCAATTAAAAAAACAAAAATGTCATACATTCTGGATTCATTACAAATCAACTGAAATATTGCAAGCCTTTTATTATTTTAATATTGCTGATTATGGCATACAGCTTAAGAAAACTCAAATATCCTATCTCTAAATATTAGAATATCATGAAAAAGTATACTAGTAGGGTGTTCAACGAATCACTTGAATCGTCTAATTAACTCGAAACACCTGCAAGGGTTTCCTGAGCCTTGAAAAACACTCAGCTTGGTTCAGTAAACTAAATCACAAGTATGGGGAAGACTGCTGATCTGACTGCTGTCCAGAGGACCGTCATTGACACCCTCCATCAGGAGGGTAAGACACAAAAAGAAATTTCTCAAAGAGCAAGCTGTTCACAGAGTGCAGTTTCAAAGCACATCCACAAAAAGTCTGTTGGAAGGGGGAAATGTGGCAGGAAACGCTGCACAACCAAGAGAGATGACCGCAGCCTTAACAGCATTGTGAAGAAGAGTCGCTTCCAGAATTTGGGGGAGCTTCAAAGACAGTGGACTGAAGCTGGAGTCCAGGTATCAAAAGTCACTGTTCACAGACGTGTCCGGGAAATGGGCTACAATAGCCGTATTCCCATGGTCAAGCCACTTCTGAACTCAAGACAACGGAAGAGGCGTCTGACTTGGGCTAAGGAAAAGAAGCACTGGACAGTTGCACAGTGGTCCAAAGTCCTCTTTTCAGACGAAAGCAAGTTTTGTATTTCATTTGGAAGTCAAGGCGCCAGAGTCTGGAGAAAGGCTGGAGAGGAGCAAAATCCAAGTTGCTTGAAATCCAGTGTGAAGTTCCCACAGTCAGCGATGGTTTGGGGAGCCATGTCAGCTGCTGGTGTTGGTCCACTGTGTTTCATCAAGCCCAGAGTAAATGCAGCTGTGTACCAAGAGATTTTAGAGCACTACATGCTTCCGTCTGCTGAAAAGCTCTATGGAGATGAGGAATTCATTTTCCAGCATGATCTGGCACCTGCCCACAGTGCCAAAACCACCAGTAACTGGTGTACTGACCATGGCATTACTGTCCTCGATTGGCCTGCAAATTCCCCTGACCTGAACCCCATAGAGAATATGTGGGGTATTGTGAAGAAGAAGCTGAAAGACACCAGACCCAACAATGCTAATGAGCTAAAGGCCGCTATTGAAGCATCCTGGGCATCCATAACACCTCAGCAATGCCACAGGCTGATTGCCTCCATGCCACGCCGCATTGATGCAGTAATCCGTGCAAAAGGATTCCCAACCAAGTACTGAGTGCATTAATGGACATTTTCAAATGTTTGATTGTGTTTTGCTGTTATAAATCTTTTTTTTTTACTTGGTCTGAGGAACTATTCTAATTTTTTGAGATAGGATTTTTGAGTTTTCTTAAGCTGTATGCCATAATCAGCAATATTAAAATAATAAAAGGCTTGCAATATTTCAGTTGATTTGTAAGGAATCCAGAATGTATGACATTTTTGTTTTTTTAATTGCATTACAGAAAATAAAGAACTTTATCACAATATTCTAATTTTCTGAGACAGTCCTGTATGTACATAGAATAAGAAATATGCAGAATATGACAGTTTAATGGTGGAGGTATACACACATATTGATAGGTGTCTTGTAATGCACTGTTGAGGAACCTGTAACCCAAGTTTTTCATTAATTGCATAACTACACCGTAGTTGTGCAAATGATATGTCAATGAACCTTAGAAAATCTTGAAATCTTGAAAGGGATGTGCAAAATAGCAATTATATACCATTTTTAATCAACTATTATTAGAGAATAACGAGTAATGAATATACTTTATAGAGATCTGCAGATACATGTTTAGTCTTCTCAAGCACCAACTATCAGATATCTCTCCTGATTGTTGGCACTTGACAATCACCTTCCCTGAATTTTACTCACGTGTAACTAAAGTCTGCTTTAAGGGTTGTTTATATTTCACATCATTAATCAGAGTCTGCAAAGTAACTAAAATAAATGTAGTAAAAATACCAGGATAACTTCTGAATTGTAGTGGAGTAGAATTACAAAGTAACAATGAGCTGTCATGTATATATATATATTAATGTTGCCCATTATGGACACAAGCGATTTTCACCCATTTATTAATTACATGTTTTAAATTTGTACACACCAATTTGTTTCCTATCGCCTAAACCTCCAGGGCTGTACACAGTTTAATAGTGTCAACTTCTAATTTTGGGAAAAACGAAAACGTCTTTTAAAACTACAATTCCCATCAGAGACGTGCCATAGAACATGTTGCGAAACATAATAGCCAGCATGTGTAGTTCTGGGGGGGCGTTCGAGTCCAGTTTTGAATAGTCAGCCATGGTTTTGTTCCATTTCAAAGTGCTGTTTGACTCTCGGCGTAACCATGGCGCACTGCCACTCCAATATCCAATCCCAGAGCTTGAAGATTAATCAAGGGGTTTGTCAACGGGACTGTAGTCCCAAACGATAGTATTTCAGTACTATACTTTCAGTATTTTGAGGCTCTAAGCCCCATTTCTTTTCCTCACAGACGGCAAAAAAAGTCTGACATTATACGATTGAAAATAAAAACAAATAAATAAAAAGATAAAACACTGGCATGTAATTTACGTTGGAATAAATAGAATGGTTTTGAATAATAGATGAGAGTAAAATCTACGTCACTTTACAGCCCCGCCCACTTTTGGGGAAACCAACGATGTCATTTGAACGGCGACCAAGCCTGAAGCCACAGAGATCATCTTTTACTATCCTTTCTTCTTAGAGGAAGTACAGAAACACGTAACTCTGGAATTGTTTTAATGTTTGAGGTTCAATAAACGACACAGCAGCTTTTTGGCATGATAAAACTATTATTTTCTGCCTCCCTCATGAAAGTAACAGCTGGTGAAATTACAGCATCGCCTACTGATTTTAATTCAACCATATATCGAGCCCGATTCTCGATTTCAAATGTGTGCTCTAAAATGATATTTATAAATGAATATTATCTTTATTATAAGCAAGACAATAAATGGCAAAGATATGTAGAAAATAAAAGTATTTAAGATACGTTCATAACAAACGTAACATGGGAGAAAATATGTTTCTAGAAGATATGTAGAAAATAAACGTATTTGAGATACGTTCATAACAAACGTAACGTGGGCGTATCATATGCACGCAAAATTGGACTTCTGCGTCTATTGCACTCATTTCCAATATGTAAAGTCGTGACATTTGTACGCAGACTGAAGAGAGTGGGTGGCCTGAGCCATGATATGGGCCAAATACCATAACTATGTAATTATCCGCTCCTGAACAAACACTGTTCGAAATGGGGGGGAGCCAGGGGGAGCTTGGCTCCCCCGAAGAGGGAGGGAGCTCCCCTGAAGGCCGACTTTGAGATAAATAGGGGGAAAATAATCGTGCATATTTGTGTCACACAGATTAGAAATGTTGAATTTCTGTAAATAACAGTTCTGTAAATAAATAATAGTCATTGTTCATTTCAGTTTCTGAATATCTGTTGAATCTTTCTGGGTGTTGCCATCTGTACTTGTCGGCGCTGCATTCTTTACGTTTCTTACGTTGCTATGGTTACGCCAGGCGATTCTGGCGCGGTATTTGATATTTTCATACTGATATTTTTTTAACTCTGGCTTTGTAATGAAAAATATGGCAAAACGAAAACAGCCAAGCCCCACAGCTTTTGGATTCACAAGCAAAGAAGCGAAGGAGTCTAAAAATGACAACGTGAACGGAACAACTTTTAGTTGGTCGGCTGTAAGCGGCGTTAAGGCCCAGATACACCGGCCAGTCACCTGAGAAGTCGCCGACGCCGACTCCGACTGTTGCGTCGCCGGACTCTCCTGCGTATTTGCCGACTTCGCGCACTGGAACACACCGCAAATCCGAGCCGAGCACGTATGAACTGCGCATGCGTGAGTGGCAATAACTCTCCTTACCAGCAGGCGGCGGCAGTGTGTATTCATCATTCAAAATAGGCAACAACCGGAACAACCGGAAGACAGAGAAGAAGAACAGACTCCATGATATAAACAAACAACAAATAGCGTTTTTCTTTCCATTTTCACTCTCTTCCATTGAAAAAATGAACGAACAGAAGCTCTATAAACCGATGAGGTGAAATAGCCGTCCGTGTGTGTTCCATCTTCCATTTGAAATCATTTGTTTACCTCCCTCACTTCCGTTAACGCTTCTCATGCACTGATTGGCTATCTGAATAGCCAATCAGTGTTATCCCTTTGTCCGACTTCCGGTGGTGTTCCCATCGGCAAGAAAAGGCGTCAGGTCGGCAGAAAAGACCCGACGGTGCGGCGCACACCACTCCGGATAGGGCGTGCCCACGCTCATGTTCGGCCCGACTCCCATTTACTGCCGATTTCGGTCCGGTGTATCTGGGCCTTTAGGGTCGAGTTTGACAGCTCTACACCGAGGGAGAGGCCTGCCGATGCGGAGCGGGAAGAGGCTTCAACAACGGCCACAGCCGTCGGCGCAACCTGCACTAGCGAACCTGACGATGCACATGACCTGCCTTTTAACTGGACACAGAAAAGATGGAGTGAGTGGAATGAAAGGTATCCATGGCTTTTCATAACAAATACAAAATGTGGATGTGAGATTTACACAGAGGAAAAAAGTATATTTATCTCCCTGCCGCTCGCAAAAAAATCCACCTTTGTGCACCTTTCACAAGAATGGATTCAGGGAAAGCTGTGATCAACAGAATAACCTGCGGAAAAAGATTAATAAGCACTAAGAGCCAGGCACACGAAAAAGCGATCGAAATTTTGGAGACGAGAAAAAATATGTCCTACCAAACAAGGTAGGCCTATTGGCAATCAATATTGATCTAATGCAGGAAACATATACATCTTTCAGGTCTGCCTATATGATTGCCAAAAAATAAATAAATAGGGCTCCCCCGAAAGCAAATGGGTAATTTGAACACTGTGAACAAATATATATCAAAAATAGTCCCCAACAAATACACTTCGGCATGAAACTACTATGCTGTTTAAGGAAATCAAAGAGGCTTTCAAAAAACGATTACATATTTATGAAAGGTATTGAAGCACTAATTCAATATTTGATGTGTGTTATCTAATCAAACACAATTAAATGTAATATGGCATGTTTAAGTGGTTATTATATATATGCGGAACTTCTTATTACTCCCCATCGCATGTACTATCACTCCTGATGAGCAGAACATTAAAGCATAGACAATGTCAAAGTAGAGGCACAAAATAAAATATGAACTTGAAAATGAGCAGAATAGGGTCCCTTTAAAAACAATTTCATTTAGTCAGCTGTAGTTTTCTTAACAGTATAAATAACTATCACAACACAAGATAAAGAAAACCCTATTCAATGCATTTTACTGTTTATGTAGTAAACCCACATCAATGTGTGTCTGTAGTCGTGTGGAGCTGCAGCTGCTGAGGGAGAGGAGCGAGAGACATTGGAAGGGATGGGTGTCATGAAAGAGAGGGACTGTAAGAGAGAGGAAGGGAGGATTAGGGTGGGTGCCTGTGGTGGAGCATGATGTCAGAGGAATGTGTTGAGCCTCTCCTTTAACAAGCCGTGTGGAGCCCCGGCCACCTCAAGATTCTCCTCACACAAACACACGCACACACACTTCACCCTGTTTAACTCTTTCTGCGTGCCCCATGCACGCACACACACACTCGCTTTCACATGCACACAGGATCCAAATGTTGATAGGTTGACAGATAACTTTTAAGTTAAGTTTAAGCTAGTTTATTTTTTACATTTTTCTATGTACATACAGTACATGATTTAGAAATTAAAGGTAATATTATTATAAATCTTTTTCCAATGCAAGACTCACATTGTCATTAAAGTATTGTGAAATGTGTTTTCAGTGGTTAGTTTCATTTTAGTTTTGTACTCTCTCAGCATCCGTTCCTGCAGCTGGGGTTAGGGTTCAGGGATTAAAGAGATGGAGGTGGAGGAAAGGAAGGGAAAAGAGAGAAAAAGGAGGAGAGGGGAGACAAGGAGAGAAAAAGGGAGTGGTAGAGAAAGCAAGGACAGGCAGATGGAAAAAGAGAGAAAGTGTGTTGGAGAGCCAGACGCTGGGAACAGCTGGGAGACCATGACTAATAAAAGCAGTGAGGTAAGGATGGAGAGACAGGCTGTGTGTGGAGGGGCAGCTGCTACTGTAAACCAACTTCAGTGAAGTCAAGAGTATTTATACCCCCCTGCCTGAAAGGCCTCCATTAGACTCATTTGTTTACATAATGACATCACTATGTATCACTATGTATCACTTGCGCTTCTATTGGTTAGTGCCCAATCACATTGTACTTGCTAGGCTAAGGGGCGGGACATCTCTAAGAGGTTGACCAACCACAACAGAGCCGGCCAGCTAACCAATCAGAGCAGACTGGGCTCTGGTTTCAGACAGAGGGGGAAAAGAGGTGCTTGTTGAACATTAAAGCATGGAGACATGTCACAGGAGAGACACTAAATACTGATATGAAACAGAGTGAGCAGAATAGGGCCTCTTTAAAGTCAAATGATTGTACTCTTTCCCACTTGGTCATAGAGCTGTAATATATATAAATGGTAATTTCCTGAATAAAAACATGATATTTACATTCATATATTTTCTATCCACCTGTTTTTATGCACAATTTTGTTTAGCGATTACATTTAAATGCAACAAAGTTCAATAAAAAACAGACATAGTGATTAAATCCTCCTGTAAGGGAGCCTAGGACTTGAACTTCTATTGATGCCTCCACTCCAGGTGTGAAGAGAGGAAAAACAGCAGCAAATGGAGCGATGAGAAGACCATAACCGTCTCCATTAATACTTTAAACTAACATTTGTTAACTTAAAGGTTAATAATATCGAACGTAGAACGAGGCTGATTTGCATCAACACTGCATGTCCAGGGGTTCCCGCAATACACTCAACAAGTTTTAGTAGACCGGATGAGCGGTTCTGCGTAGACGTATTACCTGCACCAGAGCTAGAGGGACCAGTAGCAGGCCATGCAGGACGCTCTGTGGATGAATGATAAACTGAGTTCTCAATGAGAAGAAGACAGGAGTTTGTATCTTGTCCAAGCCAGTGTTTAATTCAAGTGCGCACACTCTGTGGGCCCAGATACGGGGGATTTTGCTTGCGAGTGTCTCAGCGCTCCGCAGAAGTTAATAGAGTTAATGATCTTGTTCTTAGTTTGAACTGTAAAATTGGATTTAAACTCATCCAAAACATAAGATAATAGTTGAATTATTAATTAAATCAGTGTGTGTTTATTTAGTTGTTGATTTTATTCTTGTGTGTGTACATTATGCATTATCCACAACCAAAGTTCAAACTATAGTTTTTTTTTATCCTTCATGGTGGTTTTTCTAAACTCTTAATATTGAAGTGCTTTTTTTCATATTCTGGGAAAAGGTTATATCATGAAATCTGGAATAAAGTCAGGGAACATTCCTTTAAAAAGTAGCCCATGTGAATAGTACACAGGCTGCAGAGAAAAGGGAGGTGCTTCCTGGAGTGAAAAGTGAAGTGGTACCTCAAATGTGCGTACGTCTTGTACAGTAAGCCCGCTAAACCCGCTAAATACTTTGTTAGAATCCCACATGAGTGAGGAAAAGGCATGACGGGAAAAGAGGTCAATGTCAACTAGCCAAACCACCCACAGCATATAAATGTACACATTAAGTCTGTGAGTAAATGATTAGTGTACATTACAAGTTAATTGCAACAACACGCCCTCAAACTCACTGCAGACATGGTCTGATCTGGTTAAAAAAGGATTGTTGAATGTGAATCTGCCTCACCCTGCACAGGTTCAATTAGTTTCAGAATTAGGTATAATAGCAAGTTAGTTTCAAAGTAGGAAATGTTCCTTGGTATTTCCATATTGGCACATTTGCTAAATAAAGTAAATGGGCAATGCACAGAAAAATGAGGCCAGGTTCTGATCCAAATGTTGATTAATATACCACAGGGTTTCTCAGAGAGGGACTACTGTGGTACGCAATATTATTATTTCTTAAGAATAAGAGTAACATTTCTGATACAAAAAGAACGTATGTTTTAATCCTCAAATCATGATACTGTTATAATTCAATATTCCTTTTTTAAATAATATTGTTAACATTCTTAAACGGTGCAACCAAAGCTATCCTGTTCACAACAATGTCTGTTTATTGCCAGTTTCAATTTCAATAACGGATCAAAATCAGGAGAATTGAGTTGCGGCGAGAAGTCGTTTTCACAGTTGGTTACATTTTTTACCAAAATATTGAAATGGGGCAGTATTATTGCAAAGACCAAAGAGTGCATATAGCGGCACAATCTTCTATCTAACAAATGAAAACTAATCAACAACAGCACTTTTCATTTGCATTACTGAAATGCAAGTGTACAGGTAAAACAGCTAAGCCTTTTAATGTGGCATGTGTTGACTAAAAGTTCCTGTAATGAAATAAACATCCCTTAGATTTTTAACGTTCAACCCAATACAGTCGGATGTATCAGTAAAATGTAAGGCGCCTAGTACATGGTAATCTTTGGTCCCAAATGTGGCAAATGTTTTTCAGACTCAAGTAGACTTTGTTCAGCTTTACAGTGGAAAGTGCTTCGCTGTTTAAACAGAAGGGTGGGGAGACGTTTTCTCTGGAAATCAAGACTGCTTATTCAGTCCTCTTTTCAACCGTTCCTGACGGGGAATTAAAGAGTCCAGTGTTTCATTATTTCGGAACATTTAATGTGGCTGGCCGCTGCCTATTTCACCACAGTGCAGCAAGGCGCAGGAAGTTTTATAAGCAGCCGTCCCAGTAGCCTGGGGCCTGGAAGGACCTCTCTCTAGTAAAATTGGAGAGCAAGAAATAAGTGGCTCAATTGTGTGTGTGTGTGTGTGTGTGTGTGTGTGTGTGTGTGTGTGTGTGTGTGTGTGTGTGTGTGTGTGTGTGTGTGTGTGTGTGTGTGTGTGTGTGTGTGTGTGTGTGTGTGTGTGTGTGTGTGTGTGTGTGTGTGTGTGTGTGTGTGTGTGTGTGTGTGTGTGTGTGTGTGTGTGTGTGTGTGTGTGTGTGTGTGCGCTGTACTGGAAATAGAGAGCTCAGTTGGCTGTGGGTCTTAAGCTGGCCTCCACATGTTGTAAAAACACAAACGCAAAGCAGAAGCAGGTTACTACAGGGCACAGAGCGAGTAAAATACTTTATTTGTGTGTCATGTGCTTTTAGTGAAGCAAGGTACTGCTGTGAGTCAAGGGGGGGGGGGATAATGCTGAGCTCGGCCCTTTGATGAGAGTTAGCGTCAAAATGTAATTTGAGTACTGCTGTGGACTACACAGTATTTTTTTTGTTGTTTGTGTAAATGTAGACCCCCACATATATAACAACAAAGACTATAACACACTTTTGTGCAGCATCTATTATTAATCTTGCAAGCTTAGTGAACCCGGAAATGTTGAGTACCCCAACGTTTTATGATAGAAATGTATAATACGGGTCCCCAGCACAAAGAAACTGCTGGATGGTAACTTGCATATGTTGGCAATTTGCACAATTAGCATAAATGGCGTTAATTAGCAATAATGAACATTATATGTTTGCAGATTTTGAGTGGTTTTGGGGTTTAGTGAGGATTCTTTCAGGATCCAAAATGGAACCAGAAAGTTGCAATATTTGTATTCTCAGGGGGCCGATTTTTACTTCTATGAGTAGTGTTGCAACCATTGGATATAGAGAGCAGAAGATGAAAATGATTGCCTCTACTGTAATTCTTTTTCAAATGGATAAGCAATTTGTCCAATCCAGATGATCGAGAGTCCACTTAAACTTCAAAATCGACCCAAAATGAATCAAAATCAGCCCACCGGTAGTACAAATATGGCCTTTCTGGTTCAAACTGCCATTTTGGATCCTGAAAATGTCAGAAATGCATTCAGCATCCTCAATAATCCCTGAAACCACTCCAAAATCGACCTAATCGGCAATGCCATTTTTTAACTATTGTCAACAAGCTATAATGCTAATTAATGCTAAATATGCAACTTGTGCTAATTGTGCTAATTGCCCAACATCCCACCAATAGTTAGCACCCGGCATTTTCTATGTGGTATCCGTACTATACATTTCTAACATAAAACTTTGGGGTGCTCAACATTTCCGGGTTCACAATAGGACTGAGCTAACCACTAGACTTTACAGTATGTGCAATATAAAGTTAATTATACCGCTTTATTATTATTATTATTATTATTATTATTATTACTGGCTTCTAAATCTAATTTAGACTACGCAACTATGCTAACACAATCTGTAATAACTCTGCAATATATACTTTTACTTTCACTACTGTTACCTGGCTGCTATCACACTAGACTACTACGTCACTTGACTAACTTTATTTTATAAAAAATAAAAAAGACTATTACTTATTGTTTTCCACCTGGATGGGTACTTTTGCAAATTGTGATTCATATCATTTCTATCTCTAATATTTTATGCATGCCTACCAATTAATATTTTGCCTCTTCACTTTTGCTGTTACAATGTGCTTCCCCGAATAAGGTATGCTAACTCTGATTCTAACTTTATTCTTCGAAAACATTTCTTTACAGCTTTGCCCATCCCTCTACAATCCTGTCGCTCCACTTTGTGAAGATGTAGTCTGTTGGATCTCCATGGAGATGTCTCCAAACACCGTCTCCTCTGTCTTGTTCCCATGGTCACTTTGGCTGCTGTTCTTCCTGACCCCCGTCACCCGGACAACCAGCTCCGCCCCCTCCTCTGAAGGTCCTCCGCCGGCCAATACTACGCTGCTGTTTGACAGTGGCACCAGCCTGCGGAACTGCAGCTGCTCCGCGGTGCTGCGGGACTGTGACGAGGCTCTGGCCAACTCGCTGTGCAGGTGCCACACGGCCCTCCGCTCCGCCCTCCCCCCCGCGGGTCTCACAGAGCCCGGGACCCTCACCGTGTGGGTGAAGGAACTCTGGGTCCTGGAGGAGCTTCTGAACAGCAGCAGGGTCGGCCATTTGCGGTTGTCTTTTTGTGGAATAAAACCAATGCACAGTCAGTACCTGGCTCTGCTGGATCTGCAGACCCTCAGGATCCACAGCGCAGTCCCAGAGGCCCCCTACCCCCACCAGGAGATGACCATCTCCCCAGCAGCGGGTCTTGCGATGGAGATAGAAACCCTCACCTTTGACATCTCCTCCTCCCTCCGCGTGACCTTTCTGGATGTAGCAGTTCTCAACGGGCTCTCTGCCCTGAAGGCGTACAGTGTTTTGGGGCCACCTGCTCAAACCCTCCCCCAGCACTTCCCCCACCTGGCCTTACCCCTTGCTCTGCCATCCACTGATACTCCTGGTGACCCTACAGACCCCAGTGAGCAGGTCTCAGAGCCTCCACTGCTTTTTACGTTTGTCTACTAACAACAACAAGCTCCCATCACTGAAAAAACTGAAGCGTTGACTTTAATTTAATGTATTATGTCAACAATTTACACACGTGTATTAGGTTAATTAAACGTAATAATATTATGTTTAAATAAAAGTATTAGGTTCAACCTTATATTATTGCTTACACATAACCTTATTCAGTTATGTGTAATTTGTTGACATTTCAGTTCAGTTTCTTCAGTGTATTCAGGCCCATGCATGCAGTACAAGGGACAACTGGTGCGCAGGAGTTACTACATAGCTGGATGTACTGTAGGAGAAGTTGCACATGTGGAATATAAGACCCTTTTGGGTGACAGGTTGCTGTACTGGGGAGCCTAAGTACTCCAGGATTGTCACATGTTTACTTCCCACCCCTGAAAGATAATGCAGACAAACACACAAACACAAGGTTTGGGAACGTTAACAGAAGCTACCGAGTCATGCCTTTCTTTAGAATATTGTTGGTATCCTTATACAACATAAATAATGTTGAAGCTGTAACGGCCTTGATTCTCACGTCTATCTATGCGATGCTCTACTTGTGCTAATGTTTTGGAACTGCAGCTCATATTTGGGTGTAGATACATGGTGTGGTTACATGCGGAAATATGATCATGTAAGCACAATATCCATGCTTAACAATGTACTAATGCTTCATGGATCATACTGTAGGGCTGTGAGCTGAGAAAGAGCGAATTACAATTTGAATATTTCTTCCCATGTCCACATTCATGGCAGGAAGAAGACATAAGCCCGTTTTTAAGTAAGTGAGTTTTGGGTTGCCAGGTTGTGAAAAAATATTGGTATATTACTTTTTAATAAGCAAAATAAAGTGAATTATAAAAAAGTCAGTCGATAATTACTTAATTAAATTATTTACGTTTAAATTAAATGGTTATAACATTGACACTCTTTATAGACAAAGTAATTTAAGCAACTTGGCAACTTCTGATTATAATGGCTGTTAAGTTATCATAAAGCATTAGTCAATCATTTGTTAACCATTTGTAAAGGCAAAAATAGTAACGAGAAAAAGTTTTGTTTTTTACTAGAAAAAGTAAAAACCCTTTAAAAGTTTGCCTTACTAGGAGGTACCCAAATATGTTTATGCGGAGGAATGAGTTCATGGAAAAAAGCTTATACAAGAACAAGCTGTTAACATGGTTCACTATTAGAGCTAATGTTGGATCTCATCAAACCTTCTTATAATCTCAATAAGAGCTTACATTTTTAAGCTCTTAAATCGAGTGTTAGCAGCTTATCTGCAGATGTTCTCGTAAATACTACTCTCCGTGTTCACTCTGACAATAGGACGCCACACAGGCCATGGGTTACGCCTGACATTATAACACAAGTTATTATGGAGGTCACATCACTGCGTGTCCACATCTGGCCTTGAACATTTTCTTTCCAACTGCCAATTTTCACATTAGATCCGGAACACTTGACAGTGTTGTGAGCTCAAGCTGGTTTTGTAGCCCAGCTTTCAAGTGTTGATCCGATGACACCCAGCAGGTGAACATGTGACAAGTGTAACCACAGTGTCGCTACAACTGTCCAGACGGAATCATACACCACAACAATAATATCCACAGGGTGAGATGTTCAAGACCCCACTAACAGCTGCCAATATTATGTTAGCTCCTCGCCCATCTAGGTGTAGTCAGATATATCAAGGCAGAAGGATTGCATGGACAGTAGGGTGCAGTTGTTTCTGATTGACATGAAGGCAGTTGATGAGTGAAAAGAGAAACTTGAATATATCAGTGGAGAAACTGAAAAATTAATGATTTTTTCCTACAGGATACAAGGGCTTACTCAATGGTTCCATGAGTCTGAAAATGATGTATGGGTGTGTACACCACCATCATCAAGTGTTCCTCCCCCAGTGCATTGTAGCTTGATGTGAATGATGAGAAGCCTGTCCCAGGCTAATTGATTTGATGTATTAATGAGGTTTTAATCCCAAAAGTGAAGCACATTTTTCTCGAATTGCACCCGAACATTGAACATTTGCCACTTGGTCGATGAGTTAGTTTGACGCTGACATCATGACGTTGTTTGATCAGAAATTAAGGAAAGCTGTGTTGGCTATCATCAATAAATAATCATAATAAACGCCCCACATGTGGATGAGTTAACACGATTTTAAAGTAACATGGCGTGTATAACAGTAACATGGCCGCCGCATGTATTCCTTATTTAGATGACTTAATTTTTAGTGTTGGCGAAGAGGCTACATTGTTAACATAGACCTGATCGAGCTCCATTGAGAAAACAAGTGTTTTAAAACCGGTTTGCTTGGCGTCTTGCGGACGGAAATAAAGTCAGAACCCTTCAAATCTGCATCATATAGTTTCAACATACTTAAATCTGTGCAAATGTATTGCAATAAAATCACATCAAAATTGGGTTAGCTTTGGTTCAAACTGCTGTAGTAATTCAGATAAGCTTGTTAGCAATACATACCGCGGTCAAACTTGTGTTGCTCTGAAACGTTGGTTTGAAGACAGCATAACACAAGGACAAAGACTGTTAATAAGAACCATTTTCGCAGGACAAGGGTTTTTACAAAGTAACGGAGTCCGAGGTTTAATGCAGCCCTGGATTAAAGAATGTTTATCCAACTGGATGAAAGCCATGCCATATTTGGTAAATTGTAAAGGGTTTATAGATGTCTGCGTTGTATCTACAGTTCTAATTTGCAACGTGTGGCGGGTCTTGTAGTTCACCTTCATGTCAGACTGCTGTACGCTGCAGTCTCAATAAATGACTTGCTGTGGGGAAAGGAGAAAGCTTAAGAACAAATGCATGCCTCAGGGATCAATAGAGCACAATAAAAAACAAGATGTTTTGTGGCAGCTGATTCCAGTGAACACTGGCTGGAACCTGTCCAAACAATCCAGTGTGGGGTCAGCCTGTGCACCGGGGCTGGAGGATATCTTCAGTCGGGAAGGGAGCTCTAAAAGTGGTTTTACTTTGTTAAAGATATTTAAAGTAAATTATAGTCTAACTGTCTTTTGTCCAGATTAGGACAGCTGTCCGGGGCAAAAACATAGAAGATAGTATAAGTAAACAGAAAAATGGAGGACAAAGACTGTGTCAGTCTGCTGTGGTATGAGGAGGCGCAGTAGGCTGCTGCGTTTTTCCAGCTGCTCTTATTGAGTGCAGATGGCTTAATAAAACAAGTTGTTTTGTAACAGGTTAGAATGGACGGCCAATTAACAAGATTGTTAGGACCCTATGTCACCAGGCAACTATTAGCACTGTGTTTGGATCAGGACAATGACTCTGTTTAGTTGATTGAGTTATGCGCTTATTAGCAAGCTAAGAGCCAAGATGGCTGCTCTCTTTAAGGATAGAGCAGGAAGGGAGAGAGAAGGCGTCACTCTGAATTTCCCTGAACATCCTCAGTGGTCTGCGTTTTGTCTCTGGATAGTATTTGCAGTCACTTACGCTGAATGTGAGAGGGATTACAGGACAGTTTGGAAAAAAAGAAGTCAAGGTTGTTTCATGCTTTCGTCTGCTCTCTGGTTCCAGCTCATATCCTGTGAGAGACTTGCTTAAAGCTGCTCTCACAAACACAATCCAGATTCCAGGGCCAACACTTCTGTTCCGCAGATCATTCAATCACCCGTGTGTGTGTGTGTGTGTGTGTGTGTGTGTGTGTGTGTGTGTGTGTGTGTGTGTGTGTGTGTGTGTGTGTGTGTGTGTGTGTGTGTGTGTGTGTGTGTGTGTGTGTGTGTGTGTGTGTGTGTGTGTGTGTGTGTGTGTGTGTGTGTGTGTGTGTGTGTGTGTGTGTGTGTGTGTGTGTGTAATTGAAGCAACATGGGTGTGTGTTATCTCCTTTTTGCTAACATCACAGTGAATTGGGTTTAATTCAACATCACAGTGAATTGGGTTTAATTCAACATCACAGTGATACATTAACAGATAGAATGTGTGCAGTACAAAGTTGCTCAAAAGACTCACGGTGTATAACTTAATAACTCCATAGTTTTCTATATTTAGGGGATCAACTCATCCAAAGAGTTTTAAAACAGCTTCATGATGCAAACATTTGAGGAAAAAGAAAGGAAAATAGATGCTTGCCCAGTTACTCCCAGAGGAACAGGGATTAAACACTGTGTCAGGATTTTGCACCATGTTGAGTGCCTCTAATTTATATACCAAGAACAATTTGGTAATTAGAACAAATCAAAACAGTGCTACTTTAGATGCGTTAAAACTTACATTGCATATTTTACATTAGCCATAAGTCTGTTGTCGCTACTGCAACTATTGATTCTAAAATTCCATTTCAACCTGATTTTTATTTTTCAGTTATTTAGTTTTGTATTTTTATGTCAAATGTAATTCCTATACTATCTATTATGTTAGCTCTGCAGCTGCTTACTGCTCCACTTTGTTTACCCTCTCGTCTCTAACTGTGTCTGTCTGCTGCTTAATGCTGAGCATACTCTGTCCAGTGGCCTTTTACTGAAAACAGCTCACTGAAGGCAGAATGGAACTGCAAAGGCACATTAGTGGCCTCCATCCTGCTGTGTAAATCACCTTCTTCTATGATACTTACCATTATTTGAGCTTATACTGATCTTTTCACCTATTTACAATTATTTAAAGACTTTACTGTCTTCATTTAGTTTTGTGTATACTTTATTTTTTCCTGCCGTGTTATTTGTTAAAGCTGCACACTTGCAACATTTGCACTTCTTACTGCTTCTTTCCACTTCATGGTAAGGCTCTCTTTTGGTACCTGGGGCTTTTATTGATTTTGTGTTCAACTGCCGACACTACCACCCTCTGCACTGTCAACAAGACACTTGCAGAATCCTTTCATTAGCAACCAAAACAGAGGTCCTTCCTGAATTGTATGGATAATATCATTACTACATGTCTGTTTCCTGTGACAATTTCTCTATGATCGATCAGTGGTCCACCCTGTTTTTTGTTTTTTTGGCTAACCTCGCTTCGGACCTCCAACATGGTGTTCCCAAAGAAAGTATAAACAACTTTTGCAAATGGAAACCAAACAGTGCCAGTGGAGCTGATTAGAGCCCTAGCGGCTGTGCCATGCAGTGGAAATGTGGCATTACTGTTTCTTTAACACTTGTGTATGGAAACAGGATGATGACTATACTGCCTGGGCCTGGAAGTTTTACCATGCCCCTTTTCTGAAACAATACTTAACCGTGGCTCTTTCTTTGTTGAATGGAAACACATTTCATTATGCAACAGGCAAAATGAATGCCTTTGTAACTGCGATGATTACCATCTGGAAAAGAATACAGCCAGAGCATGGCAAGTTGCTCAGTAAAAAGGAGTTGGTACTGAAAGGCGTTCCAGACACCTTTTTGTTGCCTTTGCGCCAACATTTAACAGCCAGTGTTCAGCAGAGGAACAGACAGGGAGTTCACCCACCCATAACATTATTGCTCTTACCGAGAAATCCTCATTTAGTCACTCCCATCTGGTGAACGGGGTGATTACACACCTATTAATGCTTTTCAGACAGGATTGTCAGAGCAGGCCATGAGACTTGGTGCTCATGCTCCCTTCAGCACAGCATTAAAACGTCTGGAACATTCCACCAGAAAATGATTGAAAATGAGATCACTGGGTTTTTTGGGTTTGACATCACTCTCTTGTGTTGGAGCCTCGACCTCCTTTTCTTTCTCTTTCTTTTTTTCTCTGTCTTAATCTTCATCACCGCACCTTAAGTAATGCATCAGGGAATGTAATTATTCAAATTTAAAACACAGATTTGTAATGTGTAAGCCAAGGCTAATGCGCCTTAGGTTGGAACACATGACAGCAGATCTGCATTTGTACAACTGTTGACATGTTGAGTGAATCGTGTACTGTTTTAAGAACGGCTTGTGTATTTAGGACTGGCTTGAGAGGTTTGATTTGTATATAATTTGGCTTATTTAAGAAGATTCCAGGAGCTAATTTGTTTATCATGAAAGACGATGTGGATTGTTCATTTTGCCCACACACTTTGTCCCTCTGTATAGCCTGAGAAAATAAAATACTTTTTTTGGTTGTTTCTGTTTCTTTTTTTTCCGTGTAAAACTTCAGATTTGAGCTTTCTAGCTTCATCTATGTTGTTGAAGCTCCCATTGATGATTACTACTCAGTGTATCTGCTTCAATTCGATCATTTGTAGCTTTCTTAAGACCACATTTCAGTGCAAGTTTTTCTTTCTTTGACCATATTGCTCATTTCTAAACATGCTGCATAAACATCTTTTCTATGTACTCACCAAAGTTCTTGTTTAGGTCACGGCAACACTGCTAACTAAGGATGACAGGACAAGAAACATGAGCAGTCAGCAGGCTTGATGAGTAATGGATTACATTTAACGGGAGTATGTAATAAGGATACAAAAAAGGGAACTGTATTGGAATAAAATTACATTATAAAAATATTATTACAAATTGAGATTAGCATTATTACAATACATTTAGAAATAGAGATAAATATATTATAGGTAAACGTACTGAATGGATTTTCTTTATGGTTTATATTTAGGCTACTTTAATTATTGTTCATTTTAAATACATTTTTCTTTTTAATGCAGCAGGTGGACACCTGATTTATTAAACAAAAATACAGTTTGCTTTTGATAATGTATTACGTTTAAACGGCATTTGTAAACTATTACTGTTACACTTTTGATATTAGATATATTGTTTTCTTCTTTTCTAAGGTTACATATACACTTAATTAAAAAACATCTTACATTGTCACATTTTGTGACATGTAACTATTGTAATGAATGACATTTTTAAAGTAATCCTCCCAACCTCCCAACACAGGAGACTTGTGTCTCTCCATGTCGAAGCTGCCAGTTCAGACATTATGGGAAAGAAATATTTGGCTTTAGACATTAAACAAATGTTATGATTTAATATAAATGAGGGTTTCTTGACTACAGGCAACAGATCAGAAAATTAACTTTTGTCGTTACATTTCCACATTTCAGCAATTAACACTGTGAGGTAGGTATGTTATTTCCATTAGGAATTATTGCTAAATCTCTCATGGTTATTTACCCAAATTATGCTCGCCTTCTCACTAAAAATGAAAAAATAACAATAATAAAACGATTATTGTTATGATTATGATTAATAATTATAATCATATATTTTTATATATATAAAATAACAAATGTGTATTATAATATTTTACCTGTGATAGCAGATGGATATATCTCTGAACAATAACTACTTATTCCATTCACATGAATTTGGGATCAGGTGCATTCAGTATGATATAACTTCCTTCCGTACCCACGTCTGTGTTCATCAGTGTGTGATGGGGTGAGAAGATTCCTTTAGCTAGCTAAATCAATGTTGGACTGCTGTTATAGACCACTATAATTAACAACATACACTTGAAATGTCAATTTTATTTAGATAAAAAATGAAGATGTTGTGGAATATCAAGTGGAGCCTGATTTGCTGCTTAGAAAAGTAAACATGTTATCAACCAGCTGGGAACTGGATCACAAGCACCAAAAACCTCAAATGAAACTAAAGTGAAGATTCCATATTGCAGCTTTAAATAATTTTGTCTTAACTTCTGCAGTGAAATTGGGTGTCACTCAAAAACCTCTCTAGGAGATAATTCCAATATCACAGAAAAAGTATAAAACATATTAGAGGATAACACATGACCGTTTTACACTGATCCCCAGGGACTGGACCTTCTCGGTGTCTGTGAATAAAGTATTATGTAATGGAGAGCTACGTTTTTACCCTTTCTTTCAGCGCCCTCTTGTGGCCACTGCACCAATTACAAGGTAAAATGCTCTGCTCAGCCTGGAAAACACCGAAGACGTTTGTCATCACGTCAGATGGAGACTACAACATATAATTATAGGGACCACTTTTTAAAAGCCATATCTAATACAACAATTTTCCATTATGCAAAATGATATCCATGCCGGCCATTATGCGTATCCTACCTGTTGACAGTGGTGTATGTTACTAAGTACATTTACTAAAGCACTGTAAATAATCTGAGTAGACCTACATGCTGCTAAGGTATTACATAAATATGAGATAACAAGATCAGGTAAAGTTGGTAACATTGCATACTTAACATAGACAGAGAAAGGTATAATAAGTGGTACTTTAATACATCGAAAGCCATGGGAATTAAATGTATAAAAGATTGTACAGAACGATTAAATGAACCTTATGTGACAAACCTACGCTGCAGTACATTCCTTTTGTCTTTTAACTGAAATGTTGCCACAGGTATTTGACAGTAAGAATTTTACATTGAAGGCGCGACAGGAAGTAGATGTATCTTCAGTGTATTCTGACGTCACTTTGGGCAAAATGTTGACAGCACGTATATTTCGCTTTTCTTTCTTGGACATTGAAACGCCTGTCAGCCTGTGTCGGTGAGTGTTAACTGAAGAGTCAATGTCATGGGTGGAAATGTTAGTTTGTGTTTTACCTATAAGTTAACAGTCCTGTTTATAAGAGTTAAACAAGAACAGAAATGCCACTCAGCCTGCCAGTTCTCTGTAAATGCGGATCAACCTGTATTTACTATGACTAGGAGAACAACTGTAAGCTAATACAGCAACTAAGTTAGCATTGAACTTCCTCAGAAGATAAGCGCTAATGTTAAGTGTATTACGAATACTACGTTGTGTTTCCCTTTATGTTAGAATTAAGTTAAATTCACTTTTTGTTGATCAGTTATGCCAGCCTAAACTCTGTTAATAAAAACACCATAGCCAGTATTTGGGACATTATTATGATATACAGTGGTGTCATCATATTTACCGAAGTATTGCACTTTAGTAATGTTTTGACATGCTTGTAGTATATTTGAGTATATCAATTTAATGCTATTTCAAACTTTTCAGACCACATTTCAGAGGTGATTATTTTTGCTATTTACTTCATTACATTTATTTAACACTCAGTTACTACGTAGTTACTTTGTACATGTCAAACACATGATATGATGATATGGTAAAATGCAGTACTGTAATTCAAACTACATCTAAATATCTACATTTGTATTTTTGAAATAAGCCATAGTTCAGATAGAGTACTTCTACTTTTTGTACTTTAAGTATATTTCAATGCTAATAATGTACTGTACTTTTACTTAATTAAAGTACTTCTTCCAACACTGCTAGTACTAGTACTCATGAGCCTCATGTCATTGTCTACATTGCGTGAGCTTGAATAAACTACATTTTAAGCTTTAAAAAAAAGAATGGAAAGATTATTTTGGAATACATAAAAACAGAATAATATAAAATTATCTTATAATGAAATACTTTAAGAGAGCCATTCTTCATAAAGTCTACTTTTAATTTTGATACTTTCAGTACATTTGGTTGATAATACTTCTGCACTTGATGTTACTGGCCATTATGCCAAATTAGTTATTTTACTTTTTGTGTTTTGAGTACATTTTGATCCTGATACTTTTGTATTTTTACTCAGTAAAAGTCTGGATTCCGGATTCTTACTTGTAATGGAGTATTTAAAAACCTTAGTATTTTGATTTTGCTGATGAAAAGGATCAGAGTACTTTATCCACCTCTGCCTGTTTAACATACACACCTGATCTAAGGATCCCTGTGCTCTGTTCTCCACAGTAACCATGCCATGTACGGAGGCTGAGAGACACACACTGCCAGGGCCTTTGTGAGGAAAGGATGGACTGCCTGCCTCTAGTTCTTTATCTCATGTCCCTTCTTGATTCTGGTAAGTAAACCAAGATCAATCAGATGAGATAATTTACGTAAACATTTGTCAAATACCTCAGATTCTGTTCTCCTCTACACTGCTCACTGTTATCAGATCTGACGAGTCCTTAATGTGTCCTGCCGAGTGTGTCTTTGTACCTTCTGCTGCTTCGTAGCTCTGAATCCATCATGTACTTCCTGTTAACACAGTTATCAGCTCCCTTCCTGCTCCGGTCAATCTTTCTATGGAATCTGTCAACTTCCGCCATATCTTGAGTTGGGATCCTGGTCCCGGCACCCCACAAGGAACAAATTACAAAATCATCAAGAGGTATTTCCCCCGCCCGCTGTCTTATTGGCTGCTTTTATATCCTACAGCACATGGTCTGATGGCAGTTTGGTCTTTGGGTAGGAGCAAGCTGTTAGTTACCACTTACCAGCCAGCAGACAGATTATTGTTGTTTTGTTTTTAGCGCGTAAGTAATGCAAATCTTCTTTCTTTTTGCAAATGTACCATCATTTGGCTTGTAAATGGAGATATTATTGTACCCTGGGTAGGAGAATACGTCCCATCAGACTGCATTCTAAAAATCGTACTCATACGAGCGCCAGTATGTCCTTGGGCCGGGTATCTAACCACAACCTTTTTTCTTCGGTAGTGTTGTACGCTTTCCAGCACCCACTACCTGACTGCTTTCTGCAATGCAGGCAAAGTTCGAGTTGCTTTCCGTTGCTTGCGTATAAATGTGGTTTCTTTTTTTTTTAAACACATATTTTTTTATCAATTTGGGAAATTGTTTACAATGACAAATAATTTCAATATTCTATTTAACTATCAAAATACATATCAATATCAGTAATACATATCAGCATACCATACAGCTTGAAGATGGGGAAAAAACAGGGGTGCAGCATCTTAGTTTCACCCTCTGGGAAACCCCACAGCATACTTCTGTGAAGCCAATTACAGGACACGTTGTTTTTTGCTTTCAAGAAACAAAAGTGAATTATTTATACTTATTTCCAAAAGGAGCTTAATTTTTCCATACTTTACTTTAGATTCATCAAATCTGTATTATGCTCAAGCTAAGACAGATCATCTAGCATTTGGAATAATGATCTCCCTCCTTCAAACTTCATCTAACTGTCATCATATCTGCAAGAAAACATGTTTTTAATATTCCTTTGAATTGCCTTTGTAATAAGCCAGTCATATCAGTATGCACATGTGGTGTAGATGGTATGTGGGGCGGATATGGTTCTCTCAGTATCACTGGCATGAAGAAAGGTCTTTGTAAAAGACACTGAACCCTAAACGGCTCCTGAGGGCTGTGATCGTGTGTTTGAATGTTCATCAATCCTGATGAGCACCTCGCTCACCAAGATAACATAACTAATAGAATATTTGTAATTAATGTATAAAGTGACAGCTTGCGTATAGGAGTTGTGATTCAAGGAAAACTATAATTTGTTACAACTTGACTTTTATTGTCACAACTCATAACATGTGTTCTATGGTTATGATAGTCATTTACTCCCTGTTTATGGATGAGGATCTAGAAATGTGGTAGTATCACTGAACATCAATCCAGCTCAAGCTGACAGACAGCATTTGATGAAAGACGTAAGCAGGCAGTACAATCATTAACCAAGCTGCTAAAGACATGCCTTACATACCACCGTGTTCTGGTGCTTTATGAGATCATGAGCAGCAATTTATGAACATGTGTGTACTTTGGTCCTCTGGTAATGTTAACCTATCAGATGTAACTGATTGAGGATTGTAGGAAAAAGCCAAGTTAAGCTTGACCGTTGTTTCTTGAACCTGTTGACAACAATTTCCACTCAAAGTCAACTTCACTTCCTTAACCCTTAGATGCATAAGTGGGTCTTTTTTGACCCGGTGAAGTGGTTTTCTTAGAGTATCTTTGTAATTACCTTTTTTTATCATTTCATATTCCAGCTATTCCTCAAAAAACATGTTTTGAATATCATGCCATTCAAATTTTTAATTTAAATGTTATACATTTTAAGAAATTTTTGTTTTTGTATTACTACCCCAAGCTTCCATAAGTGGGTCTTTTTGGACCCGTTGAGGTGGTTTTCCTGAAGTATCTTTGTAAGTACATTTTTGTATCATTTCATATTCCAGCTATTCCTCAAAAAACATGTTCTGGATATCATGGCATTCACTTTTTTAATTTACATTTAAAAAAATTATAGTTTTTTTTTACTACCCCAAGCTTCCATAAGTGGGTCAAAAATGACCCGCATGCATTTTCTATGGACGTTTTTTTTTTTTTTAAATGTAAATACAATTTCTAAAATTATAAATAGTGCAAAATTAAATATAAAATATTTCTAGTGGGAACCAAAATATAATACTAAATATTATACAAGTGATTTTTCTTAACCAAAATCACAAAAATGGCATAAAAACACATTATTCTAATACGGGTCCTTTTTGACCCACTTATGGAAGAGTGTAGGGTCCAGTCACTCGGGCATCTAAGGGTTAAAGAGTTCAGAATAATGGAACGTTTGATCAATTCCATGACAACGGACCAAAGTTGACTCTAATTGATTCGAAAGCTCTCGGACAGAGTCAAGCGGACACTGATTTGAGAATTCTTTAGTGTAAACCCAAGTTGTTACTAATCAGATTTTTCCTTTAAAGAAAAACATGTCCTTGGATGTATAACATTTTCTCAGTCAGGATACATCCTGGGGACAGCTTCTCTACCTTCAGCCTAGACACAGACGAGAGACAACAGGAAATGAAAGGAAACAGAGATGGGGGGGCTGACATGCAACAAAGGTCCCCAGTAGGGCCAAGGATGTTGTGGTTAATATGTTAGAACTATACACCCGTAGGCTGCCAGCCTTTGTATCGGTAGTGAAACACAGTGGGGAATTACAGAGAGCTACTTTCTGCCAATCAAACCTTTACAGCGGCTTTGGTGTCAGTATGCATAATCTATGTTCAATTCAGCCGAGTGGAAACTAAATCTTGCATGTAGTGCACACAAGACAATAGGTCCTTAACTCTTGATGTCAGACTGCAGTTCTATAGACCGGTGTTCTTAGCCTTTTGGATTTGTGACCCCCACCCCAGAAAAATCAGGTGTTTTTGACTTTACGCAGTTACTGTAGCACCTAGCCGGTGTCCGATGTGCTCCACGCACTGTGGCTGTTTGATGCATTCTTTGAAATCCCCCATCAGACACTCAAATTCATTAAATGTACTCCAGAAAAATGATATCCCTTGTGATGTCAAAAAAAATCCTTCAGATGTATGTTATTTTATTATTTTATTTTGACCACCATAAACATCTGGTGACTCCCAGAAACTATGCCCAGGTTGCCCAAACTACTGCTATCAGTCACCAAATATTTAGTGAATATAGTTCGAAAATCTTTTGTCACGTCATATCAGTCTTTTCAGTTTTATCAGCCTCCCTGAACAACAGCGAGTGAAAACCGCAACCTTTTCATTTGGTGACGTTTTTACTCCGATCGTCTGTCTGTAAATCTAAGGCTAACTAAAGCGCCTTCTTTGATGGAATTTCTGAGTGGGTGGAACTTTTTAACTCTTTAACCTCTACTTTTGTGGACCGTGAATGATGGTCAGAGCGCTGTTTGTTTCCATCTGTTGTTGTATCTAGAGTGTGCAAAGCAGCTGTGGCCACAGAGGGGCCCGCTGATTGTTTTTAAGGAACTGATGATTCTCCTATAAAAAGCTTTGGGAAGGAGTGTTTGTGTGTGTCTAGTTTCACATGATCTAATCTTTGGTTTTGACAGTCATTGTGAAGGTTCATATTACATATGATTGTATTTGCTTTGACAGAACTGAATTCACATGGTTTATTTCAATGATGTATTGAACTTACAACCGTTGAAATGCTCATGTGTTATGGTAATCTTAGCAAGCCATTCGTGTTATTTCTTCACTGTGTTACTAAATTGTAAAGGAGAAATGTTCTTACCAAATCCTTTGGAAAAAGGAAAACCAACAAAGATGATCCTACTAACATTATTGTGTGTGTGTGAATATGAAGCGCAATCTACTTCCTCTGTGCCATAGGTCATCATTGTTGACCAGGAACTATTTAGACAAGTGCTGTCAATAGGTTTAAAAAATGTATCGTACTAATCACAATAACAATCGGTGATTAATCACAAGTGTAATAATAGTCATTACTAGTATTTTCTATGTTTCTCATTCTGCAGGGTGGAGAAGAAAGCAAGCAAAAAGACACCGTCCTCAAAGACTACATCCATTAAGCTGAAACTTAAGAGCGAAGTCGAATATGAGCTGACTGTCCAGGCGTCTTACAACCAAACCCTGTCTGCAGAGTCCAAACCATACATCTTCCAACCTTTCACACAAAGTACGTCACATGAGCATCTTTTTACCTGCATGGTTTTTACCTTGGATTTATTGAATGAAATAATACATTGGTTGCTATGAGATAAGGCTAAGGGTTCATTCACACCAGTACCGTTCATTTGGTCCAGACCAGGGGAAAAGAGAGACATAGCTGCGTTTTAGTTCTGATCCGATTCCCGTTCACACTGACTTTTTACACAAACTATGCAGAGTATACATGAAGTTTTACGCATGACAGAAAACATGTTGATTGGACTTCTTTACACTTTAAAAGTCAGAGACCCACGTTTTGAGGTTGAGCCTGGCTGTTTGATCAGCACCAGGCTTCAATCCAGAGCTTTCACCCCAGCCCAAATTAACTGCACCAGTGGTGGAAAAGTATTCAGATTCTTTACTTGAGTAAAAGTACAAATAAAAATACTCAATTTCAAGTAAAAGCACTGTAACAAGAATGTGATTTATGTGAAAGTATTTAAATACAATTAGGAAAAATGTACTCAAACTAGGGCTGCTCGATTATGGCAAAAATCTTAATCTCGATTATTTGGGTCAATAATTGATATCACGATTATTAAAAGCGATTATCCATTTACTTTGAAAACATCAATTTATTGAAAAAAAAATGTTTAACAGTATGTTTTTAACAGTTGATTGCCCTGATCTTTAAGTATAATTCAACTGAAAGACCAATAACCGTTTTATTTCGATTATTTTGTTTTCATAATCGTTGCAAGCCAAAATCGTAATTGCGATTAAAATATGATTAATTGAGCCGCCCTAACTTAAACTAAACACTTTTTCTTCTTTGATATAGTTTAGAATATTTTAAAGCAAATCTTCACATCTAAGAAGCTGTTACTGTGAAATATTGTTTTATTAAATAATCGCTGGCAATACATTTTCTGTTAACCCACTCATGGTTTTAGTTACTTAAATACAATGTTGGATGGTTACATTTATACCAAATAATCATATTCTAAAAGATTTTTCTATTGTGACTCAAAATCTGAATTGATAAAGTAACTATAAATCTGTAAAATAAATGTAGTGGAATAAAAAATAAAAAAGTTGCTTCCAAAATGTAGTAAAGTAGTACAAAGTAGCATAACATGAAAATAGCTGTCAACCCCAGCCCCTGTAATCATTGCCACAAGCAGCATGATGCTACATTGTTTAAGGAGGGTTGAATCTATTCTGAGTGGCCAAACTGGTGGAGGTAGCTGGTGGTCTCCGTCTCCAGTTTCACTTTCTATATGAGTAGGCCCAAAGTGGAGGGAGATTCTTTGTGTGAACAGCAACGGTGTAGGCTTGTGTGTTTTTTGTTATTTTGCATCATGCAATCAACAGAACTTGTTTTAAAAAAGAATAGCCTACTTTTTAATCTAATAAAAACCTACATGCCTTGATGATGTCATTCATTGCATAGCCTTCCTATCAATTGTTTTTAAGCCTAATGAGATGCTGGAGGAAATGTTTTAACATTGATGGGATGGCTTCTCATGAAATTCCTACAGACTTTGGAGATCCTCTGAGGCACCACCACACACTTCTGTAACTGATGATTGAGAGGGATTATTTTTGTCTTTCATATTTGTATATTCTTTCTTCTTGTCACAAGCTAAAATAGGTCCACCAAATGCCTCACTACTTGGATGTGGCAACTGCATCCGGGTCAACATTTCCTTCCCTGAAGCTGACAGGAGTGCAAAACTTAATAAGAGTATGAAGACATTTTATGGCGCTCGCTTCGTAGTGTCTTGGTGGAAACCGGAAGAAGAAGGGGTAAGACGTCCATATCTCACTTTATGTCATACTATGTATTTCTTTGAATGATTGTAAAATGTTCTATATCTCGCACACAGTAAACCCAACCTCCCACATGTCGCTCACTTTTATTGCACCTTAATAAAGGACCTAATTGTAATCAAGTTCATTCTCCATATTTAGATGAAGTGGTCCATGGAAACAAGAGAAACGAGTATTACTCTGACCAACCTACAGAATGGTACAGAGTACTGTGTACAGGTGGAAACAAAGATCAATACGAATAAAAACACAGAGCCATCTGCTTTGAAGTGCATCTTCACCGGTATTGTGGAACCAAGTAGAGGTGAGCTGAAATGTCAGAGCTGATGTTTATGATGTTGTTAATAGGGCTGCACGATTTTGGGAAAAAATCTAATTGCGATTTTTCTGACAAATATTGCGATTCGAATTGCGATATTTGTTTTTAAGCGACCCAACGTAAGTTTATTGAAAAATCCGGCTATAACTCCGGCTAGGAAGGTCATATCAACATGCTCCCGTCTCTAGCACCCCCGCAGCCCGAGCTACGAGTGAAATAACTAAACTCACATGAAACTTCCATTGGGTTGCTTTAAAGTCAAGCTACAGTTTAAGATTCACCCTGTAATAGATGTAACACATCTGATGGAGCATTACTAACCTGACTCAGATGGTTTGTTTCACCAAACCATCTAGGAGAGCTCCATTGGAAGCCATTTAGAAAAGGGCAGGCACTTTAAAAAATACTTGGCATGTGATTAGCCGCGTTCACACCGCAGTACTTTTCCCACTTTAGTTCCGATATAGTTCCGAAATGTCGCGTTCACACCAAAAACAGCCGGAACTAAAATTAGTTAATGAGAACCTTTTCACTCCCTTTTCAGTCCCTGCTATAGAGCATGTACTTCCGTGGGAGAAAAAGGTTACTATGTCTGATTGGCTGGGTGGAATGCAAACCACGCCCGTCAAACTCCCAAAAAGTTTTGTGAAGCCGCCATTTTATTATCCTTGCATTAGCATGATTAGCATTAGTATTAGCACAGAAACGCAGAGAGACTAACTTATGGCAACACAAAAAAAAACATGGGAGCGGTGGAGATGAGGAGGTGTCGGCGTTCTGGCGATTTACTCTAAAGGCTTCAGTAGAAGCTGCTGGGAGTCCCAGCAGCTTCTACTGAAGCCTTCACCAACTCCGGGGACTCCGGGTGGCAGTATACGCCGTGAAGTTGTTTGCGGTGCGCCAGTAAACCCAAAGCAGAAGAAGAAGAAGTGACGACAGCGGCTTCATTTGCCTAATCCTCCCTCAGGGACTTATTCTGGTGTGAACGCGATCTGTACTTAGCTCATCAGAACTAGAGAGTTCTGATGAACTAAGTTCTGATGAACCTTTGTGGGAAAAGTACTGCGGTGTGAACGCGCCTATTGGATCAATCTGTCTATCACCTTCTATCATGGGCCACTTCTGAGTGGTTAACAATGGCTGGTACATGTGGAGCACAGCACTTCTGATTGGTGTGGATGACTGACACACAAGAAAAAAAAAAAAAAAAGTTTAAAAAAATCGCAGGCTTTGCGATTTGATAATCGCATCATTTCAAATCGCGATTTCGATTTAAAATCGATTAATCGTTCAGTTGATATGTTATTAATGAGATGCTGGCCAGGGGTTCCATCCTTACCCAACATGTAACCAAAGCTCAAAAGTTATTCTTTATAGCATTTCTTTGATTGTATAAACCCTCTTTAAGTCCACCAATTGCAGGATACCCACTTGAGCAAGTTCTAATCTGCTTAGATCACAATCTCAAATAGAAGAATAAGGCATACTTTATTGAACCCTCCGTTGACAATCTGTTCTATAAACCAAGCCCCTACGGATTGAGCTTCTGCCTCCTTAAGACTGTTAGAGTCCAACAATCACAAATCAGGACAATCAATGTGCACCGCAACTTTTATGCACTATACTGTAGTCGTACAATTCTCAGGACTGAGGGGAGAGAACATGCCCTCTTGCTTAACATTGTGCCTGCTCAAAAGAATGCATACGCCACTTTCTAAGCAAAGTTTCAAATGTATAAACAGCAAACTTGGCGGGACTACAAATCAGCCCGGGACTCTCGACCGGCCCACTTCGGTACCGCAAGTAAATACCGCTAGAAAATTGTCGACAGGGGGCGGCCCACTTCAGTACTGGCCCATCGGGATTCGTCCCGAACGTCCCGGTGGCCTGTCCGCCCCTGGCCCTATATCTGTGTCTACCTTTGTAACATGTTACACTTCAACACTGACGATTTTAATGTGTGTGTGTGTGTGTGTGTGTGTGTGTGTGTGTGTGTGTGTGTGTGTGTGTGTGTGTGTGTGTGTGTGTGTGTGTGTGTGTGTGTGTGTGTGTGTGTGTGTGTGTGTGTGTGTGTGTGTGTGTGTGTGTGTGTGTGTGTGTGTGTGTGTGTGTGTGTGTGTGTGTGTGTGTGTGTGTGTGTGTGTGTGTGTGTGTGTGTGTGTGTGTGTGTGTGTGTGTGTGTGTGTGTGTGTGTGTGTGTGTGTGTGTTCAGACCCTGTTGTTTTAGGTACAGTTGCTGCCGTTCTGATTGTTGGTATTGGTGTTGTGATGACCTCCATGTTTGGCCTCTACTACACTGGATTCCTCTGTAAACTGAAGGCAACTCTACCTAGAGCACTTATTGTAAGAACTATATATCTATATATATATATATATATATATATCCGTCTGTCTATCTGTCCGTCAATCCATCCATCCCATTGAAGTTCTTTATTTTCATTATACACTTTTAACAACAGGTCGAAACATGCTTCTAAGTAGGCAAATGAACCCTTAAAGGAACAATGAAAAGTATTTATTGGAAAGTGAAGTTGCAGATGCTAAATAAATACCCCTTTAGTCCCTTTCCAAGCATGTCAGAAAACCTAGTTGCCTTAAGGTAAAAACAACTTCAACATGTGTAAGGTCCTCTCTAGGTGCCTGTATGCTGTGAATTAGATCAGAACTGGAGAGTTATTTAATCGAAAGAAGAGCACAGACAGCACTCAAGGCTTTTCTCCAGGGAAAATGTCTCCCTTTTCTTGCTTGGGCATTAGTTTGATAAACTCTTCATCTGCCAAATGTTTTAGGAAGCAAACCACTTCAATCCTTAGTTTCCCATGTTATATAAAGCAGCCACTTTCAACTTTGGTTCTGAAATAGAAGCCCAAGACAAGTGCCTTAAACTTCACTGGTTTCAAAAGAAGACAATTACACTATTTTGTGGTTCAATTTTCAAGTTTTCTTATCTGTCTTTTTCAGCTTATGGGTGTTTTTTGATCCGCCCTCTCATGTCACTTCTGGTATTACAAAACCACAATGGTTCGGCCAAAAAACACAGAGGGCGACCATCAAGGCCTCCAAACAGAAGCCTACAAACTAAGGGGTTACCTCACGCTGACAACGTCCACTTCTAGTGTTTAGTCTACAGCGATTATAAACTAATAAGAACATATCTCTGAATATTTCATTCTATTTATGCCAATAGATCCCCAAAAATGACAATACATGGTGCTTTAACTATTCCATTCTCTCTAACTGTACTTTGAAGTCAGTATGCTTCAAACAAAGAGCTATTCAAACAGCATCTGATATTTATGTGCACCAATGTCTTTTTTTCCATTAAAGCTTCATCCCATCTTCTTTTGGTGCATTAGCAACATTTACAGCCCCAATTATTTAAAATAGGGTTGTAAAAGTGTTCTTACTGGATAGTTAATTTATCTCATTGAAAATGTAAGTCAACGGGAAAACGTTTTTGTATGACCAAAATGACGTCTTGGATGCTGTAGTACCACCGTTTGGCCACTACAGCCATTCCAAAAATCAGCTTTAACAAGACTGACACTTACAGTGGATACCGTAGCTTCAACTTAACCATCATGTTTCACACAGAACATTTGCTGTCTTGGCTCCCTTTGGCACCATTATTACATTATGTTGAATAGATGATTCCTGGGGATGGTGCATTTCTAAGTTGACATATCTATTACACTGTAATAGATATCTCTTCTCTCCCTCTTTGCTACCCTAGGAGGCTCAGAGCCAAGGCTACACCCTGACACCGGAGAGGACAATCCCTGACAATATCTCCGTTAGTGCAGGGAGGGAGAGACCGAAGAAGCCCTACAATGCCACAACTCCACAACCCGCCACCAGGGGCGCAGACTCGAGTGACGAGGATGAAGACGAAGAGGGAAAGATGTACATGAATAGAGGATTTTCCTCGGGGGAAAATTCCTGCCAGGACTCTGTTGATGTGTCGGGAAACAGCAAGGTGTCTGCGTCAGGGGGCTCTGGCAGTTTGACGCGGGGGACGCAGGTACCGGACACAGTACTGGAGATTGAGGCACCACATGTGGGGGGTCTTGATGAAGATGAGCCCAAAGCTGAAGGAGCTCTCCTGTCTGATGGAACAATGACAGGGGAGGTGGAGCAGGAGCAGGTGTGTGAGAGCTCAGGGAATATCAATCTGTTCTCAGTCACCCTCGCTGCGCTGGCTGTATGCGAGGAAGAGGAGCACAACACAAGAGATTCTCCCACAGACCTTTTGCAACTTTCTGATCTGGAGCCTCTCCTGCACACACACTCACAAACTGAGTCAGATGATCAGACAGCCGTGGCATTATTGCTACCCACACAAGAAGACATTACTGAAGGCACACTTGCGGACACTTTCTCTAGCTGTCTCAACACCTGTGATGGTGAGATGCAGCATGAAGAGACAAAAGAAGAAGAGGAGGAAGATGAAGAGGAGGAGGAGGAATTCTGTGGATACATGCAGCACTAATGATGTGTTGTGCTGTTTGTGAAAAGGGGCCTGAACAAGGCTATTTCTTGCAGCTTTTAAAGTGACATTCAAAGAATAATATATAGTATAGTATAACTTGAGCTTAACTAGTGATTTGTTTTCTGCTTTACTGAGGATAAGGTCATCTGTGGTGTGTCGTGCCTCTTACACACGTGTCTGTACATCTATGGGCAGGGAAGCTCCTCTGCTCCATGGCTCAGGGCAAATAGAAACAGCATCATTGTGGTGTCATCTCTAATGTCACATCAGAGCAACAGTGGACCATTTCTGATGTTATTGTTGTTTGCACAATAGACTGTTATCCTGTTGTAGAGCTTTACTTCGATATATTTCAATTGAAGACCAGAAGGAGAAATCCACCTAGCAAATCACACCCTGTTAATGGTCATTAAGTGCATTCCTTTTATTTGAGGTAACTGAAGTGTTGTGTCTGGCCAGACACAACACATCCATACAGCTCTCCTGCGGCATTGGTCTGATTTTGAAAGCGAGTTGTTCTTGTAAACATCTAAGTAAAAAATATGTAACTTTTCTGAGAGCTTCGATACATCCCACCTATGGATATAAAACTTCCCGAAAAGTCAACATAAAAAGATACCTCACATAAGCTCAAGTTAAATAGACATTTGGACTTGTCCCCGTATGGCACTGTGTCACTGAACCAGCATGAACATTACCACAACTCTGAAACTGAAGCACATCATTGGAATTGTCCTCAAACTTATCATTTAAACCTTGATTTTGTTTTGTTCAAAAGGCCAACTTTCAATCCCTCATTAAAACTCAACTCTTCAATCATGCACCAGTGTATGAATGTGTGTGTGCATGGGTGGATGCTGGCTTGTGTTGTAATGGACTTTGAGTGGTTGCAAAGACTAGAAAAGGACTCATGCTGTGGGTAATACACTCTATTCCAAAGTCGCAGTTTGAAAATGAATAGTTGGTGCACATCTTTTAAAAAATGTTTTGTATAAGTATGTTGATGTTATTGTATGCTAATAACTAAATAAGCTGCAATATTTGGTATGTAGGCCTAGTATTCACTGTATAAAATGAGTATGTGGTATTGGATTGGAACACAGCCTAATTAAGGATTGATCAGGCAGCTGGAAAGACACCAGCAAAAAATAATGTTGTGAAGTTAAATGGGAATTTTCTGTAAAACCATGTTTGTTCTGTTCTCACATTGATATTGCATGCGTGTGTTAATAGATTAATGTTTCAGACCACTGATGCGTCATTCTAGAATATAATTCTTGACTCCATGCTTTAAAAACAAGTTGAAAAAGGTACACAAACAACAGTCCTATGATTTTACTTCTTCTAGGTCACGTGATTTCCTATCAACAGCCTCGTCAGATGTTACGTTCACGTAACGACGGACAAATTCAATTCACCTCTCGAAGCAAAGTAAAGTTGCAAGTAACATTTTTTATTGTGTGTTTTACAATACATTGGGGGGAAATAACATAACTTAAGATGTAGCATTATCACGTATCTAAGAGAAGATGTAGTCTTATCACCACCTGAGAGTGAATGCTGTTTATCTTTTTTATTCGTTATCGTTATTTTTGTCCTCACTTTACGTTGCATGTTATCGCTGTCTAATTAAAAATGCCAACTTTTGTACTGAAATAACAAAGAACATTCCTGATGTATTTATTCATTCTTCCAATTAAAGGAATTTTTGAAAACGCTTTATTATTGTTTTGTGTGACTATTTCGAAGGTATCCTGTCAGTGTGGCAAACTGAACTCGAGTTCCTGAAGGCAGCATGACCAGCTGCAGTGTGTTTGCGTCCACCACACCGATGTCTGTCAAAGCTGGAGAAATACGTTCTCAGGACAGGTAACTGTAATATCTAACTATGTTGAGAACGGTTTGTAGCTGTGACCTTACTACTCTTCTAAAAGCTTTAGATCGCTACATGCTGATACAATCATTGCTAGTCCATGAGTTAGCTAAAGTAAGCTAACGATAAATACATTTCCGGCTAGGGGCTGCATTGAGAAAAACATAAATAAGACCAACTGAGTTACATTTAACAAGATAGCGTTATATGTTTTAAGAATTCATTCATTTGTAAATAAGGGGACGTTAAACTGTGTGTATATAAGCTAACTAAGCCAGTACAAAGGCAAAATGAAAGCATTTTTGAACTCACAGTGACGTTTCGATATGAAAGTAAACTGGTATAACAGTAACCTGGCGTGATGTGAAAATGTAACATTAAATTGTAACTAGTGTTATTTACGGTAAGTCTAACGTTAACTGCACATGTTGTCAGTGTGAAATAGAAAATATTTTGCTACCCACCTGATAGTCATCACATTATCATTTCTCAGACAATTTTGTCCTAAGCAAGTTCAGATAATTGTATTAACAACACGATTATGATACATTTGACTAAAAGGCTGCTGTCGTAACTGCAGTTTTGTTCTGACAGATGTTAATATGAAAGTAAATGCAGCAGAGTTGTGGCTGGGGTGGGCAGCATGACCGCTCTCCTGTGGATGCTCGCGCTGCTGCCTCGCGGGCTGCTGTCTCACGTGCTGCCAGGTGAGGACACATGGTTTAGTACAGTTTGTGAGATGTTTGACATGCGATCCAGCTTTAATTAGAGTTTTGGGTCATGCATTATTAAATGGTACATTTTACTACCATATATATTATATTGTATTAAGTATAATTATATGCTGTTGACAGACTTTGATACGATTGTGGAGTTCACCTTTAATAAATCTCTGGATAACACAGAAAGTGTAGATTCAGTTGTTAACAAATCAAATAACTTTAATAACGTTTTTTTTAATGCCAACACTTAGTATGTATATTTGAGGTGCATTTTAAATATGAATCGATAGGTTACTAACGTAACCCCAGTTCTCAGAGTAACATGAAGTGAGATGTCTCACTATGGGCGGATGCGCCTCCCCGCGAATGCCTCAGAAGCATCAATCTCATTACGCCAATCCTGATTGGCTGGTGATCTTGAAAACCACGTCAGGGAATCCACCCACCCTTTAAGTAGCTTGCGCTACAACGCAGCGTCATTCAAAAATAAGCACCTCTCAGTGCATGACATTAAGGATTTTGGGAGATGGCCCTGTGGGCCATCTAAGCTAATTTACAGATGGCCCTGAGCCCAATAGAGATTGCCCTGAAAAATGCGCGCAGACGAAATTACGCACGAAGGGTTTGGGGGGCCTCCCCCTAGAACATTTAGATTTTTGCAGGTCTTAGATGCTGTCTGGTGCATTCTCTAGACTGAATTATAAGATGAACCACCACAATATTACAATTTCAATTGTATTCTTCATTTCACTTGTTTGTGTTTGCTCGCTTGCATGCCCTGCATAGCTATAATAAATACTTAAGTTGTTTGTCAAGACACTTTCCATCTGATGAAGGCAAATGCCTTCCCAGATGTAAAAAAGTTGAAAACATTACATATATAACTGCCAAAACAAACATTATTTACGCTATTATGGCCCCTGTTAAAAATGTTTGTAATGTTATCTACTGTAAATTGGTCGAAGGAATGCCTCCTCATCCAGAAGCTGACCGAGCAGACCCGAGCAGCCGAGTGCATCCGCGAAGCACACACAATGGCGACGTCAGAGTTCCCGTTAGCAAGCAAATCTAAATCTCTTCGGTCAAAATGTCCGGTCAAAATAATTTCCCTTTAGCGCAATACCGCTTCAGTTGCGCCACTTATGTGACAGACAAGAAGAGTATGTGACAGACAAGAGTAGTCCATTCTAATGTGTAACACTTAATGTGGAGAAAGAGATGTGCTGTGTGGGTTGATTGTGCGTTGATCTGTTGGTAATGCCTCGGGGTTCCGGTAGGCATGTAAACAAATGCATAATGCTGCGCTATACTTTGTGGCCTCACCCGGTTGCATAGCGACACTTATTGTTTAGGTCACGGTGTCTTTTAATAAGCAGGTAGTCATATCATTAGCTAGAACTAGCTGGATCTGATCGATATGGACATAAACGCGAGTGAAGTCTAATCTGACGGGAGAGAGAGATCAGCTGACGAGTCGACACGCAGCTCTGCATGATCACATGCAGCGGTGAGCAGACAAAACACACACTTCAGGTTAAAATATCACACGTAGTTATTTTAATCACCTCTCAAACTACCTAAACTAGTTATAGATATGTTTAGTTTTACTGTCGGGTCACTCATTACTGGATCCGCGAGCTGCATGATACTGGTATAATAGATTGCCCGATCGGGCAGGCTTCATGGCCCGAGCTAAATACTAGATGGCCCCGGGCTATCGGGCAGCCCTTAATGTCGAGCCCTGCCTCTTCTCGCTTCGCCTCAGCAAAAAGGGCTGTCTGGTGAGACATCACTTCATGTTACTCTGAGAACTGGGGTTACGTTAGTAACCTATAGTTCTCATTCATAACACTCTGTTCAATGTCTCACTATGGGATATTGAGACTCCTGTATTGCTTGACACGCTTATCTCGAAAATCACCAAAAATCAGTATTCAACACGTAGAACTCTGTCCCAACACGGGGCCCAGCACTGCATGGGCCACACTTGGCCCATGCAAAAAACGGACAAAAGTGAGCGGTGAAGACCAGCTCGCTGCTGCACAAATGTCCTGGATGGAAACACCCTTGAACAAAGCCCAGGACGTAGCCAGGCGATGAGTAGAATGAGCATGCAGGCCCGTTGGTGCCTGCAAACCCTGACTCGTATAAACCAGAGCTATCGCTTCCACAATCCAGTGAGAGAGTCGTTGCCTGGTAACGGGCTTGCCCTTACAGGGTGTCCGCGGGGTCTTAAAAAGTATTAAAAGTTGATAAATAAATTTAGCGAAAATTAAGGCTATTAAAAAGTATTTAAAAGTATTAAACGGCATTTTCCAAGGTATTAAGAAGGTCCACAGCAACAACAACATGAAACACCCTTTAATTTACTGAAACGACATGTCGGGAAACCCCCCAAGGCGGCCCCATGCATAGCGCGCCGTAAAATGCTGCTTATTATTTTAAGCTCAATAAATAACAAAGAAGACCTCTGATCGGCACTTTTCTAATTTTGTACGGAAGATTTAAACTTTAACTGACATGTTGACCGGCGGAACATTTTTTTTACGGAAACTCTGCCGCACGGTCCCCTCGTTCCTTGGAAGAGGCGGAGAGCTGGGTGTTTTTCATCTGCTGGTGGACTACCTGAGAGATACAGCAGGAGAACACGCCGTCCACCGCGGAGAATAAACAGAAGGGGAACCATGGCAACCATGCTCCGGGGTCTTCTTCGCTGCTTTTGGTGTATTTCGGGCGGCAGCAGCGCCACTTACAGGCCTGACATATGTACTACATCGTTTCCAGCATTTCCAGCGGTCTAGTGTGAACGGACACGTTAATGAATCGAATGCGTGTGAACGGAAGCCTTTTTTGCGCTTGCGTATGCGTTTTACCGTATGCGTCCTCGTGGGGCCGGAGTCTAAGCCAAACTATATCCGGTCACAGAAATCTGCTATTTTAAAGTAAAGTCAACACATATATACCCTAAATATAGTCTATATTAAGAACGAGAAAAGTCTTAACATATATATCCTTTTTTGTAAACATATGACAAATGTGTGAGGGTGATGACGTCAGAGCATCGTCCTATGTGCCAGGGCTTAGCCCCGGACAGCCCCAGCCCAATTTAACCCCTGGGTATTTGTGAGGGAGCTCCTATATGGCATTAACCCGCTGAAGCTCACCAAAGTTTAACATATTTCATAGTTCAAAGTTTTGTCAATTGTTTTGTTTATTGGTCAAATACTGGTTTCTGAGGAGTTTTACTGGAATGAAAGAGCACAGAGTCTACAGAAGCAAAAAAGCAGCATACTGCATTAAACCTGACCTTCACAGAGAGGTTGAAGTTCATGTGGAAAGGAGGCTTCAGTAGTCTGTCTGCACTCTGTTTAGTTTTGCTATCTTACAATCAATACAGTAAATGTGAGGTAAAGTGTGTTGCCAATGTAACCGGTTAGAACTCAAAGTTGCGATGAGGTCTTAAAATGTATGGAAAGGGTCTTAAAAAAGGTCTTAAAATGTATTAAATTTGACTTCAGGATTCCTGCATACCCTGCCTTATGAGGGTTAGCCCAGGATACAAAGAGTTGGTCATTGCATCGAAACTCTTTAGACCTGTCCATATAGGTGCGCAAGGCATGAACTGGGCACAGCAAATTTGGCCGCTGTTCTTCAAAAGAACATAATGGTAGACATGAAAGGGTCTCGTCCCGACGGCGGAGGCTCTTGACAGTGAAGCGGGCACAGTGTCCGCACGAACCGGGGGTTTCGATAGCTTTCCGTGCATGTTCCAGCCCAAGGCAGGACGAGCAGACCTGATGTGAGTCCGTGCTCGATATTTTATACCCGCACCCGCAAAGTCAAGCCTCAGAGCCTCCGTCTCCTCTGGTGTCAGGAAGAGAAGGGTCCATCCTGGATAGCCGGAGTGCCGACTTGGAGGGACGGAACAACAATTGGTATTTTACTGTTCAATAATCAAAACCCTTACCGTTAAAAAACGGCGGGGCAGAATCGAGTATTAACTGATGTGTTAATATTCGAATCTATGTGAAGCAAGTGTAGCCGGCAAGCGTCCGGCGACCGAAAGTTAGCTTAGAGTGGTTCAGCCTATGGACAGTTAAGCTAGCCAGGCTACTGATAATTTAGAGATGTGCTCCGAAGCGAGAAGAGGTGTTTGAATGACGCTGCGTCGTAGCACAAGCTACTTAAAGGGTGGGTGGATTCCCTGACTCGGTCGTCAAGATCACCAGCCAATCAGGATTGGCGTAATGAGATTGATGCTTCTGAGGCATTCGCGGGGAGGCACATCCCATTGTGATACATTGAACGGAGTGTTATGAATGAGAACTGCTATACTGTATGTACGTCGTATATACATTTCATGCCCGTTTATTTGCATTACAGCTATGATTAAACTCCCCTCACCTGTCAACATAAACCTGACCTCAAGCCATTTCAAACACGAGTTGAGATGGGAGCCTGGACCAGGGACACCCACAGGAGTCTACTACCAAGTCGCTGTAACGACAGACAAGTGGGTTTCATTAGTGTTTGTTATAGTTTATTGTATGTATACTAACTGTGAGTCTTTGTAGAATCAGCGGGTTGCAGGATTATTGATGCGTTCTTTTTGTGTTACAACAGAAAAGGATTACAGATGTTGGTCAGAGTTTGTACAAAGACACACACACAAAGAAGTTTGTGAAGAGACGTGTACTAAGATGCAGTTTTAAGTCATAATCCATTTAGTGTTCCAAGCAGGCTAGAATACATGTTTACGCTTAAACCATCAGGTCATACAATCATTCACAGTCCGAAATCAGCCCAATGTCACAGGTAGTGACATCAGGGTAGTTTTCTGTTCTTCTCCTTTTGTTTACAGCAGTCAGGGTACAGCTGGCTCTTTACCAGTTCAGTTTTATACATGTGTATTATGATTCAAATATTAAAACAAATGCTTTGTCATTTCTATTGGGACTAAAATGGATGGATGGAAGGAGGGAGGGATAGATGGATGGAGGGAGGGACGGATGGAGGGAGGGAGGGACGGATGGATGGATGGATAGAGGGATGGATGGAGGGAGGGATGGATGGATGGATGGAGGGATGGATGGATACTTTATTCATCCGAAATTGGGAAATTAGTACAACAGGATAAGCAAGCAAGTAACCCTAAAGACATTATGAAAAATAAGGAGGAGAATTGATTTGAGTAGATTTATGGTCATTTAAAAAAACGTTTTTTTCAAACATCAGTCAATGCTGGAAGGTCGCACCAATGGTACTACTTACAAGATTATCTTAATAAAATATGGTTAGACTGAACGTGTAGGCGTCACATTATTGACCTTCATATGTTGACAATGACTTTTTTGCGGTGAGAAAGCATCAGCAAAAGCTTCCTGCTGTCAACTTTCAACAGTCAACAGTGGTGTCTTGTGGCCTCCTAACGTCTGCTCCTCCCCTCCTCTGGTCCTGCAGGGGGATTATCTGGGTGCCAGTTTCCGGCTGCCAGCATGTCCAGTCCCCTCTGGTGTGCAACCTGACAGAGGCCTTCCCCGTCCGGGATCAGCTGTACTTCACCAGCATCACAGCACTGTTGGACTCACAGCCAGGAGAAGTCACCGTTGTCATACACCCTGGATTTGAGCCCATCAAAAACAGTAAGTTGCTTACGCTCTGAATTTAGATGTTGAATTAAAGGACTAATAATGGAGATGGCGTCTAGAGATGCCTCTTCCTTTCTTCCTGCCACCCCATCTTGTTCTCTCCATTTGAACTTCTGTTTCTCTTCCTTTGAAGCAGAGAATATCAGCCCATTGCATTTCCTTTTCCCTTTTTCTTCTTTATGACCTTGGTTGTGGCATTCCTGAACCGACTTGTTAAGTTCTTTGGATTTTTCATGTCCTTTGATATATTCCTCCGTTACTAATAAGTTATAAATACGTTTTAGCTACAGGTTCCTCTAATTGGAAGACTGACTAAATAAATCAGGAATGTGTTTTGCTGTTTCGGTACAAAAGCTTGTATTTTCAATTTTGACAGCGTTAACATGCAACACACCAAAATAACAATAACAAATACATTAAGGCTGCATCTACACGGAGACGAAACGGAGAATGAACCGAATTCGATATCAAAAACGTCTTCCGTCCACATGGTATCGGCTCAATAAACGTGTCCGTCCACACAAGACCGCTCGACCCGCTGGAGACGCTGTAGTACATAGGCCGGGCCGGTAAGTGGCGCTGTACTTCCGCCACAAAATACACCAAAAGCAGCAAGCATGGTTGCCTGGTTGTCCTGGTTGCCCTTCTGTTTATTCTCCGCGGTGGATTTAGCAACATGTAGTTCATGTAGTTCTCCATGTCCACTTGTTGCTGATGGTTGTGGTAGAGGAGCTGTACATTTTCCACTAACATGACCATGCTACAGCAGTGAGCAGCAGAGGTGGGGAGAGGCAAGGCTCTGGCTGTTTCGGCGGCCTCTTTTTCTCTTTTTCTTCCTCCCCGAGGCGAGCGTGTGCTCCTGCTGTAAAAGGCAGGTGCACTGCACCCACTGCCACTAACTCTGAGCCTGGCTCCCGAGCAGGACGTGCTCCCCGGTACTCCACCAGCAGATGAAAAACACCCACCTCTCCGCCTCTTCCAAGGGACGAGGGAACCGTGCAGGGGGTCTGATGGAGGCTCCTGCTGGGTGCACTGTCCTGCGAGATACCGGGACCTAGCTCGAAACACTCGGAACACTGTTGTTGTTGTTGGCAAAACACATCAGCAATGACGCGGGGGTGAACAGGAGAGGTGGGGAGAGGCGGGCTATGGCGTATAGGGTGTACACACGGAGCCGTTTGACCCCCCAGAGCGTTCCGTCCGCAGACCTACCCACCTTGGGACCCATTACCGTTTGAGGGCTCCGTTTCCTTGGTTCCGTTACGGCCTCGTGTGGACGAACCTTCCATACGATAGAGAACTGTAGCAGATACAACCTGTTTCGGCTCCGTGTGGACTAAAAGACAGTCCATTCGTGATTATTTGGTGATAAAACGACAATTGAACCTGTGTTGTTTTCCAATTTCATGTTAAAATGTGTGTTGGTGTGTATCCCCAGTAAGCTCAGTAAGGTCCTTCAGTTAGCCTACTGTTACAGACCTGCTGCAGTTCAGCACACACTGAATATACCATTTAATTTTTGAATACTTTGACTACAGAATGTCGGGCATTGTTTGCTGACAACATAAAACCAGCAACATGTATCTTTGCTGAGAGTATGGAACTGGGTTTTACTAAATAATGCTCCTCATATAACACTTACAGCTCTGGATATCTCACTTATTGCAAGTTATATTACTGAAAATGAGATGCAAAACAAGCTTTACCCCCTGCACTTATTTAATTTATGCTGCTCTGTTGAAGTGTTTCACTGAGACTTGTACGGAGTCAGAAGAGGAAATTGCCCTTTCACAAATATGTGGAAATGTTTATAATGGCGATCTATCAGCTAATGAAAACTTCATGATGGTCATATTAGTTTTGTCCCTGTGTCTGTGTTCTCCAGCTGCCCTGGACCTGCCCCTGCTGACTGTGACGCCCTGTGGCCAGGATCTGTGTGTGGACCCCCGGCCCCCTGTGGAGCACCTCAGGGCCTTCTATGATAATCTGCATTACCAACTCAGGATCCAGAGCAACAATGAAAACAATGCACAGGTACTGCATATAGACTCACATACAGTGTGAAGGGGTGGGACTTTACCCACAAATCTCTAAGTGGTAGACCAATCACCACAGAGCCGGCCAGCTAACCCATCAGAGCAGACTGTGCTCTGGTTTCAGACAGAGGGTGAAAACAGTTGCTGCAGCAATAATGGGTGCTGGATGAAATGTACAGAGTAGTAACAAGGACAGATAAGCATTTTATTGCTACTGTGTGATGTTTCGAAAGCTAATGCTCACATTTATAAATGTCATCTGAGGACATATTTAGGTTTTTGCGGGTGCTATAATGAAATGTAATGAAAACAGGTAGTGTACTTTAACATTTAACCTGTTGATAGATTCAAGTTAACAGGTATAGAATTGGACCAAAATGATGCATTTCACAGAAAACATCACCCCCAAGAGGACCAATTGTATATCAATTACTCCTCACATATTACCTTAAACTCTTGAAGAATGCTTTGTTTTTCACAAATGCCTCCACGGTGAATGTGAAATTGAAACCACACTAAAAAGTATTGCTTGATCAAAAAATACATATTCAACTCTGCATGAACAGGCCAACTACTGATGCTATGATTCCAACTTCTGTGAATAAAACGTTTTCCATGTGTTCGTGACATCTTAAGGTTTTAATTCTTTGTTCAGCTTCGATATAAGATAAGATAAGATAGTACTTTATTGATCCCAACTTGGGAGTTTCTTGCGTTGTAGCAGCATAAAAAAGACACGGCATTGTACAAAAAAAATTCAAAGAAATAAACAAGAAAGTATCAAATATACATTTTGAAGGCCTGGGCAATATATCAGTGCTATATTAATATTGTGATATGAGACCAGATATGTTCTTAGATTTAGGATAATGTATGTGTTGTATTCTCCTGGTTTTAAAGGCTGCATTAAGTAAGGGATAATGTGCAGCGAGGCGGTCATTATTGGGAAAAGAACACCCCACGCCTTGCTGCACATAATCCCTCTTATAACACTGCCACATACTAAACAAACTAACGACTCGACTCCCAATATTAATCTAAATGATTTTTATTGACTTAAAAATGATCCTATTACTTCCGCTAAGAAAAAAAACCTCCGTTCCACGGCGCACAAACGGCTGGGACAACAACAAGTTTACGGCAGCACTGTCCAAGTGTGTTCACAGTTTCTGATCCACTAACAAGTCCTTATACTGCAGAGCCCATACCGTGTTCCTGTTAGTGTTGGCTGTGATGCAAGTCAAATGTCAGACTTGAGCTGACCAATAAAGTATTATCGTATCTTATTCACTTCCTGTCTGTCTTCTTCTGTTCATTTATCTGACGTCCAGCACTTTAACCTCTTTTCCTTTCTCTTTCTTGATCTTCCTTAGCAACGGTCATTATAGTCCTTGACAGCGTTCTGTAGTAGGGTATTAACAATGTGTCACATGTTTTAACCATGTGACACCAATTAACCAATAAGAATTGAGTTTACAATCAAGCCTTGTAATAAAGCAGATTGATATTTCCCGAATTTACCAGACAGTTGTAGCTGCTCTATTTGCCATTACCTGCTTATCCAATTACTTTTTTTATTTTGAGAAAGCAGTAGTTTTGTCTTGTTCTAACGTGGCGTCTCTTTCTGTGCAGTCATTTATGGACAGCCAGTCTCTGGAACGAGTGATTCTGAAGAATCTGGCCTCTGGCAGACAATACTGTGTGTCAGTCCTTATCTCTCACGTTTGGGAGCGCAGGAAGTCCAACTACAGCCAGCCTGTGTGTGCTTTCACCCCCGCCCACTACACTGCAGGTACAGCTCTCTGTGTTCGGGTGCACAGCCCCACTATTCTGTTCTCTATGTATCACAACATGTTATTGTTCTACAGTGGGATTCTTTTCCAAAGTCCTTATGACTGCTGCTTCATATGTTCTCTGTCCCCATGGCGTCCACATCAATAAAGAGTTGTTAGAAAAGCTTTCTCTGACTAGAGTGGTGCAGTAATGAGTCTTAAAACTGGCATTTTACCACTTCCAGTTCCCTTGTCTCAAAGTAAATGGTTTGTGTTGGGTTTCCCCTTTCCAGAAGTGTGTTATACAGGTTTTTGTGCATGTAAATGGTCTACAAAGGCTTAAATCCCTGTATCTTTGTTTACTTCTTGAACATAGTGACATCATGTAACACTCACACCTCTATTAGCTAGCTTTTCATCACATTGTACGTGATAGGCTAAGGGACGGGACAGCTCTAAGAAGTTGACCAACCACGACAGAGCCTGCCAGCTAACCAATCAGAGCAGACTGGGCTCTGGTTTCAGACAGAGGGTGAAAAGAGGGGCTGCAGCACAGGCAGTATGAGAAAAATAAAGAGCTTTTTGAACATTAAAGCATGGAGACATGTCCCAGTAGAGACACTACATACTGATATAAACCTGAACACTTTTAGAATATTTCCTCCTTATGATGAAGATGATGAAGCTTGCTGTCCTACAAGTCCCTGCAGGTTTATGTGTGAATAATCCCATGACCCCTGTCCTCTGCAGACCCCTGGATCTCTGCCTTCTTGATTTTGTTGGTGATATGTGCTCTGGTGGTTTTGGCCCTGATTCTCTACACTGGTTCCATATGTCTGACCCAGAGACCCCTGCCATCCGTCCTGGTGAGTAAAACAATCACTCTAGTTTTTGGTGGTGCAGAATTAATAATAACAGTTCTTGGAAGGTACCCGGCTGCCCCCTCGTAGCTGAAAGGTGCATTACATTTGTTGTTTAAAAGTTTTTATTTTTGTCTCTTTTAGAAAGTGACAAATAGTCAGCAGTAATGACTACAAACTGAAATGTATATTAAAAAATGATTCATAAATGACTCCTTGAATAGGTAGTAGGTTTAACTGAATAGGTAGTAGGTTTAACTGAATAGGTAGTAGGTTTAACTGAATAGGTAGTAGGTTTAACTGAATAGGTAGTGTTTTGGTTTCTGCATTAATCATGTTGAAGGGACGCTGAACCTTTTACATTTAAATTAGTAATAAGTCAAAGATTATTGGTGGACCTAAAACTGCTATGAGGAATGTATTAGTATCAGTGTTGGGTGTAACGCGTTACAAAAGTAACGGGGTTACAGTAATATATTACTTTTTGCTGTAACGAAGTAATGTAACGCATTACTAATGAAATGTGGGTAATATATTACCCGTTACAATGCTCAGTAACGCAGTTACAACACATTTTAACCCGAAATTAAATGGTGTTTTGTTTTTTAAGAATGTACTAACATAGCGAGACATTCCGACACCGACACATTGTGCGGGTAGATTAGTAAACCTGGTGTTTACCCTTCAGGCTTCGCGTCGAGATCTTCGGGGAAGTTGAACGTTATACAACCATTAAAAAAAGAGAACGTAGCGAAAAATACAAACAACAAATTGTGTCAGGTGCACGTGAACTGCTCCGCTGCGCGTGCATCATTTCCAAAGTGCTTCCACAGCAGTGACACACATCTGATCTGTGGATAATCATTTATACGAAAATGGTTAAAGCAACCATCACTAAACGACAGCAAAACAGCATCTACTGCAGACAGTAGCAACAGGTCAGATGCGGACATCACGTTACCCTCCGTTGTGGACACTAGCTTACTCCCGCCTGACTCGCCAGCCCCGGAGCAGCAGTCTTCGTAGCCCGAAACTACGCCGCCCCTCTGCGGCCCGCAGGTGCCAGGTATATCTAAACAACTACCCGTCTGTACAGTGGGGTAAGGCGGTCATTTTGCAGCTTGTGGTATAAAAATAGACAATGGCTAGAATATTCATGTGAAAATAGTACCATATTCTGACATGCCTGTAGAAATGTTGGGTCAAAAATAATGCATACAATATCACAGATGCCTTCACCACGAATGGCTACAAAAATATCTCATATCCCAAGCTTATTATCAACGAACTGATGTTGCAGCTGAAATGTTCTCCAGGTCACAAAGTCAGCCTCACATGATGATGTGATACCAGTTTTCAAGCACAGTAAATATTCTCTTCCCAGCGTATATGATGGGACCAAGGTGATGATGTAGTAGGCTACATGGTTTTAATAATACTTTTGCCTTTCAATGTTTGCCATTTCAAACCATGAGCATGGTTTAAATAATATTTGCCTTGATTTACAATATGTTAACCTTCATTATAGTCCTTAACAGCGGTCTGTACTGCTGTATTTACAACGTGTCACATGTTAAGAATTTACAATCAGAATCGAGTATTCAACTAAGCCCTGAAATACAAGTTGTTAGTAGCCTTAAGGGCCTACACAGTTGTTATGCTATACCACATTGCCCTTCACTGGATGCATAATGAGCTGCACTAAACTACATTTTAGCATTTAAAATACCTAGCTATTCTTTTGCGGTTATTTTGGTGAAAGTAACTAAAAAGTAACTAAAGTAGTGTAACTCATTACATTTCAGAGACAGTAATATTGTAATGTAACTTATTACTTTCAAAAGAGAGTAATAAGTAATATGTAATATATTACATTTTGGAAGTAACTTGCCCAACACTGATTAGTATAATTAATGGACAAATATTTGAGCGTTGAGACATATTGATAACTCCCTCCCTGAAATAATGAATGACAGAAGGATAGTAACACGTCAGGGTCCGACACAGGTTTTTTTCGATTCAATCTAAAAAAAAGTCTTGGTTTTCAGAATATAAAACTATTATTGTTAAATTCAGGGATGCAGTGCCTCCCTTTTTGAAGGCTTTTTTCTCAAAATAGTGTCTCGGCTCAATATTTAGATTTCAGAATCAATTAGGATATCATTGGAAAGCTAGTCATCTCATCCGTCCAACAGTACGTACAACTTAAAACGTGTTTCTGGGTTGAAGTGCCTGAGTTTGAAATAGCAGGTCATATTATGATTCGTTTTCTGAGAATCCTGTTGGTCTGTACAGAATGTTGCATTTGTGGAATTGGATTGAGGTCAGAAAGTGGAAGATTGGTTTATAAAGTAACAGATTTCAGTGTTAAATGAAGCATTTAACATGGCTTTATATTAGGAGAACATCAGCTCTGAAAACAGATTTGATTTCCTTCAGCAAAGCGGTTTTTCAAAGTGTGAGGCGCGACCTCCCCTGGGGGACGCCAGAGAGCTTCAGGGGAGGCGCAGCGTGAGAAAAAAAAAAACGAGAAATAGTGAAATCTAGCTTCAGCTAACTTTATGCGAGCGGCAACATGCTCCCCTGTCTGAATTATTATTTGACGGTTATTGCTGCTCCCGCTGTGCATAATCTGTGTAATAAGTAGCCAATAAAGCCCCATTTGAACCTTTGGATCAGGTTTTCCCCTTAAACTGTTCTCAGCCAAAGTAGTATTACTTTTGGCTCTAATAGCAGCGAAAAGGGTGAGTGATTTGTCTGCTCTCTCTGTGGCTCCGTCATGTCTCCGGATCCAAGGAGATGGCAGTTCAGCTATTTTACGCCCTAACACGGCTTCATGCCTAAGGTCATCACAAACTCTTTTAGGTCAAGGGTGATCACCTTGGATGGCTTCTTTCCCCCTCCTCACAGGTCGGAGGAAGAAGCCACGTCTCATCTCCTCTGTCCTGTGCGCGCGCTGTCCTGCTAGTGGCGCGCACGGCTGCCTTGCGCCGTTCTCAGCGCCTGTTTGTGCATTATAGAGAGCGCTTGATCGGGCAGCCTCTATCTGCACAATGGCTGTCACACTGGCTGTGTGAAGCTGTGTCACAGACATATGTCTCCTCTGGGGTGGATCCCCCGGAGAACATCAGTGCGCACTCCACCAGAGGAATGTCCTCCTCCACGGCTTTGCACGGAGGAAGGTCAGTGGAAGACATTTGCACTGCTGCATCTTGGTCTTCCCCCTGTTCATTTATTCAATTTTTTTTGAGGGATGTCTCCCATTCCTCTCTGACACACCCTGTACGGAGTGTCTTGTCAGAGTGAGTGACGTCAGGGATCCAGCTGTGCGCTCTCCTGCCTGTCTGCACGCAGAGAGCTGCTGTTCCCCCTCTTTTTGTCACTGGACAAAGTTTGACCTTCGTCTCTTCTTTTTCACAGCGGCAGGTATGTATTGTTCCCAGCCTTCGTCCCCTCATGGAAAATATTCATGTTACGCTATATTCCAGGGACTGTGATGCGCCATTCAAATGGCGCAATGGGCATGGGGTGTTATTGAGCAGGTGTGTCTGTGCTTCTAGTGCCGGGTGGACCCAGTGGCGCGCAGACTACATCATGCTTCGCCCTTAACCCAATAGCGATAGCCTTAGAGGGCGAAGCCATATACGAAATAGAACTGAAGTTACCTACTGTAACCCCAGCTTCTATGAGTATTGGCAAAGCCCTCTAAGTGCTGGGCCCCACAGGCTCCACGAATAGCTGAAGAAAAGTAATTTTTTATGGGAGCAGATTGTCGGCCCTCCTTCCTATTTATACCGGAAGGGAGCCCGAGGGCGGGGCCCACCTTGCGGGTGGGCGTGGACTAAAAGTGTTTCAGTGCTGCGCGGGTGCGCAGGGGATTACCCAATAGCGATAGCCTTTGAGGGCTACGCCAATACTCATAGAAGCTGGAGTTACAGTAGGTAACTTCAGTTCACTGGAGTCCAGCACCTCAGCACCCCCACTCAAAATACCTTCCCGCGCCTCTGCCGCCGTGTGGACGCTGCGTAACCCCTCCCCCGGCCCTGGCGCGAGGAAACGTGATTGGCTGTGATTTCATTTGAACGGGACGGCGCATTCGGACCCCAAGTAGACGGAAGGAATGAGGTATTTGTGGTCTACAATGACAGAAAAGAGACTGTCAAGTTTGGCTGTACTCAGCATTGAATCAAAACACACTAAGGCTGTTGATCTTAATACGTTTTTGAGGCGTTTTGCTGAACAAGATGGTAATCGCTGCATTCAGCTGTAATAGGCATGCCAACTTGATGCTCTGCTCAAGGATGACCATAGAGGTTGACTCGATGAGCATAAAAAACTGTTAAGCTGATGACCTCACGTGTCTAAATATTTTGTTTTCTTTGTGGGGTCTGCCCCCAAAAAACAGTTTTAAGTCCTGAGAAAGTCAAATAAGACGGTGTGTAAAACTACACTGCCCAGCCAAAAAAAAGTAACCACTTTGATTTAACTAGGCCAGTAGTTAAGGACTTTCCACTGGATAATAATACCCCTGCATTATAGCAACAACAACAATAATAACAATAATAATAGCTATAATAATTGGGAGGGGGGGCGCGGCTGTTCTTATGTTCTCTGAGGCGAGGCTCACCTTCCCACACTTTGAAAACCCCTGCTTTAGCATTCACAAAATGTGCTGTTTTATTTGCGGTTTGACTTTTTCTGAGTAAAGTAACAGGAAAGCACTGCAGGTGGAAACACTTGAGCAAAACACACTCCGTGCACGTGACTTTAGTGGCTGTGGTTGATGTGTGGTGAAAGAAGAGAAGACACTAAGGCAGGCAGCTGCAGAGACCTGCTGTATCTGGGTGGAGGCTGTGCTTAGTGAGGCCTACAGACCTGGTGACTCTGAAGGCCAAAATGCTTTGCAGGGTTTGCTAAATGGAAATTGAGGAAGTGAAAAGCTCGACCTTTAAACACTCTTTGTGTGTGTTATTTGTATTGTTGTCATGTGCCACTGTAGCTAATGAAGGGAACAACATGTCTTCAGTTGGAAAATGGGACTGCTAGTATCAAAAACACATTGAAAATGTTATTATTAAAGTTTAATTTTTTTTTATATCTTTTAGTTTATTCAGACACATACCTAACTACATATTCAGAGACTTAAATATACAGCACTTAATTGTCTTTTGCCTTCTTCACTTTGTTTTAATTTTTTATCTTTAGACAGATTTAGTAGCATAACCAGAGATATCCCATTTAACGTACATATACTATCATTTTGAATAAAGACACAAATGTATTCCTGTGGAAAAGGGGTGAACGTTTCCTTTATTTCAATTCAGTTGACCCAAAGTAACTGTATTGCCATATTTTATTTGGTTTATTTGTTTTGCAACTGATTGATATTTATTTTCCCTATTTATTTATCAGCATCATTTTAAATACAGTAAGAGTTAGAACTTCGTTAAGAGTGAGTTGTGAACTTGGAAAAAAAAGGGGGAGGGGTGGTAGGTTCAGGGTATTTGACATTTTCCTAAGTGAGATGATTATTTGGTTGGTAGCTTTTGAAACCAGCAATTCATACCAGTTGTCGGATTTCTATACTAACAGCATGCTGGGATGTAAGAAGCGTTGTGTGTTGGCGTGGGTTAGAGTTAACCTTTCATATTTGCGATGTTTGTCATGCGAGGGGGATTTAAATAGGCTTTTTGTGTACAATAAGTTGCAGTTTCATGTTCCATTATTAATTAGCTAAATCCAAAGAAACACAGAAAGATATGGAGGGGGTTTCCCCTCAGCCCGTATGTGGCTGTAAATGAAACGCCAAGTGTGGAGGCTCACCAACAATTTATTGTCCAGCACACAGCACTTCCCGGCACTTTAATGTAATTCAGCAACATTTACACTGATGGGAAACACGCTGCTTGATCGCACAGAATGAAAGGAAAATGTATGTCTGAACTGAAATGATAAGTTAGTACTTAAAGGATTGGTACATTACAAGTGTTTAATCAAATAATCACATTTTCTTTCCCATTAACCAGTCTTTAAACACTGCCAGAGCCCATACTAGGGATGGGAATTTGAAAGCAAATTTATAACGACCCGCAAAAAAACGGTTAACCGAATTTACAGATCCTATAAAAAATGTTAATAATAAATAAATGTTCAAATAAATATAGAAACCAAGTCGAATTTGTCCAATCTCTATTGAACGGGGGACCACTGTTTGAACAGTTGAGAGCTATAGGCCTACAGCTTTCATGCTTAAAACATAACAACATAACGGCACGAATACAATAACAAAGATATATAAAAAATCTGTATATATATATATATATATATATATATATATATATATATATATATATATATATACAGTGGGGCAAAAAAGTATTTAGTCAGCCACCAATTGTGCAAGTTCTCCCACTTAAAAAGATGAGAGAGGCCTGTAATTGTCATCCTAGGTATACCTCAGCTATGAGAGACAAAATGAGAAAAAAACAAATCAAGAAAATCACATTGTCTGATTTTTAAAGAATTTATTTGCAAATTATGGTGGAAAATAAGTATTTGGTCAATAGCAAAAGTTAATCTCAATACTTTGTTATCCTTTTTTGGCAATGACAGAGGTCAAACGTTTTCTGTAAGTCTTCACAAGGTTTTCACACACTGTTGCTGGTATTTTGGCCCATTCCTCCATACAGATCTCCTCTAGAGCAGTGATGTTTTGGGGCTGTTGCTGGGCAACACGGACTTTCAACTCCCTCCAAAGATTTTCTATGGGGTTGAGATCTGGAGACTGGCTAGGCCACTCCAGGACCTTTAAATGCTTCTTACGAAGCCACTCCTTCGTTGCCCGGGCGGTGTGTTTGGGATCATTGTCATGCTGAAAGACCCAGCCACGTTTCATCTTCAATGCCCTTGCTGATGGAAGGAGGTTGTCACTCAAAATCTCACGATACATGGCCCCATTCATTCTTTCCTTTACACGGATCAGTCGTCCTGGTCCATTTGCAGAAAAACCGCCCCAAAGCATGATGTTTCCACCCCCATGTTTCACAGTAGGTATGGTGTTCTTTGGATGCAACTCAGCATTCTTTCTCTTCCAAACATGTCTAGTTGAGTTTTTACCAAAAAGTTCTATTTTGGTTTCATCTGACCATATGACATTCTCCCAATCCTCTTCTGGATCATCTCAATGCTCTCTAGCAAACTTCAGACGGGCCTGGACATGTACTGGCTTAAGCAGGGGGACACGTCTGGCACGGCATGATTTGAGTCCCTGGCGGCGTAGTGTGTTACTGATGGTACCCTTTGTTACTTTGGTCCCAGCTCTCTGCAGGTCATTGACTAGGTCCCCCCGTGTGGTTCTGGGATTTTTGCTCACCGTTCTTGTGATCATTTTGACCCCACGGGGTTAGATCTTGCGTGGAGCCCCAGATCGAGGGAGATTATCAGTGGTCTTGTATGTCTTCCATTTTCTAATAATTGTTCCCACAGTTGATTTATTCACACCAAGCTGCTTACCTATTGCAGATTCAGTCTTCCCAGCCTGGTGCAGGTCTACAATTTTGTTTCTGTTGTCCTTTGACAGCTCTTTGGTCTTGGCCATAGTGGAGTTTGGAGTGTGAATGTTTAAGGTAGTGGAAAGGTGTGTTTTATACTGATAACGAGTTCAAACAGGTGCCATTAATACAGTTAACAAGTGGAGGACAGAAGAGGCTCTTAAAGAGCCTGTGACACGATTTTCCCCCATCATCCAAACCCATCAATTTGAGTAAATATTGTCCCCTTGAAAACCGTTACTGAACTGATTTTGGATATTTGTACTTTGATAACCATTCATCTGCCCTTCAATGTTGACAATTTCCTGGATCTTCTCGGGGATTCTTCAAGTCCCGCCAAATTATGGGTGACGTCAATGCGGGCACAGCGCTCCAGCTGCACCGTTCAGGATCCCAGCATCTGCATGTAAACGCACGATGGCGTACACAGCAGCAAGCTCAGACAGCGATGACAGTTTAATTTTGAACGTGTCTGAGAGCTCATATGAGGCTGAAGGATCGGTTTATTTTGTATCTGTTAGAAGTTTAGGAATTAGGTGCGTCAATATGGGCGATCATACGATCATGTAGCCAGTGGTGGACTGGGACTAAAAATCAGCCCGGGACTCTCGACCGGCCCACTTCGGTACCACTAGTAAATTGTCAACGGGGGGAGTGGGGGATGTGCTAGTGACTTATCCGACCGGCCCACTTCGGTACCGGCCCATCGGGATTCGTCCCGATGGCCAGTCCGCCACTGCACCCAGCCCAGCCCACGTAAACTGTCAACGGGGGGAGCCTCGCTGCGGGGAAACGGTGGACCTAGTGTCCCGATCGGAGTGGGAATAATAATAATAATAATAATAATAATAATAATCCGTGCATTTTATCCATTAATTTCCCCAACATTGTGGTAAAAAAAAACACACGTTTAATCCACGTTGGTGTACTACTACAACCAGTGGTGTAGTCGGGATGTTTAACTGGGTGGACGGGGTGGTGGGTGGACGGGAGACACTATGGACGCACTCGTGAACTGTCAACGGGGGGGGGGGGGCTTGGGGACCTCTGTGTCACCTGTCAGCGCAACTTACATGATGCCGTTTAGACAATATAATAATAAAGGGCGGTGCCGGCTGTCAGCGAACCGATCCGGCCTTTCTGCGCGACTATCACTCAAATGCGGGACATAGTCTCAATGTGTGGGACGCGGGACAAATAATAAAAATGCTGTGTGTGCAGTCCCGCACAGTGCGGGACACCTGGTCACCCTACACACACAGTTCTGCCCCTCACACACACACGCTTCAAATCAAGTTGCATAAATGCTTGAGCTACGTTTTTATTATAATTACTTTGAAATCTGCCTATTATGTTTTCGTCATTATTACAACAAACACACACTTGCAACTGATAACACTGGCAATGATTTTAGATGTATTAGACTATTAAAAAAAGAAATCATGCTTCAAATAAGTGGGGGTACGGCGTACTCCCGCGTCCAACGCCCACTACACCACTGACTGCAACTACAAAAAGCTAGGGTTTGTTTTCTCATCAGGAAATGCAGACCGGCTCAAACAAAAGATTTTTAAATCATCATCCTCACGATCATTTAATGTATCATATGTTCGCCGAATTGACATGAAAGCACTAATAAATGTAGTTTCATCCACTTGAGTTTACAAAAATAATCGATTTGTTTTTATATCACATCCGACGGGAGGAAATTCAGCAGCTCTCACTACCGATTTTTAATCCTAATTTAATCATCATCTTCACCACGATCATTTATGTTTATGTTCGCCGAATTGACATGAAAGCACTGACAAATATGAATATACTGTAGTCAACTTCATTAAAACGTTATTAATGTGCCTAAACTCAGTAATTCACCATTTCTACGCATGACAATACACTTTGTCCGTGTTTGGCTCTCTCGCCGCACAGTGAAGCGTTCCCGCATTGACGTCACTTGCGGCTTTCCCCAAAACCTCAAAATGAGTCGAAGGAATTTTCCCGCAATGTTCGAAATTATTGATATTTATCGGAACGGTATCGCTTTTTCTTTTTTAAACTGACGGTTCGAGATTACTAGTAGCCCACTATTTCATTGCACAACAGTTGTTGGGTTCGTGTCACAGGCTCTTTAAAGAAGAAGTTACAGGTCTGTGAGAGCCAGAAATCTTGTTTGTTTGTAGGTGACCAAATACTTATTTTCCACCATAATTTGCAAATAAATTCTTTAAAAATCAGACAATGTGATTTTCTGGATTTTTTTTTTTCTCATTTTGTCTCTCATAGTTGAGGTATACCTAGGATGAAAATTACAGGCCTCTCATCTTTTTAAGTGGGAGAACTTGCACAATTGGTGGCTGAATACTTTTTTGCCCCACTGTATATGTATATGTATATGTATATGTGTATATATATATATACTAAGGATGTAACGATACCAAAAACTCACGGTACGATAATATCGCGATAACAAGTCCAAGGTACGGTATTTATCGCGATATTGAATAATAAAGGTTACCAAAAAAAATTCATAAATTTATTTTTCAATAAAACATTTTTTTACTCGGAAAATGTTTTTTTATTACATAATAAATCTGATTTTTACAGCATTTTTGTAGGATAGCAGTATTTTAAAGTGTCAAAAACAAAGTGACAGTAACAGACTGGAACAAGAAAACCAGTGTTTTTGTACCTACCAGTAGGCCTACTACCAAACAAAGTAAGCATTTTCTTTGTGCCACTGCATCTCACAAATAAACAAGGACATTTAATAATCAGACCCTGCAATAAAAATAAATCAAGTTTCACTTTAGTTTTTCAAGTAACTCAACTCAAACTCACTAGTCACTCACTCAGCATCATCAGACAGGTTTTTAGGAATATGAGAATGTCCACATTTCCAGGTATTTATAAACTGGGATGTTTGGGCATTTACAATATCCCCTGCTCTGGAAAAAACTCTCTCGCTTGGTACTGATGTTGCTGGGACACCAGTGGTCGCGTTAACCGAATATTTTATTTAACAATGACGGAAAAATCTGAAAGCAGTCTGTCATTTTGACAGATTAGAACAAACTCGGAACGCAGCCAGGCTCTGGTGTTATGCCGTGTTATGCATGCCCTCCAAAAGGAAATTATATAGTTTCCAAACCGTACTTTGCCGTACAGATCAATACATGTCTGGGAGGTTTTGCTTTACGCGGTGCGCGTCCCGCGAGGTGCATGCACACACGGCATAACACCGCCCCCCCCCATTGACAGTTCACGAGCATGCTCTATCGTGAACTGTTCAGACCCGACGGGTAATAAGGGATTATGACGGATATTTTACGATCCTGTCTGTCAAAATGACGGACAGCGAAAAAGTCTAACGCCAGGCTTATTGACATGGCGAGATATAAATATATGGTTGGTACATGTCTCTAGGTGTGTAAATGTGGCCCTGTAAATACGATGTCCTTTTGTGTTATAGTGTTTTATTTTCATGTTGTAACCTACTTGCTGCCTTGTTGGACAGGTCTCTATTGAAAAAGAGATCGATGATCTCAATGGGACCACCTGGTTAAATAAAGGTTTAAAAAAAAAAATGTTTAAATGTTTTTTTTTTTTTTTTTTAAATCGCGGTAGATTTTGTCAGTCTCACGACGGTATTGGGAAGTTTATTTACCGCGATATTCGGTATATCGTTACATCCCTAATATATACACATTCATATTTTTATATATCTTTCTAATATATATACAGTATATATATATATATATATATATACACACACACAATCAACAGACACATTTAAACATATCAATCATCAATATGTACCAAATAACAGTCACTTCAGTAATGTAGAGAAATGTGCATTAGTGCAAGATTGTCCATAGCAGCTTAAAAAGTGTATGGGGCTGGATGTGAGTGTCTGAGTGAGTGGTGTTAAAGTCCATGTCCAGTGGGGGCAGGGGGGAGAGAGTTCAGTCTCCTGACAGCCTGGTGTAAAAAAGTGTTCTTTAGTTGGGTGGTGCTCGATCTCAGGCTGCGGAACCTCCTCCCTGAAGGCAGGAGGGTGAAGAGGCAGGTGGAGGAATGGGTGGGGTCACCAGCGATGCTGAGTGCTCTGCGGGGGATGTGGGTGTTGTATAGGTCCAGGAGTGATGGGAGTGAGGCCCCGATGATCCTCTCAGCTGTGTTCACAACGTGCTGCAGGGTCTTGCGGTTGGATGCTGTGCAGCTTCTGAACCACACCGTGATGCAGCTGCTGAGGATGCTCTCGATGGCGGCTCGGTAGAAGGAGAGCAAGATGGGGGAAGCTCCTGCTCTCTGAATGCGTTGCATAGGCTAGATTATTACAACAGAACAGAGATCAACAACATATAACAGGGCCTATGCACAGTATGCAGCTATTTTAAGACTCATTTTTGTTTAAGAGAATAAGCATGTCTACCTGCTCAGGGGAGAGGTGGGTGCGGAGGCCAGCTGTAGAGAAGACCCTCTCAGCTGGAACGGATGTTGCGGGTATAGCCAGGTATTCCTTCGCCAGGACACTGAGCTCGCTTATACATTCAGAGTTTGCGCTACAAAACACAGGTGTTTGTGTCGGGCATCCAGCGATGGATAAGATAAGATATTCAATGAATCCATTTGATAATATGTAATCAACTTAGGCACCCCTCCCATAAAAAAATTAACTCTTATTCCAATACCTGAATCATTTTGAATATTCGATTAATCATTCCCATCCCTAGCCCATACTGTGTTCCCTTTAGTGTTTACTTCCTGTCTGTCTTCTTCTGCTGTTCCCTTTAGTGTTTACTTCCTGTCTGTCTTCTTCTTCTGACATCCTGTGTCTCTTACCCTCTCCTTTTCTTGTGCTCTTTCTCTTTTCTTTTCTGGGGACAGTCTAGCTATCGTCAATCCACAGTTTGGTGCTCTTCACAAATATAATAATGAATATTCCAAAAGAATTCCATGATGTTTTCTGATGGAGGAAACTAATGTTTGTTTTCCACAGCTGACGTTAAACAGACCAGACTCCTTTATGTGGATATGACTGCACATCCTTGATCAGAGAGTCTTCTTTAGCAATGGTCTGCTAGACAAAAAGAACAGACCTCTGGAATGTTTTACATTCACCAATCAGCTTTGAGTATTCAACTAATCTGTGTAATACACTTATTATTATTCAATGGAAAGTAAATCTAATCCAAATTGCATTGACAATCTACACTTTTCCCACCTTTAATAGCAGTAACATACTTGTGATATGACTTGTTCAAAATGTAAGATGATATGAAGTTTGGAACAGGAGTTAGAACAAAGCACAAGCATAATTCAGTTTAAAAGGATGTACAGAAACACTTTTTGGAAAAATATGAGAATGAAGAAAGGTGATTGAAGATGAGAAATTATTGTATATGTATGTGTAAATGTATGTAGGAATAACTTGCATAATGATTTAAAGAACAATCATGGATCAAGTAAGGGGTGGGAATTAATAAGCATTTGCTTCCTCCTACTCCCTTTCGGACACATGATTTATTATTATTAATAAGAAGACTTTTTTTTTTTTTTTGTGTGGAATATACAAATATTACCATGAATGTGGATAAATACTGTATCTAACAATAAGGTATTCTGTTTTTCACATTTGTTATTTTTTATTTTTTATTTTTTAATCTGTTCGAAATAAAGACTGAAAGAAAGAAAGTCTCAGGTCAGGATATGGACTCATGCTAATCCTAACCCAGCCCCGAACACATCATTAGGCTCTGGGAACTGGTGTAGGACATTGTCAATAAGTGGTTCATTCAAATATGTGACTATGGAAACATAGAGCTAGGTGTAACATATTGGATCCAATGTTCAATATAATACTATTTTAACTAAATAAAGAGACAAAAAATATCCTTTCAACTGATGCTTCATTTGCAACCAATTGTTATTTTTCAGTGTTTGCTAAATAAATGAATACAAATAATAAGTTGTTTTCTGAGAATGCATGTCTCACCAGCAACAAACTGTGTGCAGAAGTTTTAAATCGGTCAATGATGTTCCACCACACAGACTTCTCATAGATTGCAAAATGTATTCCTTCTGCATCAAGAAGCAGAGAAGTGGTACTATGAAGAGGTCATTTGCACGTGCTGCTATGTGACTATTGCTCATGCACACATTGCAATGTGGATGCTGAAACAAAAAGCATAATTTCCTGCTCACTAGTGGAAAATGTACTTCCTGTTAGCTGTTTTAAGAGTTCAGTTGCTGTTGAACCAACCTGTTGGTTTTAACATGTTCCTTTCCTTCTCTCTCTGTGTCTCAGAGGTCCATCCATCACATAGAAGAAAGGACAGTCGTCCCCTCCTGCAACTCGTCCTTGTCTTCTCTCTTGAATCTTGAACCAGCAATGCCCCCTTCAGGCGAAAAGAGCAGCTGCCACAGCTCTGACGAGAGCGATGAGGAGGAGAGTGTGATGGAGACGCTGCGGGGGGGCAGAGGAGGAGGGTGGTATCAAGTGAGAGGAGGCTCTAACCCCCTCTCTTCCTCCTCTTCATCCTCTGGGTCTGCTCCTTTATCCCCACAGCCCCTGCCAGGGCAAACAGTCTGCTATAACCCCTCCCTTCCAGCAGAGACATGTACCAGTGCTGGAATACAACCTGCCCCCCCCAGCCCCACAGACACACACTGCTGCACCATAGGGACGAAGGTGGAGGGAGGGGGGGGCAGCCAGGAAGTGAACCTCCTCACATTGACTTTCGGCAGCCATGGGGAGGGGGAGGAAGAGAAATCCCATTTTGACTCGGTAGAAGTGGAGCCAGAGGTGGAGGCACAAGCTGCGGACAACAGGGAAGTTGCCATAGAAACTGTTTCCTGCCCTGGTGATGAAGATGAGGAGGAGGAGGAGGAGGATGAGCAGTCTGGGTATACGCGGCGGTGATGGTCCTGGGGTTTCCCAACAGGAAGTAACTGGGTTTCATTTATTTGTATAATTTCATAATGTGTTGGCAGCGGTGTAACTGCAGGTCAGGCAGCAGCAGACTCTGAGGCTGAGAGCAGCTTTCATCCCCTCCTCTGGGTTTTCCCTTTTTTTAATTCATTGTTTGAATCGGTCAGATGGCTTCAAGCAACCACAAAAAAATCCATAACAACAGCAATGTTTGTGCATGAGGCGCGTCTCTTGATAAAGCTTTGTGTAAACTGCAGTGCCTACTCTGCAGCTGAAAGGCAGAGGAGGCACTGCTCACCGTCACGAGTTGATATTTGTCCGTCTGTTATTTTAGTGCTGTCACGTTACAGATATATTGATGCCGCAAATGTTGGATCCTGTATCATGAGTTCACATTAGCTGTTTCCTTCCAGGGCATGAAGGGATTTCTCCCGTGGAACATTTGGTTGTGTATTTAATGCAAGATCCAAGCGTCAGTAGCAATGTGCTGAGGATCGCTGGTTGCTTCTGTTTGAAAGTGCTTCCTTTCTGCAGGGTGCCAAAAAAAGTCGCCATGTCACAACTTAAGTAAGAATCTTTCGACGTCAATGCCTTTCAATCAAAGAATGAGGAATTATTTTAAATGGAGGTTATTTTGTACATGTTGAGCTCATCCTCGCTGAGCTAAATAACAAATGAGAGAGAGAGACGGTTTTTCAAAACATTTCATCCATTGTATTGTACTCAAGATCAGTGATTGATGATGAGAACGTCTGAATCTAACTCGCACTGAGAACAACTTGTAAAAACGGCTAGATAGTATTTAGCAAAAAAAGGTCCACATGATGGTTACTGTATATCTTTGGGTTTTTGTTTTTTATGTATGCATTCTCTTTAGCTCTTAACTCTCAACCTGTAGCGACAATGAGACTAAAGATGACACTATTAAAGGGGCCCTATTCTGCTTTTTAGGGTTTTCCCTTTCCTGTAGTGTGTTATTAGTGTGTGGTGTGTTTGTGCACTTTAATGGTCTGCAAAGGCTACAATTGCGGTGAAAAGAGGTGCTGCAGCACAGGCAGTATGAGAAAGAGAAAGAGCTTTTTGAACATTAAAGCATGAAATACATACATGTCACAAATAAGAATCTGAAAAGAGCATAACGGGGCCTCTTTAATGCCGCTTTATCTAAATGAAAACAAATGGATCAATCAATTTAAAACAATTTGGAAAAAATTGTCAGGTGAATAATGAAAACAGCTGTTTTGCACACAATGGAATTTTCAGCATCTGTGAAACTCCAGTTAGTCAAACTGGTTCTCAGTGAGAGGACAGGAGAAATGATCACGTATTGACATCCTTTTCAATCCTGTGATTTGAGCAGGAATATGTTTCATCACGTGCCTGTTACATGTATGAACTCTGAGCCGGGCAGCTGATAATCATGTTTAGTTATGACCGGTGATATTTGTGAATGAATGGGACACACTAACAACTGTAAAATCTTGTTTTTATTTTGCCATATTTCCTTTTTCTGTACAAATACAGTCATATTAACATTGCGCTTGTTTTAAGTTACACATTGTGTTTAGGTGTTACATGAAAGTTATTGTATTTAAACACAAATAATCGAACAAATTCCATATGTTACATTCTTGTATTTTTATACTCACTGTGAAATCTTGCCCTATTCAAAAAAACGTATTAATGCTCAAACCTGTACATTTCACATAAATAAAGTCACAGTTTCAATAGCATGCCGAGCTTTCTTGTTTGTATTCTCCCAGTAAAAGGGTCATTTCTTCAGGAGAAAGATCAAAAAACGGACAAAAGAAAGTTCAAAGTAACTCCAGATCAGACAGCAGGTTCTGACTCCGGTGAGACAGAGCACTCACACTAACTGCATGATTAGAAGAGAACACTCAGGGAGGGACTTCTGGGGAAATAGAAACTCAGCTGTTCTCATGATAACACCGTGTATGTTTCCCAACCCCCTAAGCATACCCCCCTCCCTCCCATCTCTATATGTTGTGCTCTCTAACCCTAACAAGCCTTATCTGCCTTTACCTGCGAGCCATACGACGTCCATGGAGCACGATGAAGCTGTGGATGATGCTTCTGATTCTGCTGCTACACCTTGGTAATGCTCCCTGGATGAAAGGTGGGGAGGAATATATGGGGTTATAAATCGTGTGTGTGTGTGTGTGTGTGTGTGTGTGTGTGTGTGTGTGTGTGTGTGTGTGTGTGTGTGTGTGTGTGTGTGTGTGTGTGTGTGTGTGTGTGTGTGTGTGTGTGTGTGTGTGTGTGTGTGTGTGTGTGTGTGTGTGTGTGTGTGTGTGTGTGTGTGTGTGTGTGTGTGTGTGTGTGTGTGTGTGTGTGTGTGTGTGTGGGCAGTTCAATCTGAGCCTGCCTTACAAAGAGGAGACAGTGATCACCTACCTGCAGCCAGGTGTGGAGTACTGTGTGACCGTGACTTTTACTTTTGGTACTTTAAGTATATTTTGATGCTGATTTACTTTTCTATGTTTACTCAAGTTCAAGATCCTCCCACCTCTGCATATGTGTTCAGATTCAGATGCTATCTTTGAACAGGAAATCTTTGTGTTGTGTGTGCAGAATGTAGATTCAGCCCTGTTTGGTTAAAAGTGTCACTGTCCCTTTAAATCCGGGTTGATTTCCTGTCCTCCTGCAGTGGTGTGTGGGTCCCTCCCCGCTCCTTCCAAAGTCTCCATCTCCTCCCTCAACATGGAGCACACTCTCAGCTTCCTGCCGGGCCCCGGGACCCCCCCAGACGCCCGCTTCACTGTCCAGGTCCTCCGCCTCAGGTATTCAGTCGCTGGGCAACATAACGAGACAGTGAGACGGACTCAGCAACAATATACTCAAAACCAGTGGTGTAATGTAACTAATTACATTTACTCAAATACAGTACTTAAGTAGAAAATTAGGTACTTCAAATGATGCTACTTTATACTTTTACTCCACAACATTTTATTGTCAAATGTTGTACTCCACTTGACTTTTTTTAACATATTTAGTTAATTTGCAGATTGAGGTTTATAAAAAATATAAATAGACTACCCAGCAATGTATACAGTCATTCAATTAAACCCCACCCTCACCACGTACATCATTGAAGTGATGAACACATTAATGAACCAATAATATAATAATATATAATAATTACAAGTATTACAAAATATCGGGGCTAACTGCCTTTCTGCGTACAAAAATCATTTTTCTTTTGGTACTTAAAGTATATTTTGATACAAATACGTATATATATATTTTTTTACTCGGGTACAAATTTGAATGCACTTAGTACTCGGTGGAGAAACCCTTGTTGGACACACAGAGGTCAGACGCTTCTTGTTGGTCTCCAGGTTTGTGAACATCTCAGGAGGGATGTTGGTCCACTGCTCTCTGAAGATCCTCTCCAGATCCTTCAGGTGTTGAGGCTGATGCTTGGCCTCTGGAAGCTTCAGCTCCCTCCACAGATTTTCTATGGGATTAAGTTCCGGAGACTGGCTAGGCCCCTCCATCACCTGATTGTGCTTCTTCTTTAGCCACTCCTATGTTGCCTTGGCCGTTTGTTCAGGTGTATTGTCCTGCGGGAAGACCCTTCCATGACCCATTTTCAGTGTCTGAGGGAAGGATGTTATCGGCCAAGATTTCACGGTATGGTCCCGTACATCCTCTCCTCGATGCAGGGAAGTCCTCCTGTCCCCTTAGCAGAGAAACACCCCAAAGCATAATGTTTCCACCTCCATGCTGACGGTGGGGATGGTGTTCTGGGGTTATAGTCAGCATCTCTCTTCCTCCAAACACGGCGTGTCGAGTTGATGCCAAAGATCTCGATTTTGGTCTCATTTGACCACATCATCTTCTCCCAAGCCTTCTCTGAATCACTCAGATGTTCATTAGCAAATTTCAGACGGCCTCTCATGTCCTTCTTGAGCAGGGGGCCTTCAGGTGTTGCAGGATTTGATCCATCATGGTGTAGTGTGATACCAATAGTTTTCTTGGTGACTGTGCTCCCAGCTGCCTTGAGATCATTAACAAGTTCCTCCTGTCTAGTTCTTGGCTGATCCCTCACCTTTCTCATGATCATCATACCCCACGGGGCCAGATCTTGTGTGGAGCCCCAGACCGGGCGACTGATGCTCATTGTCTTTTTCTTCCATTTCCGAATAATCGCACCAACAGTTGTCTCCTTCTCATCAAGCTGCTTTCTGATGGTCTTGTAGCCAATCCCAGCCTGGTGCAGGTCTACAGTCTGGTCCCTGAGGTCCTTAGAGAGCTCTTTAGTCTGGCCCATGGTGTAGAGGTTGGAATCTGATTGATTGATTCTGTGGACAGGTGTCTTTTATACAGGTAACAAAGTTGATATTAGGAGTACTTTCTTAAAGGAAGAGGACTTATGTAACCGATCTGTGGGAGCCAGAATTCTTGTTTGTTGCTAGGGGATCAAATACTTACTTCACACAATTAAATGCAAATTAATGTATATCTCTTATATGATCTACATTTCTGGATATTCTTTTTGATATGTTGTCTCTCATTAGTCAAATAAACCTACCATTACAATTATAGACTGTTCATTTCTTGGTAAACTTATAAAATCGGCAAGGGATCAAATAATTATTTCCTCGACTGTATGTTGCCTTCAACCACTGCAGATGTTTAAGGTTGTGCTCATTTGCCCTTATATACAGATGGGTAGTTGAATCTACAGTAATGCATCATATTCAATCTAATCATGTCGGTAGCTTTGTTGCTGTCCTTTGTATTTTTTAAAGTAAACCTTTCTTGAGTTTCTGTTCTCAGCTTTGTGACAATGCTTTCTCCAGCTGATCTCTTTCAGCTGAATTTATCGCAAAGATTGAAACAGAAAGGTTTTGAACAATGTAGTGGAGTATAAAGTACAATATCTCCCTCAGGAACCTAAGTATTGAAGTTGTACTAAGTTTCATTCTACTATTGAATAAAAGTTTCGTTTTTGTTTCTTTTGAACCTTCCTAACTCTTTGACTAAGCACTTTCCTTTTTCAGTAACTGTGTACTTGTAGCAATAACATAACAAGTGTGAGTTCCATGTATCAGGATGACTCATGCAGTGTGTTATCTGTGCTCATTACTCATTACACAGTGCTGAAAGTAATGTTTTACGATTATACATTATCGGCCTCATCTTCGTGCTGCAGATAGCTATAACAAGCTTCCCCCTCTGGGGCCACTCATTTAAAAGAAGCCCGTTCGCCACTTGAGTTGTAAAAATGGCGACCATTTTCCAAGATGGCCGCCATTTCAAGCTAAGTGAAACACTATTTTACCACAGAGTTTGTCAAACACCAACTATAATATTATTTCCATGTTTAAAAGACATTCAATGTATTCTATTAAATCTAACATACTTTGTGAATATAATATATATATAAATAATCTATTATCTGCTGCACTATCTTTCTCTCCCTCTGGAGGAAGAGCCAGTGGAGACTGCTGGCAGCGTGCGCACAGCTGACGGCCGGACAGAAGTGTAACCTAACCCGAGCCTTCAAGGACAGCTATGAACAATACCAAGCCCGAGTCCAGGCCTTCACACCCAGCCAGACGTCCAACTGGACCGTTACGGGGGTGTTCCTGCCTCTGACAGACAGTGAGACACACTCACATTCATACTGAAGATTTAAATGTACACACAATCAAACAAAAAGTCCTGAGTTGTTCTGACTGCAAGGTAGACATACAGTATGATAACCTGATGGGTCCAGATAAAGATATGAAGTGCACATTAGCTTTCTATTTATTGGAAATGTAGTGTCCAACATGTGAATGCAGGACATCTTTGCTTCAGTATTTTTACTTTATGATTATTTGACCTGCCATGAATCTCCCAGCAGTAGACTGACAGTAAGTGAGGTTCATGTCTCCGCAGCAGTGCTGGGACCTCCGGATGTGTCTCTGTCCGGCTGTGGGAACTGTTTGCTTCTGCGGCTCGAAGCTCCTATAGCAATGGAGTTCAGTTCAACATACAGAGTCCACGTGCAAAGGACCAGGGATGGTGTACAGGTAAGAGGTGAACGTAGCCTCCGGGTCTAAAAATATCAATCTCCAAAAGATATCTCAATTGCTAGTTTAAAGTCTTGTTTTGCCCAATTTGGTAGAAAGACGATAAAGCAGCATATGCTAACGATATGGAGGTGTAGCAGTCTTTAATCTCTCCCCAGCTCCACCCGTTTGCCTAAATATGGTCTTCTGGTTCCTAATACCAAATGTAAGGTGTTTATATACCAAATTTAAGGCTTCAAAAAACCACAAACAAACAGGTAAAGTAACACTTTCTGCAACACAATACTATTTGCAGTGTTAGCAGGTAAAGCTTACTAAAATTAGATATCTCTATGTAATGCAAAAGGTGCAATGAGTAGGATTGTCCCAAAGACTTTGTTAATCCTCCTACAGTACGTAAATAATCTCTTTCACTAACCACTCCAGGAGAGGGCGGGACAAAATGGATGTCGCAGCGCAAAAAAACAAAACACATATATATACAGTATATATATGGTAACAGTGGTAACTGTAGAAGCGTCATTGAAATTTATAAACCACTGACAAGCCAAAGAAATCCCAGTTAATTGTTAGCCTGATGCCTGACACTATGGATTTTAATTTAACTATATATCAACGCTGATCATGTGTTCCCAGTGACATTATGTTATCGTCTGACTGACCATGCTATTTGGGCTGGTTGTAGATATTTCAAAAATCCCACTTTTGATGTGATTAGCGAATACCTAAGAATCTTTAGTAACCACCAGTCACATGAATGTTATCACCAAAAAGGGGCGGGCCATGACGTAGAAGAACAGTACCCTGATTTGTTGTTGTCGTGCAGCATCCAGATGTCTTGTTCACACGTTGTAGAGGACCCACACTAGACTGAGAGTTAGTTTCCTGTCACACAGGATATAGAATGTCGCTTCTCGCCCCCGAACGTGGCTTTGGTGGCAGATCTTCTTTTTTTTTTTGGGTCTACATGCATCTGCTTGTATATGCACAATACATATAGCATAGAATGAGCATTCAAAAGTAAAAAATAGTGCAAGGAGAAATAGACAATGGTGCAAGGGACACAGTAGTGAAAAGTCAAAGAATTGTTCTCTTTCTTCTTTAGTTTAATTCTATATGTAAAGATTCCCTTGCTTTTACTGCCAACAATGCTGGCTTACTTTTACGATTGATGAATAGTAATCTTGAAAGATGTTTTCAGAAAAAGTTGCCAGCATTTGCTAATTCTTATGCTACAGAGACTTTCAAAAATGTTCTTGATTGTCTTTATAAGCTGTATTATCAAATATGGTTTGCGGCTCCAGACAAACCTTAATTTGTGGCAAAGGGGGAAAAATGGATGTTTGATGGTAAAGGTTGCTAACTCCTGTTTTAGGAGGATGGCCCAAATAAAGCTAAAGTGCAAAAAAGCTAGCATATTAATCCAATCCCCTTTATTTCTATAGCACATTCAAAAACAACAGAGTTGAATAAAGTGCTGTACATCATCAATTGTATAAAAACATAGCATAAATACATAAAAACAGGACAGGACATGAAACAAATGTAAAACAGGAGACAATGAAACCAGATCAGAAGCCACAGAATGAAAAACTCTCCATGACTTAAAAACAATACAAAACACTAGTAAGATAAAAACGTGTCATACTTGGCCTGTAACTGCCAGGGAAAATAAATGGTTTTTTTAACGAGATTTAAAAACAGGCAGAGTTGGAGCAAGTCTAACCTGGAGGGGTTATCGTTCCATAATTTAGGAGCTGCAGCAGCAAAGGCTCTTTCTCCTCGCTGCTTCAACCTTGATTTAGGGACGACCAGAAGTAATCTGTCAGCCGACCTATCAACAGAGATTATGGATCATTTTGCCCCTGTGCCATGCATGTTTACACCTCTTATTTCAGGCTGCACGTGCTCAGATTATATGAAACTCAGAGTGCTATGAAAGGCCGTCAGGATAATGAGTGAGACAGTGTGCAGGCGTTTCTCTGGCTTGTGTTTTTCATCCTTTGTGGCTTCACCCATGTCTTCCTCACACAGGCTCATGTTTGTCTTTATTTAAGTCAAAACAACTAGTGAAGCAATTTATATGACATTCAGCAGGCATTTTTTATTTTCTTTCATCAAGCATATGACTAAAAACAACCAGTGGCCATACGGTAGAATCACAGATGAACTACTTGTTTTCACTCATCAGTGATTCAACCTGTTTTTGCTTCTTTGCATTTCCTGCACTAACAACTGGTGTGTGGCAGCTCTTTCTTGGGAAAAAAATACTTTGACACAGGAAGTGACGCACTGTATATAGGCTTTACCAAATCCACTGACACATGTCTGGAATTGTACTTCCCAGAAGTCTATAGTTACGATGAGCTTGTATAATTTTATTTGTACTGTTGTTTTTTTATAAGTATTTTTTTATGTCTTGTAAATCACAGTGTTGAGGAACAAGCGATCTAAGTTTTGCATACCTTACATAATCACACCGTAGGTGTATATGTTAAGGCAATACATCTTTGAATATTGAAATAATGAAACAGTGACAGCTGAATAGAAAAATAAGTAAAAAGCGCCACCTACAGAGACAGTTTTCTTTTAGTAACTCTTCCAACTGACAGAATAAATAGGCCACAAAATAACATAAACAGAAGAAAATGTACAAATCACAATTGAATACATTTCTTTGAATACAAAATGGTGGCAGCATATTTTTGCCATAAAACAATGAATATTTTCTTACAGTTTTTTTATATAAACTGAAACATGAGAACATACTTATCGTCTTTCTTTACAGTTAAGGTACATTAACAGTACTTGAGTACTTTCATTTCATTTATCTTTCAACTAAATTTGAGAAATATTTAGCATTTGACTCTCAAGCATGAGAATATTTTACAGCTATACTTACCACCTAACTAATGCATCCGGAAATAAATACTTTTATTAATCCCTCGTGGGGAAACAGTTTCTCTGCATTTGACCCATCCTAGTGTTAGGAGCAGTGGGCTGCCATTTTGAACGGCGCCCGGGGAGCAGTGTAGGGAACGGTGCCTTGCTCAGGGACACCTTGGTCTTGCCGGGATTTGAACTGGTGACCTTCCAGTTGCCAAGCCAAGTCCCTATCGACTTTGCCAACGCCGCCCAAACACTAGAGAGAGTTGGTTTGCCCCATGCTGCCTTTTTATTACTTAAGGTTATTCACCGAAACTACAATATTGTTTGTTTTTTTACAATATTTTATCTTGAAATGTTTGAACAATACTTTGAATCATTAACACACAATATGGTTATGTTTTACTTCAAAACTGATATATTGGATATATAAATCCTTGGCAATAACTGCAAGTTTCATAGGGGCCAGACTATATAAAATAAACATACTGTGGGCCGTCGTATAGCTCAGTTGGTAGTGCTGACGGCCCACCTACTGGGGCTTGGTCCCTAAGTGAAGGACCCAAGTTTGAATACGGGACCATGCGCTCTGACTCCCCCTTTTATAACTGTCACTCAAATAAAGGCACCCCAAAAAACCATACAGTACTTAAGTGAAGATGTTCCATCTCTAACTGTGTGTGTGTGTGTGTGTGTGTGTGTGTGTGTGTGTGTGTGTGTGTGTGTGTGTGTGTGTGTGTGTGTGTGTGTGTGTGTGTGTGTGTGTGTGTGTGTGTGTGTGTGTGTGTGTGTGTGTGTGTGTGTGTGTGTGTGTGTGTGTGTGTGTGTGTGTGTGTGTGTGTGTGTGTGTGTGTGTGTGTGTGTGTGTGTAGTTCAATCTGAGCCTGCCTTACAAAGAGGAGACAGTGATCACCTACCTGCAGCCAGGTGTGGAGTACTGTGTGACCGTCTCCATCTGGACCTCCTTCAACAAAAACGCCGTCTCCAGTGCTCCTCACTGTGCCTTCACCAGTCCCCCCCCCTCCAGGAGCTCATGTACGTAGCCTCATTCTCTCAAACAGACACACAATAGAACGGTACAGGTAATCCTCAAACCCAGAAAGGAGTTAGCGTGTTACTAACGTTTTTGGTTGGAATGCCTAGAATAAGGTCTGTGGTTAACACAAGCTGAAGAGATTTTAACATTTTGTTCTACATAAAATATGTCAGTAAACTTTCCACTGGTGAATGTCTGAAGCTTCTACTTGTCTTAAAAACGGCTGTTGCTAACAAGCGACTAAATAAACGTTTAACACGCAGAACATTAGCCGCCTTTAGCTCACCGATGATGCATACAACCATGATGATGTTCATTTATAGCACCGATGTCCCTCCCGCCACTTATTGGTCCCTGAGGAGGCCTCTGCTCAGGTGCTGTGGGCGTGTACAAACTGCTTGATTTACATCTCCCTTTCTCTCCTTTTAGTATTGTAACACCTCTAAAGGCCAGACAGGAAGTACTCACATCTGTTATGTTAGTAACATTAGTAACACTTCACTGTAAAAAGAACGTGTTATACACTCAAAAATATGAAACATTTATCTTTAATTAAATGTATTTGTCAACAGGTTCCACATATATGCATTAAGTTAAAAGATTACATTAAAACAATTATTAAGTTCATCTTACTTAATGAACTTGTTTAACAGTAACGCAATTGTCAAATATTACTGACCTTAAATAATACATACTCAGAGGCAACATATGTTATGCTAGTCCCTTCAACATCTTATTTGTAGTAGTAAAATAATATATTTGAGTTAAAAAATATCGAACATTATATTTTCATCCAATTTATTTTTTACTAATTACTTTAACATGTTTGTAGTTTGTCAACCGGTTCCACACAAAGTAATTTGTTTGTAAACACTAACATTTTGGTGCATTTACAATAAGTAAAAAAACATTCCTTGCAATTGCATGAAAAAAATATTTGAGTGCACTTCCAAAAAAATAAATAATCCAATCTCATCAACAGATCTGACACAAATTGGTAAAAGCGTCAACACATAAACCATCTGGAGGGAGAAACTGGGGAGGTGTCCTAGTTTGCAGAACAATAACATCAGACACAGGCCTCTGACTCTTGGAACAGCTAGGAAATTAGGGATACACAATGTATATTTTACTGCTTAAATTGTCTCTCAAAGAGTATAGGGTTTGTATGAATGAAAAGTCCTACATTCGAATACAAATCTTACATTATTACAATTTTATAAAAGTAACAGAAAAATACACTTAAGTACAAGAAGTAAAAATACTTGTGCAGAACCTTCAGAAACTGAACTTTATATCCTCAGATATGAGATCTATTAAAAGTGGGAAGTGAATGGTTTTGAATATGTGTTCCTCTCCAGTGTGTGTTACTACTGGTTAAAAGGCTGAAAGGGGAACTGAACTTGAGGGCTAACGGTTCCTCACAGAGATGTAAATGTGAAACACTTTGTAAATAAACACTTTATAGGCCCTGACACTCCAAACCAACATCAAACGTCTAGTTTCAACAGAGCTGACTGTGTTGCCTCTCATTACTGCCTCTTGGCCAAAAAGTCGCAACTGAACACATTAGAAAGACGACAGCTAACGATCAGTCTGTATTCGGCATTTAAAAATACAAAGTGAAGGCCTATCAAGTTTAATACATCTTGATAGGTGGCGGCTGGTGTAATTTTTTCTAGGTAGGGCTGTGCCACATGCAATCAATTTCAGCAAACATCCCAGTATGACTTAATGCAAAAAAAACCTGGATTTTTTTGTGTTAGTTTACCAGTCTTACATTTTAATGCCTCCATAAACAATTTAATCATTTGAGACTGAGGACTATGTAGAAAAACTTAAAAACAATGGCGTTAGCAATAATTGCATTCATATGTATGTATATATATGATGTATATAATATACATATATATATATATATATTACAGAACAACGGTATAATCAACAGTAATACAAAAAGCTGAAGATGTAACAAACGAATAATGATCATTCTTATTCTTAAAATCAATGTAGTCTACGTCTTTGACGTGCCTTTAAAAAGACCTGGCGGTCTTCAGGTGCTCCTCCAGCACAGAGTGAAGGGAGAAAACAAAATCCACCAATCCCCTGAAAATGCCAGGGTTAACTGAAGAGTCTGTCTCGTCATGCCCACGCAAAGCCAACTGAAAAGCCGCACAAAACGTCATTATTTTGGATAAAATGCCTGTTTTTATCGACCTCCTCATTGTGTTTCCTCACCGCAATCTTGTGGACGTCGTCCAGCTGCGTAGCAGTTGCTTACTTGGGGCGATAAAATAATCGCCCCTTCGGTAATAGTTTTGAGGACGCTGATTGGCTACATTTTATGACACACATTCATATTTTCAATCAGCAATTGGCTAACCTGCTACAGAGACCCGCCCTAGCACAGTACTTCAATCATACAGTGTTACTAGGAAAAGCGTAGATTTTGCACAAATTATTTTAAAATCATATTTTACACATATTTCTGGGTGCATTCCATATTTTAAACACAACAATATTGAAAATATATATAATTAATTAGTATTGTTATTAGTATTATTATTAATAATAATGTTTTTGTGTGTGGTTTAGGGAGGGCGGCGCCCTATCGCCCCCTATAGGCCAGCTGCAACTGCCTATATACTGTATAGGAGCTGTTCTCTTGGTACACCATTATTCAAAGCAGCATTTGCTGACCATTTTCACACCAGTCCCACTCACCACTTAGCTTTATTACAGACAGCCATGTGGTTGTTTAAATATCTAAGTATTATAATGAATAAATTAGATTAAAAATGACAACAGACTCTGTGTGGGGCCTCTTGATTTTAGTTGTAGTTTAGTTGTTCACGTCCGTTTCTCTTCCTGTGTGCTGATTCGCTTAAGCCAATCAGTGTGGTTTATTTTGCCGAGGAATCACAGCAGCGGCAAAAAGTGCTGTGGTGCTGGACACACCACAAAAACATGGCCGACAGACGTACGTAAACATATCCAAGTTGTTTGCAACATCTGTGGCTGTAAGGTTATTTCTCTAGGATTCTCAACTGAATGTGCTGAATTTGCTAAATGTTCGTGCAATTTTAAGGCTTCTAATCTTTCCACAGGTCATGTGATTAGTGATAAAAAATAAATCCCAAATTGGGATCAATAAAGTGTATTTTATATAACGAGAAGTGTACAATATTTAGAAGAGATATTCAGTGTGTGAGCGTGATACATGTTGCTGTTCTACCGTTCACAGATGTTGTGATTCTCGGCCTGCTGGCTGCAGTCTGTGTTCTGGGGCTGCTGCTCATTCTACTGCACTTCTACGGTCTGCAGGGATTTGAAGTACTGAGAAAATGCCTACCTACAACTCTGGTAACAGAACGATCCCATGTTCATCTTGGCTTTACATTTTTCACTCAAAAAAGTTCTAGAAGTGTATCGAGTGTCTTTTATGTGTTGTCCTCGGTGATCTAGATCTGTATGATGAATTGGTTTTCCATGTGTTGCAACTTTTTACTTCTACACCACTACAATTCAGAGGTTAATTGTATACTTCTACTCCACTACATTTATTTAATACCTTTAGTTACTTCGCAGAATTGTATTAATGTGAAATATAATCAACTCTTCAATCAGACTTTAGTTACACCTGGAGTAAATTCACAAGCTACCCTGCAGTATACAAAGTTACACCCCAGCACGTGCACTCCGCTCTGCATCAGCCAAACGGCTCGCTGCACCCGCACTGCGAGGGAGACCCAGGTTCCCATCAGCAGAAACACGTCCGTTTGCTATCCTGGCTCCAAAATGGTGGAATGAGCTCCCCATTGACATCAGGACAGCAGAAAGCTTACACATCTTCCGGCTCAGACTGAAAACTCATCTCTTTCGACTCCACTTTGAGCAGTAAAATGAAAAACAAAACATAAAAAAACAAAACAAAATAATAAGCACTTGTATACTAACCAAGCACTTACATACTAACAAAGTACTTATATATTAACAAAGGACTGGCTTGTCTACTGTCAAGCCTGTTGAATAGCACTTAAAATGGTTTGGCTCTATGTACTTATATGATTCTGACCCCTTCTTGGTCGAATGCACCTATTGTAAGTCGCTTTGGATAAAAGCGTCAGCTAAATGAAATGTAATGTAATTAAAACTAGCTGCACCTTTACTAGCTTTGATAACACTTTAATGATCAATAATTATAATCAAAACATATCATATACATTATAATTATCATCAATCAATCTGGAGATCTGGCATCAAAATATTCTTGAAGTATACCAAACGTACTCTTTTTTTAGGGGTGGGAGGGAAGTACTTTTACTTGTAACTTTTGTAGTTCTACTTTTACTTAAGTACAAGATCTGATTACTTCTCCCACCTGTATACAAACTGTGATGTCCCATAGGCTCATATTAACAGACGGTGGTATTGTGGTAATTGGTTGAGCCACATGAACAACCCTCCTGAGACTCTGGCACTGTGAGCAGCATGTAACTGTCTCTGTCTGTCTTATCTCCAGTCATACATCCTCCTGCCATGCCAGTGTGGCGGGGGTGTGCCCATTGAACAGTCAGCTCAGATGTCTGCTGTGCAGCACCTTAAAGAAGGCTCTGCTGACTGCCTCCTTACTGCACACAGGCTCCTGAGGAACGCCTCTGATGGGGGAGAGGAAATCCATGGAGAGGGCAGTGAAATCTAATGTGTAAAGGTGATATGTTGGGGAGGGACAGGACGTAGAGCATGTCTAGGTTGATGGGATTTAGCTAAATGTTTTTTAGAAAGGAAAAGTCTATATTCTACTATTACTGTGAGATGTTTTTGTAAATTGTTATAATCCTGTTTATATGCCAATATTTCTAATTTTCCTGGTGGATGAAGTTATGTCACTTGTATAACCCAGAGAATAACTATGGTGTAGGGACGATCGTGTTGCATGGAACTCCATCTGAGATCCAGTTGTGTAAAAAAGGGCACAAGAGATAGTTTATCATGCATTACTTTGAGTATTAATCCTGTAGTCTACACCTGTATTACTGTAAAGTAGTATCTTTGCTTTGCTTAATCCTGTTGTCTTCCTTATTATATTTTTCTCAAAAGTAGCTTTGTATCAACCATTACTGTGATTACAATAAAGAAATGATGAATGTCTACTGGATCCTGTTTTAAGTACAGCTAAAATCCCTGTGTGTACAAGGGAAATCGAATCTTATTGTATTCATATAGCCCAATATCACAAAACACATTTGTCCAAAGGGGCTTTACAGATCCTGTGGTATTGAGTCTTTCATGTCCAATCACAACATGGAAACATTACAGATGGGCATGGGCCCAAGCAAAAATAATAACGCTAGTTATCAGGAATGCTTTTTCCCCCACAAAATGTACTTCTACAATTGGTCTAGCCCCGCCCCTGTGTACAGTTGCACACGTCATGCTGACAGGGTTTGTGTTCCTTGAAGTCGCACGCGGTTCTGAGCAGGAAGGAGTTTCGTTTCCGCGGACTTCCCCGCCCCTTGTCAGTAAACGCAACCAGGAAATACGGCATTTAAAACGAGACTCTCTCACACACACACTCCTCTGCTGGACTACATTATACACTGACTGAAGAGTTTTTTTGGACAACATGTCAGCCGCTGTTTGCGTCTTTATCCTGTCAGCAGTGTGCGGACACACAGGTAACATCATTCATCTGTCAGCTGTCAATCATTCAGCTGAGGGCGCGCGGGTTGTTGCTTATGGTTATTACTCAAAGGGCTTTCAGCAGGAACTTTGAACCCAGTATCTCAAACATCTTAGAGCTGGCCTGTTATTATAAAAGTATTTAAAATAAGTATTTTATTGAATGATATCTATCATGAAGTATTTTCGTGTGTGTGTGTGTGTGTGTGTGTGTGTGTGTGTGTGTGTGTGTGTGTGTGTGTGTGTGTGTGTGTGTGTGTGTGTGTGTGTGTGTGTGTGTGTGTGTGTGTGTGTGTGTGTGTGTGTGTGTGTGTGTGTGTGTGTGTGTGTGTGTGTGTGTGTACTTATGTTAGTGTTACAAGGGAGAAACCAGGACAATGACCAGAAGTGGGGGAAGTACTCAGATCTTGTACTTAATTAAAAGTAATACAAGCACAATAAAAGTGTAGGAATACTCTGTTAAAAGTAAAGGTTCTGCAAAATGTCACTCAAATAAAAGTTAAAAAGTATCGGCATCCAAATATACTTAAAGCACCTAAAGTAGTCATTGTGCAGATTGGTCCATTTCAGAATAATATATTTGATATGTTTTATAATGATTGATCATGAAAGTGTTCTCAAAGCTGGTAAAGGTGCAGCTAGTTTGAATGACTTTGTATACTGCAGGGTAGCTTGTGAATTTACTCCAGGTGGAACTCAAGTCTGATTTAACACTTGATTATGTTTCACATCATTAATGAAATTCTGCTTACTTGAATACATGTAGGCCTAGTTACTTTACACCACTGACAATGATGATATACAGACAGCAGCTCAGTTAAAACATGTTTTGCTCCTTTTGATTGTATAGTGAAATGAAAAGCAAACTGTGATAATACTAACGGTGTACGTGTGGACTGTGCAGTGGTTTCAGGAGGCCTCAGCAGACCCACTAAGGTCCGCCTGACCTCTCAGGACATGAACCTGGTCCTGAGCTGGGACTCGCCTGCTGGACCAGCCGGCCTGCTCTACACAGCGGAGTACAAGTGAGTCAGCCGCAGGGGGGTTAAGTAACTTAGTACATTTACTCAGTTACTGTACTGAAGTACAATTTTAAAGGGACTTTATTTGAGTATTTACATTTTTGCTACTTTGTCTTTTTTACCAGGTAAATGATGTACTTTGACTCCACTACATGTATTTAGTACCCTGCACATTTGGATCTTATATTAACAATTATTAGATGCCATATTTTTCTATAAAATATCAGAAAAATAAATTGTCACAAAATATAGTGGTGGAATGTAAAGTGTATTTACTATAGTATCGTACTTAAGTACAATTTGTAGGTACTTATTCTACTGAGTATTTTTATTTGACAGTACTTTATACTTGTACTCCACTACATGTATCCGACAGCTTAAGTTACTTACATGATTCTGTTTTCTTCAAGTTTGTATCTTGTTGGTCGAATGCGTCAGCTAAATGAAATGTAATGTTACTTGTAATTTAAGAGTCAGATTATTAGCTAATAACAAATTGAAATCAACTCATACAGTAAATTACATGTTATAATAGGTTGGATGCCGTTTGATGCTTATACTTTTGTACTTTTATTCCAGTAAGATTTTGAATGCAGGACTTTTACTTGTAGCAGAGTATTTCTAATATGTAGTATTGCTACTTTTACTTAATAAGTACTTATTCCACCACTGCAAAAACATGACATCACAAATTCTCAGTGCAAGAGACAAGGTGGTTTAAACTTTTAAATACATACAAAACTTCTTGATTCCTCATTTCAGATTTTCACTTCTTATGAAACTGAGGGTCACTCAGCGGCACCCAGAGCTGGAGAAATATCCAGGGATGAGGGTCAGCATTTAATACATTTTAGAGAAATCAACTTCTTTTACTGTTTAATCTCTGGATTTGGAGAGCTGCATAAGGTATGTGAATGCTGGATTCAAACAACTGAGGCGTGATCAAGTTTGAGTTAGTCCATCAATACTTGGATTCCCATTATTCTAACAAAAACACTGCAGCTGTTGGTCAGGTAAATGTTATGTGCATTTGAACACTGTCTGTATCTGCTCCCTCTTTCATGCTGGTGTGTTTCTCTGTTGTGATCAGACAAGCAAAACAAAATGTTCATGTTTCATGCTGATTCATTGTTAGATGTTCTGGGTGTCAGCCAATTCATCTTAATCGTAGGCAAAGTATTTGTTTTGGAAAATTGGTGAATGTGGTGTGAGAGGTGGCTGGATTGATAATATCAGTTTTGTTTGTTTGGACTGAGGCTCTAACAGACAGATTGTATCAGGAGCATCATTTAACTGACAAACCCACAAAGCAAACACCACTTGCTGCACCCCCACCACTCCCCCTTCCCCCCCAACCATACCTGCTCCACAGAGAAACTGTGACCATGAGCCCTCCCTTTTATATCAACAACAACATGAGCGCTGTTGCACTAAAGTACCGTTTCTTCTCGGAAAGAGGACGCTGAGTATACACAGCTCACTGTTGACAAAATCTGAGCTACATTAACCTGGCTGTTCACTGTGCATGTGTGAGGGAGGGATATATAACCTGGCCTGGGGAGTAACATAATACATGTGATGGAATATGTGATCAGTATACAAAAAACTGTAATACCTTATAGTGACATCAAAAAGACGTAATCAGATAACTGGGGATTAATAGCAGGATTACAATGTTACTAATAAATACAGTTTCAAACTCATACACACAAAAGAGAAATCAAATCTGAGCTGACGGAAAATGCTCCATTTTAGTAATACACACAGTTAAGCTCACACACACTATTCAATTAACATATAGATTCACCTGCTGAATTAAAACAACAAATGAAGCAAAGAAAGTGAAAACCATAAAACAGATTCAGGCAGTAGGCCTATAGATTCACACTTAAAGTATTATCCTACTGAACAGTACAGCTCACATAGAAGAGATAACATCTGATCATTTTACAACAAACACTGTGTTCTTTTTGGATTACTAACACTGTCATCCTGCCAGTAATCCCCAATATTTAAAATTGTAATTTGATTACGTCTTTTTAATGTAACTGTACGGGAATACAGTTCCTTTTGTTTGTTGTTAAAGGATCTTAATGTAATCTCCGATTCCTGTTAAAAATTAGATTTTTCTGAAATGTTGTTATATTTTGTCTATCATTTAAAAAATGAGGATGTATTAATAGGTATGTATTAAATTACATTATATGTTTGTCTGAATGTATAGTTTCTTAATACTTAGGTGGGAAAATCTGACTGTAAGTCATGTATGTATGACTATAATATATACAGTCTATGGTCACAGCCCAACATAGTAATCACTGCCCAAACCACAACCTGTGAGTCTGAAAAGTGAAGCCAAAGCAGAAATGCCTTAAACCTGCATTTTCCTCTAATATCCAGCAGGGGGCAAAAAACCCTACTACTGACTTGATTTAATACCTCTGTAAACATATTGTAGGGGTTCAATCTTCTTTCAAGTCTCCTTCACTACAGCTTTATGTTGATTATGTTAATCATCGTCCCCTTTAGAGTAAAACAGACGGTAAAACAGTGTAGGCCTATCATGCTTTAAGCTGCAATCACATAATACACGGTAAAACGACACAGGCCGCGGCCCCACGAGGACGCATACGGCTATGGGCTAAACGCATAGGATTAACACAAACGCAATCGCAAAAAAGCTTCCGTCCACACGCAATTTTCACCGGATAGTGTCTGTCCACACGAGACAGCTCCGTTTAGCTCCAACCGCTGGAGAAGCTGCAGTACATGAGCCTGTACGTGGCGCTGTAACTTCCTCCACAAAAGCAGAGAAGAAGCATGGTTGTCATGGTTGCCCTTCTGTTTATTCTCCGCGGTGGGAGCCGAGGGAACCGGGCAGAGTTTTTCGCCAGTCAACGTGTATTAAAGTTTAAATCTACAGGACAAAATTATAAAACTGCCGGTCAAAGGTCTTCTTTGTTATTTATTGAGCTTTAAAACAAATGAATAACGAATCTATATAATATAATAATAAAATACATGGAGCCTCTCTTTTTCCTCCCTCTCTTCGGACAGCGTCAGTGTCTGTCTCATGCAGCAGCTGATCCAGTAATGAGTGACCCGGCCGACAGTAAAAATAAATATATTTATAACTAGTTTAGGTAGTTTGAGAGGTAATTAAAATAGCTAAGGGTGATGATCTGACTTGAAGTTTGTGTTTTGCTTGTGTTCACTGCTGCATCACAGCGGGAGGAGCTGCAGCTGGGCAGAGCTGCGTGTCTCCGTCCTGTCAGATTAGACTTCACTCGCGTTTATGTCCATATCGAGAGAAAGATAAATAATCTGAATTCAGTGTGCAGTTTACTTTGACGCGGGGGTGAGCAGCAGAGGTGGGGAGAGGCGTGGCTATTGCCTCTGTAACGGGTCACAACCGTAAGCGACCTGTTATCGATCAGGAAACACAGCGAAGGATCTAGGTGTCTTTTCTGGCGTTTATTCTGAGAAAAAAACACAATATTCTCTTTAAATCCACGCTGCACATCCTCCACAGCACTCACTTCAATGTCTTCTTTAGTATTTATAGATTAAGAAATGAACAAGAAAATCTTATCAAGTAATCACACAAAAATACAAACACAAACATACCTGAGAACAAAACACAATATCCTCCTTAAATCCACGCTGCACATCTTTACAAAAGAAAAGAAAGGAAGGGTTAACATGTAAACAAAGAAAATGATGCAGATCGCGTCTAATTCCCGCCAAAACCACACCACAGATATCACAGAAAAAAATACAATTTCCTACAGGGATAACCAAACAAAAACGGGTCAACAAGGTACCCAAATTAACACTCAACAACACACATCAGTTCCATCAACTCAAACAACCGGTCCATCACACAAAACCGCAGTGATTTGTAACACCTCTCCAGTATTTCCCCTAGGTTTACTGCCTTGGCAGGGTGCTGCTCGAAAACAAATGTCGGGGCGCCCACATTTTTGTTATCCTCTGGAGCAGAGAGGAGCTGTGAATTATTGTTATCGATATCGTACAGTAACAAATGTATTTGGACATTAAAAAGTAATACAGTACAGTGTTACACTATACTGTATTACTTTAATTTAAACTGTATTCCCTTCTTATCATGTTGTCTACACTTCTTCCTTTCATTGATACATTTAAATCACTTGACTATAACATACCTGCTGCAACCCTGTGCTGCTGCTGCTTCTCTCTGCCTCATCCTCTATTGCTGGAGGCAGCTCCACCTCATCTGATCTCTGATATGAAAGCAATCGTGTTATGATCATATTGAGCTATTGGTGTTAGTGTAACATTAAACAAGCAGTCTACTTGTCATACATTGCTGACGATACATTTTAAGTGGCAATTTGTTGAGTCACTGCCGCTAAATGCCGGTAGCCTCAAGCTAGCAAGTCCTGCATTAGCCTCACATCAACAGGTGTAGACAGAACATCCAATTATCCTGAGCTAATTTACTGAATAAACCAACTCACATCTCAATACTGTAGTTCAAAACCGGGTTACCTGCTCCATCTGTGAGCTATTTTTAGAATGCGCACGCTACGTTCGTTGTCGCGTTCGCGCGTCCACCTGGGCAGGCTGTGTGTGTCCTTCTCCCGTGACGATAACGGCTTGCGGTTAAAAAATAATAATAAACGAATTTGAAACTTGGGGGGGACACAAACGGGCAGACAGCAGAGCTCGTGCCAATAAAGCAGATTTGTTTGACTTTTTTACACTTTGTTGTTCTCCTCCTTTCCTCCGCTCTTGTCTCTGATTGTGAGCGCGAGTGTGTGCATTCGTGTGTGTGTGTGTGTGTGTGTGTGAGCCCCGCCCTTCAGAAACAGAGCGGAGGGAGAATGTGAATACGCAAAGCAGTGTACACTGAAACATGAACACATTGGATAAATAACATGGCGTTTAGTTTATTTAATAAAAGAGCACATGTTCAATGGGAAAAGTGACCGTAGATAGATGACTTCAGTTGAAATTTGGTGCTATATATATATATTTTTTAAATAAAAAACAAAATAAAAACACCTTGAATTTCAGGCAGGGCGCGGGGCTCCGTTGGCAGGGCGCAGCGCCCCGCCAAGACAATGGTAGGGGAAACACTGCCTCTCCCAGCACAGCTTACCCTCCGCAGCACTCACTTCAATGTGAGGGGAAAGCGGAAATGACATACAGGAAATAGAAAAAGATGTGCAACGGGAAAGTGTTCCCACCAGAAACATAACTCAAAAACATCAAAAGTAAACAATCTCATAAAAATAAAAATTCACAACCCATTATAAATCGTAATTTATAACTATATTTATGTCTACACATTTTTAACTCCGTTACACCCACCCCCACTGAATTTTACTGAATATGAGCATAGACTACATAATAGTCACCTGTCATTACACCACATCACAGAATAAACAACACCGAGGGGTTTTACATAAAACAAACCAACATGAAATGTATCCCTTTAGGATGAAGCTGTATGAGAGCAGCGCGTATCTCTCAACCCAGCAACTGGTAACAGAGTGCCTTATACACCCCCACTAAAACCCCTACACATAGTGTAGTACAGCTCATCACAAAAGAAAAGAAAATCAGCAGAGTGTAACATCAAAGTCAATATCTCGGAAAACAAACAAAAATAGAAATAAACACATATTACTGTCCAAGACCCTTAAACAGTAAAACATTCACATTCAACATCAAGACTCCCACCGGCTGCACTAGGAGACACTCCACCACCCTGAGATTCGGACTCTTCATTTACCCTCACGAGGACAGCCTCTGAAGTCGACAAATCTGTAACAGGCTCGGATGAAGCAAGTTCAGATGTTTCACTAACGTCTGATCCGTCTCCAACAGGGAGAAAACTAACCAGCATCAACAGGTTCCTGTGGATAACTTTCTCCTGACCACTGACCGTGTCACGGATCCTGAATGTATGTGTCCCTTTGTTCATGTCCATGACAGTGTAGATAGTAGAGTCCCATCTGTCAGCAAGCTTCTTCTTGCCTCTGTCTCTCCTGTTGGCCATTAACACCCTGTCACCAACATCAATGGTAGAGCCTTTCAATTTCCTGTTGTACAACTGTGCATGTCTGCGCTGCTCCTTTCCAGCATGAGCCTGAGCGACCTCCATTGCTTCTTTCAGGTCAACAGCAAGACAGGCTACATATTTGTCATAACTCATCACAGCAGAGTCATGGAAGACTGTACTAAAAAGGACATCAACAGGTAGGCGAGGGACACGGCCAAACATGAGGTAGAAAGGCGCATATCCCGTTGTCTCGTGGGCTGTACAGTTGTACATGAATGTTAGGGTCTGTAACCGTCTTGGCCAGTCACTTTTCTCCTCAGGCGGCAATGCACGAATCATACCACCAAGGGTGCGGTTGAAACGTTCCACACTCCCATTTCCCATGGGGTGGTAGGGGGTTGTGTGTGACTTTCTGATGCCAGACACTCTGAGAAGCTCACTTATGAGATGACTCTCAAAGTTAGCACCTTGATCACTATGGATCCTCTCAGGAAATCCATACACACAGAAGTACCGATCCCAAAGCAGTTTCGCGACTTGTTTAGCTGTTTAGTCCCTACAGGGAAATGCCTGAGCCATCTTTATGAAATGGTCTGTTATTACTAGAACATCGATGGACTTGTTCTTGGAGTCTTCAGCTGACCAAAAGTCTATACAGACTAGTTCCAGCGGCCTTGTAGATGTTATACTCTCCAAAGGGGCTCTCCCATCAGGCTCAGCTGTCTTACTCACTATGCATCTCTGACAATGACGCACATAATCTCTCACGTCTCTGTCCAAACTTTGCCAAAAGAACCTCTATCGTGTTAAACTAAGAGTTCTGGACTGGGCTTGGTGTCCGGCTCGGTCATGGACCCCTTGCAAAACGATTGTCTTGAGTGAATCAGGAACAACATACTGGAAACGTTTGGCTTTCGTCTTGTGGTCTCTCGAAACTCTGTACAAAACACCATCATTGACAACTAATTTGTCCCAGTGTTTGAGGCACTTTGTGACAGTAACAGGCTCTCTGAACTTCTCTCTCCTTGAAGGTCTCCGACGCCTCTCCACATAGAATCCTCTCTCGTGTCTTGTTCTATCATCGAGTTGCTTGTCTCGAAGATCTTTCTCTGTGTAGGATGGCAGGGTACCCGAGCAAGGTGGAACCAACTGAGGTAAGTGTTGCAACATCTCAACAGCACGGACTCTCGGACCAGAATCCCATTCAATATGCGACTGCAGCACCGCTGCAACATCTTCCATCACAACAGACTAAGCCTGTACCTGAACTGGTGTGCACGTGGACTGAGGACTGCAGCTCCCTTGACGGTGTGAATCGTGACCACAAGATGACTTGAATGCATCTCGGACCAAAACACATGATACTTTAGAAACTTTGTTGAGAAGACCATCATAAGCATCCACAAGTAGTCTGTGTCCAACACTCTCTCTGACAAAGGGCACACGGCTACAGATACAGATGTAGCGATTCATTTCAGACAGTTTGAAACGCGAGGGCCGTGATTGGTACGTGATCTGCCCTCGCTCAAGGGAAAACCTCCAGTTTGACTTGAGACCGCCCCCGTGATAGATAAATGTAATTATAATGAAGCCAGCTGCAATGGATCATTGATCCACCAGGGGGTGCAGTGGGGTTCCACACTGGAGCTCATGCGAAATAAAGTCAGATACAGTACGCTGGATGTACAGCGGAACTTTGTTAAGATCCATATGTCACGGATATCATACTCTGTGCTAAATAAGAGACATGTAATCATTTACAAAACATCACCATGTTGTTATTTAACAAAATAATGTTGTTTAGTCGAAAAAAACGAACAGGAGGAAATGCAGCCCGGCTCTCGATTTTTAATCCTGATTTAACACTAGAACCGCCAGAGGTCGCTGTATACCTAAAACCGCCAACGGGTAAAGTTTACCCGCTATTGATTTCCAAGGTACAATGTACCATACAGAACAGTGAGTTTTGATCGCACAGGGATGATATGTATACCAATATAATCTGTGGACTTTCAGTTTTTCATATTATATAGTTTGTACAGATAGCATGAAGTATAAAATATAGCTACAGTGCTGATTTAAATGCTTGGTGTTAGACTTGTGTTTTGTTTAGGTATATATCTCTATCTCTCTCTCTATCTATCTATAACTATCTATCTGTCTATCTCTCTATCTATATATCTATATATATATATATCCATCTATCTATCTATCTCTCTCTCTCTCTATCTATAGGAACAGCAGTAGACAAAAGGTGTTGCTATAGCAACACGTCATGTTTATGTTTACGCGCGAAATCAACAGCGCGAGGATCGCTGCATATTCTATGGTAGAAATATCTATCTTCTGATAGCCTTCTACTCATAAAAAAACAACATGACAATAATATAAATTAATATAATAATGTATTTGTTATATAATTGAACAACAGATAACACAGAACGTATACAAATAACAAAAAATATCAGAGAAGAAGAACAATAAGAACAAACACATCGATAACAACGCTTCACAAACACTCAAACACAATTGTTGCAAACACTGAGCACCTTGGCTGTGCATTTGCCACACACAGCATCCCCACACTTGACACATTTGCAGAACGTTTTATTCTGCGTGCAGTGCGCCTTCACCATGCAGGTCATTCTCCTGCGCTCTTCTGCACCAGCACCGCTGAAGGGCAGGTCCGCAAGTGGTGGCGCTTTTGATGCCATCCACTCAGCGCGCAGCTCGTGTGCCAGCTGGAGCATGAAGTCCCTTCTCGGTATGTTCTCCTGGCTCATGCAGCTCCTGTACAGCACCCAGGCATTGATGGCAGCGAGATCCAGCAAATTATAAAAGACAGCAACGGGCCATCTACGCATGCCACCTGAGGGAAACATAGGATTTAGTAAAAACAATTGACCAATGCAGTGTTTTCTATAGGCCTAAAATAATAATAATAATAATAATAATAACAATAATAGCCTACCTCTCACCGAATATTGGCGAGCCATTTGATCGAGCACGTCAACCCCCACTTTTGAGTGGTTGTAGTATTCCACAGTCTCTGGCTTTTTCTTTCTTTCTGTGGAGATGGCCACATGCTGGTGTTGCGTGCTGAATATTGTCACGTTTCTCCTCGGCTTGCACTGGTAGACTGAGAGCATCTTGGTGCTGAACAGCTCAGATCTCCCTTGCACAGAGGGTGGGAGCTCCCGCTTTTTGCGCTTGATGGTTCCCACTAGCCTGGTATTTTTCGCGAGAAGCGCTTTGGCGAGAGGGAGGGAGGTAAAGAAATTGTCTGTGGTTATATTTCTTCCCTTACCAACAAAGGGCTCCACCAGCCTCAGCACCACGTTCTCTCCTAGCCGTTGTGTTGCTGGCCTGCTGGCATCTTTTCCCAGGTAAGGGAAGCCATTCAGCATGTATTTGCTGTCAACGTCAGCTGCCAGCCAAAACTTGATGCCAAATTTGTCCGGCTTGTTGGGCATGTACTGTGTGAATGGACATCTTGATTTGGTCGGGAATAGCTGTTCATCCACAGTGATGTCGGACCCTGGCCTGTAGGACGCGATTGAATTTTCGACAAAACGATACCACACCTTCCTCACGTGCGTAAACTTGTCGGTGGTCAACCGGCACCGGCGGGTCTCCTTTTTATCAAAGCGCAGGTAGCGCATGATTTCCCGAAACCTGTTCCTCGACAGTGTTGCGTTGAAGAACGCGTTGCCCCACTGCTCGCACCAGAAACTCTCCATCTCAATGTTCTTCCCACAATATGCACCTCTCACATAAAGAAGCGCAATAAAGGCCTTCAGCTCCATAATAGAGACATCCCAGGTGGCTCTGTCTATCCGCGCTTCAGCAATTGTGCAATCACGGATTTCCTCCAACATTACATTATCACACAGACACATAAATGCTGTGAGTTTGTCAGTAATGTTGTGACGTGCGTGTGGTGTGGGGCCAGCAGACTCCGTGAGGATGTTCTGTATCTGCCGTCTCCCTGCGCCTCCGCAAGGCTCCATTACCGTCCACACTGTGCCATCTTTCCCGATCTCTTGGGGTGGTGAAGGCTCAGTGGCACACACTAAATAGGAGAGAGGAAAACACTACTTTAGACTAAAGTATATTTCATAAATGTTTATTTGATAATATTACATCCTCGAAAGGCAATGAAAAGATCATTTGTAAAAAGAAAAGGCATTATCTATATGCCTTGATATCTTATAGCCTACGATTTGTAGAAAAGTAGGAAATAAAAAGCAAGAATCATCATACCTTCTGCATGGGCTGCTACAGTAGGCCCATCTGCAAGCGGGGGATCAGGATGGGAAGGCCTCCCGTTCCGCGGAGGCTCAGGATCGCTGTCAGATGATCCATCAGAGGCAGAACAAACCCAGGACACATCACTCAGTCCTGATACTTCCCCACCATCAGACTCTGCTTCGCTCAGACGGTTTAGCAACGCTAGTGCCTCCTGTACGTTCATGAGTCTCTTTCTTTTGTCCATTTTGGAAATATAACCGGCTCTCTCTATCTATCTATCTCTCTCTCTCTCTATCTATCTATCTATCTATCTATCTATTAATCTATATATCTATCTATCTCTCTATCTCTCTATCAATATATCTATCTATCTCTCTCTCAATCTATCTATCTCTCAATCTCTCTCTCTATCTACAGCAGTAGACAAAAGGCATTGCTATAGCAACACGTCAAGTTTATGTTTACGCGCAAAATCAATAGCGCGAGGAGCGCTGCATTTCTATGAGGTAAATATTACCCGCTGGCGGAAATAGGTATTAATAGCCATTTTTTTTGAGATTTTTTCAATCTGACTTCATATTGACAATTTTTAACAACACAGGGTGTTACATAACACACTTTCAGGAAAAGTCACGGACTGGGAGACGTTAATATTTTTATTGAAAAAAGTTACATATAATAAAAAAACAGCTGCGGGTAAAATGTACCCGTTGGCGGTTCTAGTGTTAATCATCATCTTCACCACGATCATTTATGTTTATGTTCGCCGAATTGACATGAAATCACTGACACATATGAATATACTGTATTCAACTTCATTAAAACGTTATGAATGTGCCTAAACTCAGTAATTCACTAAAAATATTTATATTTTAATGGACCCTCGTCGGCAGATCAGGATCCCAAAGCGTGGCGGAGGGATCCTGATCTGCATGACGGGTGCTATTTTCCCCATAAGGAACAAGTCGCTGCAAATTATCCCGCTTATTACACGGCCACATTCTCAACAAAGTAACGACATGACTCCCAGTATTAATTGAAATGCTTTTATGGATTTAGAAAATGTTTTTATTGATTTAAAAAATAGTTGTATGTATTGATTTAAATTGACATGCATCCGTTAAGAAAAATAGTCCGTTGTTACCGTTTTTTAAGCAGTCTGAATGAAACGGCAGCTCTCAGCTGTGTATTTACACAACTAATGGCCCATCAACCACAGCTCTCTTCCCCCCCCCTCCCCCCTGATCTTTCTTCTCCAGCAGCTAAATTAACTGGAGGTTACTCTGAGTGACCACAGACTGTATGTGACAAGCTTACAGTTAGTGACGTAACAACACCATAAAAGCTGGTGGGTTGAAAGCAATACGGGAGGTAAAAATAACTAGAATAATTGTGATTTATTTATTGTGGCTTTTATATTTTTAGGTATAAAATGTTATGTAATTCAGGCTTATAGTTCACCCTTCTCTAAAAGCCTTCAACAATGACAATATTCATAGTAATTTAATAAATCCTTCCAACACACATTGTAAAAAATAGCCTACTGTAAGTTAAGAAATCATTCCAATATGTACATCTTCTGATGTAAAAACAATAACATTATAAATAGTATCATAGCTGAACATGGTATTGCACATTTAGCTTTGAGTGTTACTGACCTGAGATGTTTTTATTACATGAATTAAGGTGACTGAGGCTTTTTAACATACAGGGATGGAAACTCATCAGGTATGAAAAAGGTGACAAGGATCTGAGCCCCCGGCTCCCCCACCCCACAGAATATTGGCTTTAAAATGAGAAATAACAGAGGATATTAGCAGAACAACTAAAGCAGCAGTGTTAATAATAACTCTGAGTGACAAGCTTACAGTTAGACAAAACACTGTCATTGCAAGTGACCCTCAGTTAGTTGACTTTTATGTTCAACTGCTAAATTCGTTACTGATAAAAAAGGGCTTCTACTGTACCTAATTACCTTAACACTAGAACCGCCAGAGGTTTTTGTATAGGCCTACCTAAACCTGTCAAATCCCGCGATTAGAATGCAATTTTTAACAACATAGGGTGCTACATAACACACTTTCAGGAAAAGTCACGGACTGGGAGACTTTAATATTTTATTGAAAAAAAGTTACATTGCACAACACACATCACACAAATTGACCCGATTGGCGGTTCTAGTGTTAAATAAACTCACTAATTAATGAAACCAGTTCAATACGCATTATTCTTATTCTTATCATTCTTTATGAGCGGTGAAGTAGTCTTAAAATCAGATCTGTTTTTTAAATGAAATCTGACGGCAGGCAGTTAGCTCTGATCACCTATGATTGGGGATGCACCGAATATTCGGCCACCGAAAATTATCGGCCGAAAATTGTTAAAAAGGTTTTTAGCACCGAAAAAATATCACCGAATGTCAGAGAACAGGGTTACATTGATCAAGTTGTGGAGTTATCCCGAAGTGGTGAAAGTCTTTGCAGTTACACCCCCTCGAGAAATGTCAGCTGAACACGTTTTACAAATCGCAATCCGCGCCTCTCTCTCTGATATTTTTGAAATATCTCCAAGCAGCAGACATGTTGGCTGTGAGCCAGCCGGGAGCATGGTCGCGCGCCGTGCTTGTCGCCGCGTTTTGATTACGTCATCACAACAACACGTTAGGTTACCAAACTTATAGGTGCATTTGTTGTTGTTGAAGGCCTGGCTGTTACAGTCTTTATTTACACTATTTTGTAGTAGGCCTACTGGCCTAGATGTTTATGCAGTTTTAAAGCACCTTGGCTTTGTTCTGAATGCACTTTGTTGTAGTTATCCTACAGAGAAAAGAAAATGCACTTGACTTGGAATTAATATACTGTATGCATTCAAAAGTGCTGAATAAATGTTTTATGGACCCATAATAGTGATTATTATTTAAGTTAAGTTTTGCCATAATCATGTCTTTTTCCATAATCAGGTAGCTGAACAACATTGGTAAAATTTAATTTATACATTATATATATATATATATATATATATATATATATTTCTATTAATCATTTTCGGCCTTTCGGCATTCGGTTTTCGGCCAACTGTTTCCTATTTTCGGTATCGGTTTCGGCCAAGAATTTCCCATTCGGTGCACCCCTACCTATGATAAATGCGCCACACCTAATATGGCCATTCAGCCACAGAGGTCCCTCTATACAAATCAAACTGTAGACGGTGTGAAAGCACCTATTGTTTTAAATAATGGTCGGAATGTGACCTGTGAGCCTTCTGAATTACCGTGGGACAGCACATTCTAAACTAAAATGTACAATCAATAAAGTAACATCTTATCTTATCTTATTTTAATAATATCTTCATATTAATAATAATAATAAATCATACAGTATGTGTCCGAAAGGGAGCAGGAGGAAGCAAACACAAAAATATACAAAAAATATACTGCATATTAAAGCAAACGATTGTAAAGGTAAAAGTATGAGCATAACAAATAAAGAAGTGTAATGTAAACATTTACATTATAATTATAATTATGATTATTTAATATATAAAGACTATATATTATTGAATTACAAGATTAGATATACTTTAGTTGATCTAAAATATTGATGTGTTCAAATGCTCTTCAAAACACAACTGAAAGTCCATGAAACTTGTCTTTCTGTATTTGTGAATGAAGCGCCATCTCCTGGTTAAAACCTGAAATTGAAAATCTGGCAACGCCCTCTTGGAAAATAGTGGGAGGGCTTAACATTCCTCTATACTGGTCTTTGGCAGGTCGTAGGCAGAAAGCTGTAAGCTGGAGTCTGAAATTCAGTGCTACATCTGTAAGAGCATCAGCTACAACATTTTGCGGACCGGGAATATATTTGATGTCAAAATCATAACTGGCCAGCTTGGCCACCCAGCGTTGCTCACAACAGTCCAGTTTTGAGTTTGTCAGGATATGAGTCAGCGGGTTATTGTCCGTCCAAACCGTGAACTTGTCGCCCTTTAGCCAATGACTAAACTTGTCACACACGGACCACTTCAGAGCCGGTGCGCTGGATAGTTCTTCTGTGACTGAGAGACTGACTTGCTGGCGAAAGCAATGGGTCTGGCACGTGTATCACCCTCCTGGACTTGAGACAGAACAGCCCCTAATCCATCCAGGGATGCATCAGTTGACAACAAGAATGGACGGGTGAAGTCAGGGTGAGCCAGGACAGCACTGCAGATTAGTGAAGCCTTTAGGTCGCCAAAAGACTGCTCCTGCTCATGAGTCCAATCAGATTCACACAACCTCCTGCTTGACCCTTTGACGTTAGGCCGCTTACTCTTTCTTTTCACACCTTTCAAAAGGGTCAAACAGCGGCTTGGCAACAGCAGAGAACCGTGGCACGAAATACTGATAATAATTGACCACCCCAAGGAAAGATCTTATCCTCTTCTGAGACGGTGTCTTGCCATCCAGCTCCATGAGGTCTGCACTCGTCATGTTCGCGATGCTCTCCACCTTAGATGGATCAGTTGAAACACCATTTTCACAAACGATATGGCCGAGAAACTTCGCTGTTCTCCGCAGGAAGAAGCACTTCTTGGGGGATAGCTTCAAGTTGTGACCGCGTAGCCTGCGAAACACCATCTCCTGGCGATGTAGAGCTGTCTCCTCATCAGGTGCAAACACCAGCAAATCATCCAAGTAGCACAGCAAGCTCAGATAATTCTGGTCACCAAAGATACTGGTCATCATGCGCATGAAGCCGCCAGGGCTGTTGCATAGACCTTGTGGCAACCGGTTGTACTCGAACAGGCCCATTGGCGTTGTAAAGGCTGAGTACTTATTGTCATCCTCATGAAGGGGCATGTTGTAAAAACCCGAGGTCAAATCCATCGTACTGAACAGACGGTTGCCTCCCAATGCTGCTAAACAATCCCCTTGGTGGGGAAGAGGGTGGGCATCCTGCAGCGTCCTCTTGTTCAACCACCGAAAATCTGTGCAGATGCGGAGATCCCCATTTTTCTTGCAAACTAGCACCAAAGGGGAAGTATATTCACTGGTTGATTTCCGGATTATCTCTTTCTCCTCCATCTGATTCAGCACTTGGCATAGTTTTTGGTACTGGCCAGGGGGCACTCTCCTGTATGGGAGCCTGAACGGTCTTATTGTCTGACAGGTGAATGCGGTGAACGAAAGCCTTCGCCTCACCACAGTCCAGATTATGACGTGAAAATATGTCCTCATACTGTAGAACAAGGTCAGCCATCTCTCCAACACAATCCGCCGACACTTCACACGAGTCAATGTCAACATTACTGAGCCCAATCGACTTGAGTCGATCTTTGGCTGAATCTGTATCAGCAGCAGGCACACTTTTCTGCTTGTGACAGGACAGGTGATTATCCGAGCTCTCAGCAACATCCATGTCTTCGAGTGCAACACAGGAGAATAAATCAGCCAACTTAGCATTACGCCTCAGCAGAATAGACTTGGTTGTTGTGTTGACAAGCTTCAGTGGAACCCATCTATCTCCCCAAAGCGCGGTAACAAGCCTTGCAACCATGATGCCTCTGGGAATAGAGCGGGACGATGTCGGCTCTGTCATGACAGTACTGAAAAAAACTATTTTCTATCTTCTCCACCCTCTTGGACCCCCCCAAAGCCCCTCCCCCCTCCTCCCTTCTGTCAGGCGACTTTGTTAACCACTTTGAAAAAAAGGTTGATGATATTCGCTCTTCTTTTTCTGACTCACCTTTACTCACCGCTGGGTCAGCAGACCCACCTTTCACCCACACACTGACCTCCTTCTCCCCTCTCTCTCCAAGTGAGGTTCTTACCCTCATTACCTCTGCCCGTCCTACCACCTGTCCTCTGGACCCTATCCCCTCAAACCTCCTTCAGACTATCGCTCCTGATATTCTACCGTTTCTCACCCATTTCATCAACACTTCTCTAACTTCTGGTCACTTTCCAAACAGTCTCAAGGAGGCAAGAGTAAACCCTCTCCTAAAGAAACCCACTCTCAACCCGTCTGATGTAATAAACTACAGGCCTGTCTCTCTCCTCCCGTTCCTGTCTAAAACACTTGAACGCGCTGTCTTTAAACAACTCTCCTGTTATCTCCATCAGAACAACCTTCTGGATCCGCACCAGTCTGGTTTCAAGGCAGGTCACTCAACAGAAACTGCTCTCCTTGCTGTCTCTGAGGAACTGCACACTGCTAAAGCAGCCTCCCTCTCCTCTGTCATCATCCTTCTGGACCTGTCTGCTGCATTCGACACGGTGAACCATCAGATCCTCCTTCGCACTCTCCAAGAACTTGGAGTTTCAGGCACTGCACTTTCCCTCCTCACCTCATACCTCAAAGACCACACCTACAGGGTTACTTGGAGAGGGTCCGAGTCCGACCCTTGTCAATTAACTACAGGGGTCCCTCAGGGCTCTGTTCTTGGTCCCCTCCTCTTCTCCTTGTACACAAACTCGCTCGGGTCTGTCATTAGCCCGCATGGTTTTTCATACCACTGCTAGGCTGACGACACCCAACTAATTCTGTCCTTTCCCCGCTCAGAGACCCAGGTCGTCGCACGCATCTCTGCTTGTCTAGCGGACATCTCTCAGTGGATGTCTGCTCACCACCTCAAGCTCAACCTTGACAAGACTGAACTGCTTTTCCTTCCGGGAAAAGATTGTCCCACTCTTGACCTAACAATCAACATCGGCACCTCTGTTGTTTCCCCGACTAAGACTGCAAGGAATCTGGGTGTGATCCTAGATAACAAACTGTCCTTCACTGCAAACATTGCTGCTACAACCCGCTGCTGCAGATACACGCTTTACAACATCAGGAGGATACGTCCCCAGCTGACCCAGAAATCAGCGCAGGTTCTGGTCCAGGCTCTCGTCATCTCACGCCTAGACTACTGCAACTCCCTCCTGGCTGGTCTACCTGCATGTGCCATCCGACCTCTGCAGCTCATCCAGAATGCAACGGCTCGTCTAATCTTCAACCTTCCAAAATTCTCCCACACCACGCTCCTCCGCTCCCTTCACCGGCTTCCAGTAACTGCTAGAATCCACTTCAAGACACTGGTACTTGCGTACCATGCTGCGAATGGATCTGGCCCTTCCTACATCCAGGACATGGTTAAACCGTACACCCCAGCACGTGCACTCCGCTCTGCATCAGCCAAACAGCTCGCTGCACCTGCACTGCAAGGGGGACCCAAGTTCCCATCAGCAAAAACTCGTGGGTTTGTTATCCTGGCTCCAAAATGGTGGAATGTGCTCCCCATTGAAATCAGGACGGCAGAAAGCTTACACATCTTCCGGCGCAGACTGAAAACTCATCTCTTTAGACTCCACTTCGAGCGATTGAATTACTAACAAAGCACTTATATACTAATAAAAGGGCTGGCTTATCTGAAGCCAGTTGAGTAGCACTTGAAATGTTTGGCTCTATGAAACCTGATGTACTTATATGATTCTGTTTTCTTCAAGGTTGTATCTTCCTGGTCGAATGCACTTATTGTAAGTCGCTTTGGATAAAAGCGTCAGCTAAATGCAATGTAATGTAATGTAATGTAATGTACTGCCAGGTGAAATGACTGTGTTTTTGGGTAGTTTTCCCCATATGAGATACTCACGACCAGGTTCAAGACAAGTGGCTGAGTTACATCTGACTGTCCCAACCTTGGACAAGGACCAGACACAGTCTTCCAATAGGACTCACACAGCTTAGATTGACGCATAACGTGTTTTATGACATTTGTTCCTAATATCAACTCATCGTGCTGCCCTGGGACTACAAGTGTGGGAACCAGAATTTTACAGCCATACACTTCCATTTCCACATCAAACGCACATTTAGGCTTAACACGTAGTCCGCCACATCCAATGAGAACCACATCTACATCAATGCGTTTTTGGTCAGTTATTATTCCAGCTTCTCTCAGTCTCACTTCAGCATTTTCACTAATGCTGCAGGCCATCGAACCACTATCCAACACGCCACCAATCACAGTGTCATTCATCATAACAGGTGTGTAGAAAAGACTGTCACTATTACCAACCCTGTGGATATTCTGATAGACAACAACAGAGCCATCACAAGAGTATTTTATTGAATTGTAAACAGTCTCAGCATCTGACATATCATCAGTGTGGGAGCTAGTGACATGACCTGTACTTCCTCCCTCAGAATACAGGTCCGCTAGTTTCCCTGAGACTGGGAGCCTTTTGTGGGGCAGTTTGGTCTGGTGTGGCCAGGAGCAAAACAGCCAAAGCATAGTCTTCCAGACATACAATGTGAAGTGGTTGTGTGGCTAGCATCATTACAGACCTTGCAGGCAGGCTCTCTGGAACGTTTGCCACTTGAGCTGGGGAGAAACCTCCCACCTTGGGTCGGACGGGCTGTATCATGCTGCTGTACTTTGACCATCATTCCCTGAAAAATGTCCACCATCCTAGAGAGCAGCTTCTCCTCTGACTGTTGGAGATTTTGTGCCAGAATTGGCACAGGAGCATAACATGCAGCAGAGCGGGGCTCGGACACAGCTGGTACGGGAGATGAGGAAGGGGAAGGGGAGTGAAACATATGCGGCTGAGATTGGGGAGAGAGGGACATAGGGCTCGGAGCCTGGCATTGCTCAGGTACTGCTGGCTCTTCCATTAGTGAACTGAGCTGCTCGGAGGTGACAGTGGCAGTGTGACTTTTTAACTGACCGACATTAGCCGTCCTGCCGTTAGCTCTTATCTCCCTCTGATAATCATCAATCCTCAGCTGTACATCACGAGAAGTCAATTCGTGGATTGGTTTGCACTTTAAAACACAGGCAAGTTCTGGATCAGGGCAGTACTTAACAAACATGAGAGCCACCTCATTGTTCATGTCCTCTGTCTGCTTTCCTTGTCTGCGCAGGCCCTCAATGGCTAGGTCAGCGGCTCTGTTCACTCTTATCCAGTAATCTACTGGGCTCTCTCTGTGCTTAAGAATTGTGGCTTAAAAGTCTGCAAGGGGAAGGCATGAGGAAACATCACTGAAATACTGAAGAAGAATGTCATATATCAGTTCTGGTCTATTCTTTACATCAAGCGCTGCATTACTGCGCAGGGCAATCTTCACAATGTCTCTGGCCTTGCCCATCAGATGACTAATTATTTCCTCAGACTGTTCCTGCACCGGAACACCTTGTTTTCTGATGTAGATCTTAATAACATCAATCCAGTCGTGGACTGAGAGTTTGTCAGTACTGTCACCTTTGCATTTCTGAAACTCTCTGTCAGGTTTAACATGTACTGTCACATGTGGGATGTCATGTCTGGTAGTCTCACATTGTGTATTGTTATTCACAGAAGAAGCATTACAATCAGTATTCATGTTTACAACACCAGCTGACATCAGCTTTGCTACAATAGATTCACCGATTTGTGCTCCTAACTGTCCTACCATGTCTGTTAGATGATGAATGGCTTCTACATCACTACCAGGGGTGGAAGTATATGGACCCTCCCTCACAGACACTCTAGCAGGGGTATAACCAGGGCTCTGACCCAACCCAGTATCAGCATAACCATCCGGTTTAGCTGTTGAATGTCCCACTTCCCTACTACTAGCAAGGTCACTAAGCCAAGCACCTCTTCCTTTTGGCAAAATAGGACTTGAAAATGAATTTTCCATGTTCACTGTCGAGACTGTTGATCATAAAATGTACTAGCGTTGTGTTTAACTTTTAAATAAAATGAATTAAGCATACATGGAAAGACACTGAGTAATACACTAAGGACAGGCAATGTAAAACATGAACCCTACAACCACATTCCTTCACAAACTAACCACACAGTAAACTTGAGTGAAGATCAGGATATCAGCACAGCATCCGTGGCGATGAGCATCAAGCTGATCTGGCGATCCGAAGGGTCACGGCACCAGTGTAACGGGTCACAACCGTAAGCGACCTGTTATCGATCAGGAAACACAGCGAAGCATCTAGGTGTCTTTTCTGGCGTTTATTCTGAGAACAAAACACAATATTCTCTTTAAATCCACGCTGCACATCCTCCGCAGCACTCACTTCAATGTCTTCTTTAGTATTTATAGATTAAGAATTGAACAAGAAAATCTTATCAAGTAATCACACAAAAATACAAACACAAACATACCTGAGAACAAAACACAATATCCTCCTTAAATCCACGCTGCACATCTTTACAAAAGAAAAGAAAGGAAGGGTTAACATGTAAACAAAGAAAATGACGCAGATCGCGTCTAATTCCCGCCAAAACCACACCAAAGATATCACAAAAAAATACAATTTTCTATGGTGAAAACCAAACAAAAACGGGTCAACAAGGTACCCAAATTAACACTCAACAACACTCATCACTTCCATCAACCCAAACAGACGGTCCATCACACAAAACCGCAATGATTTGTAACACCTCTCCCAGCACAGCTTACCCTCCGCAGCACTCACTTCAATGTGAGGGGAAAGCGGAAATGACATACAGGAAATAGAAAAAGATGTGCAACGGGAAAGTGTTCCCACCAGAAACATAACTCAAAAACATCAAAAGTAAACAATCTCATAAAAATAAAATTCACAACTCATTATAAATCGTAATTTATAACTATATTTATGTCAACACATTTTTAACTCCGTTACACCTCATCATTATCAGAAAATGATCGTATGGGCGCACACACGGAGCCGTTGGACCCCCCAGAGCGTTGCGTATGCCGTTCTATCCACCTTGGGATCCGTTATCGTTTCCGCAGTTGTTTACTGTCATATTCGGTCGTCCTTGTGTGGCCGAACAGTCTATATGACACTAAACAGTAACGCAAACGACCGTTTTCGTCCTCATGGGGCCGGGGCCTCAGTCAGCACTGATGATGTCGTTGTGTTTCTCTGGAGAGAGCGGTGCGCTACCCTCAGCGTCGCACTTGTCGCCAAGGGTTGCGCTCAAAGTTACAATTATTTCACCTTTGACCTTGTTTACCGCTGACTGTCAACGCACAAACAGATGACTGCTGTATAGCGCCGCAAGCCAGCAGGGGACGTAACCATAAATCCCAAACTAGCTCGCTGTTTTCTCCGCAAGGCTCTGCTACCAACCTTGTGGTGTTTTAACCCTTTCAATATTCAAGGTATGTATTGTCTCTCTACTGTAACAGGCAGTTGCACTGTACAATGACATTCTTACAGTCATATTTTCCCACCTAAGTATTAAGAAACTATACATTCAGACAAACATATAAGATAAAAAGTAGCATAGAACAACATTTTGAAATATAAACTGACATACATTACACAAATAAATAAATAAATAAAGAAGTAGACCGTGCATTTTATCGAAGGTGTGTACAATTCCTGTCCCAGCCTAAAAGTTAATGATGTCCTGCATGCTAAAACTGAAAATAAATAAGATATATAAACAGCAGGGTAGGGTATAGTGTGTAAATATAATTATGCATAAGAATAGATAGATATAACAGTGTGAATATGAATGTAACATACAAAGTGTGCTTTACTTCATAAAAACTGTCCGTCACAAATTGGCTGCCTGTTGTTAGTGCAATGTATGGCAGGCTCACCAACCTTAAATATTAACACAGAGAGGTCAATAAAACACAAACATCGTTGAGATTAATTATTATTCAGTTGCGCAACAACAATAATAATCTTGGAGTACATCACCTGCCGCAGCAGTCAATCGTGGAAATGCCCCCCGAATACCAGAAACAGAGGGCAGATATATACGTTTTCTAAATTACACACAAACATGTTCCCTAACCATGTTTAACGCACACACATTGTCAGGTCTCCTAAACTTGGACATGATGTAGAAAGGTCATCATCTCATGACGTCTTTAGGAGTCTTGCAGGATATGAACAAAAACCATGTACGTCTGCACATGAACGCACATACATTTCCCTTACATTAACCAACACACCAACATCCTTATCGTTTCTTAGGTAATGCATGCTGGATGTGAACCACTAACTTTAGACTTTAACTGTATTATATCTGAGGAAGACCTCCCTTGGAATTCCTCTGACCTTTGCCAATTTACTTAACATGGGTACATATGCTGATAATTGCGGAAGAGGCAATGGAGCCTCTCTGACCTGTGTTACCTTAATAAATAAGCGAGAAACACGCTGTAATAAGGATTCTGCCATAACAGTCTTTTCCAGCACTCCACCAACTAATGTCACTTTGAGTTAAAAAAAAAAAGATGGTGGCGACCAACATTACAAAATCAAGGCTTAAAAACAGTAAGCTTGCTATAGACTGTCCATGTCATGGACAGTGAGGGTTATAACGGTTGAGGTCATGATCAGATATTTCTTTTACAGCAAGGCATACTGCTAGCTTTGTGGGAAGTTACACACAGAAACACAATGACAACTCACACACAGTATCACGCCCACAGCAGTGGTTCATCAAACCTGAAATTTAAATCACCAATGACAAACTAATAATAACATCATTTTGTCCACAGATGCTTAGTGAATTCATACAGAGCGAGCTGTGTGAATATCTCCACCCTTGAATGTGACTTCACCCGCATTCCACAAGTCATATATCAGTTTGGAAAGTATACAGGCAGAGTGCGGGCGCAGTCGGGGACAGAGACCTCCGCCTGGGTGGAAAGTAACAACATTACCTTGGACAGAGACAGTGAGTAGATGCATTCCAACATTTATCAGCAAGTACAGATTATCTGCAAAACATGTCGTGTGAGAAACAATTTTACGATGGATTATTATTGTTAATTGTCCATATAAAATACTGGATAGGAGGGCAGAAATGCAAACGAGAGATGGTTGCAGGTTAAATATACCCCTTTTCCACTGAAATTAGTCCCAACCTCATAGCTGGGGCTAGTTCTCTTCACTGTTAGTTCAACTTTCTAAGTCAGAACCCGTTTGCTTTTCCACCAACAAAAGCACGAGAAAAGCCACATCATGACATCACTGTGTACATCACTGATTATCCCTCTCAATAACAGGGATTACATTCATGCATGGATTTAATAAGAGAACTGAATACGGCTTGAGAAGTCAAATGATTTACAAGGGAAAATAACTCTGGATTTGGCTTTAAGCGCATTTTACAATTTTAAGATACCAATGATTTAAAAAAGGGCTATTCAAGTGTTCGTCCTGGGTAGTTGAATTAGCTTAAAGTATTTTTGGGACCAAATAACGTCACATACATGACATGGATTATGTTGTATCACCGTTTGGGCCCTCAAAAATGCGCTGCAGTGTTTCGCCTCTCATCGACCAGCATTAACCATTTCCTAATGCCAGCTTCCGCTTTAAAGTAGTAATCCAACCACTGTCTGAATTCCAAACCCCTAATGTCCCATGATGCATAATTCCCAATGATTATATATTATTAACTTTTAAATTGACAATATGTAACAACATAGTGTTGTTTGTTTAAGTTTCTCTCATATTTCATGGATGATGTTAGCCCAGCCACCAAAGCCATTCTGAAAAATCAACAACCCAATATAGGGCCAACAAAGCAAAAAGTGCTGGTCTTAATTGTCCTCGAACATTAACCGCGTAGACCTATAGGATATTAATTATTCCCTAAAAAATATTTGATTAAGTATATACTTGTTCCACAATGCTAGCAAATAGGTTGTCATTCAAAGTATGGTGGATATGAAATAATATGTCTCAAGTATCCCTGGATAATATTGCACAGCATTTATAAATCTATTAATAACAATACATACTATTTTTATGGCGCTTTTACAAGTGCTCAAAGACACTTAACATACACATTATGTTCAACAAATGCTCTGTAATAGTGTTCTAGCCACTTTGTGATCTCTGCGCTTCTCCTTTGCAACAACTTTGAGCTTTTGGCATGAGTTATTGTTGCTCCACTCAAGCCTCTGAGGTACCCGGACCCCGGTTCTTGGTGTCTTGAGTGTTGGTGCCGCAGTTAAAACTGTTTTTGGGGTCGAGAGCCGGCGCCACAGAATTGGAAACACGAAAATCGGCCCTGGAACCGCCTAGGTGGAAAAGGGATAATAGGGGTGGTGTGAATTTATAGAAGAAGAGCTAGAGTGACTTTTGTTATGAGGGGTGAGTTTGCTTTTCCCAGGGAGGCTATATCGTTGTCATAACTCTTCTCCATCTCTTCCTCAGCCTTCATCACTTCACCCAATGTCTCTCTCCTCTCCAATGCTGCTGCCATCGAGGTTATCATTCAAGATCCAGTGTTCAGGATCTCTTCACTCAGAGCGCTTTACAGCTCAGCTACCTACAACATCACCTACTGGCAGGACGGCCAGAGGCAAAAGGTGTGATGAACTCTTTAGGTGTGGTTTCAGGGTTTCCCACACATAGACTAGGGCCCAGGTATATTAACAGCCGCCCAAGTATATTTTGCGATATTTATTTTAAATGTTTTTATTCGTCCGCGATCACGACGCCCTCTGCGATCGATTTACTTGTGGACAATGATCCCTCGCTCTACGCCTCCTGTACCCAGTCCCTGACTTTCCCGATGGCCTGGCCTGTTAAGTGGCCTGCCTCACACAGGGTGACTGGCTGTCTACATGATGTGGCCTGCCGACACGGCCACTGTCATACAGATCATAAATCAAAGCCCTTGGTTGGTCTCTGTGTGTCATTCAAGCTCGGGATAACCTCAGCTCAGGTGAGGTAAAGGACTCTTTGAGTGTTAGATGGTTAACTTAGTCTAAGTTCTCAGCTCGTCTCAAACGGTTTGGTCACCATTTATGTAAACACATAATCCATTTGAGAGGGTAGTGATTAGTAAAGTATGCATGAATAAAAAAACTAGGTGAAAAAAGGTAACTTTTAAAACTTGTTGAGAGCTAAAACTAGTCTTTGCTGCTGCCTCAGAAAGGAGATGAGGGAGACAGGAGAGGCTGATTCAGGAGCACAGACTCACTCACAACTATAAATGAACCAAAAATAAATAAATAAACAAGTTTCAGTGTTTTTCATATTGGATATGGTATGTTATTGGTTATGGCCATGATTTGATGATTATTAAAATGTATACAGTTCTGTTTCATATAGGTGTTTCCATAGATCTAGTCTCTTTATTTCCCCCTCAAAATGCAACAGATTGATGCATTTAACTCCAAAATAAAAAAATCTTACCGGGGGAGCATGCCCCCGGACCCCACTAGAGAATTTGAGGTCCACCCCCACTTAAAATCACATGGATAGGTTCCTCAATACATTTACAATTTTTTTTAAATAGTAACCCATGTCCATATGTTTATTTTGTGGGTAGTAGATTTAAACTATAGGGCTATCACTATGGGCCCATGTACCTGTTCGCTCTGCCATCGCGTGAAGGGTCTGCTAACAAGCCACCAACAGAAAAGTTAATGTTAATGTTGTTGCACGTCACAAAGGCATGTCACCTCGACCGTCCCCCCCTCCCCCCCCCCCCCCCCCCCCCCCCCTCGTTACCACCACGCCCCCAAGTATATTTCAGATCTGTGGGAAACACTGGGTTTGTTTAGATCTCAAAAGGTTCCAATGTGGCACACTAGAGCAACGCATTATAAGTTATTTCTATAGCATTCAGAGCATGGGGTGAACAGAGGGGGGGGATAAGAGTGCAGCATGGTTATCAATCAATCAATGTTTATTTATATAGCCCAATATCACAAATGTTACATTTGTCTCAGTGGACTTCACAGTTTGTACAGAATATCAGTATGACAATACGACACCCTCTGTCCTTAGACCCTCACATCGTACAAGGAAAAACTTCCAGAGAAAACCCACAGTTTAAAGGGAAAAATGGGAGAAACCTCAGGGAGAGCAACAGAGGAGGGATCCCTCTCCCAGGACGGACAGACGTGCAATAGATGCCGTGTGTAAATTGAAAAGATAATACATTTGCAACATAGGTAGTCCAAATGTTTGGAAATGCATGTGTGTATAATAGGAAGATGAATTATCTGTGACCTCTGTAGTGTCCTGTAGCCGCTGCACACCTCCACCCTCCTAAACACTCCTCTGCTTTTCCTACAGACCAAGAACATGAGCAACATCCTGCAGAACCGGGTGGTTCTCAGTGAACTGGAGCCCTGGACCAGGTACTGCGTCCAGGTCCAGGTCAGCACCAGGACGAGGCCCAAACACCTCAGCCAGCCCAGCACCGCTGTTTGTGAGAGCACCACCATCGGTACGCTCTTTACTGGATTGATTCATTTCTAAAAACACAGTGGGGGAAATGCTGGTAATCTTTTAATCTGCCTCATCGACATCAAATATTTTGTTCTTCTAGCTCCTCCATGAGGTTCACATTTCTGGTTCTTACTGACTGAAAAAAGATTTCCATTACATTTCTGAAACTCTTGCTCCCTTCAGGATGTAGAAAAGTAAAATGTCTGATCCCTGAATTTCCCTCTTTGCCAATACAATGGCAAATATGAAGAACATCCCAGCTGCACGATATCATAAAAACGTGCGATATGCGTAACATTGTTGAATGTTGCGATGACGTTGTCACTTGCGATAAATCATCAAATACTTACATCTACAGTGTTAACGTGGAGCTGTTGATCAGAGTTTGAAAGCTAGAGTGAATAAGTGAGTTTTGAGATATTTTTTGAAGGATTCAAGAGTGTTGGCCTGCCTTGGGGGGGGCTGCAGCTTTGTCCTGATTGGCTGTAGTAGGTTAGCATCTGAGGTTAACTGAGGTAGAGGGGGCAAGGTTGTTGATGGCTTTGTTGGTGAGAAGTAATATTTTGAAGTCAATCCGGTACTAATACTCGCAATTCAACTGCAAGTAGTTATAGTGTACAGGGACGGACTGGCCATATGTGTGTTCTGGAGGATCAGCATGCATTCATTTGTAATAATGTTTTCCTTTAGGCGTCATCATTTAGGTTGCACACTGAGAGGGATCAGAGGGCGACAGGGCTAATAAAAACGTTTCCTTCCATATTTGCCACTTAAAGATAGCTTCTTTTATGCTATCAGTTACAGTAAGTGTATGTACACGCGCTTATTGCTCAAATCTCAACCAGGGCAATACGGCCGTGCCCAGAGTCATCTGATTTGCCAGATACACTATATAGACAAAAGTATTGGGACACCCCTCTTCATCATTGACTTCAGGTATTTCATTCAGTCCCATTGCCACAGGTGTATAATATCAAGCACCTAGCCATGCAGTCGGCCTTTACAAACATTTGTGAAAGAATGGGTCGTTCTAAAGAGCTCACTGAATTCCAACGTGGTACTGCAATAGAATGCCAACGTTGCAACAAGTCAGTTCCTGAAATGTCTTCTTTCTTAGATATTCCACGGGGGGGAGAGAGTGCTGAGGCGCATGTGCGTAAAAGTGGCCAAAGCTCTGCTGACTCAATAACTGCAGAGTTCCAAACCAGCTCTGGCATTAATATCAGCACCAGAACTGTGGGAGCTTCATGGGTTTTCATGGCCGACCAGCTGCATCAAGCTGTACATCACCAAGCACAATGCCAAGCGTTGGATGGAGGGGTGTAAAGCATGCCGCCACTGGACTCTGGAGCAGTGGAAACGTGTTCTATGGAGTGACTAATCACGCTTCTCTATCTGGCCGTCTGAAGGACCAGTCTGGGTTTGGCGAATGCCAGGAGAACGTTGCCTGCCTGACTGCATCGTGCCAACTGTAAAGTTTGGTGGATGAGGGATATGCTATGGTTGTTTTTCTGGGGTTGGCCTGGGTTCCAGTGACGGGGATTCTTAGTGCTTCATCTTACCAAGTAATTTTCAATTATTCTATGCTTCCAACTTTGTGGTAACGGTTTGAGGATGAACCTTTCTGTTCCAGCTGACTGTGCCCCACAAAGCAAGGTCCACAAAGGCATGGTTGGATGAGTTTTGGTGTGGAAGAACTTGACCTCATTGTCTGACCTCAGAAATGATCTTCTGGATGAATAGGCAAAAATTCCCACAGACACACTGCAAAATGTTGTAGAAAGCCTTCCCAGAAGAGTGGAAGTTGCAATGACTGCTTCAGATCTAAAAGCATTTTGTGTCAAAACATTACATCATCATTAGAAACGTGCTAATCCCAGCTGTGTTTCTCTGCTTCTTTTGCAGATGAAGAGGCTCCTTGGGTGGCAGCCGTGGTGACGTTTGTCGTCACGGCGATGGCAGTGGCTCTGGTGGTGATTGCGGTGGTGTATCGGAAACACATATCCCGCTTTCTCTGTCCAAAAGACGAACTGCCTCGGCACTTTAATGAGGTGTGTATGTGTATTTTTTAACCTTTTAATAATACATGAACAAATATTTTGGTTATCAATCTCAATATTCTAATTCATCAAATACATGTAGTGCATTATAAAAGTACAATATTTGCCTCTGAATTGTGAATTGTAGTGGAATAGAATAGTAAAAGTTGCAGGACATGTAATTACAAAAGTAAAGTACCTTACATTTTTTACACTTACAAGTAATTAAGTAAATATAATAACTACCAGTCCAGCACTGCTCAACTATTTTCCCTTCAAACCCTGTTATGTCTTTGCTCATGAGGCAAGTAACATGAAATTGCAAAATGTCCAAAAGAAATGGCATACTCACTCCCTCTGTGCACATGTGTATTTGTCAGAGGTGGAAAAAGTTTTCCGATCTAGTACTTCAAATTTGAAGTAACAGAGTGTAGGAATAGTGTGTTACAAGTACAATTCCTGCATTCAAAATGTTCCTCAAGTAAAAGTAGATAAGTATCAGCATTAGGGTTGCAAAGGGGCGGAACATATCCGGTAAATTTCCGGAAAGTTTCCGGAAAGTTTCCATGGGAAGTTAAGCTGGGGAATTTTGAAAATATTCAATGCAAAATTAAACAAAAAACATGAAATTTCAAATAAAAAAATGTTTTTAAGTAGAACAGAACAAGTTTTAATTATTTTATTGAACAATTATTTATTTCATTGAAGAACGAAAACAGGAATGTTGAGTAAATATTACTCATCCCCCCCAACCCCACTCATTAAAAAATGAACAAAAATGCTCCCCCCATCCAAAAATCCCAACAAAGTCCCATTCAAAATGTTAAATGAAAAGAAGTGGCTTCATTTGTCTTGTGCTTTGGGCTCAAAAGTGTGATCCGGTCTTCTCGAAATCATCTGTGCATTTGATGGAGGAATGCACAGTGCCTGTAGGGGTGTGGTCTCAATAGCCATGCAGTAAGCAGTGTGCATGGATATTCAAGTGTACTTGAATGGCATCTGTTTGTTTTAGTCAAGATTATGCTAAAATATACTTTTCCCAACTATATTTAAGTTCTCTATGAAGAGCCAATCTTCAATTTAGAAAATTCCCAGTTTATTCCCATAAATTCCTGTTTATTCCCATGGAAAGTTTCCATCTTTGAAAAATCCCGGAATTTTGCAACCCTAATCAGCATCAAAATATACTTAAAGTACCAAAAGTAAAAGTATTCATTATGATTGGCCCATTCCAGAATAATATGAAATGTTTTATAACGACTGATCATTACAGTGTTATCAAAGCTTGTAAAGGTGCAGCTAGTTTGAATGACTTTGTATACTGCAGGGTAGCTTGTGAAATTACTCAAGGTGGAACTAAAGTCTGATTTAACAGTCGATTATATTTCAAATCATTTATCCAAATCTGTAAATTAACTAAAGGTATTAAATAAATGTAGTGGACTAAAAGTACACAATTTACCTCTGAACTATAGTGGTGTAGTAGTAGTAAAACATTTAAATACTCAAGTAAACTACAAGTCCCTCAAAATTGTATTTAAGTACAGGACTCTAGTAAATCTACTTTGTTGCCACTTTATGCCACTGGTATTTGTTCAGTAAGAGTCTTTAGCCAGATATTTAACACAAGTTCCTTCCCTTTCCTCCCCCCCCTCAGGACCTGACGAAACGCCCTAACTCGTCCTGGTACATAGCCATAGCCGAGGAGATCTTCCACCAGGTGAGCATCATCCCAGACAGCAGTGTCCTGGAGGCAGAGCGCCCTCTGGAGGCAGAGCCGCCTCACAACACACAGACATAGAAGCAGTGGGGGGGAACCGCAGAGACAATGAAGAAGAGCTGATCTGCAGTCAGGTGAGACTGTAACAGATTATCAGCAGGGACACTGAGAAACAGTGGAATCATGGATTCTTGCCTGACATCAGAGTTTGAGCACATTTTCCAGGAGTCCCATATGAAACAGTGAAGATGGGACATGGCAGAGCGACAGGAATGATAGCTCATCCTGCTGATGTTTTTCATGTGATGGAAAGGTGTAATGATGCCCTCATTTCACCTCATGCTGGTACCCACACAAGTATTCATGCTGCCATGGTCAGGGTCGGGAGGATTATTTAAAAAAAAAAAAAAAAGAAGTAATTGCTAGTTAACTATACACGTTGTATTAAGTAACTTCATCTGGGTATTGAAATATTAAAATAATGTAACCCGATTGATGCTTTCCGTTACTCTTGGATTACCTAATTGTCAAATACAGGCTAATAAATAAAAGAGAAAATAAATAAATATAAGATTTCTTTTACTTAAAGGTGGGGTAGGTAAGTTTGAGAAACCGGCTCGAGATACACTTTTTGTTATATTCCATGGAATGCTCTTAAGCACGACCAATAATTTTAGCCAGCCCGGTTAAATTAACTGGATGGCCTACCTGCCTGTCTACCTGCCTACCCTCCCCTTCCATCTGTGCACAAACTTATCTCGTGCCCTCATTGGTCATGTGTGCGTTCGTGTGTGTTGGAGGAGGGACTCTGTAAGGAAGTGGCAGATCTTTTCCGGCTGTGTATTTTCAAATTCTAGCGCACTCGAGCTGGTTTCTTCAAAATTACGTACCCCACCTTTAAGTTTATTAAGTAAAACAACAGAACTATGAAACCTTAGAAAAAAAATAAACCTACATAGTTAGTATGAAAAATGATTTAATTTGATGGAAAAGCTGTCTTTCATGAAGCATATTAAGGCAGTAGTCTATGCATCTTAATCATAAGAAGTGGTTTTATAAACAGAGGGTCTAACAGACATGTTGTATCAGGAGCATCATTCCACTGACAAACCTACAAAGCAAACACCACTCGCTGCACATCATTCCATTACAATGATCTGTTCATCCCCAAGCCTTGCCGTGGTGCTATAAGAACCAACATTTACCATGTGATGTAAAACACTGCATAATCTGTCGTTCAATGGGCATCACATTTTGTGAAACATTCATAGTTTTAATATCCCTTATCGTGGTAATAGGAATTGTATTTTTATGGTGAACGTTGAAAACTAAATGTGAAAGTGTATTTGTCTCTTAAAGTTAGCTAAATGTTTACACTTTATTGTTGTACTCAGTTCCATTTGAATAAAGTATTTTTGAACTTGTGCTATGAGTTGTTGTGTTGATTGAAAAGAAACAATACACAGAAACGTTAAGAGTCGTTCATTAAATGGAATTCAAATAAATGACCTGTATTACTGAAATATGAGGGGGAAAACATGTGATAATGAGCAACTGTGGTAGCTCATTATCACATGTCAATATTTTTACTCAATGGGTTTTCTTTGAACTTAGAATCCTAACATTTTTAATAATAATTTTGTGTCCGACATGGTTGTTCTACCAAAAAAAAGTCCCTTATTCAGAAGTCGAGAACCTATGCAAGTTTTATTTTTGAAATGTTATTGAACATGTCTCCTAATGCACTGAATAGTCCATTCTCAGTCTTATGGCGCATTTCCACTGCAGGGCTTCGCTCGGCTTAGTACGGTATAGTTAGGCCTTGTTAGGCCAGGCTCACTTTATGCTGTGTTTCCATTACAGTTTAGTAGCTGGGGCAGTAACTATAGTAACGCAGTGTAGGCGGAGCCGTGACGTCATCTTCAATGTGAACCACAGAAAAACAACATCAGCCGTTAGCTGTTAGCACTCAGAGCTCACAGCTCCTCATATCTGTTCACAAACCACAGACTGTCTGTGTCATGGCGAATACAGTCGCTGGTTTATTTATGTCTCTATAGGCCGTTGTTGTGAGTGTGGACGGTCGGAGCATATACTGCGTTAACTTAGCCGATCTCCATTCAGAAAACACGCATTTTAAAAGGTTTTTCGCCTGCCGTCTGTCTGCAGACTTGTCAAAGCATTAATTCATGGTTTTTACTAACCGGTATCAGTATGTTGTTACTTCGGCGTTATTTTGAAACGTGTATTACAATTAAATCACGGTAAAATATGTTCATTTTGTTGTAGTTGTAGCCCCCTTGCCAGCGATTCTCTCTCTAGTTTAGCATACTCAGCCCGACTCAGCCTGGTTGTTGGCCCGCTAAGAACCTCGACTTTATGGTGCCAGAAAAACTCTGAAATAGTACCCGCTAGCCGGTACTACGCCAAGTGGAAACGCAACCAAAAACGGGCCGGCACGGCACGCTTAAACCACGCTGTAGTGGAAATGCGCCATTATGGCCCCTACACACGGCGGCGTGCATTGAAGCTTCAACACTTCTACCCATTCACTTTGAATGGGGTGACGTCACGCTTCGCCGAACTGCATTGTGGGAGCAAAGCGTAGTAGAGCAATGTTCTACTTTTGAAGCTGCAACGGAAGCGTCAGCCAATCGAATCATATGCCAGTACAAGCACTAGCCAATCAAACCGCTGCTTGTGTATCCGGGGCGGGAGATTCATGTGATTGGTTTTTGGTCGAGTGTCAGACATACCCGCCAGCAAGCTTCAACGCACACCGCCATGTGTAGGCTCCTTTAGTGCACTTCATTACATTACATCGCATTTAGCTGACGCTTTTATCCAAAGCGACTTAGATAAGCCAGTCCTTTATTAGTATATAAGTGCTTTGTTAGTAATTCTTTGTTAGTAATTCTATCACTCGAAGTGGAGTCGAAAGAGATGAGTTTTCAGTCTGCGCCGGAAGATGTGTAGGCTTTCTGCTGTCCTGATTTCAATGGGGAGCTCATTCCACCATTTTGGAGCCAGGATAGCAAACCCACGTGTTTTTGCTGATGGGAACTTCCTTATCACACTAGTTGGAGAACTTAAGAAAAAGATTAGAAAGATAATTGAATATTTTACCACAATTAACACAACAGGAATTTGCACCTATAAATATTTGACATTAAAGGGGCCCTACGTTGCTCATCTTCAGGTTCATATTAGTCTTTAGTGTCTCTACTGGGACATGTCTCCATGCTTTAATGTTCAAAAAGCTCTTTCTTTTTCTCATACTGCCTGTGCTGCAGCACCTCTTTTCACCCTCTGTCTGAAACCAGAGCCCAGTCTGCTCTGATTGGTTAGCTGGCCGGCTCTGTTGTGATTGGTCAACCACTTAGGGATGTGTTGCCACTTACTTTATCATTTATAATTTGTTTAAGTGCTTTCCAATAGAATCAAAAGTGTTATGCAGTGAGGTCACTGTGTTGCGGAAGTAAACAGAGGAGTACAGAAGAGGCATTTCAGGCAGGGGGGATGTGTGGGTGAGAAACTCCCTCTGGCATGACCTTCAGGATTTTACCCTTTGCAGACCATTGACATGCACAAGAACCTTTATTATACATTACAGGAAAGGGAACACTTAAAAGAGCATAATAGGGCCTCTTTAAGAAGACAAGCTAAGAGTACAAGAGGCTGGTATTCATTACCTCAAAGCCCCTGACCTTTAAATACATTACTATCAATGTAAAACATTTGTTTTAAATATACATGTTTTTCTATATAAACAAAAACAATCTGCAACAAGTCAATCAATCGACAACTTTATTACTAGTATAACTATTGTTGGTGGTATGAAAAGTGAAGTGTAAATGTGAGTGAATGAGTGTTCTTGTGTCAGTAATTGAAAGCAATATACTTTAGGCTAAGTAATCACATTGTAGTGACTGAAGTAGCAGATTGTTATTTGTGTTGTTCAACCTCTTTGTTAGTATAAGAAATATCATTGTGACTTCTTTCATTGTATTATGTTGACATGCTGTAGTCTCCCGTCAATTATGTTAAGTTGTGTCATGTTTGTGATTGTCATGTTCATGTTAATTTAGTTTATGTTCCACTTCCCGTTTTATTTTGTACTCTCCTTGTCGCATTCCAGGTCCCTTTACTTCCTGAGTGAAAATACCTTTCAGAACGCCAGGAGGATTTTCAAACCTCTGTCACGTCACAGGTGAACCATCTGGCAGAACAGCTCCACAGAGTCCTCACTCATCTAGAGGCAACTTCTACAGCTCCGTTTCCTGCTACGCCAACTCATGCCAATCCTGCTGCTAATCAGGCCGAGGTCAGTTTTTCTCCTGTCCCACTGCGGTTGGCATCGCCAGAGAAATATTCAGGTGAATCTGGCAACTGCAGAACCTTCCTAGTCCAGTGCGACCTGCATTACAAACTTAACCCACCCGCGTTTGTGTCAGATGAGGCTAAAATAGCACCATGGTCTCCCATTTAACCGGCAGAGTTGCGGCATGGGCCACTGCGGAATGGTCAAGAGATTCCAGTATATGTAGATCTTTCACAGCATTCAAAGACACTATGAGCAGGATTTTTGATCTTACCTCACCTGCCGGTGACGCCACCCGTGTACTCAATGCAGCTCAAACAGCACCCACGGCCAGTATTAGATTATGCCATAGAGTTCCGTACCATAGCCATAGACAGTGGCTGGAACACCCCAGCATTAAAGCATCAAAGACCACCTGGCTCCACTAGAACTACAACAAGACCTTGAATCGCTGATTTCCATGTCTATCCGAGTTGATAACCGCCTCAGAGAAAGAGAGAGAGAATGGCGCCAAACTGCAACAAGACATCCCAGCCACCAGGGGCGCTCTCTGGGTAGGCAGCCTTCATGGGATCCCTTGTTTCACTCTTCATCAGGCCCAGCAGGAACAACGCCATCACAGGCACCGGAGGAGCCAATGCAGCTTGGGAGAACAAGGATTTCTCCAGAGGAAAGACGGCGCCGCCTGCAGGAGGGATGCTGCTTTTACTGTGGCCAATCGGGTCACCAGCAGGTGACGTGCCCGGGAAAAGGGCATGCTCACCAACCATGAGGAGGGCGCTGGTGAGCAAGATTTCCTCTGACTACCCTCCTCGCACACTCACCCAGGTTAAAGTCACAGCTAACAGTCAGACAAATACTCTGGGGGCGCTAATTGACTCTGGGGCTGATGAAAGCATGATAGACTGGGGTTTAGCTAAACACCTTAATATTAAGACTGTCACTCTCAAGCATCCCGTCAATGCCAGCGCCCTAGATGGCAGACTAATGTGTAAAGTAACTGATTGTACAGAACCCATTCAAGTGACAATTGATAATAATCATGTAGAAATAATGCAGTTTCATCTGTTCAATTCAGCACAACATCCGCTGATTTTGGGGTTTCCTTGGTTAAAAACACATAACCAAATATTGATATTGATATATTGATTGGTGTTCAGGACAAATTAAGGGATGGGGAGGGAATTGTGAACAGACCTGTAAGTCCGGCTATTTTCCCCACCATGCTGTCACCAAAGCCCCAGTAACCCAACTCAGCTCAGAGACCATTTCCTGTAGAGCCCTACAAACTGTTGCAGTTTCTGATAGAAGCTCAGATTTTCCTGAACTTTCCAAGGTCCCCTCATGCTACCATGACATTAAAGAGGTTTTTAATAAAACCATAGCTCTGTCACTGCCCACTCATCGTCCTTTTGACTGTGCCATCGACCTGCTGCCTGGCGCACCCATCCCTAGGGCGCTTATACTCCATCTCGGGACCGGAGCGGGCAGCCATGGACGATTACATCTCCTCCTCGTTGAAAGCAGGGATTATCCGTCCCTTTTCTTTGCCTGCTGGTGCAGGATTCTTCTTTGTGGGTAAGAAGGATGGGTCAGTCAGGCCATGCATTAACTACAGCCCATTGAATGAAATAACTGTTAAGAACCGCCACTCACTCCCGCTGATGTCTTCAGCATTTGAACTGTTTCAAACAGCTGAAGTTTTTACCAAACTTGATCTTAGGAATGCCTACCACCTCGTCAGGATTAGAGAGGGAGACGAGTGGAAAACGGGGTTCAACACCCCAAGCGGACATTATGAATATTGGGTCATGCCTTTTGGACTATGTAATGCTCCTACTGTATTTCAGGCTATGGTAAATGATATTTCGAGAGAGTATTTGAATGTTTCTGTTTTCGTGTATCTGCACGATATTTTGATTTTCTCCCCAGATAGTCAGTCTCATGTCATGCATATCCGCCAAGTTCTCCAGACGCTTCTTGAGAATCAGCTGTATGTGAAAGCTGAAAAGTGCGACTTCCATGCAACCACTGCCTCCTTCCTGGGCTAAATGGTCACTGCCAATCACGTGCAGATGGATCCATCCAAGGTCAGTGCGGTGACCAATTGGCCCACTCCTGATAGCAGCAAAAGAGTCCAACAATTCCTGGGGTTTGACAACTTTTATCAAAGGTTTATACGCAACTTCAGTTCTGTGGCCGCACCTTTGCATGCTCTCACCTCCTCTAAGGTTTCTTTTCAGTGGACCCCCCAGGCCGAGTCCGCCTTCCAGTGCCTCAAGAAAAGATTCACCACGGCACCTGCACTCACTGTTCCGGACCCCCAGAGATAGTTTGTGGTTGAGGTTAACGCATCCAACGAGGGCATAGGGGCTGTGTTGTCCCGGAGGTCCTCCGGGGATAACAGGATGCACCCCTGTGCCTATCTATCACGTAAGTTGACCTCAGCTGAAAGAAATGATGATGTGGGGAACAAGGAGTTACTAGCTGTCAAAGCAGTATTGGAGGAGTGGAGATACTGGCTAGAAGGGGCGGAGCAACCGTTTCTTGTTTGGACTGACCACAAGAATTTAGAATATGTTAGGAAAGCCAAGCGACTAACTTCACGCCAGGCCCCGGTGGACTCTGTTCTTCAGCCGATTTAACTTTACATTATCTTTTCGGCCCGGTACACAAAACCGTAAGCCAGATGCTCTGTCTCGTCTCTTTGAGTCTGAACATAATGCCAAGGTACCAGTGTCAATCCTTCCACTGAACTGTGTGGTTGGGTCGGTAACATGGCAGATAGAAATAGTCTATTTCTATCTGCCATGTTACCGACCCAACAGGCAGGAAACATGTGACTTATCAGTAACTTTAGACATCGTAAAACAATTTTAAACAAGATTTTATTGGAGATTATACATTTTACTGATACCAACTATATAATATTTACACTGTTCTTTAAAAATAAAAATAAAAATAAAAAATGTATTTTCTTTGGAAATATATTTTTTAAATTTATTTTAAATTTTGAATGACAATCAAACATGTGGGAAGAGGGGGGGCGGCGCCCCTAGCGCCCCTATGGGCCGGCCGCCACTGGAAACAGATGTGAAGCAGGTGAATGTTGTGAGCCCGGCACCCAGCGAGTGTCCAGGCAACCGCTTGCTTGTCCCTGTGTCTTTATGCTCTCAGGTAATCCACTGGGCTCACACGTCCAAGTTCACATGCCATCCGGACGTCCGACGAACAATGTTTGCCATAAAGCAGCGGTTCTGGTGGCCGGCCATGAAAAAAGAGGTCTCCGAGTACATGGCGGCCTGTCCAGTGTGTGGCCGGAATAAGACCTCGTCCCAGGCCCAGAGGGGTCTTCTCCAGCCCCTCCCAGTGCCTCAGCGACAATGGTCGCACATCTCCATGGACTTTTTGACTGGAATACCGCCCTCCAAAGGTAACACTACCGTCCTGACAGTGGTAGACCGTTTCTCAAAGATGGCACATTTCATTCCTCTGCTCAAACTTCCCTCTGCCAAGAAGACGGCAGAGGTCATGTTAACTCACGTGTTCAGAATCCATGGTTTACCCAGTGACAGAGGACCACAGTTCATTTCCAACTTCTGGAAGGAGTTTTGCCAGCTCCTTGGCGCCACCGTCAGCTTATCTTCCGGTTATCACCCGCAGTCCAACGGTCGGACAGAGCGCCTGAACCAAGACCTCGAAACATGCCTCAGGTGCCTCGTGTCCCAGAAACAGACCACTTGGAGCAATCACCTTACCTGGGTAGAGTATGCCCACAACACTCTCTGCCAGTCTTTCCCCTTTCCAGTCAATCAATCAATCAATGTTTATTTATATAGCCCAATATCACAAATGTTACATTTGTCTCAGTGGACTTCACAGTTTGTACAGAATATCAGTATGACAATACGACACCCTCTGGCCTTAGACCCTCACATTGTACAAGGAAAAAGTTCTGGAGAAAACCCAACAGTTTAAAGGGAAAAATGGGAGAAACCTCAGGGAGAGCAACAGAGGAGGGATCCCTCTCCAGGACGGACAGACGTGCAATAGATGCCGTGTGTAAATTGAAAAGATAATACATTTGTAACATAGGTAGTCCAAATGTTTGGAAATGCATGTGTGTATAATAGGAAGATGAATCCACGAGGATATCCATCCAGGACTTATGATCCAGGACCACAGCCAGGACTCAAGATCCAGGACTCGCGATCCATGACACAGGACCGCAGGATCATCCATGACTCCGGATCCCGGCGTATATAGACACCAAAAAGAAAGAAATTTGGGGAAGCTGGGTTAATCGGAACATGAGAGTACACAGGTGTATACAGAGAGAAGGAAGAAGTAAGATGTCCCCCGACAAACTAAGCCTATATCAGCAAAACTAGGGGCTGAATCTAATCAGCCCTAACTATAAGCTTTATAAAAAAGGAAGGTCTTAAGCGCACTCTTAAAAACGGATAGGGTGTCTGCCGTCCGAACACAAACTGGAAGCTGATTCCACAAAAGTGGAGCTTGATAAGAAAAGGCTCTGGCTCCCATTTTACTGTTAGAGACTCTAGGAACAACCAACAACCCTGCGTTCTTGGAACGCAATGCCCTAGTAGGACAGTAGGGTATAATGAGTTCTTTAAGGTAAGATGGCGCCTGCCCATTAAGGGCTTTGTAGGCGAGAAGAAGAATTTTAAATTCTATCCTGTGTTCTATAGGGAGCCAGTGTAAGGCAGCCAGAACAGGAGTAATGTGGTCCCTTTTCCTAACTCTGGTTAGTACACGAGCTGCAGCATTTTGAATCAGCTGAAGCGACTTGACTGACTTCTTGGTACACCCTGATAATTAGGAGTTACAATAATCCAGCCTTGAAGTAACAAATGCATGGACGAGTTTCTCTGCATCGTTTTGAGGCAAGATATGCCTGATTTTTGCAATGTTACGTAGATGGAAATAGGCGGTCCTTGAAATTGATTTTATGTGGGCGTTAAAGGATAACTCCTGATCAAATATAACACCAAGATTCCTTACAGTCTCACTGGAGGCCACATTAATGCCATCCATAGTTAGTATATCTTTAGATAGTTTGTTTCGTAGATTCTTTGGGCCAAGTACAATAACTTCAGTTTTGGTCGTGTTTAACATCAAAAAATGTAAGGTCATCCACGTTTTTAAGTCCTTGAGGCAGTCTTGAATTTTATTTAGATGATAAATTTCATCAGGCTTGATTGATAAATATAGTTGAGTATCATCCGCATTACAATGAAAGTTTACAGAATGATTCCTTATAATATTGCCTAGCGGAAGCATATATAATGTGAACAAAATAGGTCCGAGCACTGAGCCCTGTGTTACTCCTTGGCTAACTTTGGTTTGCGTGGAAGATTCCTCGTTGACACGTACAAACTGAGATCGTTCAGATAGATAGGACCTAAACCAGCCTAAAGCAGTTCCCTGTATGCCAACTAAGTGCTCTAGTCTTTGCAATAGGATATCATGGTCGATAGTATCAAATGCAGCACTGAGATCGAGCAAAACAAGAATAGAGACAAGTCCCTTGTCTGAGGCTATTAGAATGTCCTTTGTGACTTTAACCAGAGCTGTCTCTGTGCTATGATGTGTTCTAAAGCCAGACTGAAAATCTTCAAATAAATCATAGTTTTTTAAGTAATCACACAGCTATTTTGCGACTGCTTTCTCAAGAATCTTTGAGAGGAACGGAAGATTAGAAATAGGTCTATAGTTGGCTAAAACCTCTGGATCGAGGTTGTGCTTTTTAAGAAGCGGTTTTATCACTGCTACTTTGAATGATTGTGGAACATAGCCTGATAATAAAGACATATTCATAATATTTAATAAAGAAGTTCTAATTAATGGAAAAACTTATTTTAACAGCTTAGTTGGAATCGGGTCTAAGATACACGTTGATGGTTTAGAAGAGAGAATCATTGAATTTAATTGTTGAAGGTTTATGGCTGAAAAGCATTCTAGTTTACTATCTCGTGTAATATTAGAACTTACGTTTCCGGGAGCTGTTGATAACATTATACTGGTCAAAGGCAAGAGGTCATTCATTTTGTTTCTAAGAGTAACAATTTTATCGTTAAAGAAGCACATAAAATCATTACTACTGAGTGCTATTGGAATAGAAGGTTCAATCGAGCTGTGGCTCTCTGTCAGCCTGGCTACAGTGCTGAAAATAAATCTTGCATTATTCTTATTCTCATCTATTAATGAAGAGTAGTAGGCTGCTCTCGCTTTACGCAGTGTTTTCTTATATTCATTGAGAGTAATATGCCAAATTAAACGAGATTCTTCAAGTTTAGTGGAACGCCATATCCTTTCAAGTCGTCTCGACTTTTGCTTTATTTTGCGGGTTTCGGCATTATGCCATGGAGCTAATCTATGTTGTTTTATTTTCTTCTTTTTCAAAGGAGCAACAGAGTCTAATTTTATTCGCAGCGCATCTGTAGCACTATCAACAACATGATCAATTTGGGGTGGTGTACATTTTGTATAAGTTTCCTCCCTTACATGCAGACATGCTATCGAGTTAAGTATTGGTGGAATCTCTTCCTTAAATTTGGCTATAGCACTAACAGATAGGTTTCTGCTGCAAGAGCTTTTGACTAATGCTTTGTAGTCTAGTAACAGTACTTCAAAAGAAACGGTCTGATAAAGCAGGATTATGCGGTTCGACTAATAGTTGCTCAATTTCAATACCATAAGTCAGAACAAGGTCAAGAGTGTGATTATAGCAGTGGGTTGGTTTATTTACACTCTGACAAAAACCAACAGAATCTAATATAGAGTTAAATGCAACAGTAAGGCTATTTTTATCATCGTCAACATGAATATTAAAGTCACCTACGATAATTACTTTATCTTTTTTAAGTACCAAAGCTGATAAAAACTCAGAGAATTCTGACAAGAATTCTGAATAAGGACCTGGTGCACGGTACACTGTAACAAATAAGATTGGCTGCAAAGTTTTCCAGGTCGGATGCGTAAGACTAAAAACGAGGCTTTCAAAGGAGGTATAATTAAATTTTTGTTTAGTATTGATAAGTAAACTCGAGTCAAAGATTGCTGCAACTCCACCTCCTCGGCCCGTGCCTCGGGCAATATGAGTATTGATATGGCTGGGTGGAGTGGCCTCATTTATGCTGACATATTCTTCATGTCTCAACCAAGTTTCAGTGAGACAGCATATATCAATATTATAATCTGATATTAAATAATTTACCAATATTGCTTTAGATGCTAGAGATCTTATGTTTAAGAGACCACATTTAATCTTCCTGTTTTGTTGCACTGTAGTAGTTGTTACATTTACTTTTATTTGGTTATTATGTATGACACCTCTATTAGGTTTACCTTAAATTGTCCTTGGGCAGACACACACACCGTTAATATTGGGTATTTTATTGGGTTCGGGATCCTTATGGATGACTGCCTAGGAGAGAGCGCAGAGAAGCGTGTAAGACTGCGACTCCGCCTCCTGGTCTCAACTCCAGTTTGTCATGGATTAAGTCCACAAAGCCCTGAAATGTTTGCCGAAATGAGATTTGCACCAAAGTAGGATGAATGCCGTCTCTCTTAATCAGACCAGGTTTTCCCCAGAAGGCTGTCCAATTATTCACGAAGCCCACATTGTTTGCTGGGCACCACCAAGACAACCAGCGCTGAAATGATGACATGCGGCTATACATGTCATCATTGATCAGATTGGGGAGGGGACCAGAGAAGATTACGGTGTCCGACATTGTTTTAGCATAACTACACACCGACGCCACATTAAGTTTGGTGCATTCTGATTGGCGTAAACGAACACCATTACCACCGACGTGAATAACAATCCTACTGTATTTATGTTTATTTTTAGCCAGCAGTTTAAGATGCGCCTCAACGTCGCCCGCTCTGGCCCCCCGGAATGCATGTGACTGTGGAGGTTTCGGTCTCTAAATTCACGTGTCTCATAATAGAGCTACCAATAACCAGAGTTGGCTTCTCAGCGGGTGTCTCGCTGAGTGGGGAATATCTGTTAGATACGTGAACGGGTTGGTGGGGACCTGCGGGTTTCGCGTTATGCCCCTTCTGAACAGTCACCCAATCTCCCTGCTGCTCGGGAGTTGCCGGGGGACGGCTAAGAGGAGCTACCTTTTGCCGGTCCGCACCGGCTAACACGGGCTTTACTGTAGCTGAGTTACGTTCTAAGATGCAGAGCCGGGCTTCTATGGCTATGATTCCCGCCTCCAACCTAACAACTATACTACATTTAACACATGTATCAGTACCAGTAAAGGAGGTAGGGAAGTAACCAAACATGAGACAGTTAGAGCAGGAAATAGCACCCGAGGGTGGGGAAAGAGCCATGGCTAGCTATCAAGCTAAAGTAACTACCGTTAGCAAACCCGAAAAGAGTGTAGGCAACTGTGAAGTTACAGTCGCTAAGAGAAGGAGAGTTGTGAGTGCTTAAGCTGTAGTAACGTGTGATTACAACGTCAGGCAGTTGCCGTGATCAAGAGTTTTAAAACGATCGATTAAGTTTAAGATAATAAGCTATCAGCAACAGAACAGGCACACGGGATAACCGGAGATGACAACAACAACAACCGGAAGTTACAACATGCTTACCGCAATAGTGGTCCGTTTAGAAACAGCAGTATCATAGTTAATACCAACCTTGTGTCTCCAGTGTGCTAACGGGTACCAGCCTCCTCTCTTTCCTGCTAATGAGGAAGAAGTCAAGGTTCCATCCGCACGCCATGGTCCAATGCTGTCGGCGGGTTTGGGCCGGTGCTCGGCAGGCGCTACTCCGGACCTCGACCCGGATGAAGTCAGCGGCGGATCGTCACCGGCGTGCGGCCCCCCTCTACAGGGTGGGCCAGAAAGCCTGGCTCTCCACCAAGGATCTACCCCTACACGTTCACTCCCAGAAGTTGGCACCGAGGTTTGTGGGTCCTTTCCCAATTTCAAGAGTCATTAACCCTGTCTCTGTGCGCCTCAAACTCCCCAGATCTTTGAGGGTCCATCACACGTTTCACGTGAGCAAAATCAAGCCAGTTCGAGAGAGCACTGTGGTTCCCGCCTCCATGCCCCCTCCATCGCCCCGGATCATTGAAGGCGGCCCGGTGTACACAGTCAGGAAACTTCTGGCGGTCCGCAAACGGGGCAGAGGACGACAATTCTTGGTCGATTGGGAGGGTTACGGCACTGAGGAGCGTTGCTGGGTCTCCTCGACTTTCGTTGTGGACAAGACACTCATCAGTGACTTCTACGATCATCACCCTGAGCAGCCTGGGCCGTCGGGAGTCGGCCCTAGATGGGTGGGTACTGTAGTGTCCCACCAATTATGTTAAGTTGTGTCATGTTTGTGATTGTCATGTTCATGTTAATTTAGTTTATGTTCCACTTCCTGTTTTATTTTTTACTCTCCTTGTCTCATTCCAGGTCCCTTTACTTCCTGCCTTGGTTCTTTTTCCCGCCATCGTCAGTGTCTGCCCCGCCCCTGATTGTTTCCACCTGTGCCCACTTACCTCATGTATATATTGTCCTGTCTCCCCTTGTTATTTGTCGGTTTGTCTTGTTCGTTGTCCCAAGAAGCCAGATCCAAGCCATCGCTTAAGAGATTCAGTGTTTTGCCTTTTTCCCTCCATGTGAGCACTTTAATTTGGTCATTTTGTTATTTCCTCTAAAAGAGTGATTCTGTTTTTGCAATTAAAGATTTTTTTTTTTCAAACCTTTTTTTGTCTCTGGGTTTTGCATTTAACTATTGAGTCAAGGTTCCTAACACATGCATTATGGACAATATATGTAGGGGAAAAGTGGTAAATACAACAACACCCTATCAATTCAGCACCAACTCATTTGAGATGTAGCTGTATTAACCCTCCTATTGTCTTCGTTTACCCCCTTACTTTGGTGTTTGCGGTCAAATTTGACCGGTCCTGTTTTAACTGCTATTACATTAACACAAAAAACATTAATCATCACCAAATGTCATTGAACACCCTTTCAAACTGTAAATATTGTATCAGACTACTGGTATACATGGAAAACTGCAGTGAATATACAAAGAACAGACACTGAACATGTATTGTGAGTGCCAGGTGTGATTCACATGGGGGGATTGGGTGTGTGTGTGTGTGTGTGTGTGTGTGTGTGTGTGTGTGTGTGTGTGTGTGTGTGTGTGTGTGTGTGTGTGTGTGTGTGTGTGTGTGTGTGTGTGTGTGTGTGTGTGTGTGTGTGTGTGTGTGTGTGTGTGTGTGTGTGTGTGTGTGTGTGTGTGTGTGTGTGTGTGTGTGTGTGTGTGTGTGTGTGTGTGTGTGTGGATCTGAGGATCTGATCTGATCTGATCTTATCCGGATGGTTACTAATTCCTTTTCTTTATGGCGGTCAGACCGGGAACACCATGGGTGTTACAAAGTTGACTAGATCATCCAAAATTCAATGAAAGTGGTGATCAGCAATGTTTGTTCAAATGTCTACTGTGAAGGATATCATAAAGCCTTAATGCAATCAAATGTAAAACAAAAAAATTATGATTGATGAAAGTATTAAATCGGTCAGATTTGACCCGAAGACAACAGGAGGGTTAAAACTCATCAGAGTTAATCAATTCAAAAACAAAAAATAGAAAAAACTGTTGAACTAAGGCACGCCTGTGCATGCAAGCCTGCAGGAGGAGCTACACCTGAGGCTGTGCAGTCATCATTCAGTCAGGGTGTTGGTGACACACTGCTGAAGCTCCATTGACTCTTTAACATTCCTGCAGCACTGCAGGAATGTGGTTTACTGCAGAGCGGGTTGTTTGTGGGTGTCAATGTTGTCTGTTTGTTCAAACACTTTTCTGGATAAGGGATTGGATAGACCACAACTAAATACATTTTGTATAACGAATGAAGGCTGCTCTGATCAAGTCATCCTCGTTTGGTTTAGGCATGATGTCACATATTTCCATATACAATGGACATGTGACAACATGGGAATTCAAAAGAGAATGTCGTGACAGTTTTCTGCTTGAGATGCCAAAGGGACACTACTGTCAATAAAATCTGATCAAACTACACCAAAGTGCTAAAGTGTATAGCTGAGTTTATGAGATGTAATCACTTTATTACACCTATGGAAAAGATGAACGATGGCTATGTGGTGGTGTTAGGTCATCTTGTCTTGCAATAAGAAATGGGTAGCCTCATGAGTAAATCAAATACATGATGTATGCTGATCTTTAAAACCCACACAAAGACTCAAATGAATAGGTTGGAGAAGGAATTAGAAAGCTAGGGAGATGGAAGATGTTTGCTAGGGATGGCATGTATGCATGTGGGATAAAAGTATTGTTACAAATATTTATTTTTGACTTATTTTATTGCTTGTTTGATGATTAAAAAAGAAAACATAGTAAAGAGTCATTATAAAAAACAGATGCTTGTTGGTTTGACTTGGCTATTATTTTGAAATGAAACCGGAAGTCCACGTCCAATCGCTGGCAGTTGCAGAAGGTGCACATCCAGCGGCGGAGATTCTGGACGGAGGACTGCAAAAAACAGTCAATACCTCGAAGAATATCAACCATGTCTGCTGCTTTCTACGTTTGCTTTCTCCTCTGGTGCTTTCAGATCAACACAGGTAAGTTAGTTTGCTGTTTAACATTCGTCATTGAGTATCCCGCACAGTTACCTGTTAGCTCATTTGGCAGTGGCCGTGGTGGCTAATGCTACATGTTAATTTCTCTAAAACACACGGTTTTAAACACACTTAGCTAAACTGTGTTACAGGCCTAACGTTAGCTCTTAGCTTTTCATAACGTTACTTGATGTATTGGAGGTCTAAACATATTAAGGAACGTCCACTTTGGCCTTGTCTTAGCCTGTTGTTTTCGGTTTCTAGCGAAATTAAAGATGGGCACATGCATTTCTGTTAGCGAGTCGCACAGTAATACATGTGTTACGGTTACAACTGAAAGATGATACATGCTAACATTTAAGCTAGAGGTGCTGAATTGGTTTATTGTCTGAAATGCTCAGATAACCAGAAAGTGCTTCTGTGCAATGAAATGCAAAGTCGGTGCTTCCTGTGATGCTAGATGGTTACAAGTAGAAACACAGGTTTAACATGCTTCAGTTTTAGACAATATGAGTAGTACAAATAAGTTCACTCAAACGGTACAATCTAAGATCAATCAACATGTTATGGATCATGTACAAGGTGAATATGCTGTTTTCATTTCAAAGCAGGGCAGGTTGATTTATACAGCACATTCCAACACTAAGCATTGCAAAGTGCTGTACAAAAGAACATTACAAGCAACAATTATATTGCAACAGAAATGCATTTTAAAGTGAAACTTAAATACATTTAAAACAGAAATTATATATTTTGTAAGCCTTGTTTTAATCGAAGTTATAGTTGTAGTACACCTGCAGTTTTCTGGTAGATTCTGTGTAATTGTTTTATTTGCAGTATAATACCTGACCTCTTCTCCACGCTTAGTTTTGCCTCTCGGAACAAAAGGCAGAACACCACCTGACAATTCTGCATGGTTCATGTTGTAGCAGAAGACCAGCAATGTGTTTTGGATAACACAATCCCTTTCACTCACACACACTTCCTGCCCTGAAGCATAGAGAAACCTGCTTGTGATGTTTGGCCTCTACCATCCACTGTAGTCAGCTCCTTGTTTCTGACCCGCCTGTACGTTTGTTCCTCAGTACAAATGAGGCCGTGATTAAAGTTATTCAAAACATACACTTACTTACACTCCGATTATCAAAATAGTATAGTAGGGCTGCTCTTGACCAAATATTGTCCTACCAATAGTCTTCAGTTCAATAAATGAGTCGGCTAGTCATTGCACTTTTATGATGATTCATTATATTTATTTTTGGCTTCAGGAAATGACTTTAGCTCCAGTGCATAGAAAGAACGTTATGGGTAACATCATGGTACGTTGGGCTACATATCAAATAAAACTGTAATAATGAGGCTTATAAATATATACTATGATGAATGATGCTGGTAAAGATTCTTCCATTTTGTTCATGTATTCTCTCAACACAGCACAACAGACAAACACCCAAAACGAAACCACTCTTGGACATAAATGACTTTTGACTAGCTCCAGGTAAAAGTCAGAGGGGGTTTTCTGCCCGATGCGACAATGCAGTGCCCAGAAGGAGTTTAATTTAATTTTTATTTAACTTATGCAAATAATAGACTAATGAAAAATTGCTCGACTAAGACTTTTTGAGCCGACTGACGTTTGTCCACTAATAGTGAACATTCTTAATAAATAGAGGCAGATTTTGTGAAAGCATGTAAACATAACCTCTTGACATACAGTGTACACTTGTTAGAGGAGGACGGGCTACATATCGCAATAAAGGTGTAAATGCAAATAGATGTTACAGTAAGTCTGTTTTAGTGTAGAGAACATGTGACCATAAAAAGCTTGTTTTGATGCTTTATGTTCCTTTTTGAAAGGAGTGGAATTTTCTCAAATCCCTGGCCAAGCTCTGCATGTCCTTGGAGTACAAATCATTTAGCAGCGATAAGATGTAGCCTATGTTTGTGTGTTTGTTGGCTAAGTAGAGCTTTCCTTTTCCTTCCACTCAGAAGACATTCTTTATAAAAGGCCCAGTTCACAACATCGGATATTTATTTTTGAAAGAACAGTGCCTCTGTAAACCAGCTCCTACAGAGTGTTGCATTGTGGGTTGTTTACACTCTTATTGTTGCGAGCAAATGTCAAGTCCGGTTTTTGTCTTTATTTTTAATTCAGCCCTAAAGTCTTTAGATATAGAAAGCAAGGCTCTCAGGATAAGGACTCTCTTTTCCTCAGATTCATTGTGTCTCGGGGAAGTGTGCTGTACAAAATATTCTTCCAAAGCTGATGTTCAAAAGCCAGTGAAATGATCAGAGCTAATGCAATATTCAAAGTGTACTTCAGTCAGACAACTCACGTGTTTCTTAATATGTTTATTAGAAGCAGCATATAGTTTGAGTTTGGCGTCTAGGCTCGGGCCTCATCGCTCCACAGATTTACAAAGAACATTGAGTGATGATTAGATAACTATCCCCCCCGAGCCTACAGGTGGAAGCTGGGGTGGAGCTGGGGTGGTGGTGTGTCAGGCGAGCATCAGCAGCAACATGAAACAGAGCAGCAGGAACATGAACGTAGCAATAGCAAGTGAACACAGCAGTGGCAGCAGCAGCATAGCGAGGCAGAGGCAGGAAGACCTGGCAGCTTAAATAGAGCGGCATGTTTAGGAGAATGTGTTTGGTAGGGTGTAAGAGAGACGAGGTGCGTCACGTGTAAATGTATCATTGGTGCTCCAGTTGACTGCCTGAACTAGCTCGCAGGCTTCGCCCCATGTGTGATTGAACAGGATTAGTTATTTGTAAAGCTCTACTAAATTCTTGCAAAACATTTCTTTGTAAATACCTCTCTCAGCTAAGAATGATAGAGTAGGACTCCTTTTTCATTTGTTTGGTCAACATAAATCAAATTGACCGGTTTTATAAAGCTGAGCCTAGGCATTCATTCCACAATATGATTTATTATCCTTCAATAGATCAATTTTGTGATAAAAGTTATGTATTAAGATATGGTGCAAAAAAGCCATGTATTAATTGAATTGCAAGAAGCATGCTATTGTGGTATGGTTATGAAATGAGTGATGAGCGATATTGAGGAAGATTTGAGCCACGTTGGCCAAACGTATACTCATCCACCTCCATCAGGTGACGGGTTTCACTTCAGTTTGACTGTGATGCAGTTTCACTCATACGCATATGGTGTGCCACACCTTTAATACCTGCGGCCCGATGTTACTCAGTGCTATGGAATCTTCTCTGTGGGGGCGAAGGAGGCTTTATCTTTACAACATCTGTCGTGGCTTCTTCCGTGGTTTATTTATCAAGCCACTAGACGCCTTAAACAGACTTTCTTCCTTTATATTTTTGTTACTTACAGTTTGAAGAGTTGCTTGACCTCCGATGGTTTGGATGGTATTAACGATGTGTTTTTTAAAAATAAAAATAGCAAACTTTTACATGTGCAACAAAGAAAAGAGGCCTTTACAATATTCAAAACAAATAAGCAAAACTCAAATAAAAATAACAAACAACTTAGGTATTCTTTCTTCTTGATAAGGCTTATATAACTTACTAACTTAAAGGGTACTTTAACGGTTAAAAACTGTTCCTCGACGGTGTCTTTCTAGCAGGTTGCCCATCATTGTCACTTTAGAGTAGGCACAGTGGGAGTTGTAGTCTTTAATAGTCTGTTGACTACAGACGTCAAAATGAGGTGGCCTTTCTTATCAAATGAAAATACTGGCTCTAACAATATCTTAATGCCCTGCAGGTGAACACGCAGGGTTTTCAGTAACCTTTCCTCTTGCTAACCAGAAGTTTTTCTAATGATACAAGCACTTGTTGACTGGTGCTATTTGGAGCATTCGGATACATTTTGAATTATATTCATCTCAGTATAAATCTGGCTACTGTTTTAAACTGGTTATTGTCCTACAGGGTTTTATTTGTCCTCATTCGCTAAACTGATTGATCGTTTTTGTGTCAGATGAAAAGCAAGATTTGAAAAAGGTCACTTTTGATCTTATACAATTGTCATGAAGTATTTATTTGACAGTGTTTTGAAGTGTTTCTCATCAAACGTTGATTATACCAGCTTTATAGATAACCCTGGCTGGCAACTGTACTCAATTCTACAAGTTTGCTAATCAACAATTTGGCTGTTGATATAATGCTCTCTACATGAACGATCTACACACTATCTGAGATGGTTCTGTCCAAGACATACACCACTCTTTGATTCTTTATCAAGGTTTTTGGTCAAATCAAATGATATATTTCAACAAATTAGCTACCTCCATGATGCAATCATATTCTAGGGTTGATTATTGCTGCTTTACAAAATATTGACATAAGGAGGTATTTGATAAATAATAATCAGTAATGTGAATATAATGATCTCCTAGAACAGTACAATAAGTTCAGAGAGTAACATCACTTTACTGTAATGCAGACTTTAAACGAGGAAAAGACAATTATGCCAGACCAGGGTTTTGTCTAAACGGGTAACGGGAGCTCTGCAACCTCTTACTTTTGACGTGCGCCCTCATACCAAATTGCTGAAAATGTGCCCCGTACATTTTGAAGTGATGCCAGAAAACAATGTTTCTGTTTGTCAAAAACGGTATAATTACTAAAAAAAAATGAAAATAGAGCGCCAGACGACATAGACAGCTTTGTTTTTACAGAGCTCCGATGTTGCGTTGTTTTTTAAGTCCGTGGCGCCATCTTGTATACAATCTTCCTTCATGTGCTAGCGAGAATTGATATATATATACAAGATCAGCGCCATAGTATTGCCCTCATACTGTATTTTTCAAAAAGAAACCTGCATACTATGACATTTACCGTAATATCTAGTCTCATATCACAATATTGATATACTGTCATTTTATTGGACTGAGTTGTTTGAATCTCACTTAAAACATGTAGGCTGATCGTTTTACACTATTTACCCGAAATGCTTTAAAAAGTGCCCTTAAGAATCAATACTGGTTGTGATCTGATATTGATGGGTCATACAACTCAGCTCTTACATTTTGTTTTGTTTTGTTTATTTATAGCCCAGCGTTTTTTTTGATCAGTTCAGTTCTTGAGGGCAGCTCTGAATCATGGAAAGGCTGATTGTGAAACCATAAGGGTTTGATTTAGCAAGTTGAAACGTGATATTTGAACCGCACTGCGGAGAGGGTGGTGTTGGTCAGACAGTACAAAAAGCATTGCACAAGAAAAAGAATGAGGAACTGAGTCAGTGAGGAAAATAAAGTGTGACCTCATCAGTCCACAGGGACCTATGAAGCTTAGGCACACAAAACAGACAGATCACAGTGAGCTCTAAGAAACAGTCTCTATTCCTCCCTCAGATTTCCTCTTTTGGTCTTTCAAGGTCAGTTTCCGTACAGTCATGTGGGAGGCCTCAGATAATCGTGGCACAGTTTTACATGTATTATTGGTCGCTTGTGTCGGAAATCTTCAGTAAAGACACAATAATACAATTCCTACTCTGCAGACAGGTGTCTTGCTGGGCCATAATTACTCAGCGTGATTATTTGTTCCTCTTTCTTGAGGTCCCCTTGCTGTAAGCTGGATATTTAGCTTGACTTCCTAGCATGGTTCTTCTTTGCTCAGGTCTCAGACACATTAAAGGTCCCATGTCATGGCCATTTCCACTGATCATAATTCCATTGTTGAGGTCTAATAGAATAGATTTATATTGTGCAATTTTCCAAAATCACTTTGGTTTCTCATACAGCATCTCTGTAAACTACGTGTATTCATTGAATTTCACTCTCTGCCTTTAACGGCTCGTTGTAGCTCCAATAGCTCCAGCCCCCACCCTCCCTGTGAGCACATTGTGCTCTGATTGGTCGGGACGTTGTGAATCGCGCTGAGCTCCGTGGAGGTGTGGTTTCCTTGTTTAGCGACAGCGAAACACAGCCAAACTCACTCTGAGCACACACAAAGTCACAGCCGAAGTAAAAACAATAAGTGTGGCTTGATATTGAGTAAGAAAAAGGTTGATAAACGCTGTGAGAATGGGTCTGCAGTAGGGGTTTCACCAACTAATCGACTAGTCGACTAGTCGACTACCTTTACCACTAGTCGGCACTGTAGGCCCTAGTCGACTAGTCGTGGAAAAAAATGGAGGTAAACGAGGTGCTGCAAAATGCTACAAAACACGTCCGACATTCTTATGTACGGCAGTACTTCAACGAAGATGTAACCAACTCCACAGTGAAGTGTCAGTTGTGTACAGCTGTACTGAAGTACAATACAAATGCATCTGCTATGCGCAACCATCTGAAGATGAAACACCCGCTGCCGACAGCTAGCACTAGCAGTAATGCTAGCACCAGTGAGCAACGGAGCGGCGTCAGCACTGAACAGAGGCAAACGAACAGCAAGAAAACACGGGTCAACAGTGATGCGGATGATGAGCTACGGGATTACTGCCAGCGGACACCGCATTTCCCCACAATGGATAATCCACTGGAGTGGTGGGCAGAAAACTTGCACCGCTTCCCCCGCTTTCGAGGACCTACCTGGCTATTCCAGCCACAAGCACCCCGAGTGAGAGGGTTTTTTCCCTGGCAGGCAACACTGTCACCCGAAAGCGGTCAAGCCTCCTCCCCTCACATGTCGATGCATTGGTGTTGAAACCAAAAATATGGAAAGGTGGACGTTATCGTGGAGGACAGCGAATAAAGTGTTGCGCAATGCGCTGTTGCGCACTGGATTTACGTGGCATTTATGTAAACAAGAGTTTTTTGCTGTTTTTTGGTGAGTCCAGTGTTTGTTATTTACTCAGCCATGTAACACAAATTAAAATGCAGTGTTTAATGTTACTGTATGAGTTCCAATAGAAAATACAGTTGTAAACCTCTCTTTGTGTGTCTCTATTATGACGTAACGACTAGTCGACTAGTCGACTACTATTTTGAAAAACTAGTCGACTAGTAAATATTGGTAGTTGTGAAACCCCTAGTCTGCAGAGAGAATTTTGCTGCGATCCCAACTGTCTGTTATCAGCCTGCAGTCAGGGAGAAGAAATCAGCAGAGTTGCATGCACTGAATGTGTGTGTGAGGAAGTCCGTGGATTGGTCAATTTGGACCAATCAGCGGGGGCTTAACGTAACGGCTCCGCGGACGTAACGTAACGGCTCCACGGATTGGTCCATTTGGTTCCGGGTAACGCATGACATCATGAGTTACCCGGAAGAATCAATGGACAGTGACGTATCTCCAACGAGGCGTTTTGGGGAGGTATTTTCTGTGTTAGAGTTTTACTCGCAACAGGGTGTACTTTGAGGGGTTTTGACTCTGCAGACCGTTTACATGCAGAAAAACCTTCATAACACACAAGGGGACGGGTAATAACCGGAAGAGCATGACATGGGACCTTTAAGCACACTTCCCCTTTATTTTTGCTTCTCTTTACTGGTACATTCTAAGCATTAACGTTTTGGCATCCTTCTTGGAAAATGTGGGTCTTTTAGTCTCCATCATATTTCCAAACACATGTTGAAACACCTGTTGTTTTTTTCTCATGTTGTCAGGAAAGTTGGTACAGCCTCACTTCCATTGTTGCTTCTTTTGTTGCAACAGCTGTAATCTCAGCCAAAAAACACTTTCATTTTCCACTCCTAAAGCCACACAACAACCTGAAATCATATATCAGATTTTAAGAAAGAATAGCATGTAATAATATGTTATATCAGTGCATGACATTAAGGATTTTGGGAGATGGCCCTGTGGGCCATCTAAGCTAATTTACAGATGGCCCTGAGCCAAATAGAGATTGCCCTGAAAAATGCGCGCAGACGAAATGACGCACAAAGGGTTTGGGGGGCCTCCCCCTAGAACATTTAGATTTTTGCAGGTCTTAGATGCTGTCTGGTGCATTTTATAGACTGAATTATAAGATGAACCATCACAATATTACAATTTAAATTGTATTCTTCATTTCACTTGTTTGTGTTTGCTCGCTTGCATGCCCTGCATACAGTAGCTATAATAAATACTTAAGTTGTTGGTCAAGACACTTTCCATCTGTTGAAGGCAAATGCCTTCCCAGATGTAAAAAAGTAGAAAACATTACATGCAGTTATAACTGCCAAAACAAACATTATTTACGCTATTATGGCCCCTGTTGAAAATGTTTGTAATGTTAGTAAGGTGGTCGAAGGAATGCCTCCTCATCCAGAAGCTGACTGAGCAGACCCGAGCAGCCGAGTGCATCCGCGAAGCACACACAATGGCGACGTCAGAGTTCCCCGTTAGCAAGCAAATCTAAATCTCTTCGGTCAAAATGTCCGGTCAAAATAATTTCCCTTTAGCGCAATACCGCTTCAGTTGCGCCACTTATGTGACAGACAAGAAGAATATGTGACAGACAAGAGTAGTCCATTCTAATGTGTAACACTTAATGTGGAGAAAGAGATGTGCTGTATGGGTTGATTGTGCGTTGATCTGTTGCTAATGCCTCGGGGTTCCGGTGGGCATGTAAACAAATGCATAATGCTGCGCTATACTTTGTGGCCTCACCCAGTTGCATAGCGACACTTATTGTTTAGGTCACGGTGTCTTTTAATAAGCAGGTAGTCAAATCATTAGCTAGAACTAGCTGGATCTGATCGATATGGACATAAACGCGAGTGAAGTCTAATCTGACGGGAGAGAGAGATCAGCTGCTGCTGACTTGTCGACACGCAGCTCTGCATGATCACATGCAGCGGTGAGCGGACAAAACACAGACTTCATGTTAGAATATCACACGTAGCTATTTTAATTACCTCTCAAACTACCTAAACTAGTTATAGATATGTTTAGTTTTACTGTCTTGTCACTCATTACTGGATCCGCGAGCTGCATGATACTGGTATAATAGATTGCCCGATCGGGCAACCAGCAGGTGAGGCTTCATTGCCCGAGCTAAATACTAGATGGCCCCGGGCCATCGGGCAGTCCTTAATGTCGAGCCCTGTATATAAGTAAAGCATTTTAGTTTTGATGTTAGTAGCAATATAATGTTAAATCAACTACAAAATGTTAAATAACTTGAGTGACCTTTTTTAAATAATGATTGTTAAGAATGAATATTAACTTTTAGTGCTGCTTTCTGTACCTTTTATCTCTCTCACACACACACACACACACACACACACACACACACACACACACACACACACACACACACACACACACACATCCCCCCCCCCTTATGCATGCCCAATCCCCCCATGTGAATCACACCTGGCACTCACAATACATGTTCAGTGTCTGTTCTTTGTATATTCACTGCAGTTTTCCATGTATACCAGTAGTCTGATACAATATTTACAGTTTGAAAGGGTGTTCAATGACATTTGGTGATGATTAATGTTTTTTGTGTTAATGTAATAGCAGTTAAAACGGGACCGGTCAAATTTGACTGCAAACACCAAAGTAAGGGGTTAAACGAAGACAATAGGAGGGTTAATACAGCTACATCTCAAATGACACAATCGCTTATATTAGTTTTTTATCAATACCGTAGATAGATAAGCACATTTCCATTTTTCACTATTCGAAGCCTCATATATCATTGTCCTCCTTGCCATGGAGTTCCATTGTTGCCCAAAACAAGTCAAACACATCAGTGGGACAAACTGTTGTGCAACATAACCATGAACACACACACACACACACACACACACACACACACACACACACACACACACACACACTGACTGTAGTTTATTAACCCTCGATACACACTTCACGGTTTGGTTTGTACGTTGGTGTTGGGAACATGGTTGCGTATTTATTTTTGGAAGAACATGAAAAATGGAATGTCCACGAGTATGGGGGTTATTCCCTATCTTTATTCAAGAGCGTGGTCTTTAAATTTGAGAGCATAATTGATTGATTTCACATTCAGAATATGTATTTCTTTCCCTCAAACCCTGTCCTCGCACTCAAATAGTGCCTGCTTGCGCTTAGATTTGCTCTGCTTCTGCTCAAGCTGTACGCTTGCACTCAGATAAATTGCTGCTTGCACAGATTTCCTGTGTTCCAGCTTAAAACCTTCTCCTCTCACTCAGGCTGTTTCTGTGAGCTGGTCAAATGTCTGCTCTCAGATTTCTACTCTGCGTGCTTGGATTTGTTGTGCAACAACCCTGCCAAAATTGGGATAGTTTCACTAGTAGGTGGCTAATGAGTCTAACAGGATCAATCTCACGAATAACTAATGGTAAGAAAAAATAATTCCCTCATCAAATTTAGCAGAAGTGGCTTGATGTTGTTCTCAGCAGGGGACTTTGACAGAATATTTCTTCTGTCAGGAGCTCCAACAAGCCGTTTAGGACAGAGAGTGAATACACATACTATACAGAGAGGCTGTATGAGAAACCAATGTGAGTTTGGAACATTGAACAATGTAAATCTATTCTAGTCGCCCTCAACAATGGAATTATGATCAGTAGAAATGGCCATGACATGGGACCTTTTAAAGAAAATGTTTAAATTGTAAGAATAATATCCTTCTCTTCTTCCTATATGATGATACATTGAAAAGATTTGGGTCATATGATAAGCCAACTAATATTATATAATGAATACAAATGTCAAATGCAGTTATATTAATGTTTTAATCATTGACGTTTTGTTTATTCATGTGTTCTCCTCTCGTGTATTAGCCGGAGCACAGCTGCCCCCCCCACACAACTTGAACGTTATCTCCATGAACACCAACTACACCCTGATCTGGGACTGGGACCAAGGCTCTGCAGAGAGTTGCGCCGTCAACTTCACCACACACTATGTGGCGTAAGTCTCACACGCCACACATGCATGAGCAAGAGGAAGCAGGCACACTGAGTTTGTGATGAAAATATCCACTTTGAGTCAGAGTGATTAACCTGTGAGGCTTTACTTTGACAACATCTCCTCTAAGAGAACTCATCCTGTTTAAACATTTAGGTTATTAGAACCAAGATGGTAGTTTTAAAATAGTTTCGTTTTTTGTTAGTAAGATTGATGTTTTAAGGTGTTTCTTTGCTTCCGAAGTGATGTGACTCAAGTTTTCCACTATCTGGGGCCAGCAATATTGTGGACTAGACATTTCCCATTGGAGTCAGCTGACACTGCTGTGTGTAAGGCTGAGAGGCAGGATGTGACCATCAGAGAGTTCAGACACTGCCTTGGGCGTTAGAGCTAGGAAAGATGGTCATTTCATTTTGGATTTGACACTTTCCACAGGTTTGTCTTCCTGCTGATAATATCCTTTATGTGTAACACTGTAGTGGTTTTGTATGCGTTGATATTCTTTACAATGAGCATCACAGCCTTACTGAGACTGTAGTGTGTGTTTGAGAAATGAAGGAGAATCCACACCACAGAAAAAAACTACAAGTATTTCCTGGTAAACATCTGGCATACATTGGAGTATAGTCAGCAGGTTCTCATGCTTGAGTTGAGAATAAGAGAATAAAGTTAGTGCAAATTGTGGATGATGATCACATTTTAATTATCATTGATTCATTAGCATGTGCAATTTCCAAAATGTGTTTCATATGTGAGGTTCTTCTCTTGTGCAATGTTAGACATAAATACAGATTTACAATAGAATTGTGCAATTCCACAAAACATAAACTAGCTTATCGTTTGCTTCAATTCATTTTCAATTAAGGCTGTCTAGTTGTTTTCAGTTGAGAATGATACAAAATGTTTTGTTTCTCTTCCCTTCAGGAAGTTCCTGCTGAATTCTAAGAAAAAGAGTCCGAACTGGAACACAGGGTGTGAGACGACGTCACATAGGTCATGTGACCTTACAAATAAGAATCTGTTCTACCTGGGCATCTACGTGTTTCGTGTGCGAGCCAGTGTGAACGGGACTGACTCTGATTGGGCGACGATGGATTTCTGCCCTGATAAAGAGGGTGAGAGAAACGATGAGGAGAAAAGGAGTGGGGGAGGGCAGGTGAGGGGCAGGGAGAGGGACAATCAGTCCTCCCTGTATACCAGTGGTGTATTGTAACTAAGTACATTTACTCAAGTACTGTGCTTGTGTAAAAACAAATCTAGGTATTTTCACATTATGCTGCTTTATAGTTTCACTCCAATACATTTATTTTACACATCAGGTTTATTTGCAGTTACTTCATAGTTAAATCAACACACAATATAATATATTATTATAGGTTAAGCTACCCAGTAGTATGTCAATTCATTCAAATAAACCCGCCATTTTGCATAATGAGTACTTTTACTTTTAGCCCTTACTATTTTTCAATGCTAATACTTTTTTCCTTTTACTTAAGTACAATTTTGAATGCAGTATATGATCTCAGGTGTAGCATCACAAACCATCAACAGTAAGAAAAACATGCTCTGACAGGATAGAGGAGGATACGACCACAGAGTGATGTTCAGAGAGCTGTGGCTGACATGTGAGGAAAGGTAACCTCTGCATTGTGTTTTGAGAAAGCCGCTCTGAACTATCAAACCACAGTGAGAGACGGCAGTTAAGTTTATCTCCTTCACGTTTTACACAGCTTCACCAACCTTAGAAAATCACACGGGCAGACATAACTGAAGGTGCAGGTTCAAACTCACACTGCCATAGAGGAGCTCAGATTGAGTTGAGTCTCAAAATGATTAAATACTATGAAAGATGTATAGAAACCCACACAATAGTAAACTAAGTTTTTTTGACGGCTCACGCTAAAAAAAAAAACGCAGTAAGACTGTGGGCGTCTCCAAACTGACCTACTTGTAGTTCATGTAGGTCAGCAAGGCAACATACAAAAAACTAAAGCTGAGGCAAGTAAAACATAGTTATAGGGTGTTGTGATTCATTGGTTCACTCTAAAGCTGGATCACAATGTGACACCAGCATCTGAACACATCCTGAAACAACCGTCATAGTTCAATTCAACCAGTGTATGACCTATTTCCTACTGAAATGCCAATAAGTTGCCTTGGGCTGTGTCATTTGAATTTGTCTGGCTCCGAAGAGTGCACAAGTCTCTTTATTTGTTTAATCGTCTAGAAAATGATCATTGTCAATCTAATCAATTATTAAAACAATCGTAATACAAAATGTTACAAAGTATTTTTAAAATATTCTTTTAAATGTTTATCCAAAGAAAGTCATAGAAGATGCATAAATTGTATATTTAGCTATATTTTAGAAGATGGTAAAGGGGCTGTATGTATAAAGCCCCTTACAAGTAACCACTTGCCCATAGGAATGCATGCACTCACACACATTTGGCATTACAACTGGGAGCAAGTCATTGGGGCTCAGTATCTTGACTTCAGGGCCCAGGTATCGGCCTGACTCTTCCTGATACTTCCTAAGCCACAGCCTTCCGATGCATATCACATTGAAACCCAAACCTCTTCAGCACCCGCCTCTTCTCCAACCAGTGAAATGCTTTATCTGGATTCAGTGCATTACACTATGGTTCTATTGGGAAAGGACTGGGGTCCTTAATGATCCTGATCTGACCAGGTGAAATAATATTAGGGAGGGATAGGGCTGAAACTGACTATTGTTTCGCTTATCAATGAATGTGTCAAACATAGGACTCGATACATGTTTTTGTTTGTAAGATGTTGGAGGAAATAGCAGCACAACTCTTAGTTCCCTGTTGATGTGTTCAAATGTCTGACCAACAGTCTAAAACACAAATATATTCAGATAAATGTTATATAAGAAAAAGAAAAGCAGCAGGTCCTCCCTTCAGAAACTGTACCCTACAAATGTGGTTTGGTAAAGCAACTATTAATTAGTTATCAAAATCATGGTAGTCCATATATTTGTTGTGACTAGGCCTGTCAATCAATTTCAATATTTACCGTAATTTTCGGACTATAAGCCGCGCCTTTTTCCCTATTTTTCGACGCTGCGGTTTATATAACGGTGCGGCTAATCTATGGATTTTTACAGCTAACGGCCAACACCTTTAACTCTATGGGCTCTATGGCCGGTCCGCGGACCCCCACCTTTAAGCGGCGGGTTCCAGCAGTAAAAGCTGGAGGCCGGAAAAGAGTGAGACAGGTAGCGCGCAAAAGTAAAAGTGGAACCGAGACTGGTATGTCGCTGCTGCGGCTTATATTCAGGTGCGGCTTATAGTCCGAAAATTACGGTAATCGCGATTGTTCACATGTTGTCCATAGTTAACTCACGATTCACCCAGATTCATCGCAAATTATACTCATATTTTGTATCTGTTTTGAATTTACCTTTTTAATGGGATAATTAAATTAAAGACAAATTAAATTGAACTTAATTTAACTAACTTAAACTTAAGAACAATCTTGAGGTACAGCACTTCAGCTGAGTACTTACATTTTATGCTATTTTCTACTTCTACGCCACCACATTTTAGAAGCCAATACTGAACCACACTTATCTGGCAGCTTTATTTACTTAAAAGATTGAGATTATTAGCTAATATAAATGAAATAATGAAAAGATATTGATATGTAATTATTGGTTAAGAGATCCAGCAGCAGTATACAAAGTAGTGAAAATTAGCTCCATCTTCTTCTTGTTATTCTTCTGTGTACAGTTAATATAAATCTTCTTTTTGATGATGAAACACGATGTTAGTAATATGGCAGCTGGAGAAATACAAAGCCCCTGACCTATCCATTCCTCTCTCCTGCTAGCTGCTCTGGGTCCTCCAAGCAAAGTGGCTCTGTCTCCTGAAGACAGAAACCTGGACATTGTGATCTCGGACCCTCTGTCCAGCACCAACCGCTCCATGAGGGAGCATCATGAGGATCTGTACTTCCACATCCGGTACTGGGAACGCTCTGCAGACGGTCAGGTTAGGAGCTCACCTCACACCCCTTCGACAAATAGTTGGCCCAACCAGACTATATTTATTTATAATACCAAAATAATTAGAATCCAAAAGTCCTCAAACTTCAACTTGTTGCTGTTGATGTAGCTGTTGATGTTGGGACCAGAAGCCTGTTGTGCTGTGAAGACTCTCATACAGTTTCAACCGTACAGATCTACAGACACATATTACAGCAGAAGAAAAAGCAACAGTACAGTATTCACACTTCCCATTTTCTGATCAGTCCCCAAAGACACCTGGTGAAACCTGAGGCTCACAGCGAGCCGCAGTGAGCACCTGCTCTCTGCTCCGTGCGTTCAGACGGTGTTGCTGTTTTTGGTTTCACTCGTGCCCTCTCTGCGGAGCAGGGGCTTCCTGTCTTTGCCATAAGGCAGTGAATAACAGAACAAGCGTCTGGTGCTTTGATGTCTTGCAAGCTGCTTGCATATGAAACTGGTTAGAAGATGAGGTGATTACGTCTTAAAATAACCCAGAGCTAAAGAGAATGCCAAAATGTTTGGATAAAGGCCACAGCATACGAGCTGCATAAGCTGCATAGAGACGATACACCGTATATTGCCATACAGTATGCCCTAAGGCAAACCAGTAGGCCTACTCTACTAGACATTTTATGAAGCTAAATAGGTGCATTATCGATTTAAAAAGAATTATACTTTACAAATACAATTGGTATTATACATTTCTTATTCTACACTAACTTTTTATGTCTTAAAAACGTTTACATTATTTGTTAGTAATAAAACAACCTCTTCTTTTCAATATTTTTTTTTATGAGCCACAAGCGAGCAACTCATTACCTCAAGTCATCAAAAAGATGTTGTATCGCAGCTTGACAAAATAAAAGGTTTTAGATTTAGATTATTTATAAGGACAGGGAAGAAAGATTCACAGAATCGTTTTGGAATTTTTTCTTTTTTTTTGCTTGTCTTTCTTTATTTGTCTCAATATTACACTACCTTCCGGTGTAGCCGTTGTGTCCTGGTTGCACTAAACGATACTTCCAATAGGTGCATTTACATAGGCAACAGTGCACTTGAGCAAAACGGGAAAAGCTGCATGAATACAGGCCCTTATGTAAACAGTATATATGTTTCCTCAGAAAAAGACATCTCAGAGCATTGTTCTGGTGTGCCCCAGTGGCACTACACTTTTGAGTATAACAGAAACATTAAAATAGTTTACGGAAATATGTCATTTTCAGATCGTGGAACCTGAACATGAGCTTTCCAGTCCTCTTTTAAAGTAACATTTTAAACATCCAGCCTGCAAAAACCAAACTTTCAAACTGTCATGCACAGCTCTGAACACTGTAGTGGTTTGATATGGGTTGATGTTCTTTGCACTGAGCATCACAGCTTTACTGAGACACAAGTGTTTGTTTGAAGGCCAATCCAAACCAGCCACAGGAAATATAATATGTCCGCTTTGAGAAACTTCATTTCCACACTATTAGTAGTAATACTGACTGTAGGCCAGTGACTGTAAGGATGCACACATTTCTTCACCCTGTGATGGCCCTCTGTGACCCAACAGACCTTTAACCAGCTCTGTGTGTACGTGCTGTTTGCTGTAAGAGCTCTGCTGGCTGACCACGACTGAAAGGCCTATAAACCAATAAGCTGTCTAAGAGTTTCAAGCCCTTATATGACCCCACTAAGATCTGTCCAGACATTTGTGGTCACACTAATGCACCACATCTAGAAAGTGACTCTAATGGACATTGTGTTGGGAGGCCCAGCTAGACTGAACACTTATCATCTCCTATAATATACGGTTTAGTGGTGACAATGCAGAATTGTAAAGTTGAATGTGCATTGAAGTGGACAATCGAGCGCAATGAGCTGCATATCATGTTTTAGTGTTTTTAATCTGTTTATCAGTAAGTTAATCTTAATAAAATGTGAATGCATGATATATAATAATGATGGGTTTGAGAAACTTCCCCCACCCCCTCACTGACATCCACGCACAATGCAGACTTTGTGTTTGACTGTTAATGAAATGCACTCTCCTCTCTGCTGTGCCCCAGGCCCTCAGAAGCCACTCTCTGAGCAGCAAGAAAAGAGTGGTGACGCTGTCCAACCTGCAGGCCTGGACCTGGTACTGTGTGCGGGTCCAGTCACGCTACGACTTCTACAACAAGAGCAGCAGCTTCACCCCCCCACTCTGCACGCAGACTGAAGGTAGGAGCCTCATATACACTTCAGGGCTGGGTGATATTGAAATGATTTTACTTAAGATTTTGATCCAAGAAAATCCAATTATCATTCACTAAAGAATATACATATATATGAGATCAATTCTTTATAGGGAGACGGAAGAACAGTAAATGCACAAACACAGAACCGTTTTAGAAAATGTTTTATTTGATTTCACTGGGTCTTTACTGACACTGAAATGACAGTAACTTCCTGATGTTACCTCGTCCTCCGTCTGTCTTTGTGTTCTGTCCCTGCTCTGTTCAGAGAAAAGTTGAACTACTGTTTTCTCTGGGTGCAGCTGTAGTGTCCTGGTTGCACCCTGAACAATTAGCACATGTACATTGACAACAGCGAACCAGAGCAAACCAAACACGCAGCGTGTGTACGGCCCCTTGGGTGAACAGTAAATATATGTTTCCTCAGAAAAATACTTCAGATTCTGCATTAATCTCGCCATTGTATAAATAAAATAGTATATGTATAAAATATACACTAAATAGCATGCCACAGGTAACAAAATTGTTTGTGCCAACAAATACAACTATGCTCAGAAAGATGTCATCGATTACTTTAACAGGAACCGTCCCGTGGTGGGAAATAGTTTTGTACTTCCTGCTCTCTCTGGTGATCTGTTTCTTGGTCGTGCTGCTCTTCATCTACGGCTTCTATCGGTGCTTCAAGAAATTGAAGGCGACGTTTTACCCCTCCGTCCAGCTGCCTACCCCGTTCCAGGTAAGATCGGCACACCAGTCAAGTGAAGAACTATTCACGCTGTTTACAAACGTATCGTTCTATATTCAGTTCCACTAGAATCTCATGTTACTCTCTTCTCTGCTCTTTCTCCTCCCCTCAGTATCTCTGTGGCTCCTCTGGTTCTGACATTCCTCGCCTCCTCCCCGAGTTCGACTCGGAGCTGTTGTGTGATAAAGTGACGGTCTGCCCAGCCCCCCCACTTCTTGAGATCCACAGCCCGCCCCCCGAGTTCCTGCCCGAGCCAACGGGCCTGGAGCCAGACAGCAGGTGCTTTATTTCTACATCAGACACTGTACTAGTGCATTCAAAATAAAATACCCCAAAATGTTTTATTGGCTTTTATATTTAAATGTATGGGAGAGGATCTCCATTGTTTTTTTATAGATCAGATCAAAAGTGATTCTTTTTTTGTTCTGATATAAGTCAGAATTATGAGAAAGAAATCCTAATTTTGAGAGGAAAAGTCTGACTCTTTCTCAGAATTGCTGACTGTTCAGATCCAAAAAATCCCATGTGGCCCTTCTCCTCTTTGGGATTTACAACCTTCAAGTACTGTGTTCACATATAATCATGTACGTTGTGGTGAATGACTAAATGTTCATGTCTCCAGCAGCAAACACAGTCGCAGCAGCAGTGGCAGTGGAGACTCCGGCATGTACTCCACCGGGGGGGGCAGCTCCAACCTGCGGCAGCAGCACTACGGCCAGGACTCTCAGGGGCCCCTGGACTCGGAGCAGGTGAAGATGCAGGACATGGCTCCAGGGCTCAAGACACACCTCCTGGCTGCAGACGAGGGCATCGTAGACATGTGTGTGTGAGGAGGCACACACAAAGACGCTTCTTTTTACAAAAGCATTGAGCAGAGATATTCAGTAGGATGGAGGTTTGTGGAAATGTGCAGCGTGCCTTCTCTCTGTCTGTCAGTGTGAAAAAAGAAAAGGAAAAAAGACTAAGAAAACAAAAGATGAGTGACAGACTCAGGAGGAAGGACGTTTTTTTCACTGTTGATACGTCTATCTTCACAGATCTTCAGATCTACCTACTTGTTAGCGCCAACCAGAACTACTGCTCTGTGCTTATTTTAATATTTTGTACATTTCCTTTGTACAGCCTGTCCTCACCTTCATGCTATGATTTGAGTTGGTTTTCAAATCATGTTTATATCTATTACTTTCCTATCGCTTTTATGACTTAACATAAGTAGCTTATAGGTGCTAATAAGGTAGCATTAATTAAAATAAGCAGAAAAGTGGAAGTGGGACACTTTGTATGGAGGCTTCTCACAAAATATGATGACATTAATGCGATGGAGAAAATAATAACAAATAGCTGTAGAGTAATGCTCCACAGCCCCACAGCTCCACAGCTCCACAGCTCCACAGCCCCACAGCCCCACAGCTCCACAGCCCCACAGCTCCACAGCCCCACAGGCAGTGCTGGTCCCTGCCAGGGAAGAAGAAGGCCTGCAGACATGGCGTCTCAAACAGCTTCCTCTGGGGACAAACTTTAGCCACTTTTGTTTTATGTGTGTTAAACAAAAGAAACAATGAGTTAGGAAACATATTTCTGATGTTTGTTTGTTTTTTATTTCTTCATACAATCAGTAAAGTAATTTAACCAGATTTTATACACAGATAAAAGATTAATAACGACTCATCTTAAAGTAACCTTTTCTTATGTGTTTATGTGAACTGTGTGAGGGAAGCTTGTAATTATAACTCAAGCTTTGGAATCCATGTATGATTCTTATAGAATCTTTGTACTATACTCGTTTAATTTGTTCATATTTAATTTGTATCAAATCTTTTATTTCTCATTGGAGCTTTCTGCCTCTGTTCACACATTTATTTTTAAGTCTTAAGGAAGAGAACACATCCATACAGTCTGTGTATGTTTTTCATTACATGTGTATCTGTGTCCACAAAGACAGAAAGAAGCAAACAAGTTGTAAATGTTGTGTACAGTTTATTAAACAAGTTCCATAACTTTGATTCTCTTTAGGGCAACACATTTTCCTGGATCTGCAGTGCTAAAGTAAGATGTACTGGTGACATTCAGAGGCAGCAAGTTTTGTAAGGAAACAAAACAAACTTCCTTGAATTCCAGTTTGGAAAAACAGCCTTGCGATTTCATTTCCCGGTGCTTGACACAGTGTGACTTCATACCTTCTTGCAATTTCCAATCTGCATTACTTCATCATCTTGCCCCTTGCTGTCTGTTGTAACCTGAAATTGTATGTAAGCATAATGTCCGTTAGTTAAGAAAGTGGTGATGTTAGTGTACGTCTCGTCCACCATCCATCCTCTATAGCCCTGTGTTAATGGACAATCATGAAAATGAAATAAATCCCCTCCAATACCAAACATTGGTGTCAAAGTGAGCGCTTTACTGTGCGTGGATTCCTGTACACACATGCTCCAGACGTATTACTTACAAGCAGGGTTGGGAGGGTTACTTAAAAAATGTATTCAGTTACAATTATTATTTTCTACTGGTCTGAGCAGCCCAAACTAACTACATTTCACTGACCTCCGTGTGTCTTTTTCACAGAAGACATTTAGACTTGTCAAAGATGGAAAAGAAGAGGTCTTACCAGCAACATTAGCAATGAAGTATACCTGAGAGAGGGACAGAATCCCATTAACAATACCTGGATTAAAAAGTGAAGCAGCTATTCTATTGTGGTGGGAGCACTGGTTCCCAGTGGGTACTCTAAGCTGCACGCGCATTACGTTGGCGCTCGGGTGCTTACATTAGATCATCCAAACGACCTGAACTTCATCTGCTATCGTCCACTTGAGTCACATTAAACACTTGTTACAAGTTTGCGTTATGCGCGCTAACTTGTCAATTAAAAAGCTGTAACACTTTCTTTGTTCTATCCTAACACCTATGTGTGTTTTTGCATAGTGGCACAGACTGTGGCTATCGCTGCAATGGGGCTTATATTGTTTACATCTGTGTTTGCCTTTATGTGTTTTTATTCTGCTGTTTAGGTAGAATGTTACATTTGAACATGTAGCCGTATGCTTAGTGGACTCTGGTTGAATCTAGTTACTCTACTCAGGAATGCATATTTTCATGATTTATTATCAGTTGTAGGCCCCAGGCCTTCTCAAAAATAAACGGATCTAAATAACATATATGCACATAGCTCTACTTCACAACCCTAAGTATGTTATATTTCTTTACTTTTTTCCATGTACATTTTTTAACAAGTAATTTTTATTTTGCTAGCGTAACATTTATTTTAAGTACACTAACTTGTACCTGAGTATGATACTAGTAGATCTGCTGTTTTCATCTCTGCTGTACAGCTACACTCTGAAGTTGTGAAGGGCTTCATCTCAACTTATAGATATTTTTTTGTCATTTCAAATAAAGGGCAGTATGATTAAATCTGGAACAGACTGAGAAGGGCTTTGCTTGTTATTCAATGTAATAATGGTTTACTGATGCACTTGCTAATCTGTACATAAGGGAGTTATTATTTCGACCCTTACACTTTAATGCATCAATAATTATAATCAAAACATGTCATATCATACATCCAATCTGTAGAATGTGTACTTATTTTTGGTACTTTAAGTACATTTTGATGCCAACACTTTCGTACTGTTCTTGAGTAACATTTTGAATGCAGGACTTTTACTGTAACAGAGTATTCCTACACTCTGGTACTTCCACGTTTACTTATGTACAAGATCTGAGTACTTCTTCCCACTGATAAGCAAGTCTTTAAAAAATAAAAACAGGGACTGTGTGTGAAGTGAATTCCGTTACAGTTACAGAAAGAATATGTAATCAGATCACAGAATTAGTAAAACCTAAAAAGAACATACAGTTGTATGTTGTATACAGTTGTTTTAAAGGATCCGATGTTCTCTTTTCTCTTAGGGCTGTACTGTTCTGTAGGCTAATACTTTTAAGTGTAAATCTATACGCCTACTACCTGAATCTGCCTGAATTTGTTCTGTTTTAATTCAGTAGGTGAACCTATATGTTCATAAAATAGTGTGTGCGAGCTTAACTGTGTGTTAAACTAAAACGGATCATTTGCAGCTTAGAAACACAAGCTCCACACTGGCTCAAAGAGAGGGATGTGTAGCTGCACAGTAGTACGCCTTAGCACACAGGACATGTGTTGCACTGCAGCATCACAATCAGAATATAATATAATTTGTATTATAATTATTTTTTGTATCTTTAATACTTTCTTTATGCATGATTAATATTAAGCTGTCTGTTGCTCTTTTTTGCTGTAACAATGTAAATGTCCCCTCTGTGGGACAAATAAAGGTATTCTGATTCTGATTCTGAATAACTTTATTTGTCCCATAGAGGGGACATTTACATGATTACAGCAAAGAGCCAAAGATAGCTTAATATCTCTCAAGAAGCACAATTAAAGATAAAAATCTAGAAATTACACAATTTACAAGATACACATCCAGTACCATTAACAGTTAGGCAATATAGCAGCCAGGTGAACGTTTTAAAGGTGGCACTATAAATTGCACAGCTACACAAGAGCATGAGGCCAGAGGTGACTGAAGTCCGTCTGTAGATTCTACGGAGGATAAATGTCGCCATCTGGTGTCAAACACTCTCCTAGCAGGCTGTCGTTTCCTGAATGAATACGTTCATTTCCAAATTACGAATAAAACATATAAAAAGCTACACAATCCCTACCTGTGGAACGTCTGTTGCCTGTGAGATCCAGATGTTTGACCTTTGTGAAGGGTCTGCATTTAAGAAGGAAAATCTGATGGACTGAAGTATGGTCCTGTTTCATATTATTGATTTTAAATAATGTATTTATTATTTAAACGAGATTCGATTTAGATATCGTGTTATTAAGATCAAAAGTTGAAATTGTTGTTCTATTCCATAAATGTGGTGAATCCAACAAGGATTATTGAGACAGAATCTCCCTGTTTATCTCATGTCTTATACAAGCTTATCAATGATTTATAAAGTGTTCACAACCTAATTAATAAATGAATTACAAACTATTCGTAATCCCTTTATAAGGGTAGTCTTATTGTAAAGTGGTACCGTTTTTTATACACTATTCATTATTGTTCTAAAAAATGTGTCTGTGTCTATTGCTATGTGACAACTTGGTTTTGAGTTATATTTAAACAATTGACCGTTTTTTTATAAAGTTTTTGTAAATTTGCTTCCTGTTTTCTTAAACGCTGGCACCACTGTCTCATTTACCAGGATGAGTCATGGCACAGCACACGTTTATGGAGGTTTTATTTTGTAAGCAGCCGGAAGTTCAGTGTCTGTATCTGCTGCTTACATGAACCATGAACCTGAACCTAGCTCCTGCAGCATTTACCGAGAACCACGTGATTCCCGGATAGTTGAGAGTGAGCGGATATCTTTCTGACTTTATCTTGCTCTGAGGAAGGAAACCGGTTTAGGTCAGAGGTGTATCAAAGTGATCCTCCTTGTTTGAGTCAGTTTTTCAAAAACAGCAAAGCTGACTCTAATCAGAAGGTGTCATAACATTTTTAAGAGACAATACAAATGTTCTTAAATTGATTATTTGAACTTGTATTTTCTGAATACTGTGAACAACTGACCACCACCAAGACTATTAAATAAATAGTTTTCATTCATTTGAGAGTTGTTGCCCAGGACTCATGTGGGTTGGGGCTAATTTAAAAAGTATCAAACTAAAATCACACAATTACAGGAGTCAAAATAAGGCTACAGGAAGGAAATAGACGGTAATTCACCTTTAAATATCAAGTAATATTCAACATTCATTTTGGGAAATATGGTTAGTTGTGGAGACATTGACATTTCTATTTGTTGGTGGATTAAGCAACCCTAACCTTTCCAAGTCTTTGAGCAGAACCAGGGTAGCTGTTTCCCCTTCCCTCCAGTATTTAAAAATGGAGGCTCTGTTGCATTCAGGTGTCAGGTGTTTGGGTCTTGGACAGAGGAGGAGGAGGTGCGGAATGTTTACTGAAGTAAAAGTAGCAATAATGCAGTGTCAATTTGCAATTCTTCTGTATATCTGTACATGATAGACTATCATATGTATATACAGTATATTGTAAGCTTATATTCCTGCTACTGCAGTCTTTTTGATATTTTTAAAGAACATTTCAATTATCCAGAATTTTGTAATTTTGTATATTGTTTATAGGACCTATTAGATATAGTATTTTTCATTTTATTTTATTTTTCCACTTTTTAAGTATTTCTATTTTAATGTTAATGTCTAAGTCAAATAAAAATACTTAAGTACAAGTCCTGCACTTGAAATACTTTAAGTAAAGTAAAATGATTCGTTATGTAAAATGGCCGTTTTAAGCACCAGATTTAAAAGAAAATTATTAAAAGTATTTGTGCATTTTATATTCCTCACTTCAATGTTGCACTTGGTAAAGGTGTGGTTAATCTCAGCTACTTTATGGGTAGCGTAACCTATAATAATATGCACGTTGTATTATTTATTATATCTATAACCTAAATCTGCTATGACAATTTAAACACAATTGTGGAGTCTTGGATTTAGTCAGAGTTGTTGTTCGTTATCACCACCCGGAAACGAGTTAAAAACTCAGGGAGCAAGCACACAAGTCGTTGTAAACAACACGTACCTTTATTTTGTGAATGAGGAAGTTGTGTAAACGGGATAAACCGGGTAAACCGCGTTTGACTTTACAGAGCTCAGCGGAATGATTTCTCGAGAATCACGTGATGTGTGGGAGTACCCAGTGAATATAAGGAACGCCCCATTGTTCCTGTCACTCACAACAGAAGACAGTGAGGACAGGACTGTAGCTACTCGCTGTTTTACATTACTGACCTGCTGCTCTATCGATAAACAACAAGACAAAACAACAATAACCACAAGGTAAGCCATTGTGTTGTCTGTTGGAATACGTAGAAGTAGTGATGGCAAAATGAAGCTTTGAATGAAGCGTCGAACCACTTGGACAATTGTGTCGGAAATAGGTTCATTTCTCGAAGCTTCAGTTACAGCGACCTCTCCTGGCGAAGTGCAAGGCTGCAGTGGGTTTAACGCATCTTTGCCTTGAAAAATATTCGATACACACACACACTAAGACTGAATATCATGTTCTATTTGCAATTAAAGATTGATAATAGTGTGTATTGGGTTATTGAGAAGAGACTAGAGAGTGCTTGACATTTTTTTGGGCGGAGAGGGCCTTTTATCAGTTATTAAAGTATTAAAGTTGAAAAGCAATGATTAAAAGTTTAACTATTCCGAGCTTTGAACCAGCTGCGCGGAGGATATCGCCGCATCCTGGCTGCCGGTGTTACAGTATAAGTTGAGTCATGACAACTGGCGACATTCTATTATTTTCGTCATAGGAATCCGGGGCGTGTACATTGAGGACCCATTGTTGACTTACCAGGAAAGAAACATCGTTTGTCGTTTACGTTAATCTTTTGCTATATCTGCCTTCCTAAGATCACTTTGCTGCACATTCAGTACTCGTATGTGAGGTTGTGGGTGAGAGTCCGATATCGTGACGCTTACAGGGAGGTATCGAACATTACAAAGTAGGTGACTGTGTGGATGCCTGTTCAAAACATTGCAAACTTCAATAAATCATTTAAATTATATATTTGTGTCCGACTTTCATTTGTTCATCGTTCTTAATGTGATGTATAGTAGCTTTGATAGCTGTCCATACCTTCAGACAGCCTAAAAGTAAAACACAAGTTGTTTATTCACAGCCCGAACGCTCATCGAGATGACTGGATCAGTCATGACAACTTGTGATCAGCTCCGATTAAATTGTGATATCAATTCTGTAGCTATTCTCCAGGGAGCACGTTTATTTTATGAAATACCTGTATCCCTCTGTATCCTGTATACCTGAAGTCCAGCGTTGAAGCTCCGTTCGAAGCTTCAGTGTCAAACTGCCATCACTACGTAGAAGACGTACTGTTATGTTAGGGTGCTTCATATTTTCAAGTAGCAACTTCAAAGCTTTAAAGTATTGTTGTCAATAAATGAATGTCCCTGTTAGACTATATAACCTAGCTAGTTTTGAGTGTTAGCATCATGTGCACTTTTTAAGTAGCCAATTACCATAATGATGAATACAAATGCAATAAAACTGTTAAGCACAATTGGAAAATACGATTTATGTATAAAGACCTAGCCCTCTGTTGTAGCTATGTACTTTACTTTATTTGTTTACTTTTATGTCTTGTCAATTTCTGTTATGTTCTATTTACGATGTTTGACTTTGAATACTCTGAATGCCATGTTGTTTGTACATGCATTTTTCCCAAAAATAACTTTAAAAAAACAAAGTAGCCAAGGTGTAAGACAAAATGTAACTGTTCACTCAACTACTTTTATTTGACAAAGTTAAATGGGACTTTAAATGCAGGACTTGTACTGGTAATGGAGTATTCTTACACTGTTGCATGTCTGCTTTTACTTAAGTATAATAATAATAATAAGTACTTCTCCCTCCTGTGCTGACTGCAGATGGCCCAGTGGCAGGACCTGCTGCGGCTGGACGCGGCCCTCCAGGCCCGGGTGAGCCAGCTGTACGAGGGGAGGTTTTCCAGAGAGATCCGCCACTACCTGTGCGTCCTAATAGAGAGCCTGGACTGGTAAGAGGCACTGACAGATTGTAGTCATTAAATACATTGCCCAATGCTCTGTATGCTATTGATACACCTTAGGGGTCTTAAAAGCCACGTGTGCATTGTTGTGCTGATTCAGCAGCAGAGCGGGATAGCTATGGCTTATGTTGTTTATACCTTCGAGCATTATGCATAATCTACATGTTTTTAATCTAATACTGTATTTTCCCAGAATATGAACTACCTTTTTTGTTATTGGAACCAGGTAGCCTAGGCATGTTAATGTGGCAACAATTAACACTTTTTTTTACATTTTACAATTATCTCAAAATTAACACAACTGTGTTTTGATTATAATTAGATCAAGAGGTTAAATTCTATTGATTTCAAAGTTCTAGCCCACCATCGAGCCCTGCTGAAAAAAAACAATAAAACATCTAATAAAATATGCACCATAAATGCCTGAGCTGGCAAAATCATTTTCTTTATTGTTCAATCCCTGTTTTTCTCAAAAGCATGACAGAAAACCAGAAATCAAAGGGTTCGTTTTTCAAAAGTTTTGCCGTCTAAATGTCCTCCAATTCTGAAATGACACTTTAAAATATATGAAGTGTTTTCACTTTTTGTCACATCTGCCAGTTTTACATTTCACCGTCAGGTTTTGTCAGCTAAGTTAAGCAACAGATTTGTGCAGCTGTCAGCATTCACATTTTCATGTAACCATTTTGAAGAACTCTTTTGTAGACATGCACTGTGGTCAAATCTTGCTATGGGGGCTTTGTTTTGTCAAATGAATTACATATTATTCTATATTTTAGTCAATTATATTTATCTCAATCTAGTTACTACAAACAAATTGGCTTCTTGCCGTTCTTCAGTCAGCAGTCACTCATATAAGCTGTCATTTACACACATTCCCAAACTGATGGCCATGCCATTGGAAGCACTTATCTTCCCAGAAGATACATCAACATGTAGATTGGAGGGGATTGAACCAGCAACCTTCCAATGGGAGGAACACTACGTGCCACAGCAGTTGGAAAATGGGGAGGTCAATGAACGCAGTTCTTTCTTTGTCCTGGTGAACGCTGCTGAGTAAACGGGCTCTTGTCCTGAAAGATGATATATATTTTTCTAATTATACATGAAATACTTTAATTTAACAGACTTTGGGGAAAACCCACATTAATATACAGACCTATATAGTATATACAGTCAATAATTCCTGTTATAATGTGAGAAAGTCATAAGAAAGAGATCAAATAAGAAAATCTATCATCCTCAAAAACGCAACAAAAAAGTGGATTGATATTTTGTCCCCCAAAGTTTATCCTCATTCTACACAAGTAGTTGGACACAATCCCTGAATGAAGGAACATCTTCTGTTGCTCTTTGCTAGGGATTTGGCAGCTGGGGATGAAAATGCAGCAAGCACATGTTTCCATGCACTGCTGGAGGATCTGCAAGAACAGTGGATCCGTTCCGTGCAGGAGAACATCCTCTTACAGGGACCTGATTACACTGGAATGAAGGACTACCTGCTGGTAGGGCAGACACGCTGATATGTAAACTCAACATTCAATAACCAATACACCTTAGAGCCTCGTTTGATTTTGTGTGTATTTGATCATATTTTTTGAATTAGAAAAACTTTGAAGATAAGCCACTGAACCTGGCTGTAATCCTCTCTGAGTGCCTGAAGGAGGAACAGAAGATCAAGGCTTCAGCCTCTGAAGCACAGGTAAGATGATTTAAGGTGGACAAACAGTTCAGGCTGCATAAATGCTTTAAACATCAATCACTTGCTACGAGATTATTCAAATGTGTCTAATCTTTTAGATTGGTATTGCTCCTCCGACAGGAGACATCTTGATGTTTACAGTTCTTACAGTTACACAACAGACACACATTCTGTCTGTCAGTCTGTTGTTTAATTGTCAACAATAACGCTAATAAAAGCAACATATAAAGTAACACCTTTTGTTTTTGTCAGGCTTGTGGCAGTCCAGACATGGATCAAAAATGGAAATGGAAAGATATGGACAACAAAATCAATGAACTGAAAAGACTGATTATGGTAAACTCATTTAGTCTGTCACTTTTTTATTGATAGAACATTTCTTATTGATGAGAAAAATACTTTTTAAATGTGTGAATTTTAATGCAGGAGGTCAAGAAGGAAATTAAGTCACTGGAGATTCTTAATGAAAACCTTGACTTCATACAGAAGACCTGGCAAAACAAAGGTATGGTGGGAGACGTAAAGACACCGGCGACAGGTGTGTTGTGAGTTTGTGCTTCATCTGTGTCTCATTGGTGATTTGCAGTGGAGCAGGACATTGGATTGGCCCAGTCCCATGCTGTTGTGGAAGAGGAATGTCATAAGCGGACCAACTTTATCATACAAACAAAGCAGGTACTGTAGATGTACGCTTGGTGAGATTTATACAAACTGATAAACTGTTGTCTTAAAGCATTTTACATTTTTAGCAGTTTAAAAAAAAATGTAAGAAAATGTTTGGACTTTGTTTAATTAATTTTTTTAATCTCCAAACTAGAGATAAAGATACATTCTCGGTTCTGATAGTACTGATAGAATACATCTTTCAGGCAGTACGAGAAAAATAAAGAGCTTTTTGAACACTGTAGCTTGGAAACATGTCACAGTAGAAATAGGAACCTGAAAATGTTCAGAATAGGGCCCCTTATTTATTTATGTCTTGTCATTGCACTGTTGAGGAAGCTGCGATCTAAGTTTTTCATACATTATATAATTACACAGTGGTTGTGTATATGATGACAATAAACATTTTTGCTTTTTATTGTTTTGTATTATTTAATAGTGAACGATAAATGTTCTTGCTGTTCTCCTAAATAGTAGTTTTATCATTATTTAGAGTCATTCTTTAATTTAATTTGGGTAGTTTTTTTGAATGCGTTTATTTTGAATGCAGCTTCAGGAACCAGGTGGTTTAGAAATTGTTTGAATGTTAGACAGGTGAGGAAAGGGCAGAGGAGAGGAGGCTGTGGTTCATTGTACTTCAGGATCGTTGGATAAATCATACAAATTATATTCTTGCCTGGACATTGGATTTATCCCTGCGTATCAGAGCGTGATGGAGTTTGTTTTGGTTTAATTTATTTTTGTGGTGCACCCCGTACAAGCATAATGAGACCCCCCCCGAACACTTGGTGTTTGCTGGATTGCAGGTGGTGCTGCAGGAGATCGAGAACATTTTGAACCTGGCTCAGCCGATTGTGGCGACTCTCACCGAGGTGGAGCTGCCCAAATGGAGGCTCAGGCAGCAGCTGGCCTGCATTGGAAGCCCGGCCAACACCTGTCTGGACCATCTCCAGAAGTGGTGAGAACTTATAAGAACTACTTTGGCTTTATATGGGTCATGTTTGGGAGGAAACTTTGAGCCATTGAACTTGGCTATAATTCTCTCTGAATGCCTGAAGGAGGAAAGGTGGTGTGTGTAGAGCTCTGTAAAGTTAAACTGTGGCAGCCTGGCGTTGGTTTTAGAATATTTGAACAGTGAACAGCCGCGAGTAATGCCGATGCCGAGCCACTTTCAGAGGCTGCAGATATTTCAGACATATAAATCAATTAGCCCAATATCACAGATGAAACATTTGTCTCAGTGGGCTCCACAGTGTACAGCATACAACACTCTGTCTTTAGACCCTGTGAGGGACAAGAAAAACTCCCAAGAAACCCCACAAATAATGGAGAAATAATGTTAGAAACCTCGGGGAGAGCAACAGTTCAGGGATCCTTCTCCCAGGAGGGACGTGTAATGGTGTATAGATTAAAGAGAGATGAAATACAGTCCATATGTTATAAATGATAACGTGAATATCTATAAAAAATAAATAAATATGGATCCAGCTGCATGTCAACAATATTCCAGGTTCCTCCAGAAATAACAGTCCTTCTACAATTCTACAACAATTTAATGAACACAAGAAGATGTTTTTATATATTTTAACAACTGTGGCAATCAGAAGATGTAAGCATCATTTAAAGCTTGATCAACCATCACAACTTAACCATGCACTGCCTGCCTGTCATAGTTGTGGTTGGTACCAGTGGCCCTACACCCCTGATGACAACTTGTGTGTGCTTATTTGGCCTGTGCAGGTTCACAGCTGTGGCCGAGGTGCTACTGCGAGTGCGCGAACAGCTGCAGAAACTGAAAGAGCAGAACAACACCGATGCCTCCATCCTGCCTGGCCTCATGGCAATAATTGAGAACCAAACACTGTCCTTGTTCACACAACTACTTGCAAAGTGAGTCCCGGCTCCTGGACTCTTTTGTGTCATTCACACACACAGACTGAAGCATGCACTTTCATATTTCTGACACTTTTCGTTGGGGTCTTGCTCTGCAGTGCTCTGGTGGTTGAGAAACAGCCGATCATGTCGAGTTTACCACAACGACCTCTGATACTGAAGACCGGAGTGCACTTCTCCGTGAGAGTGAGGTAAGGCTGCATGCATTGGGTGACATCACAGGAATAACATGACGGGGCAAAGAAAACAAGACAACATGATATGGGTGGATTGATGGCGTATTTTTGTAGGCCGCCAAGGAAGTGAGCGTCGCAAAGGGGTCCCTCCACAAAATCGAATGGAAATTTTCCATTTCAGTTTATTGCAGAAAATAAGCTCTGTGACAAACACACATTCATTCTTATCACGTTTTGTTCAGCTGGATAATCGCCACATAATAACACCACTTTGATTTTTGAAGCGAAAATGCAATCGTCAGAAGTAAAAAGCTGATGCTAGGCTATAAACAAACTACATCAGTAACATGGCTGCGCATCACAATCGCTAAGCTGAAGGCTGACGTTTAGTCGTTAATTTGAGTTACTTGTTTATACTTGTTACGCAGTTTTTATAACACATAGAAGCTTTGGACATTCACAGGTAAGGTATTTACTGACGTATTTTATGTCCGAGAGCAAAATGTGAAAATCTACTAGGTCACAGTTTCTGGGTTTTAGGACTTGTTTCTGCACTCTCTTGGGTTGAGTTATTGGGAGTGTTCGCCAGTGGATGGGAGGGCTATTTAAAAAGAAGAAAATTAAATGAACAAATAAGAAGATGACCAAAGAATGGGCAGAAGATACTACTTTAGAACCAGCCACTATACCCACTGAGAGAGCGTCTGTTCATGTGGGGACATATTTTTATTTCTAGGCTAGTCATGAAACAACAAGCCATCACAGAGTTGTGATGAGATGTGTTTGTGACAATAAAGCAACGTTAATATGTTCAGAATAAAATACTAAGATTGCTCCTTTTTTAGTAGACGGCAGCGACGTGACCCTGGATTCACAGCAATTTCTTTTTTTTGAACATCATTCTTCATTAGTATTTTAGTTTTTTTATTTGTCGTTTCAGGTTCTTGGCAAACCTTCCAGAATTCAAGTGCCTGCTCAAAGTCAAACCTGTATTTGACAAGTAAGTTAAAGAAAACTGGTCTGAGATATTACTATAATGCAGTATTATTTATGATAAAGAAAACCCTTTACCTGTTATTTTCTTATCAATCTTTTTGCATATTGTTCTCCCTGAAAATTAGGGATGTTGAAGAAATCAAAACGGTTAAATGGTAAGTAGAGGGTACCAAAACAATTTAACATTTTATATATAAATTGATAAATTGTATCTTTAAACTCCTCATACGTTGTTGGACGTAGACAGACTCTAGCCTGATGTCGTTGTAGGTTCCGTCACTTCGACTTCAACAGCGATGAGTGTAAAGTGTTGGACGTGGACTCGCCCAATGGAGACTTGGTGACAGAATTTGATCAAATGGTAAGAAGCTCTTCCAACTGGTTAACTTGTGAACTTTTAAAGATTTTAAAAGTTCTCTTTTTTTCAGTCTCTCAAGGAAATCAAAGGAAGAGCAAAAGGATCAATTGAGGTAAGATGAGACATTACAATTTGAATAACCGTCGTTTGTACTTACGTCACTACTACTTATAATAAATGCTAAAGTTTATCTATCTGCTGAAAAAGTCAAATGAAAAAAAAAGAAAAAGTATATAAAGATAATGGGTGTTTCTCAATGTCGAGTACGCTTGCTTGGTAGCACATGTCTTCCGAGTCACTTGCTTCAGAAGCGAGGCAAGAATACTTCTGGCATTCGGAAAACAGAGGCCGTTTCTCAATCGCGAGGAAACTGGCTTCCAAGCCAATATTTCAAGGATACTACGTCATTGAGTGCCGCCGAAGGACTGTTCCAATCTCCAGCATACTTGGAATTCCACAGAGGCCGCGTCCTTGGTTTGGGGGTAATTTCGAGGCTGCACATGGGTAGACTTCGCGTCCTTCAAATCCCCACAATGCTTTGCGCACGTACCAATTTCCCCAAATCTGTGGCGGAAAATGTAAGGTGGGGCCTCTCATATGACGCACACCTGCACACTTGCTAGCCTGTTACACTCTTTGTTTTCCGAATGCCAGGAAGGAAATTGGTCCGTGCACAAAGCATTGTGGGGATTTTCAGACCACGGAGTCTACACATGTGCAGGCTCGAAATTTCTCGCTACGAAGTACGCCGGGCTCGGTAGAATTTCAAGTATGCTGGACATTGGAACAGTCCTTTGGCGGCACTCGATGACGTAGTATGCTTGAAATAGTTGCTCTGGAGCAGCTTTACTCGAGATTGAGAAACACCCTCCGTCAAGTGTCCAACAAGATGGCAGCCATGCCAAGGCACTACTTAAGCAAAGTGGCGCTTACATGCTTACAATGGTAATGCTAACTTGCTGATATTTAAGGGGCCCTATTCAGCTTTGTGTGGTTTTCCCTTTCCTGTAGTGTTTTATAAGATAAGATAAAGATAAGAGGTACTTTATTGATCCCAAATTGGAAAATGTTTGCGTTGCAGCAGCAAAAAAAACAAAACAAGGCATTGCATATAAGTAGAAACTAAAGAGTAGAAATAAATAATTCTAGAAATTAAACCTCTCTAGAAAATATACAGTAGACCGTGAAGATAACAAATCTATTAACTCTGACAATAAAACACGATTTAAAGGCTTTAGACACAATATAAAGCAAGATATTATTTACATTCAGTGTTATATAGGTTTTTGTGCATGTAGATGGTCTCAATGGCTAAAAATCCCTGTGTTCCCTTCTGAGGGAGTTTCTCTCCCACACACTCCCTCCACATGAGCGTTTGTGCAGAACAACATCAAATATCAATAACACCTATATATTGATAGATCTGTTTCTCCTTTAGAGTCGCCTGGCAGTCACTGAAGAACTCCACATCATTAAGTTTGTGACAGAGTTCCGCCATGTTGGACTGGAACTCAACATTGAGGTGAGTAAACTCCATTCTGATCAGAGGCCCTTACATTTCTGTTTGCGGCCGAACTATAAGATAACATTTGTTTAAAAGATGGAACTATTGGAGAGGAAAATGGCAGTAGTGAAGCAGTTTCTTTAATGTCTTCTGCTGCTGTGTTTGGTCAGGCCAGCACTCTGCCTGTGGTTGTCATCTCCGCTACCACGCAGGTCTCCAGCGCCTGGGCCTCCATCATGTGGAACAACATGCTGTCCACCGGTGACTCCAGGGTAAAAACACACTCCTCAGCACCAAAACATTTTAAATATATTGTTTTTGCTGCATGATAATGAAAACGCATGAAAATGTCGTCCTAACGATATCTTTTACTTCAGCCGATTACATTTTATGCTTGAACATTTGTAAAAGAGGTGTTAATATGCTGAAATTATCTTGCTGAACAAAATGTGTAAGTATCATAAACATGTGTTTGCCAAAGATCTTATTTTCTTCAGTATTCCAAATCTAATGGAAAAATCCCATTGCTTTTCATAGAGGGGGCGCTTGTGACGCTAGTTTCTGGGTCATCTTCACTGTTTCAACCATTGTCTTGTTGATTGTTAATCCACCGTTTGGTCTTAAATCACGTTATAAGTGTGTGCCTTTGTTCTGCAGAACCTGCAGTTGTTTGTGGACCCTCCTCCCCTTACATGGGAGCAGCTGTCCCAGGTTCTCAGCTGGCAGTTTTTGTGCACTGGCAAGCGGGAGCTCGATGAAAACCAGCTCTCCGTGCTAAGAGACAAGATTGTGGGTGAGTGTTTGAGCGTGTATTCCACAGAACTGAACCCTGTCAAATCCTAATGATAGTCTGGAAAAAGAGAGTGTACCTCCTAGTTCAGTGTTTCTCAAACTTTTTCATACCAAGGACCACTTAACCAATAAAAAAACACTCGCGGAACACCTAACTCCAAAAATATTCAAAAACACATCGTTTTTCTAGAACAGATTACAAATCGCCTGCAAATGGTACAAACAAGTGGCAACATGTGGGCTGCAGGTGTTGCGCTGGGCTATATCATGCAATCAAAATTGAAGCTCGCTCCATTGCGGAGATATTCCCGCGAGAGTGCTGAAAACTTTAATAAATTAATTTATTTCAAATGTGAAATTGTACCAATATACTCACTGACCACTAGGGGGCGCTCACGGCCCACCAGTGGTCCACGGACCACACTTTGAGAAGCACTTGATCTGAACTTGTCAGAAAATGTAGCTTTGCATTGGATCGGCATTTGGGACTGTGTTTTTTGTGAGCTTCCAAGTAAAGTATTAGATATGCAATTGGGGAAATATGCTTATTCATGTTCTTGCTGAGAGTTATATGAGGATACAACTCCACTTGTGTTTTTGTTACTGCATAGCCATAAGCAAGTTAGCCTAGCATGTCACAAAGACGAGATAACCAAGCGCCTCTATGTCTGTATAAAAAAGTAACGATTAAAAACAACAGTCTGCAGAGACATGAGAGTGGCATTGATATCAGTAGGATTTAAGATTGTGTTTTTTTTAAGCAAATCTATTATGGTTATTGAATTAAAGCGTGATTGGATAAACCAAAGATTAAAAGGATGATGTACTAATTTCTCTACTTCAGAGTTCATGTTATATTCAAGATATTTCTTCTGTCATTTTTCATTTCTTCACAGATGATCCTGATGATCTAGTTCACTGGAGCAAGTTCTCCAAGGTGAGTGTTGAGCAAGGTGCCGATTATGCTGTGCTGTAACAAACTCCAGAACTTCACTGTTTGTGTTTACATGTTGACTTTTGCTTTCCAGAATGAAAATGCCTGGCTCTGGATTGATGGAATCCTGAATCTGATCAAAAAACACTTGGTTGATCTGTGGCAGGATGGGTAAGTCATCTGAGTGCTTTCTTTCTGTTTGGTTAATTCACATTCATAATGAGGCAGTGGTCCACATACCAGCACGTCATGCTTCCCAATCAACTGAGCTCTGGTTATATTATGTGTGTGAGCTTCAGGTCCATCATGGGGTTCATCAGCAGGGAGAGAACAGCTGAACTGTTGAAGGAAAAACGGACCGGGACCTTTCTGCTCCGCTTTAGCGAGAGCAAAACAAATGGAGCCATCAGCTTCAGCTGGGTCGACAACGCCAATGGTGGTATGTTTGTTCATTTGGAGCTAAAAAGCCAAAGGGCTCTACAAGTCTGAAGTGAGGTTGAATGAGGTACTTTTCCATAGCCAGTGTATTACTACAGCATGTGGTGAATGAATGAGTCCTAAACCTGGAATTGAGAGGTCACACAATAACATGATTACATTTTTGAGGTGTCTAAAATCCATTCTGCTGCTGCGCCCCTCCCCTCAGAACTAACAAAGCTCCATGCTGGTACTCCTGTCTGTTTCTTTGTCATCTATTGTAGGTTATACACTGGCTTTGGGTAACATATGATAAGATTACACTTTATTTTCAAATCGAGTCTGACATTTTTCACATCACAGCCGCTCCATTTGAAACATCAACAAGGACAAATATTCAAGACAAGACACAAGGGAGGGAACGGACATCTAACATCACAATCACTGAAGAGAAACATGTTCAAGACCCTCTATCGTACATTAGATCTGGGACCTAACTCTGTATTTACTGTAAGAATTAACTTGTGTACAACAGTGCTCCAGTCTGACCCTATTCAATCGTGGGACCCTATATCTCCGATTTGATGGTAACAATACATATTCACTGTTCAGGAGATGGTTGGGGCCAGAGATGATAAGTGCCTCATACAACCCCTCCTCAAAACCTTCAAACTTCAGTCAGCTTTCCCATCCTGAATGAAGTTATTTCTCACACTCAGATATCTGTCCTCTTCCTGTATGTTGTTCGCCTGCAGCGCCTTTTGTGCATTCAATAGATCCCTACACCAAGGACGAGCTGAAGAAGACGTCTCTGCCGGACTATATCAACACTTACAGTCTGAGAGGCCGGAAGAGCAGACACACCAACCCCCTGCTCTACCTGTACCCAGACATCCCCAAAGACACCGCCTTTGGACACTACTTCACCAACACTGGTACTGTTAACATGGCTACTGTTTACTGTTTGAGAACAAAATGTCTTTGTTCACCAAGAACACTAACCATTAACCAGTCTTTAAACACTGCCAGGGCCGATACCATCTTCCTGTTGGTGTTTACTTCCTGTCTGTCTTCTTCTGCTCTTCCCTTTAGTGTTGACTTCCTGTCTGTCTTCTTCTGCTCTTCCCTTTCGTGTTTATTTCCTGTCTGTCTTCTTCTGGGCTGAAGTTGAATAGTCCATTTAGCTTAGGAACCTTCCTAACCGAGTGAAATGACCCGGAAGTCCCTCAGTGGCAGCCATGATAAGTGCCATTCGAGTTCTCTATTATAACCTCCTTTAGCTTAGGAACCACTGGACCTCCCTAACCGAAAGGAGAGGAGAAAATGCTGCCCCACAATGCCTTGCAGCCGGAGCGTGTGCCGTCACACAACATCCGGCCGTTCACGGAAACAACAGATTATGACCGAGAAATGATATCATGAAAGTTACGGTGTTTATTAAGCTTTTTAAAACTTATGTGGTAAGTTGCCAAAGTGCTTTGTTTTGAACGTTCATCAGTATTATAATCAAAAAGAGAAATATGAACGTTTGTTTTTACTGAAATGATCAAATAAAGTCAACATGTCAGTCTTTACTGAGCTGTGTGGGGTTTGTTCAACCTTTAAAAGATGTTTGAATGGTGATGTACACAGTGATAGATGTTAAGGACTAACGTTTATAATAAATACATTTGTATTTATTTTAAGATATTTTCATACAATCATACGTATTGGGATCATTTGTATTAATGTAGACTGGAGGGAGAGGGTGACGAGCATAAGTTTCACTTTCCTTTTTTATTTCAATTCCAACTTTGGTCACGAAGAATAAATTTCTCTGTTGTCCACGTTCATAAAGCAACAGCATCAGAGCACAGTGCAGAGTCTCTAGATGAGTCCCTCGTTCTTATTATACATCCATGTTGAAGTCCGCTGTATAGAACACTGTAGTTTCCATAGTTTCCCCACAGCAGCAGACGCACATTTATGACTTCCGCTGGCGCATCATAAACACGTTGGATAGTGAAAGTGCAGTCGGATTCTCTAAAGTACCGCAGTCTCTTCTCCTAAGTCCTTTTGAATTCTCCTATCCACTATCCCTTAACCCCGTGACGTTTGACTCAGAGGTCAAGGAATAGACGATAGGGTTAGATGTTAGGAGCTGATTTTTGGGCTATTCGACCGCAACCCTGCTGTTCCCTTTAGTGTTTGCTTCCTGTTTTTCTTCTTCTGCTTTTCCCTTTAGTGTTTACTTCCTGTCTGTCTTCTTCTGCTGTTCCCTTTAGCGTGTACTTCCGGTCTGTCTTCTGCTGTTCCCTTTAGTGTTTACTTCCTGTCTGTCTTCTTCTGCTGTTCCCTTGAGTGTGTACTTCCGGTCTGTCTTCTACTGTTCCCTTTAGTGTTTACTTCCTGTCTGTCTTCTTCTGCTGTTCCCTTGAGTGTGTACTTCCGTTCTGTCTTCTGCTGTTCCCTTTAGTGTTTACTTCCTGTCTATCTTCATGTCCTGTTTTTTTCCCCTTTTTTTCTCTTCTTTTCTGTGGAGAAAATATTATTATATATATATTATATAAATGTATATTTCTTAGCAACGGTCTGCTTAGCTTAGCAGCAGTCTGCTATCATAAAAGACCACTGAATGTCCTAATTAACCAATCCGAATCGAGTATTCAACTTAGCCGTGTACATAATAACCATTGGTTAGTTACAAGTCTGTGCAACAGTTGAAAAAAAGTAATGCTTCTAACATTGTGCCCCTTGCAAAATGATGGATTATTACTCTCAAATTCTGAGGGTGATACATATTCTTTATTGAACATGAGACCTGTAATGACCTCTGATCACATGTGTTCATGCAGCAGAGAAAATGCTGGCCGGACATGGATACGTTCCCAGAAAAAGTTGGGATTTCTCAGAGTAAGTAAGACAACCATTTCTATTTTATTTTATAAAATCAGGATCAGGAATCAGGAGCCACTCTGGGGTCACATTTTAAGAAAAATGTGTAAACCGTACGGTCAGATTCACAGATAGTCTCTGGGTTTTGTGCACTCTTTAACTGCTGCCCTATCTCTCTGTAGCCTTATACTTGTAAATGGAACTGTGAACATTTATGATAACCTAACGGTGCTATTTCTCTGTGTCGATTCAACACTATACTGACATATTTTTACAGGGATCACTTTCTGTTTTAATGCTTAAAATACATACATTAGTTCACAATATTCAAATTTGTACTGCTTTTAAAAAATATTGTGATATTTGTATTTTGTACATAAATAAAGGATTTAGCCTTGCTCCATCAATGAAAAGATTAGATGCCAAAATATGCAAAAAGCTTCTTTTTTTTTTATGGATGTATGTCCTAAACTAAAATGTCGAAGTGTCTTAGTGAATCATTTGATTTATTTTACAGTAAACCTACACCACCTCCGTCTCCACCTAGGGAGCCCAATACGGACATGGAAATGGAGATGGACTTCGAAAGAAAAGTAGGTTTAAAACTACATCATCATGCATTGGTTGATTCATCGTTACTGTTATTTTTTAAATATATTTACTGTTATGTCTCGTTTTTCCATTATTATTATTACCTTTTTAAATGTGTGTGTATACAGCAACAAAAAAAATCAAGAGACCACTGCAGCATTATTAGTTTCTATGGTATTAATATTTATAGGTATGTGTTTTAGTAAAATGTATCTTTATTTATTTTATTCTATAAAATACTGACAACATTTCTCTCTGTTGGAATTGTTTCAATTCAACAGACACTGGAATGGAATGGCTGCCTTACATGTAGAGATTGAAAAAACTGAAGAGACCACTCGTTTTCATTAATCTCAGAGCCGAATTTGTGTCTGTCTGTGTGTATAAGTGGTTGTAAGGGTATGCACATACAGAAAAAATTAAGAGACCACTCGTATATATACATATGTACTGTATATATTTCTTTTTATATATTTGTATTCTCTTGGATGGTGAGGAACAGAATTTCGATCCCTTGTCTGTGTCAAACAAATAGAGGAATTGACAATAAAGTTTACTTTGACTGATATGTTTGGCCTCTAGAGGGCAGTGGAACAAGCTGTTACCATAACATTGGCAGAGGATTGTCTCATTCAATGGTTCTCAACCTTTTTCTGTCATTCCCCGCTTTGAACAGGTGGGCCTTTTCAAGCCCCACCTGTTCCTCATCGCTCCAATCAAATGGTAGGCCAAGCTTAAAATGGACAAATATATCGTTCTAAAGCAGGGGTCACCAACCTTTTATAGGATGAGAGCTACTTTCAAAAAAATTAAACAAGTCGTGAGCTACTTTTACTCCTCTTTTCTTTTTTTTTTGCAGTATATATAATTACCCCACTTTAACGTTAATATATGCTTACCTTTAACCTTTGTTTGAGTCTGTGGGACCCGTTTTCAGTGTTTACTAAAAGAAAATGTATGCAATTAAATTATTTTAACCTGTTTTATTTGGGTGTGGACCTCACATCCTCTAGGGGGGTCCGGGGGCATGCACCCCCGGGAAGATACTTTTTTTAAATGTTGAAGTGAAATGTATCAATCTGGTGCACTTTGAGCACAACATGAATTTATGGATACAGCTCTCAACACTCATGAAAGGGAGCTGTATACTTTTCAATACTCCAAACATCTTTAGAATATGATCACAACCGATAACAAATCATTTAAACTTGTTTATTCTTATCTTACCTAGTTAGCCTTATTTCTTTTTATTTATGCATATTTTACTAATCACTCTCCTTTTAAAACATTTTTTAAAAGCAGGCTCGGATTGGCCATCGGGAGATTCAGGACTTTTCCCGGTGGGCCGCTGCCGCTGGTGGGCTGCTAAATTCGGTGGGCCGCTGCCTCTGGCATAGGTGGGCCGTGGACTTTCACAGCGCCGGTACCGCATCCGCCGTTGCGAGGCTCCGGCGCTGTGAAAGTCCACCGCCGTTGCGAGTCTCCGGCTGTAACAGTCCACTACCGCCTGCAAGGACTCAGGTTCGATTCCGGCCTGAGGTCCAAAAAAACATCTCGCGTCCATTCGCGACCCACCTATCACATCTCTGTGCCCCCACCAGTGGGGAGTGCCCCACACTTTGAGAAACACTGGTCCAGCTATTTAGTTAGTGTGTGGCCAGAAACATGACTCCTGAGTAAATCTGTCTCTTTAGCTCAGGGATGGGGAACCTCCGGCCTCCGGGCCTATACGGACCGCGAGACCATTTGGTACGGCCCTGGAGGTAATTTATAAACACACTAGACCACAAAATAATTAAACAAGCGAGTGCCTGTTTTTCCTGGCCAAGGTCAGGGTCCTTGAACACAACACGAGCCTAACGTCATCACGTGGTATATGTCTGACAGGGGTCTAGTTCTGACGGAGATCACCAGAACGCCGCTCCAGCTCTTCAGAAATTGCAGTACCCATAAGAAGCCGTACACATGCCGCAGTTTCTGCGTGGCTGTGTCTTTAGTTGAAAGCCCAGTGGCGATCTGTTCATCTGTCATACTGATCATACAGTCAATAACTTTATTGTTATTAGCATCTGGTTAGCTAGCTATGCTAACAAATATAAGAAGCTTTTTCTACAACCAGTGAGGTAAAGGCACATCTTTATATGATCATTATAGTTGTACAAAAATAAGAGAATAAAGTAAACAGGTATAAAATACTATATGACAGTAAAGAAAAGTTGTTATTAATAAACAAGAATACAATTTTTAAAAGGGGAGTGATTTGTAAAATATCCATAAAGGAGAATAAAATGTTCTGTTTCATATGGATGTTGAGAGATGTTTCCATAGAATTTTGCTCTCAAAGTGCACCAGATTGATGCTTTTAACTTCAACATTTAAAAAAAAAAATCTTCCCAGAGGAGCATGGCCCCTGGACCCCGCTAGAGGATGTTAGGTCTACCCCCCACTTAAATCATGTTCACATGGATAGGAAACTAAATACATTTGCAGACACATCATGTGTCCATATCTTTCTGTTTGGTGGTCATGCCACAACCGTGCACGTGCATGCATGCGCGAGTCATGGTAAGATATCTGGATTAAGAGGTTGCTTTTTCTTTGCACAGCATGAAAGAAAGGCGAAATGAATGGGCTGTGATTTTTTTTATTTTTTTTTTAAGCAGAGGTCAATAATTTGTACAGCCCTCGGAGGATGTTGAAAAATTGAAATGGCCCTTGAGAGGAAAAAGGTTCCCCACCCCTGCTGTAGCTGCTCAATGCTCTACTTTCACCAGTGCATTTTAATGATCTCGTTTGTATGAGAAAGTTGTTTCTCTCGCAGTTCATTTCAAACTCAATGTGTTTGTTTCTTACAGCTGGAGTCTCATGAACTGATTCAGGAACTCTTTGCTGATTCATTCATATTTCCTACACTACAGCTCATGGACATCTTATGAAAAAACGGCATCAACTCCAACCAGCTTTGTCGATCCCCGTTGCTCCGTTTGAGTGTGCATCAGAAAGAATCAAGCATATTGTCATGTGTTTGTAATGATTCTCCAAAGATTCTGCTTAATGTATATTGTGCTAAGCTACAAGTAATGTTAAGAATGTAGAGTGCTAGAGGTGGATCTTACAAAATGTGTGACGGATTTCTACTGGACTGTTTCAACATTTCTATGAAACTTGATAACGTTTTTACAAATTAGTAAAAAGTAGTGCTTTTGTGTTTAAAATCACTTGTAAATATACTTTTTTTCTTTGAAATAAATCTGAATGCATTAAAATGCCAAGAGAAACGGAATCGGCTTTAGGCAATACAATACAAACTTTATTTATGCACAGAAATGGGCACGTTCAGTGGCCTGCTGTCTGCTGGTTTGAAGTTCCCCTACATCACCTGGTGATCACATGAGCTTTCATATTAGGAAAAACATTTCATCATAAGTGTGTGTATACAGTGCTTGAATTGGAATAAAGAAGGTGCCAGTACTCTAAATCAGCAACAAGTATTTGGCACAAAGTCATAGTATATCCTATAATGCTGGTGGGTTTGTCTCTTTACTGTATATTTTAGAAAGGCTCACTGTACTTAAACAAAATGACTCAGGGTGCATCTGAGATTAGAGGGGGTGCAGTGGTAAAGTGATATTTTTATAAGTGGGGATTGGACCTGACACCCTCTAGTCTAGGGGGGTCCGGGGGCATGCTCCCCCGGGAACTTTTTTTTTGAAATATTGAAGGTAGATGCATCAATCTGGTGCACTTTGAGAGCAAAATGAAGAGATATATGGATACCTCTCAACATCCATAATGAAACAACTGTAAACAGATTTACTTTTTCTTTATGGATATAAAAGAAAGTAAAGCTTGACTCCTACTGGCTGGTTAAATGACTCCTCGTCCCTGAGGCCACTACCAGTTTTTTGTGCCATTTTGCTGGATTTATTTGTCAATAGCGTTGCTGCACAAAGTGATAGCCCTCTAGTTTAAATCTACTACCCAAAAAGAAACATATGGAGATGGGTTACTATTTTTAAAAAAAATTGCAAATCTATTTGGGAACAGTGGGGCCGGGCCTCAAATCCTATAGGGGGGTCCGGGGGCATGCTCCCCCGGTAAGATTTTTTTTTAAATGTTGGACTTAAATCCATCAATCTGGTGCATTTTGAGGGGGAAATAAAGAGACTACACCCATATGAAACAAAAATGTATACATTTAATTAATCATAAAATCATAAGTACATGGCCATAACCAATAACATACAATATCCAATATGAAAAAACATTGAAACTTGTTTATTTATTTGTTTTTGGTTCATTTATAGTTGTGAGTGTGTCTGGGCTCCTGAATCGGCCTCTCCTGTCTCCCTCCTCTCCCCCCTGCTCCTCTTTGAGGCAACAGCAAAGACTAGTTTTAGCTCTCAACAACTTTATCTTATCTTTTTTCACCTAGTTAACATTTTGTTTGTATTATTCATGCATATTTTACTAATCACTACCCCCTCAAATGGAAATATGTGTTTACATAAATGGTGACCGAACCGTTTGAGACCCACTGAGATAAATTAAACTAAGTTAACTATCTAAAGACTCAGAGAGTAATTTACCTCACCAGAGCTGTAGTTATCAGCCTTTCAGTCTGACAGCAAAGGACTCTCCCTCCACCTTGTTGTTGAAAAAGCTCCTTATATCCGTTAGCGCAGCCGGTGCGCGCGCTTTCTCGCTCGCTCGCGCCACACATACACCAACACACACCCTCCCGAGCTTGAATGACACACAGAGACCAATCGAGGGCATTAGTATGATCTGTATGAAAGTGGCAATGTCGGCAGGCCACGTCATGTAGACAGCCAGTCACCCTCTGTGAGGCAGAGTCAGACCCACATTTGCGCTGCGTTGCGTTGAGTTTACAATATATACGTATATTGCCGGCGGCTGAGTACCGGCATTTTACTGCCGGTACTCAGTAAGAAGTGCCGGTACCACATGGGTAAAAATCAGAAGTGCCGGTACTGCGTACCGGTGAGTACCGGCCCAATTCAAGCACTGAGTATATACCTGGTTACCATTGACAGATTAGCAATGTCATTGTGAGAAAGTTAGCATGATGGTGTTAGCATTCAGATCAAGGCCCCCTGAGGGTGAGGGTAAGCCACATTCACATGACGACAAGGAAATAGGATATCATTTAGTGGGAATGCTGACACAGCATTCCAACTATCTGTTATGCTAGCCTACGCACGAAATTCTTTATTATTCCGCCGGGTTATTTTGCGCCTCTTCTCCCACATTCCACATCGCAGAAACTCCGTTCAAACATCTAAACGTTCAGCTCGCTCGGGAATCGATGGCTATTACTTTTCTCATTCATAACTTTCATAATTCCAGAGATACATCCCATAATTCAAACTTTTAACATGGAAGTCAATGGAGAAACTCTTCAGACTTGAAAAAGCTTCATGCGACTTCAACTGCAAACTGCTCCTTAATACTTTCACTAAGAAACCTCATCCCAACTTTAAAATGTTACACATCTTTCTGACATTATTCGTGTAAAACAACTTTTAAATCTGATTCATACATTTAGAAATATTAAACATTGTTCAGACCTTGGTAAAGAGGCCTTCTTTAGATTTTAACATTAGTGTGTATTGAGCAGCTCGTTAAGGTGTGTGATCTCAAAGCTAGAGTGGAGGACAGCTTGAAATTCGCCTTCATATATATATTTTTTAAACCTGCCATAATTCCCAAACCCTACAATCCTGAGACATAATTTGTCATGACAAATTTAGGAAAACATCTCGTAGATTGAAAAATGAAAATAAATTAAGCAAAAAATAATTAAACAAAATGCCTCTTGAGGGCATGAAGTGACAAAAACGTTCAACATGTCTCCATTAAAGCCAATTGTAAATTCAAGCTGATCTTTATTATGTGATGAAAGCAATTTGCTAAAATAGGAAATTCCTTTTATCTAAGCCCGGAATCTTCTCGAAATTATCTGGCTTCCGAAACTGTTGGCTGGAAGGGAATACATTGCATTGGTCAACATTATTTGCAAATAATTACTAAGCTATGACAAATAAAATATGAATCCAACCTGGCTTTATCACAGATGCAGCAAAAATGAAACAATCTTACATCTTTACATTTATTTTATGCTTAAAAAGTCTCTATGAATAAATACATAGTGCTTCTATTGCAAGTGTTGCCGCTGAAAAAATACATTTGGAGTACAATCTGTCACTGACCTCAGAGGAGGTGAAGCTTCATAAAAACAATCTGAGAAGAGATGCAGCTGAGACCAAACAGGCACTAACGCCTGTGGGCCTCCATACAATCAGAGACATGTCAACATTTATATCATCATTTCTACACAGCTCACAAAACTAGTACAATTGCAGTATTATCCAAATATGTCCAGGGAGTATAGTATATCCATAACTAAACCAATAAACTTTAAAACAATCTATATCCAAATGTGATTTACAGTACTCATACATTGGAGTTATATGCTGTTAGTACATACAGATATCCAGATACTGTATTGTTTGAACAGTAATGATAAAACGCTCACACATACATACATAATACACACTGCATTTTTAAGGGATGGATATGAAGCAGATGTGTACAGAAAGCAAAGCACACCAGACGGGACAACAGCAAGAACCAACTCATCACACGTTTCAAAAATATGGTCGCAAATGTACAAGCTGTGGAGGTGCAGACTACAGCAGGCTGTCCAGGCTCTGCTCGGCGCTCTGCTTCTCGTCAGCCCCAGCAGTCGGGCTGTATTTGTCGCAGTAGCTCTGCAGGATGGCGACCACATCGTGGTGGCCGAAGAGCACGGCTCCCTCCAGCGGCGTGTTCCCCCATCTGAGTAGAGACACATTAGTGGATCCAAAACACAGGCATGTACACACACACACACACACACACACACACACACACACACACACACACACACACACACACACACACACACACACACACACACACACACACACACACACACACACACACACACACACACACACACACACACACACACACACACACACACACACACACAGTCATTGGCAGCAGTGTAATCTAGTAAAGTACATTTACTCAAGTATTGTACTTCAGTAAAATGTTGGGCTACTATTACCGACATACTAATGTGTTTTTTTCTGATAATTTTGTGGTGCAGTGACGAGTCTTAAAACCCGAAAGTGAGTCGGCATTTCACCACTTCCTGTTCCCTCGTCTCAGAGCCAATGGGATTTCTCCATAGGATTTCGGAAAATATCTGGAAATAAGGTCTGTGGTTGACACAAATTTAAGAGACGGATCACGTTTTGTTCTACGACATTAAATCCATCAGCAGTGACCCCACTGGTGATTTTTGAAGAGTTTACGTGTCTGAAAAACGATGGTTGTTAACAAGTGGCTGAATAGGACTACAGAAGTTGTCGAGGACGTTGTACGTCATTACGCCGAACACGTAAACACTCCTCTAAGTTTGTTTGCCCTGTTCTGCTTGAAAGCAAGTACCTGCTTCCTGCAAACTGTTCAAACAAACACTTCAACTTGTACAATTTTGAATCTGTATTTTTTAATATCGATCTTAAGTTGGCGTGACGTTGAAGCAGCGACCCTGCTGTAGTTCCTTTGTAGCATAACGTTAGCATTTTGCTTTGCGCAGCTTACTTCCGGGTAAATACGTCATCCCTGCACCACTCTATACCAGTGGTTCTCAACTGGTCAGGCCTCGGGACCAACTTTTTACTTGGTCAATACATCGCAAAATTTTGAAGCTCTCAAATCTATTCAACAAAAAAACGTGCTGTAATATATACGCTTTTCAGCATACAATATTAATAAAAGTGAAGTACAGTGCATATATCCCTTATATCCCTTCACAGAACGAAAGTATGCTTTTAAAAAAGGTTTAATGAGATGATGGAATCAAAGCTGAACTATATAAAAAGGCACACATGCTGAAAACCCAACCCCAGCAGGGTGGTCTGGGGGGATTCTCCCCCGGGAGATTTTTAGAAATACTAACAAACTACGCATTCTGGTACACTCTGAGAAGAAAATAAATAAATCTATTACTACCCGACATATTAATAATATTTTATGCCATCATTTGTTTTTCACTTTGTTCTGACATCTTGCTGCGAGAAGAGTAAAGAGGAGATAATCTGTGTGACTTACTTTAAATTGTGGGTAAGGGTAAATAGCTCCCATTGTTCTGTGACCTGTCAATCATACATTTTTTATTTTTTTTTGTTCTTCACTCACACATCCGCGACCCACTCGGAACGGGTCCGCGACCCACTTTTGGGTCGCGACCCACCAGTTGAGAACCACTGCTCTATACTATGCTGTATACGGTGTCGTTTAAAAAAAAAAATGTAATTGACACTGTGCACAGGGAGTCGAGAGACTCTTAGAAAAAGACCCCTACCTTGTTTCCCTTACAAAGAAACAATTTGGTAAATAGGGGGGCCAGGTTACGCTGGAGAGGAGAGGAGTGATGGATCCTTGAACTACCGACACAGGAGAGAAAGTAAATACAGGCACCGTTTTGGTTTCAAACCCCTGGTTCGCGGAAGGATGCCAAAAAAGTCCTAGAAAGACACAGGTAAACTTATCTAAAGTACTTTTAAATGGTTTGTGGTTTCAAATTAGAGGCCTTGGGAAAAAGTAGTTTGTGTTTCAAACTATAAGGCCAGTTTTTTTAGATTCTTAAAAAACTAAAGGATCTTATAGTTTGTGGGTGGACTATAGGGTACATTTTCTTACTGTTCCCCAAAACTAAGAAAATACCCATAGCCGTACTTAGTCACCCACTATAAAATGGCCGTACCTTGTAGCCTACTATAAAGTCACACAATAGTTTTACTAAAACTAACAGTTTAGTTTTCTTAGTTTTGCTAACAACTATTGTGAGTCTATAGCACGAGGTACGAATATGAGTATTTTACCTAGTTTTGGGGAAAACTAGGACAGTTTAGTTTTCTGGGTTTTGCTAAAACCGTTGTGAGTTTTATAGTTTATGCTTAAGCTACAGGGCATTTTTACTTAGTTTTGGGGAAAAACTATAGAAGTATAATAATGGGTTCATGCTGCAGCAAGGATCGTGGGAAGAAGATAGAAACAGAAATAATCGTCTCATCAGGAGATGCTAAATGGGTGCAGTTGAAGCATAGAACAAGTGAAAAGATTAAAAAAGTGGCAAAAATAAATACGACTTCCAAGGGAGGTTAGTGGTAGAGGAATGCCAAAAACTGATTGATTGCATTGAGAACAAATGTAACGGGAATGGAAAAAGGGAGGAAGAAGAGGATTTATTAGGGGCTATGATGTGGTTAGCTGAAGCAAGGAATAGAAGGGAAGGAAAAGAGAGAGAGATAGAGAGGAGACAAAGAGCTGAGAGAATAGCATGATCAGAGAAAGCAAAAGCTAACTCAGAAAAGAAGAAATCAGACGATGAGATTTTGTGTAATTTATATCCTAATCTCCCCTATTCCGAGAAACTGGAGAAACTTGACGATCATGTGATATTCAGACGCCGCCAACCCCCTCCTCCGTATCTCCCCCCTGTGGGACCTGCTGTGATGCAGGAGTAATGGATAGATGAAAACCATGCACAAGCTCAACACCCCGGGGATCTCCTCGGACCCCTGGCCTCCTGCTCGTCTCACCCCTCTGCTCCCCCACCGACTCCGCTACCTTGGCCACCCGCTCCGCCCAACCAACCACCTCCACACACCGACCCTCATGCTCCCGCACAGAGAACAGCCGGCATGAGGGAGGAACCCAGCAACACACGGTCAGGTAATACATTCAGAATGCCCGTTATGCCAGTTATGAATATATCAGGGAATGTGACTGATTTTCTAAGGGGGGCATTTAAACTGAATGTGGTGAAATTGGCAAACAAAAGAAAAAAAAGAAACAAAAGCAAACTGCCGTGTTTTTAACGAAGGATGAATCTGATGATTACACTTCTGATGTATGTTCTGTTGAATTGCTTTTCCGAGGTGATCAAAGAGGGTGTGGACGGGGCCGTGGCGGAAGGGACGGACGAGGTGGAGGGCGAGGTGGAGGGCGAGGTGGGGCACGAGGTGGGGCACGAGGTGGAGCACGAGGTGGAGGAAAATTCCCGGAGGGAAGTTGCTTTTTGTGTGGCAAATTTGGACATTGGGGAGAGCACTGCCCAGCCAGGGCGGCACAGGAAGGAACGGAGGACTGGGTGGAGCAGGCATGACTAGAGCCAAGTGCATCTGCAAAATCAGGTCATGTATTATCACACACAAACATAGACCCTGAACAGATGAAAAAAGTTAACGTAGAAAGTCAAACAACAGAAACAACTACAAAACAAGATAACCCAAATCAAGATGACCTAAGACAAAATGACTCAGACCTTGACGGTGACACAGAAGCAAGTTCAGATAACGTGTCTATCAGCTCATCCGATGAGGAAGTGGAGATTTTAGAATTAGGTACAGTAGAATTAATGCTGGCTCACGTAGAGAAACCATTTGTTACCTTAAAAGTAATGGGAATAGATGTAACCAGATTATGCAAAACCGTTTGTTCAAACAGCAGATTGTAAAAATGGATTTATGACGTCAGTACTCGCTCAACTACATGGGGGGGAAAATAGACCAGTGGCATTTTACTCCTCACAGTTGGACACCATAGCTCGAGCCATGCCCATTTGTTTACAAGCAGTAATAGCAGCCTCCATGGCAGTACAAGCATTTGCAACAATAGTGCTTTTTAGATCCTTGACTTTAAAAGTAACTCACGCAGTGTCCGTACTATTGTTACAAAATAAACAAACCTATATGTCACCAGCTAGACATTTAGCATGCATGGCTACGTTGTTATCACAACCAAGTCTTACTATCGAGAGATGTACTACTTTAAATCCAGCTACACTACTGCCAGTAGAGATAGATGGGGAACCACATGACTGTATCGCAGAAACTGAGAACAGAGTGTTACCAAGGACAGACCTGACTGACATTCCCTTCCCAGATGCAGACATAACGATGTATGTTGACGGTTCATGTAAAAGGAATCTTGATGGAACTAATGCAACAGGCTATTCTGTAGTGACACAGACGAAACTGCTCAAGGGCGCAGCATTGCCGTCACACTTATCAGCAAAGGCAGCAGAACTAATCGCACTAACAGAGGCATGCAAACTGGGAAAAGGGAAGACAGTTAACATTTATACAGACAGCAACTATGCTTATTCATGTATACATGTGTTTGCACAACAATGGAAAAATAGGGGGATGATAACATCCACAAACAAACCTATTACACATAAAGATTTGATCCTATCACTTTTGGATGCAGTACAACTCCCTAAGAGATTGGCGGTCTGTAAGTGTGCAGCACACACTACAGGGACGGAACCAATTTCCACAGGGAACCGAAAGGCAAATGAAGAGGCTAAGAAAGCAGCGCAAAGACAGTGACAGGACAATGACCAATATATTTCAGAAAATATGGAACACATTGATCATGACATCATAAAAGACATGCAAGCCAATGCACCTGACAAAGAAAAGGTATACTGGAAGAAGAAGTTGTGTACACAGAATAAAGAGGGGTTGTGGGAAAGTACAGAAGGCAAATTTGTATTACCAAATGATATGGAGCCATATTGAGCCATGGGTTGGGACCACGGCTCAACAGTGGGAATGGTGGACGTAATACAGAAGATATTCACAGCCTATGGCTTTACAAACTACTCTAAAAAAAAAAATGTGTTTAGCATTTTCTGTGTGTGCACAGTATAACCCTCAGGGACAGTTCAGACCAAAGAGAGGTAAAATACCTGAGGCCCAGTATCCGTTTCAGCACATTTGCATGGACTTTATTGAACTAAATAAATGTGAGGGAATTAAATATTGTCTAACAATCATTGACATGTACTCAAAATGGATTGAAGTTTTTCCAACTAGGAATCCAGATGCATTGACAGTGGCTAAAGCATTGACAAATCACATAATCCCACGTTTTGGAACTCCGGAAAAAATCTATAGCGATAATGGCACACACTTTGTGAATAAAGTAATTCAGGATTTGACATCTGTATTTGGGATACAGTTAAAATGACATTGTTCTTATCATCCACAGTCAGCGCAGCGGGGTTGATAGAAAGAAATAATGGTACAGTAAAAGCTAAACTAAAGAAGATGATGGCCGAGACAGGGAAAACATGGATGAGATGCTAGTGCTAGAGGGCTGTCACCTTTTGAAATGTTATAAGGAAGACCATATTATCTGCCCGAGTTAAAACCATTTGTAAGAGAGGACGAGGGTATGAGTGAAACACAGCAGAATATATGGCAAAATTGTTTAGAAGAAAAGAGATCACAAATGTTATTGTCCCCTCTGCACAGGAAGTACCTGACTCCACACAGACAGTGAAACCAGGAGAGTGGTTGTTCACCAGAGCGATTAAAAAGGAAGAGCTGGCACTCGCCCAAGTGGGAGGGTCCCTACCAAGCACTCCTGTCTACACCGACTGCAGTTAGAGTGGCGGAGAGACCATCCTGGATACACCTGACCCTGAAGCTGTTTAAACCTAAAGACAGAAACTCGCCTCTACTGTGGTGAAGTCTGGCTACAAAGGGAGGTGATTCCAATAAGGGCACTTGTCCCAAACCAGTGAAGAAACCAACAGAGCCCAGTAGAATTTAAAGAGTGGACGTTAGCAGGGAAACAGTAACGGGTCTGAGTGATAGAAACTGACGATGTACAGAGAAAGAATTAGGCCAAGGCATCCATTCAGATTACATTAAAACATGTACGATCAACAATATGCAATCTACCTACTTCAGCCATTTGGGTAATTTTGTATATGAATTTTTAATCTTTATAATCATTTGTATTTTCCAAGTTCTATGTTATTCCGTAGTATAAACAGGGCGGAGATGTTGGAGAAATACTGTTTTCTCCACTCTTTGCGTTGTTTTAATGCACTGATACTGTGTGTGACTGAGACTGTGTATGACCTTGCAGCTGCCTCCTCTTCTGATAGGAGGAGGCAGGGCATTTCAGGTTGTTGATATTTATGAGACAAGGCGTGAAGGAAGTACGTGAGTCTTTCCAGAAGACGTTGCAGATGACCCGACTTTCCGACACTCGCGGCTGATATTAGCGCCACCTTGATTTCCGACTTTGTTGTTATCTCCGTGTTTTGGACTAAATAAGCCTGAGGTTTTTTGCTGCTCCTTTGAGCAACATACCTCATGTGTGTGAGTTAACCCAGATCCTTTGTATGTGATTTAACTCTGCTCCTTCTTGCAAGAATAAATTAGTTACCTGATCATTGATTCTCAACCTGGTGTCGCGTGATATTTTTCTAACACTATACTATGTCTTTTCTTCTGAAATGTCGACATACTATGTCCAAAAACAAGTTGCACACTATAATATTTGGTTGGACCGCCTTCAGCTTTGAGTACGGCACTCAGTCGCCGTGGCATCATTTCGATAAGCTTATATGTCACAAAATGTATTTCTGTCCAGAGTTGCATTAATTTTCCACCAAGATCTTTATAGACGATGGGAGAGTTGCACCGCTGCGCTAAGTTTTCTCCAGAACATCCCAAAGACTCACAATGGGACTGAGGTCTGGACTCTGGAGGCCGATCCATGTGTAAAGGATGTTTCCTGCTTCCTGAACCACTCAACACAATGTGAGCCTCATGAATCCTGGCATTGTAATCTTGGAATATGTCCGTGCCATCAGGGAAGAAACACTCCATTGATGGAAAGACCTGTTCGTTCAGGATATTCAGGTGGTCAGCTGACCTCATTCTTTGGGAACGTAGCTGAACCTCGACCTGACTAATTGCAGCACCCCTAGGCACAAGGCATGATGGGTGCATCACTTCGCCGCCTCTCTTCTGACCCTGGTGCGCCCATCGCTCTGGAACAGGGTCAATCTGGATTTATTGATTTGGTTTTAATAATGCGTTGGACAGTTCTTAACCAGATTTTAGTCGTTTCAGCAATATCCTTAGTTATTTTCTTTGCTTGATGCAGGCCAATCATTTGACCCTTCTGAAACTGATGAACATCCTTTCCCCTGATCACAGGACATGTCTTCCGACATGTTGTAGAAGTGACTCATCACATCAGCTGGGGTTACACAACGTGTTCCAGCTGAAACATATTCATCACTGCAGCGATTATCCAACGGAAGGCTCTTAGAGATTGGGGGTCAGCACTCACCTGTCTCTGGAGACGGGGTTCACCTTGCAGGCTTCCAGGAGGAAGCGCACCACCTCTGTGTGTCCTGAAGCACAGCAGAAGACAGAATATTAAATACTACATATACAGGGTATATGCCGGAATCCTGAGGTCAAATTTAATACCTTTTAAGACCTTTTTTAAGACCCTTTCCATACATTTTAAGACCTCATTGCAACTTTGAGTTCTAACCGGTTACATTGGCTACACACTTTACCTCACATTTACTATATTGATTGTAAGATAGCACAACTAAACAGAGTGCAGACAGACTACTGAAGCCTCCTCTCCACATGAACTTCAACCTCTCTGTGAAGGTCAGGTTTAATGCAGTATGCTGCTTTGTTGCTTCTGTACTCTGTGTTCTTTCATTCCAGTAAAACTCCTCAGAAACCATTAGATACCAGTATTTGACCAATAAACAAAACAATTGACAAAACTTTGAACTATGAAATATATTAAGCTTTGGTGAGCTTCAGCGGGGTAATGCCATATAGGAGCTCCCTCACAAATACCCAGGGGTTAAATTGGGCTGGGGCTGTCCGGGGCTAAGCCCTGGCACATAGGACGATGCTCTGACGTCATCACCCTCACACATTTGTCATATGTTTACAAAAAACGATATATATGTTAAGACTTTTCTCGTTCTTAATATAGACTATATTTAGGGTCTATATGTGTTGACTTTACTTTAAAATAGCAGATCTCTGTGACCGGATATAGTTTGGCTTAGACCCCGGCCCCACGAGGACGCATACGGTAAAACGCATACGCAAACGCAAAAAAGTCTTCCGTTCACGCGCATTCGATTCATTAATGTGTCCGTTCACACTAGACTGCTGGAAATGCTGGAAACGCTGTAGTACATATGCCAGGCCTGTAAATGGCGCTGCTGCCGCCACAAAATACACCAAAAGCAGCGAAGAAGACCCCGGAGCATGGTTGCCATGGTTGCCCTTCTGTTTATTCTCCGCGGTGGACGGCGTGTTCTCCTGCTGTATATCTCTCAGGTAGTCCACCAGCAGATGAAAAACACCCACCTCTCTCTTCCAAGGGACGAGGGAACCATGCGGCAGAGTTTCCGTTAAAAAAAATGTTCCGCCGGTCAACATGTCTGTTAAAGTTTAAATCTTCCGTACAAAATTAGAAACGTGCTGATCAGAGGTCTTCCTTGTTATTTATTGAGCTTTAAAACAAATTGATAACGACTCTGTTCTCTGTATAATAATATTTAATAAACGGCGCCTGCCTCTCTTTTCCTCCGCCTCTTCCGAAAGCCCAGCAGCAGCAGGAGACGTGGGGAGAGGGAGGCGGGCTATTTCACCGTAATCAGAAAATGATCATATAGGGCTTACACACGGAGCCGTTGGACACCACAAGACACTGCATTGCCCAAGAATAAATTATAAATGTATGCAGTAGCAATTACATTTCTCATATTTGGATACAATGCCATGGCCTGATGATTTCTGATAATCAGTTCGCTGAATCTGATTTGAACAGTTTCCTCTCCTATGTTTTCACGTAAGAATAAGTACCAAAAAAAAGGTGTTTGGTTTTGTCAGGATAGTTTTTATTTACTATTATTGTTGTAATACTAATATTGGCCACAAGAGGCTGAACTGCACCACTGCCCCGCATTATACAAAGAACCTTAAAGACATGACAGTCATTTTACCACATGTTTCCAAAACACCATACCTATTTTGTGCATGGAGAAATTAAAAATAACCTGTATCTGATAGTGGTGTGGTCATTGTGGCTTAATCTCACACTAACAAAATATGCTGAATAATGACACCTGCTAAATCTTTTTTCATATTTTCCACATTTGAAAATGATCCTAGAAAAAACACTCAAGGTCTTAGACCTGTTCTGAAGTTATATACGAAGGGGGAAAATTATTTACATTTGTTCTCACTTGCCCACAGACCAAAACTAAAGAAAATATGTTGACATACTTTTGTCAGTGTCAGATGTTAATGCACGCTGTACAGCGGTGTTTGTGAACATGTTGACTCCGTACCTTCAGCTGCTGCGACATGCAGAGCCGTCCTCGAGTCGTAGTCTCTCTGCTCCATGTCTACAGACGACAGCGCGAACCTACACACAAAAGTTCTATTATTTACCCTGTAAGGACATTTAAAGAGACCATATTATACTTTTGGGGTCTTCTCTTTCCTATAGTCTGTTATAGGTTTTTGTGCATGTAAATGGTCTGCAAAGGCTAAGACCCCTGTGTTCCCTCCAGGGGGAGTTTCTCCCCCCCCCCCCTGCCTGCCTGAAATGTCTCCATTGGACTCCTTTGTTTACATCTGTACCATAGTGACATCACTATGTAACACTCACGCTTCTATTGGCTAGCGCTCCGACACATTGTACGTGACTAAGGTTAAGGGGCGGGACATCTCTAAGCGTTTGACCACAGAGCCAGCCAGCTAACCGATCAGAGCAGACTGGGCTCTGGTTTCAGACAGAGGGTGAAAAGAGGAGCTGCAGCACAGGCAGTATGAGAAGAATAAAGAGCTTTTTGAACATTAAAGCATGGAGACATGTCCCAGTAGAGAAACTAAAGACTGATATGAACCTGAACATGAGCAGAATATGGCCCCTTTAAGTCAAATATCTGAGTAATTCTTCCAGGTAGTAGAGGCAAGATGTCCTCTCTGGGAGGATTATCTCCATCTTTCTTTCTTTGTGAGCATTAGGAAAACATCTATAGAAATAGTTTGGAATGGACTCCACTGGGCGATTAAGGGGGAGCGAGTAAATGTAAAGAGTGGGAGCTGTTCACCTCCTCATAGCAGAGACGTCCCCGGTGTAGGCAGCAAACAGCAGGTTGATGACAGACTTCACCTGCAGAGACACAGAGACGACGATTACCGAGACGTCAGACAGTCACTGATGGAAACACTACACACTATACTTCTGTTGTCATGTGACTAATGTTAAACATCTCATTTCTTAGCAGCATTGAGGGGAATTCAGTTTCAGTGTGATTTATTCTCATACTAAACTTTAAGGAGGCTATTTTTATTATCATCAACAAATCCCATGAAAAAATATATATTTCAGAAATGTCAGAGTCCCTGACCATACCCTTTTTTAGAACTACATTCGGTACGCATGAGTATTTTCATTAGCCAGTTGGAGAATGTGATTTAGTTATGTCATCTAATGCAACATTTATTACAGTATTTACACACACAATACTCGTCAGCAGAATCAATTAGTTTTTTGGTGTTTTTAAAAGGGATTTGTTGATGCTGATTTTATGAAAGAACACACACACACACACACACACACACACACACACACACACACACACACACACACACACACACACACACACACACACACACACACACACACACACACACACACACACACACACACACACACACACACACACACACACACACACACACACACACACACACACACACACACACACACACACACACACACACACACACAATGAAGACTTACCATAAAACAGGAAACATTTCCTACAAGCAACACTTGAGTTGAAAACATGAGGAAACATACATGTGAGTATTGATACATTATTAGAGTGTAATATCATGGTTTAATATGAAAGGAAATTAGAATGAACTTAATAATTTGTATTATAAAGAGTTTTTATGATCAGATGTGAACCCCACGGTGACACACTTTGAAATGAAGTAGTGTTTTCTGCACCGATGGTACAAACATCTTTCTTTCTCTTTTTAAATACTCACGTGTAACGCGTTAGAATGTGATCATAAGTTATCTTATGTGCTTATTGTGTTTGTCTTAAAACTGAAATGTATTATATGGAAGAAATTAATAAATGTTTACTTTGAAGCAACAATGACCACTTGATGTACCTTGTAATTATATTATAATTAATAAAAAAAAACTGATGATTACAATGCATTATAACCGTGTGTGTATTGCATTATGATGATTATAAAGTATTATGATACTTGACCATATGAGTCATTATAAAATGTTTTATTGTTGTTATAAAGCATAATGAACATTCATGAGTGCCAGTAACCGTAATGATAAAGGGCTCTTAATAATGCATTATAGGTATCTTTATGATGCATTATAGACATGTCATAAAAAGTGCCTGTTTTTTATTTTTTATTTGGTTGCAGCTTTACATCATGTTTAAACTCTTCATATTTACCAACTGTTTACAGCTATAACAACATACTATATATTAATAATATCTAAACTGACATATTTCATTGTTTGGTCATCTCGGTGCTCTGTGAACTCTATCAGGAGTTTTGGCTCGCTTAGTCAGAGTTCTTGCACTTCATGTGTCTTTATGTATTAGGTGGTCTTTTATAAAAACAAAAAACTGTCCGTAGAATCAGTATGTGCAAAAAGAAAGCCACGTTGCATAATCATTCCTGAGACATGTTTTTTTTTTTTACCCAAGTACAGTGACTGAGCGGAGTTAAAACTATTGATCCCCTTAAAACATTTAAAAGTATTGCAATTAGTTAAGCTATGTATGGGAGGTATTATGACATGTAAAAGCTTATGACCAGCATCTGTAAAAAAATAAATGTACCAAGCAAAAGTGACTGTTCCATTCTGGAGACACAACATGTTTCTAAGTTTCTGCTAACTGAGACGAGTGGATGGCCATGTAAAACCACTGGACAGGAAACAGCTGGTTAGCACCAGATGGTACGGTGCTTACATGTTCTATAGACTAGCAGGGGAAAAGCCTGTTTCTAAGTGGCAAACAGCTGCCTTTGATTTGGTCGTTTTTTTTGGTAACACTGATCACAAAATAAACCCCTGCTGATGCTATGATTCAGTTTGTTTGTAACTAAAAGTGTCAAACTACAGACCGCGACAATGTTTGCTGATCTTCAAGATCAGTTACGGAACACAGAAATGATATTTAATAATGTTTTATTATTAGATTTGATACAAGGGACACAAAGTCTTGAAAAGCCCATGGTCCCTGTCATGTCTGCTGGTTGATCTCACTGAAAGAAACAGTGAAGGGAGTTCATGGGTGTTTCTCAATGTCGAGGAACGATGCTCCAGAGCCACTATTTCAAGCATGCTACGTTATCGAGTGCCGCCGAAGGACTGTTCCAATGTCCAGCATACTTTGAATTCTACCGAGGCCGGCGTACTTTGTTTTGAGAAATTTTGAGGCTGCACATGTGTAGACTCCGGTATTAAAATCCCCACAATGCTTTGCACACGGACCAATTTCCAAATCTTTGGCGGAAATCGCGCTCCATTTAAGGCGGGGCCTCGCATATGACGCACACCTGTTAGCCTGTTCCACAATTCTTCATTTTCCGAGGCTAGGAAGGATTCTTGCCTCGCTTCTGAAGCAAGTGAATCGGAAGACATGTGCTACCAAGCAACCGTCCTCGACATTGAGAAACACCCCATTTCTCCTCCTCAACAGACGGACAGTTCATGGGGTTTATGGAGACTTTACACAAACCATTACAACCATGTGGACTGTGAAAAGAAATCAAAACATAAAACATTTTTGACAAAATGAGCTTGGAACTGTACGGCCTCTTCTACTTCTACTTTTCAGGAGATTATTAAAACCCATGGAACAACTTTCACATTTTCTATATTCGTATTTCTTAGAATACTTTTCAGGAATTTGTCTTTGGCATAGGATCCACTTGTAAAACTGCATATTTATAAATATCTAAATAGAAATATTAGAGGATTAACAATTCCAAAGTCACCAAATTGCAATGGTAGTTTATAAATTATGCAATTTCCATGTCACAAGTAAAAATGTATGTCTCTGACACAAGTCAACATAAATAAAGACATGTGGAAGGTAATCAAATGCACTTCAACCGTAATGATTACATGGTATTGACAACACATTCATCAAATCATACAAAATATGCATGCAAGAGGGAGAGTGAAAAGTTACAGAGAAAAAAAGAAAAACATTAAATACATGACGTGAACCATAACAATCTGAGGATTTCAATGGAAATACTGGAAACCGCATTCAAAAGCCTTCTGTCATGAGTTTGATTGTACAGAGGAATAATCACAGTTTGAGGAGTGAGACATTCAAAACTTCAAGTAATAAGATTGTTGAAAAGCAGCATCAGGCTGCTCTACGCTTCTGATTTAGAGGGAAGATAATCAGCTGTGATTGGATCAAATATGGTGTGTGGTATGTGTGTTTTAGATGTTGTGCTAAATGACTTTGTACTGCAGTAGCAAAACCAGGGAACCTACACGACTGATGGTCTTAAAATCACAGAAAGAAGGTCAGGACATAAAGAAAACAAAGGTTAAAACTTCTCCCGAGACGATTGAGAGTGAAAAAAGAGCTAATCTTGGACCCGTTCTCAAATACTGCAGCCGGTATTCATCTCTATGACCTATTCATGATAAAATAACTGATCCGCAATGAAGCAGGCTATATATAATGACACTCTGCTTGTGCAGCATTTGATCACATAATATGGAATGTCTACATTTTGAAGTGCCATTCTTAATCCACCTGTGGACAAGAGAAAAAACGGGTTGATCACACAGCCAGTTTTTTTAATTAATTAAACGACATGCCAAAGTCTGCACACGCCCTTCTTCGATGTCAATTAATAGTTTGTTGGAACTATTTTTGTACAGTCAAACATTTCTTCCAAATGCTTGGAAACAACTGGATTATGCCATTATGGGACATAAGCATGTATGCACAACTTTCATGCAAGCTCATTGTCCTCTTAATTTAATCAAGTACATACATGCATTATTTCCTGAAGATTCTTGTGCATGTGTACATAAAAAAAACACAGCTACTAGATAAGGAATCGATGAGTTGAGATGACAGAGGTTATTTGAATGCTTTGTATCATGAGCAAGTCAGAAACAAGACCGAAGTCTATGACATAACAAAAAAGAAAAACCTTCACAAACCATGAGAGAGAAGTAACACGGCGTCATGGAATTAGGCAGCTATGACTGAGCTCAGGTCAAACACCACACAGTGTGTACAGTTTCAAGAAACAGAGTAACTCCCCCCCCACCAGTCACAGTAGATCTGAGGCAGCTGCTGACATTATTTGCAAGTTTCTCTATCTCCCGTAGGAGGCACAATTATAATTACGAAACGTCTGAAGTGTATTAAACACACATCCTGCTCTGCTACAGACGCACCTGATAGCTATGTACAGCGGCCACAACAGACATTCAGAAGTACAGGAAATCATGAATATGGAAAGAAAGTAGGAGAATTTACAGATTAAGAGTTTGAGAACTTTTTTTTGAGAACCCTGAATATGTGCTGTGTTAGTTCGAAGAATATAAAAAAAAAAATCTAACTCAATTTGATTACTTCAAATTGATATACTATTTTTTTTCCCCTTCTGGTGTATTATCCACAAAAAAAGGAAGATAGGAATGAGTAATATCACCTTCAACTGCTGCATGTTTCTCCTTAAAGGTCTTTTAAACATAAATATGTGTCCCCTCTGTTAAGAGATTGGGAAAGTTTCAGTTTCAGTTTTCAGTCTGAAAATGAGCATTTTGGCAACTTTGCGATGTCACAATGTTTTTTGGGTTGATCAACCATTAACCAATAACCAACCAAGGTAACACCCGCCCACCTTATCACCTGAATCTCCTCCTAGAGCACCATTGTTTTTTTGTTTTGTTTTTTTAAACCAATCACTTCCATAGGGGGCTGGCGGCTCATTAGCATTTAAAGCTACAGATACATAATCAGCCATTTTGGAACAGGGCTGAAACAGAGGATTACGGGATGCTACGATGATCCGTTTGGTATTTCAGCCAAACACTTTAGAGACATGTTTTGTGTGTGTGTATGTGTATATATATATATATATATTAGGGCTGCAACTAACGATTATTTTGGTAGTCGACTAATCTGTCGATTATTTTTTCGATTAGTCGACTAATCTAACGATTATTTCTGTCACACCCTCCATCTCTGCTTCCTGTGGGCACGGCTCCTTTTCCGGGCTCCAGTGCATGTTTTACCTCAAGTCTGCACACCTGTGAATGTCACCCTGTTGTCCAGTCCCAGGATCAATTCAATCGCATTTTATTCTTGTCATTTCGCAGACCCTTGTTAATTATTATTTTAAGTTTGGAATTAATTACAGCGTCCATAAAGCTCTAGTGTGCTCTACTACGCTGTAAGCTTGGCGCTGTTTAGCAGCTCGTTGGTGGACACGCAGCCTCAACATAACTGAAATAGCGTTTGCTTAGCAAGCATTAACCATGAGACGTTCTGTTTTCCAACATGTAAGCTAACGTAAACATGACTATGGCTAACTTGCTCAAACTTACCCATGATCCAAAGTAGCAGTCCTCACGGTTCCAGGGTGCTTGCGTTTTAAATGCTCGTGCATCACTGTAGTGCTGCCGTGGAATGCCAATTCCCCTTTACAAATTCTGCATTTCACTGACTTCTTTGGCTTGTCGTCTGTGAAATACTCCCACACTTTCGAAACTCTCGGTCTTGCTTTTTTGAGCTCTTCATCACCCTCATTCTCTCTCCTTTCCGCCATCGTTTGTATTCTTTCTTCTTTGTTGTTAGTACAGAATGCAGTCATGGCAGACAATGGAGAGTATACTGCCCCCAGCACTTCCTGTAGTGCATTGCAGTTACAAATGAACATTTGCGCAGTTTTGAATTAACGTTACCGGCTCTCTGATTGTTTTTATACGACGCGTCGACACTAAAATTCCGCGTCGACGAATTTTTATGATCGACGTCGTCGATTATGTCGACTAATCGTTGCAGCCCTAATATATATATATATATATATCTGAGACCAATAATATATTGTTGAAAAATTGTTTAATAGGGGGCCTTTAAAGAAAAAACATTCATCAAATGAAACCTCAATTTCTGTTTCATTATGTTTCTGTGGAAAGTAGCCTTATTTCTAGACTAAGGCAACTTGTTTCAACATATTTTAGTGGACACAGTGCAAACACACAGTTACGGTTTGGAATGCAGCTCAGGTGAAAGGCTGATCGTTCAGGCTACAAGGGGCTTTAACTGGAGGTCGCAGCGACGAACAAACTCCCCCTCTGCCAACGTGGTACTGAGTAACTTCCCTTACTAACCGGCTACACACACACACACACTAACACCTTCTAAACACACCAGCAGCAGAATGACGCAGCACTCAAAGGGGACAAGGACAATCATAAGTGATAAATGAGTGTCTGCAAGAACAACAGCTCGTTGTATAAGTCACTTCAGCCCTCTCCTGACAAAACTATTTACCATACCAACATTATTATATCATCACCCAACTGTTTACAGTCAAAAATCAGGTCCTTCATACCTGTGGTTTATCTTTTCATTATGCAATATCTACCGTTTCTCAGCTCTCAAATGATTGTGTGTCTTTTTTTAAGGGTTTGAAGGGAGGCACACATAATGTTATATTTTAAGTAATAAAAAGAAAATCTAATGTAATTTTTGTGACCAGATAAGTCTAATTTCACAAATGTCTGTATAAATTCTACTCCAGAAATCTGTAGGCAACTTGTGTGTCTGAGCTGAACAACCTACAGAAAGATGGTGCAGGTGCATGCATATTATGGAGAGAAATGTCCATGCTAACATTAAGCTACTAGCTCGCATCAGAAGCTAACCAATCAGCTTGCTAAAACTGACCAGAAAGCTGAGATACTTTGCACTAATCTGACATCGACTCAGGTTAGCTTTCAGTTTTTGGGGTGATTTGTCTTTTCAGGGTCCAGCATGTTGACATTGAAGGGATTTTAGGTATACAGGTTTTTTTTTAGCTTTTTCAGACTTCACAGCTCAATAAAAAAAAAAAAAAGACAACACTGCTGCCCTCCAGTCCAAGTATTCACAGCTAACCTTCATGTTAACAATATTCTCCTTTGACCCAAACATTCCCATAAATAAAATCCAGAAACCCATTCCGTTATGCAGCTGTTTTCATAGTGTACTACGGCACATCCTGCATCTGTATTATTGTTATCAGCAGTCAGAGGCCTCAGTGTGTGCTACAGTAGCAAACACCATAAAATAAGTCAGAATGTAAATATTAAAAGACTGTTGGTCTCAAAGCCGGCTGTAGTGAAACTCCCCACACGCACCATTTTTTTTCCTTTTGGTTAAAATAAAAGTGAATTTCAAATGAACCCCTAGTCCGATAACCCTTAGCTTGGATTTCTGATCAAATCTAATAAAGGGGGTGATAGAGTCTAACCTGTTCAGTATAGCCGATCCTAAACACTAAGGCCACTAGAGTTAATTTGCAATTCAGAGTTAACTTCAAAAGCAGAATCGCATTTCCCCCTTCACACATAAAAACAGAAGAACCTTCCCACACAGTAACCATTCGTAGTTATAAATAATCCTCCACATTATTTATGTATAAATATTCGAGGCCAAGGTAACAGTGGTGGTGGTGTTGTGGTGAGAGATCAGTCTATGTGGGGGACAGGCACGCCTCCTTTTTATGTTTTTATCTCATTCGGCGACTTTGTCCATCCTATAGACTACAGTGGTGGAGCTGTCCTGGTGCGACTCGGTGGGGGCCACCTTTTTCCAAAGTGGGGCTTTCAGAGCTAGCTCCTGCTGGAGGCTCTCGTAATCCATGGGTCCGAAGAAGAACTGCTGTTGCAATCAACACGAATAACAAATTAGTCTGGCTCCTACTGTTTTTCTGTTCTCTGTGTGTGTATACATTTTTATATATATAAATAAAATGTTTGTAGTGTGTAAATGGCATTTAGTTTGCTGTTAAATCTTTTGAAATACCTACTGAATCCCCATTTAAGGTTTAAGAGGTTTCCTTATTTAGCTTTAGGAACGGCAGGGTCTAAAGCAGGAAGACTTTGGCTTCAGTTTTTTTATCTGTGTCGGCCTCTCTGTATTTTTTAACAGAGGTATAAATAGCCAGCGTTGTCATACACACTTGGTTAACTAAGATGCTTATATTCCGTGCTGAACGCTATGCAAAGCAAACTAAATGGTATCCAGTGACCAAACTCAGAAATATGCTTCGTTGTTCTTAAAAACCCTGCAGCAATCTCCATGGGAATTAAAAGAGAGGTAGCACAGTTTAAGACAGAGGAAAATCCCGTTTCGCTGTCTATATAAATTGACATGTTTTTTTTTCCGATAAAGGTGTAATTTTTGTACAGCTATGGCAATCAAAATGTAAGCAAACCGCAACAAAACAGACGCAATGAGCTGTTCAATGTGAACTCCAGCAAGCTAAGCATCAGACGCGTTCTTGGAGAGAAGGACAAACTCAGTGTGTTTGAGGAGGGAAACAGGTGCAGCTTTGTGGGTGTGTTCCTCACAACGTGATGCCGCTGTGTGTCCTTACCCGCTGGTCCCCTCCTTCTCTGCGGGGGTCGTGCTTCTTGGCAAAGTGTTTCAGGTTGTCGTAGTTGTGGAAGTTAAAGAGCTCCACCAGGTCCTGGAATGAAAAGGCATATAGATAAATCGGAAGGATGAATACAATATGAAATGTAATTCTGTTTCTAAATACCAATAATTTCAGTTAAGAAACAGATTAAAACAGCACTCGCAGTTATCTGATTACATGCACTGTTCACTGACTAAAGCAAAATGAATTATGAATTTCTTTCAATTCATTTCTTAATTAAGTTTTGTGTTACCTTTCTATGCTATTCACTAATATAAAAGTTCCTTAAAAAGTTATATTGTCAAAATCCAACATTGAATTGACATTGAATCTATAATTATTGTAAGTCTAGAGAAAGATTTGAAGACTATATGTGTGCATTCTGCAATAAGGCAGGTGACTGAAGATGTTTGAAATACAATTACTCCAGAATGCCTCTTTGTCATACAGTAATGCACTGGTATGTAAACATAGAAGTCTGTGTTGTTGCAGGCCATGCAGTGATCTACTGTCCTGTATCGCCCCCACATACCGTGCAGAACTGGATTCCTCTCACTGAGTTCCCCATCTTGTCCAGAGGAGGAGACCAGCACATGATGCCCATCACATTGGGAACAACCAGCAGGATCCCCCCCGCTACTCCAGACTTGGCTGGCAGACCGACCTACAACAGGGAGAAGAGTTACACAACAGAACCGCAGCTGAGTGTATCTGCAGTAGAAACATAGCAATGGTATTTCTCTGGAAAAGGAGAGGGTTTGTTTGTTGTTCGGTTGAAATTTAACAGCGTTTCGAACGAGTATTCAAAATGCATTTGCCGTTTTGGCTCCGTAAAGTGAAGTTGTGTGTTGCCTTTGCTGGCTTTCGCTGCCGCGAGTTTTGGTCGCACAGTGATAATACTTATACCATTGGAATCTGTGGAATCTCAGCGAGCAGATCCGATGAAGCATAACATATTTCTACCGTGAGTTATGTGCTAAGTGCGTTAGCACTCTTTCGCTTAGTGCCAATTCAGAGGCTTGGCGTTAGAGTTGTGTTTCGTTTCAGTAAAATTTGATATCGTCAGGTAGCTGAGTTTCTTCCTGTGAAGTGGGTATGACACATTCATAGTTTGTTCAATTTTAAGAAGCCCTCAGACGCTGTTCCTTGCAAGATGTTGCTTGTTGCCCGGGGGCTCCCTTAACAGGTTAAGAAGTGAAATCATATTGACAAAATATGCTAAGAGGGATATCAACAAATAGTAGATGTTACTGTCAAAACTAACTGCTTGAAATCACGATGAGAATAGAAACATATTTTCACACATTGCTCCCACTCTCTACTTTTTTGGCACCAGGAGCGGTCTAATTAAAATGTGCCATCTCATCGGATCGGGCATACCATGTGATATGACAGCTATGCTACACTGAAGAGCAGTTAAATACAAGCATGTAATAGAAAAAAAAACAGGTGTAAAATACAATGACATGCATCACCTTATTATTTAAATCAGCAAAATCTGAAAAACAGTAAATCAGGTATATTTTTAAGGAATGGTGTGGAAACACCCAAAATTGGGATATTTGATTGTTCACACTATTTACATTATGCACACTCTTGTTTCTACTTTATTAAATATACCTGTAAAGAACAGTCCAATACGACTTTTCTGCCATAACGCTATTTTTAATTATAGAGGTACAATATACTATAACAAAAAACCTAATAATCATCAAGTAATACATTGATAGTAAATTAAACTCAATTATAATATAATAAATCAACAGTTACTTGACTGCTAAGAAACATTTAAATTATCATTAATAAGGATACTAATTATTGGAAAATCTAAATCGTTTTTTTTTTTAAATGTGTTGATGCACACTATAAAATGGTATATACAGTACTATATTAGGCATTTGTCAATAAAAAACAATATACCGGTATCTGTAAAACATCTTTTCACATAATGGAGCAGATATTGATACGTTTTTTATTTATGTATATGTATTTATATTTATTGTATTCATCTTTTTTAGTATCATAACAGTTTGTTTATTGCTTCACTGTGTTGATGTGTCGAGCTCACTGTGAAAGTTACAGATGACAGGTTAATCCTTACAGGAAGCTCTGGTGTGGCCGCTGTACTCAGTCCTGAGGTCATCCAAGCTGCATATACATTGCATTATGTTCTACTGTACTGCTACTGTAAAAGTATATTTTATACTTACCTTAATAAAAATGGTAATTCAGTAGTAAGTAATGTATTTTTCCTAGGTAAAGTCTCACAGATATTAGTGCAGTAACGGATGCTGGGCCCCGCCTGTTGGGTGTAACCCTGACCCATTGCTGGTGCAATCCTGTTTAAAAGCTTAAACCAGTTTCATTCCATACCTGTTGCAAACCTGCTTAACCAGCATTTGTCATTTACCGAAAATGTGTGTGTATTTTGGCATGTCAGGACATAGCAGATATAATCACAAAAAAGCAGAGGAACTATGTCAGCCTAAAACAGACAAGGCTACAGGTAAACACAACTGTAGTTAATAAACTCTTATTATGTCCAAAACACTCAAATTCAGTTTACAGCTCTGGCATTACATCAAAACTCTTTGAATTTCTTCTTCTTTTTTTTTTTTTTTACACAGGACCAACAATTACATCACCCACAATTATGATAACAATAATAATAATAATAATAATAATAATAATAATAATTAGTAGCTTTCATTTCTATGTCTGGATTGTAGCCTGCAAACACATATTTGAAAGGATTTATAAAACAAATTACTTTTTAAGACTGTGAATAAAGTATAAAGTACAAATAGTAATGCTTAAAACGCGGCCAGACTTCAAAGGTTTGACTCATTGGCCATTTTAAACAAAACATATCTCTCATACTATACTTGTGATGAGATCCTACTACTATCCTTTTACTTACATGGAAAGCAAACTGTCCTGAGAAGTCGTACATGCCGCAGGAGTGCATCAGACTCAACGTGTTCCTCACCGCCTCGGGGCTCAGCACACGTTCCCCCGTGATGGGACAGATGCCGCCGTTAGCCAGAGTGGCCGCCATGACACTGGCGCTCTCACAAGTCACCTCAATGGAGCAGAGCTGCAGGTTCACACATAAGGACAATTTGTAGAATTTCTCCATCAACATTTTCTTGCACTGCAGAGCACCTTTTGCATCACGCCACATGGAAACTTGGTGGTGGGGGAACAGGCGAGCAGGAATGAGAATGACGCTGGTGGTGACAGAGGAATTCAATATGCAGCTCACATTGTGGCCACAGGGGGTCAGTTAAAGGTCCCATGTCACGGCCATTTCTACTGATCATAATTCCATTGTTGAGGTCTACTAAAATACATGTATATTGTGCAATTTTCCAAACTCACATTGGTTTTTTATACAGCATCTCTGTATAGTATGTGTATTCACTCTCTGTCCTACACGCAGGGGCGGATCTAGAAAAATATTCATGGGGTGGCAAGAGGGTGGCAGGAGAATTTCAGGGGTGGCATCCCCTGGCAGAAGTATATGCTGATTTAATCGCAGTCATATCAATTAATGTTAGTTGGAAAGCCACAATATTAATATTTTAACTAAATAACATTTGGTGACACTATTGTGGCACATCAGCAAAGCCTTAAATATAAATATATAAGGTGGCAGGCTTAATTTAATGAATTTTAACTGAACAATAACTGAAAGATTTTGTCTCACTCTTAGAACAGCATGGGTACCAAATCTATGCAGACTGCTGCAATAAGTACGTTAATTAACTGTCTCATCGATGTGTGTCTGTATGAATATGATATTATTAACAATCATATACTTCCTATCAGCTGTCAATCAGTGTTATGATTCACATATGATAATTATATGTTATTATTAAATAAACTATTTTTTTTGGAGGAATTAATGATGAATGTTCCTCAAGATGCTTGCTCACCCTCCTTCAAATTTGAAAGACAAGTAATTACTTTCATATATCAAAAGATTCAAAGGAACAGTTCAGCGCCCCACTTCATTGCAAACAGTTACAACCTTGACTTTACATCAGAAAGAACAAACATTAAAGAAGTGACTAACTGCATCAGTTAGGGTTAAAAAACGTGTATTCAGCTAAAACATATACATCGCTGCAGTTATTATCCAGTGGAATGCCCGTACCTACTCGCCTATAGTTAAATCAAAGTGGTTACTTTGTTTTGGCTGGGCAGTGTAGTTTTACACAGTCTTATTTGACTTTCTCTGGACTTAAAACTGTTTTTTGGGGGCAGACCCCCACAAAGAAAAAAATATATTCACACACGTAAGGTCATCATCTTAACAGTTTATTATGCTCATCGAGTCATCCGTGAGCAGAGCATCAAGTTGGCATGCCTATTACGGCCCGTCCACACTACAGCTTCAAAAACGGTTTCCAACGTGTCTGCCCATTCACTTTGAATGGGGTGACGTCACGTTGCCTCGCTTTTCGCCGAACTGAATTGTGGGTAGCAGAGCGGAGCTTTCCTGGCGTTTCAGGCTGCAAAAGTTGAACAATGTTCAACTTCTGAAGCCGGAGACGCCGGAGTAGCCAGCGTCAGCCAATCAAATCCCGTTTATGCAAATCTGACAGTTCAATCGCTAGCCAATCAAACCGCGTGCAAGCTGGGAGAGCCAGACCGCAGTTCATTTCATCATATTCCAAACGAGAAATTACGGTAGCAAATCACCCGGTTCTTTACGACCAGAACTATTTACTGGGATACAAACCGGAGGAACCAGGCATGGAGGGAGCTGGCAGAGACAGTGGGTGAAACTGGTAGGTTTTCGCCTGTTTGGGGAGTTTATGTCTATAGTGTGGACGGGCCGTTACAGCTGAATGAGGCGATTACCATCGTGTTCAGCAAAACGCCTCACAAACTGATTAAGATTTAAAGCTATGGTGCATTTTGATTCAATGCTGAGTACAGCCTGAAGAACATATTGAGGATTAAAAAACTAATGTCACAACAGGACTTAGAAAAGCTTGTCCATGCTTTTATCTTTAGTAGACTCGACTACTGCAATAGTGTATTCACAGGGCTGACAAAAAAATCCATCAGAAAGCTGCAGCTGATTCAGAACGCTGCTCCACGTGTCCTCACTAACATTAAAAGAGTGGATCACATCAGTCCGGTTCTGAAATCTTTACATTGGCTTCCAGTCGGCCAAAGAATTGATTTTAAAGTAGCTACTATTGCTAGTTTTTAAATCATTACATGGTTTAAGACCAAAGTATATTGTTGAACTCCTACATAATTACGAGCCATCAAGGTGCCTCAGGTCTTCTGGGTCGGCTATCGGTTCCGAGAGTGAAAACAAAAAAAGGAGAGACAGCATTTAGCTATTATGCCCCGACACTCTGGAACAAACTACCCAAATCATGCACGTCTGCAGAAACGCTTACTATTTTTAAATCGAGACTAAAAACATATCTCTTTGGCTGCTTTTAATTGAGATGCTCATATTCACACTACAGTATGCCTATGCCTTTTAAACGTATTGTATACCTTTGGTGTTTATTTGTTATTCTTTTATTATCTTTACTTTGTAATGCCTGTTGTAAAATGCCATTATATATGTGTTTTTACTGTATTTATCCTAAAAAGTATTTTAATTTATTTTGTAAAGCACTTTGAATTGTCGCATACAGAAAAGTGCTATATAAATAAACTTGCCTTGCAGCCAAACTTGACAGACTCTTCTCTGTCATTGTAGACTGCAAACACCTCATTCCTTCCATCTACTTGGATCCGAAATGCTTCTCGTTTTGCGCTGTTCCCCCCGTTCAAATGAAATTACCATCAATCATATTTCCAGGCTCGCGCCAGTGCGGGGGGAGGGGTTACAAGGCTCACGTCTTGTGCTGCATTCACTTGCACTCGGACATTAGAGATTTTCTCTAGTAAATGTCCGATGAGCCACAACTTTTCTTTCAAAACAAAGCTGTCAACTGGGGTGGCAGCTGGGGTGGCAAAGCATTTTTCTGAGGTTGCAGCTGCCACCCCTTGCCACCCCGTAGAACCGCCACTGCCTACACGGCTTGTTGGAGCTCCTGCCCCCCTCCCTCCCTGTGAGCCCAGTGGCCGTCTGCGAGACAGCGAGACACAGCGAAACCAGCCCAAACTCACACACACCCGCAGCCTCGCCGCGTCACGCCGTCTCAGGCGGAGAAATCGGCGGAGCGGCAGCTGAGAAAAGATTGGAGGGTGTGTTAACTTAACGGCTCCGCGGACGTAATGTAACGGCTCCACGGATTTGTCCATTTGGGTATGGGCACGTCACTGTACTCAGGAAGAAAAAGAGAAATCTCCAACGAGGCGTTCTGGGGCAGACATAGACAGGTATTTTCTGTGTTAGAGTTTTACTCGCTACAGGGTGTACTTTGAGGCTTTGTGACTTTGCAGACCATTTACATGCATAAAAACCTTCACCGTCCACTTACTACAAGGGGACGGGTAGTAACCGGAAAAGTATGACATGGGACCTTTAAGGTTTTGATGAAAATGTAATCAAATGCTACTGTATGTCCCTCACAGCAACCGGTTTAAATTGAGAGTTTGACAGAAAGAAAGTGATATGGGGCTAAATATGGTAGAGAAGCAGTTGGAATCAATAGAGTAGGACGAGCAGGCAAACAACATTTTTGATAGTTATACAAAAAAAACATGATATTGATACTGAATTTAAAGAAAATGGAAAATAAACCAAGGCTAAACTTACTTGAAAGTAGAAGTCCAGAACAGATGTCATGTCTGTCCCGTCTGGGAAACACTGCAGAGAAACAATCAAATGCACTTTCCTCAAACACTGTGAATTTCCATGTCACACAATTATTACTGAGACTAACAGGTATGTCTAATAAAAGCAGATTCCAAATAGGCGCATGCAAACTAAAAAGATTATTATATTTAATTGGAGGACATATACATTAAGATTTTCTCATAGGCCTCTGGCAGTAACGCAGCGTCCACACGGCGGCGTGCGTTGAAGCTTGCCGGCGGGCGTGTTTCTGAAGCTCGACCAACAACCAATCGCATCTCCCGCCCCATACACACAAGCATGCGGTTGATTGGCTAGAGCTTGTACTGGCATATGATTTGATTGGCTTTGCTCACGTTGCTCGCTTCAAAAGTTGAACATTGCTCAACTTTTGAAGCGAGCAACGCGAAGCGACGCTCTCACAATGCAGTTTGGCAAAGTGTGACGTCACCACATTCAAAGTGAATGGGCAGAAGCGTTGAAGCTTCAACGCACACCGCCGTGTGGACGGGCCGTAACTCACACCTTCTCTTACTTTATTTTGTTCAGTCTTACAATTACTGTTCTTCAGCTTTGCAGGGCAAATAGAGATCAATAGAGTGACAGAAGTATACAAAGTCAGCAACGCCCTATGACTCATCCAAGCTCAAACCTTTTTCTCCTTCAGGTAGTAGCCGATGGCAAAGTTCCTGTCTCCTGACTCACGCTCCGACTGGAATCTGTCACACAAAGATCAGCGCAGTCCCATTAAATAGGGGAAAGAAATATTTGCACTGTCTACGTGTGTGTGCGTGTGTGTGTGTGTGTGTGTGTGTGTGTGTGTGTGTGCGTTTGCACTTGAGTGTTGGAATTCTGGCTCTCCTCCACTCATGTCTACAGTACAACCAAAGTGCTTATGCTATCTATCATGTGATGATACACTGCAACATGAGTCTCTGTGCTTGCTCTTTTCTGTACACATTGTTAGCATATGGCGTCATCATAAATCATGCTCGTGACCTTTCAAGGTTCAAGGTTCTTTATTGTCAAACTAACATAGCTACAGAGTAATTATGTCGTTGAAAATCTTAGGTCACAGGCTTCTCCAACAATGCAACACAATAATACAGATAACAGACAATATTAAAGCAATATTAAAGTATATTGTATTAAATGTAATACAAAAGAAAAATAGTTTTTAAAAAAGTGAGGAAAAAAAAGGTGGAACAGTGCAATACGAGTCTATATACAAGTTATTGGAATGATATATTAAATAAATAATTACTAAGTAGAAGATTAGCTTTCATCATGTTTTCCCGCTGCTGGAGAGGACGCTGGCGTTGACTGTTCGCAGCTTCTCCGCCTCTGTCACCCTCCATCACCCTCAACTACCATTCGTTCTTCAATCTTTCGAATTGGACCACTGCCCTGCATTTACACATCTTTAATGCAATGCACATTGTTTTTAATTATTTATTTTTTTAACTTATTTTGGAGTTCTGCCTCCGTTGCTGGCTGTAGCCGGCTGCCCTCACGTAGCCATCAACGTGTCGGGTGGCTATTGCTATCTGCTACATCGCCTACTGTCTGTCTCCGTCCCATGCAACAACCGTGGACTCTCTCTGCCTCCTGCCTTCATCTCTGGGGTGCATCTGTCCCGTCGCGCTGCTCACATCCTCCTGCCATGTCGTGGATCTTCCTCGTCTCCACAACAATCCTCCACCTCTGTGAACCTAGCTAGCCCGCTAGCTGCTATCTGCTGCTATCTTCTGCTAGCTGCCATCACTGCCATCACACTGCTCCCAGCCATTCCGCCTGTCATCATGCTGAAATACTCCATCTCACAGCTGCTGTCATTGACCAACTCCTCCACTCCGTCTTCCATCTCGGTCATCAGACATCTTGGACTCCTTCGTCGACCCCGCTACATTCACCGAAGCACCCGCCGCAGTTTTGTTTACCTTCAGCACGGACAATCCATTGCATCCATCTGCTCCACGCAACGCACTGTTGCACACCTGACGCGTCATCAGAACGCAACTCCTACTGCTTCTCTTACACTCTCCCCCGCTCACCTACACTCCCAGCTGCACGGAATACCTGGAGCGGATCCCACTCCCCTCCGCCTCCCAACACATATAACAAGCCATTTCTCCCCACCATCAAGCCCTCCTCCTCTGCTCCACTGCCCCCCCTCTCATGCCCACCCAAGCGCTGCTAACCTAGACAACCTCATACCTCTCCAGCCTGCCACCACCCCTACAACCCCCCACTTGACCAATTTTGCCCTTCTAAATATAGGGTCACTCAACAATAAAGCCCACATCCTTCACGAACTCATCCTGGACAAATCCATCAACAACCCAATGACTTCTTCTCGCTTAATCAAACATCCCCCCTGGTTTTAATTACATCACTAAACCCCGCCCCTCACGCCGTGGTGGTGGGCTGGCTGTCATCTACAACCAGAACATCCGGACTACAGAACTCACCCTCCCCTCAGTACCATCCTTCGAATTTCTCGCCTTCAAAACCCCTCCCTCACTGACAGTTATCCTCATTTACCGCCCCCCTAAACCACACCCCTCCTTCCTCTCTGATCTCACTGAACTCCTAACCATTGCTTCATCCCTCTCCCCACGTCTGTTACTCCTCGGCGACCTTAACATCCACATGGACTCCACCACCTGCAAACACGCTTCTGAATTTTCCTCCCTTCTGGACAATTTCTCATTTACACAACATGTCACCTTCCCCACCCACGATAAAGGACACATCCTTGACCTTGTCTGCTCCACCAACCTCACAGTACTCGACCTCCACCCCTGCCCCTTTCCCCTCTCTGACCACAAACTTATACAGTTCACCACCGCCTCCCCCGTCCGCCGCCCCCCCCCATCCAGGAACATCACTTTCCGTAATTTACGCTCTGTTGATCCCCAGCACCTCTCCGACCTGCTATCCTCTACTCTCCCCCTGGACTCGAACCTCAGCTCACCCGATGATCAACTCAACCACATTAATTCAACCCTACTCGCCTCCCTCAATAGCTTGGCCCCCCTCAAAAGGAAAAATGTCACTTTTAAAACCTCCTCACCCTGGTTCACCCCTGCACTCCGTAAACTGAAGCAAACCGGCCGCCAGCTTGAACGCCTAACCATGAAATCATCCCTCACAGTTCACCATGATTCCTACAAACTCCATCTCACTACCTACAGAGACGCCCTCAATGCCGCAAAATCTGCTTACCTCTCCACCATCTTCATCGACCCCTCCCGTAACCCCAGGACCCTCTTCTCCACCGTCAACAAGCTCCTCAAACCCCATGCTGACAGCCTCTCTTCCTCCACTTCCACATGCAGTTCATTCCTCCAGTTTTTCTCTGACAAAATCACTGCCATTAATCACTCCCTATCCGCTGCATCTGACACACAAACATCTCCCCCAACATCCACCGCCACAATTCCTCCCTCCATCTCCCTTTACCTCCCGAGCCCTCCTCCCCACGACATTCTCTCCCAGTTCACTCTGGTTACCCCCCCCTGAAATACTCCAACTGATCAGCTCCTCCAAACCCACAACCTGCTCGCTTGACCCTCTACCCACCCCTCTTCTGAAGTCCTGCCTCCCCGTCCTCTGCCCCTACCTTGTCAACCTTTTCAACTCCTCCCTATCCCAAGGAACCGTTCCCTCTGCCTTCAAAACTGCTGCTGTCACTCCCATCCTCAAGAAACCCGGTCTGGATCCCAACTCCCTCAGTAATTACCGCCCCATCTCCAACCTCCCCTTTCTCTCTAAAACAATAGAACGCATCATCTCCAAACAACTCCACCGCCATCTCCAAAAAAAATGACCTTTTTGAACACCTTCAGTCTGGTTTTCGTCCTCACCACAGCACAGAAACGGCACTCATCAAAGTCCTCAATTCCCTCCTCACCTCTGCTGACACCGGTTCCCTCAACATCCTCATCCTCCTTGACCTGAGTGCAGCCTTCGATACCGTGAGCCACACCATCCTGCTTACCCGACTCCGGGATATCGGTATCGAAGGTACTGCACTCAGATGGCTCCAGTCCTACCTCTCCGACAGATCCCACTTCATCTCCCTCAACAATCACTCCTCTACCACAGCTTCAGTCACCCAAGGTGTTCCCCAAGGTTCAGTACTCGGCCCCCTCCTCTTCATCATCTACATCCTCCCCCTTGGTCAGATTTTCCGCCATCACAACCTGGACTTTCACTGCTATGCTGACAACACACAGATCTACCTCAGCACCAAATCCCCCCACAACCCCCCTCTCACTCACATCGAATCCTGTCTGACTGCAATAAAATCCTGGATGCAACACAACTTCCTCAAACTCAACAGCAATAAAACTGAACTCCTCCTCATCGGCTCCAAATCCACCCTCAGCAAAACCCCCAACCTGACACTCACCATCGATGGCACCCCTGTTTCCCCCTTCACCCAGGCACGCAACCTTGGCGTGATATTTGACCCCACCCTCTCCCTCGACCCCCACATCCGCCAAGTTTTAAAAACCTCATTTTTCCACCTCCGCAATATCGCCAAACTCCGTCCCTCTCTCACCCGCCCCGCAGCTGAGCGACTCATTCACGCCTTCATCTCCTCCCGCCTTGACTATTGCAACTCACTCCTCTTCGGCATCAGCACAACCCTCTGTCCAGAACGCAGCCGCCAGACTCCTCACCCACACCAAATCATGGCATCACATCACCCCGGTCCTCAAAGAACTCCACTGGCTTCCCGTCTCACACCGCATTCACTACAAACTCCTGGTCCTCACCTATAAAGCCCTCCACCATCTGGCCCCCCCCTACCTCACTGACCTCCTCATCCTCTACCAACCACCCCAGTCCCTCAGATCCACCTCAGCCAGTTTGCTCTCAATCCCCAAGGCCAAACTCCGGAGCTTCGGGGACAGAGCCTTCTCTGTGGCAGCCCCGAAGCTCTGGAACTCCCTCCCCCAAGACCTCCGTGAGTCTGATTCCCTCACCCTGTTCCAGTCCCGTCTCAAAACCCAACTCTTCAACTCTGCTTATCCTTAAACCCGCCCCTCCCCCCTCTGAACCAACATCCTCCTGACTGCTTTTCTGTTTTTGTTTTGTTTTTTTGTTCTTGTTTTGTTTGTTGACCTGACTCATAATGTAAAGTGTCTTTGGGTCTAGAAAAGCGCTATATAAATCCCATTTATTATTATTATTAAGATTAATGTTGTGAAATTTTTTCAGCAGTTCAGTTGTTTAACAGTCTTATTGCCTGCGGGATACAGGCAGACTTTACAATACAGACAGCATTTCGGCCGTCATAAATAACACATATCACCTAATGAATGTAAGTAATAACAAATAACTGCCGATTTCCAACCTATACTGTTGTGACCAATTTGCTAATTGCCTACAAAAAGACCAAAATAACTATAAAGAGATGCCATACAGCTTCAGAGATACACAAAGACACTTCTGAATGACTATGAATAAGGTAAAAACATAGTGACACAAAACGACATAAAAATGACTAGAAAGATACATAAAGTCACTACTAAGAGGTGCAAATGACCTCAGCAAGACACAAAACAATGGTGGAAAGAATAAAACATCATAAAGTGACACAAAGCCACTACAAAGAGACTCAAAAAGACATAAAACGACTACACACAGAAACAAAACTACCTCATAAAGACCCTAATCGACTACTAAGAGACAAAAAACGACCACAAACATACTAAAGAGCTACAAAAGGACACAGAACTAACAGATTTTGTGTAATGCGCCTGTGTAGAAGAGATGGTAGGCCCTTCTGTAGTGCTGCACGATTCTTGCTCAAATGTGAATCACGATTTTCCTCCATAAGAATTGAGATCACGATTCTCATCGTTTCAATGAAAATATTTATTGCACTCTTACTCTTAGGCGTCACGTGAGTACAATGAATTTAAACAGACAACATTTGTCTCTGTTGTAACAAAAACATAACTTTGTCTTTAGTTGCTGAATACTGAACAAACATTACTACATTCAAAATGTGGCACCTGGAGCCAACTATTGTGGCTTTAAACAGACACCATCAACATCAAAGTGCTTTACTTAAATCCAAGTCTCAGTTTCTTGTAACAAAAACTAACAAAAACTAAAATGAATTTGACAGCCAACTACTGTGGCTTTAAACAAAGTGCTTGACTTAAACTCAAGTCTCTCTGGTAACAAAACATACAGTAACTAAAATAAAGATATTGCTGCTGCCTGTGTGCTGAACATAAAAAATATAATTTTTGCAGCTTTATAATAACAAAATGTAAACTTTGCAGTAGCACCTGTCCACAGTGGACACCCAACTACTGTACAACAACACCAACCTGTTTGTTACAGGGAGGAATGCAATTAAGTTACTAAAAATACCTCACCACAGTGCTGAATATAAAAACAAAACAGTCACAGCTTTAGAATAATAATATTTAAAAAAGCCTAGCCGGCTAGCACCCAGTTCAACTACTGCACTTAAAGGTTCTTGTACTGAAAAAAACATAAACTTAAACAAAGTGCTAGACTCCACTGAGTAGTAATGTCACTGAATCAAAAGGATTAACTTAAATACTGCAGTCAGTACTACTAGTCGCTCTCGTCACTCTTTGCTAATCAGTGCTAATGCTAACGCTTCTGTAAACATACTGCCTGTGTTGCAGTATTAGTTGAGTCATGACAACTGGTGACATTCTATTATTTTCGTCATAGGAATCCGGGGCGTGTACATTGAGGACCCATTGCTGACTTACCAGGAAATAAACATGTCGATCGCCTCGTTTGTCGTTTACGTTCATCTTTTGCTATATCTGCCTTCCTAAGATCACTTTGATGCACATTCAGTACTCGTATGTGAGGTTGTCGGGGAGAGGTCGATATCGTGGATATCTGTGGTTTACCGTTACTGTGACATATCAGTATAGCCACGGAAGATAGTTTGTGTGTTTAATTCCCATGCATCAAGGTTATTTTCATGTATGTAATTGTTTTTCCTGCACAGTGTAGAGTCTTGTTGTGATGAGAGGGATACAGGTATTTCATTAAAAAACGTGCTCCCTGGAGGTTAGCTACAGAATTGATATCACAATTTAATCGGAGCTGATCACAAGTTGTCATAGATGATCCAGTCATCTCGATGAGCGTTCGGGCTGTGAATAAACGACTTGTGTTTTACTTTTAGGCTGTCTGAAGGTATGGACAGCTATCAAAGCTACTATACATCACATTAAGAACGATGTACAAATGAAAGTCGGACACAAATATATAATTTAAATGATTTATTCAAGTTTGCAATGTTTTGAACAGGCATCCACACAGTCACCTACTTTGTAATGTTCGATACCTCCCTGTAAGCGTCACGATATCGACCTCTCCCCCACAACCTCACACACGATATGAGTACTGAATGTGCATCAAAGTGATCTTAGGAAGGCAGATATCGCAAAAGATGAACGTAAACGACAAACGAGGCGATCGACATGTTTATTTCCTGGTAAGTCAACAATTGGTCGCCCCGGATTCCTATGACGAAAAGAATAGAATGTCGCCAGTTATCATGACTCAACTTATATTGCAACACCGGCTCCTGCCCTCACGTGCTGCAGTCAGTGAGTGTTGCCAGGAACTACTTATTATAAGCCACATTGGACTCATATTTCTGTAAAGTTGCTTGGTAGTAAGTAATAATGGTTGTTGCGGTTGTGAGCTTGTAGATAGGTTATTTTCAAATAACCGACCCGACATATATAGGTTTAGAGTGCTCATGTTCTTTTGCGCTTGTTTTCATAGACCTGGTAGCTTATTCCTTCTGCAAAAACTGGCAACACTAGTGGCTGCAGCGTTAACACTGCATGAGAGGAGGAGAGACAGAACACTACCATTTGCATGCGATCATGGTACTTTAATGTTAAATGTATAGAGTATATTTGCTTTACATCGTTTAAGTATGATTGACATTGCAAGTTGGTATTATTCAGAAGCAAAATAATAAAAAATAAAAAGATAAATAAAATAAAAAAAAGATCAGCATGACGTCATAGGATCGCCGTAATTTACAAATGAGATCGCATAGGTGTCTGAATCGAGATCACGATCGTTTTTCGATTAATCGTGCAGCACTACCCCTCTGCATGTCTGTGACCATGGACCATATTTCATAATCCACGTGACATATTCATATTTCACGTTCAGACAACCTACACATTGAATCATTCATTAGGGTGAGGCCCGAGAGGAACAAGATGGCAGCCTGAGCTGAGAGCTCCGCACAACCTCAGTGATTAAATTTGAGTTTTTTACCTCCACTCAGAGAAAAAGCTTAACATCTTTATTGACTATAGTTAAGAGTTGACATCTAAGGAAAGACTCTTGCTACAAAAAGAAAGAAAAAGAAGGAAGGATGCCAAGAAGAAACCCACGAGGCAACCAAGACCTACCAGAACCGGAGGATGAGTCTCAAGAGGATGATAGAAATCCTTCGTTTGCTGAGATAATGTCCGAGTTAAAATCTCAACGTTCTGAGATAATTAATCGTCTCGATGGAATTGATAATCGTTTGGAGATTGTGACTAGTCAAGTCTCAACAATGAAAGAAGCACTAGATACAACAAACCAGGCCCTTGAGAATCAACTTCAGCGTATGGACGAAGCTGAACAAAGAATTTCGACATTAGAAGATACCTTACAAACTACAACACGGGACCTTCACAGACCCGAAAAGTTGATAAAGACGCTGGAATCTAAGACGGATTATCTAGAAAATAGAGGGAGACGTAAAAACCTTGTTTTACTAGGGCTCCCAGAGAAGTCAGAAGGCAGCCAATTACTACTTCAATATATTCAACAGAAACTATCTTCTTGGCTCAAACTCTCCCTCGATCAGAACCTAGAGTTGGAGCGGGTTCACCGCTCTCTACGACCATATCCCGAACCAGGGAAGCCTCCAAGACCAATTATGATCCGCTTTCTACGAGTCAGAGATAAAGAAATGATACTGCAGTCTGCGAAGAAAATGTCAATCCACGAGGGTAATATTAAACTCATCATTCGCCAGGATCTGTCTGCAGAGGTACGCCGAAAGCGCAAGGAGTTCGACCTGGTGATCAAATTATTCCTCAAAAAAGGCATGTTCAGAGGATTTGCTTATCCTCATCGGCTCCGTATTCTTCACAAAGAGAAGATTGTTTTTTTTGAAGATCCCAAAGAAGCCGACACCTTTGTTAAGCAGCTGCAGTAAGTCGCTATTTTTCTAACCTACCGGAGTGGAGGTAAGATGTACATTCTTTTTTCTCTTTTCTCCTCTTCTCTCAATTAACTGTCATTGGGATTGGGGAAACGTTTGGAAATCGTTTTTCGCAAGGACACATTAAGAGGACTTTCCAGGATCGAACTAGTTCATTTGTATTTTGTTATATTTACCAGTGTCTTTGCTTCCGGCAACAAAGAATGACGTAGCGGACCACACCAACAAAGAAGGTAGTGGAGGGGTCTGACAAAACAGTAACATACAGTTCTGTTTAAAATACACCCTTCCTCCTCCACTCTTATTTTGACAGTTAAGATATCACCATGTACACTCCTCTGATCATTCTTTTTTGATTTGCCTTGTTTTTTTATGGCAATATATTGTTTGACATGTAAATGATCGGATGGAACATACCATGATGACATTTGGGATGCGGATTTCTATATACCCGTCCCCTGTTAAGGAGGAGAATTAGGAAGACATTTATTTATTTTCAATGAGAACTGAGGATGGGAGCTCCAAGTTGCCAACACAAAGAGGACATTTCGTTAGATCTGAGATGCACATTTCTCTGACGTTTGTTTCTCTCTGGGCTACAATAAATTGGGTAGATGAATTGCCAGGGTCAGAAGACCCTTGTTTGGGTGGGATGTTATATTGTTTTCTTTTTGTATTTTGCGTTTGTGTTACATTAGTTATAATGTTAAATAATAAAAGCAGTGACAATCCGTTTTGTGTATGGGGCCAAAATATACAACATATTAAATATAATCCCACAGATATGCAGCAGTCAGCATGCAAAACATGAAAATCTATTCTTGGAATATTAAAGGCTAGGGAAATCCCATAAAAAGGAATAAAGTACTATCTCTTCTTAAAAAAGACAAAGCTGATGTGGTCTTCTTACAAGAAACCTTTCTCTCAGATACTGAACATCTTAAATTGAAAAGAGATTGGATAGGTCAGGTGTATTTCTCATCATATAAAACCCATAGTAGAGGGACAGCTATTGTGATAAACAAAACTTGCCCATTTGAATTAGAAAAATTAGTTACGGACCCAAATGGTAGGTTTGTTTTGGTTGTTGGTACTATTTTTGGAACCCCAATCACCTTTTTAAATATCTATGCTCCCAATATAGATGAACCAATGTTCATGTCTGACATGGTGCTGCTCTTCAATGAAAACTGCAAAGGATTAGGACTGATGGGCAGCGATTTTAACTGCACTCTTAACCCTACATTAGATAAAACTAACCAGTCCAAGAGCCACAATCTTAAATCCTCAAAGGTCCTTCAGGGGCTTTGTGCAGAATGTGGCCTTATTGACGTATGGCGTCAATTAAATCAAGATGTCAAAGATTAAACTTTCTTTTCAAATGTCCACAACTCTTATTCTAGAATAGATTATTTTTTTAATCCCTCAAAATACATGCATAGGGTAAAAGAATGTAAAATTGATTCCATTAATATTTCAGATCATGCAAGAGTTCATCTAACTATTCACTTGGAGAGTGGAGAATTTGTATCCAGGCGCTGGAAATTTGATAACTCCTTACTTAGAGACGAAAAATTCAAATTAAAAATGCGAATGTGGATAAGGTACTATATAAAAGAAAATAATGACCCCTCTATAGATCCGAATATTATTTGGGAAGCTGCGAAAGCTACTTTAAGAGGACTTATTATCTCATACACATCTTTTAAAAAACGTGAAAATGTTAAGCTCAGACAAGAACTTGAAAGAGAAGTAAACAGATGCGAAGTACTTCATAAATCCGCATCAACAGATGAAAACTGGAAACAATTAAACACAGCCAGAGCTAAATTAAATATTGACTTAACAAATGAAATCATAACACAAATGAATCTTATCAGACAAAATAATTATGAATTCGGCAATAAACCAAGTAAACTACTTGCCTATCAATTAAAGAAGGAGCAAGCAGAAAGGGCTATAAAGGCAATTCGTCTGAAAGACGACAAGATAACCTACCACCCAAAACAGATTAACCAGACTTTTTATGAATTTTATAACAAATTATACAAATCTCAATGTGATTACTCACAAGATGAACTGGACAATTATCTCCATAACATTAATTTACCTACATTATCTGATTTAGATCAAGAGTATCTAAACTCATCAATTACAGAAGTAGAAGTTTTGGCTGCAATTAAATCTATGCCTATATATAAAAGCCCAGGGCCAGATGGCTTCTCGGCAGAATTTTATAAAGAGTTTTGGACTGAACTTCAACCTATATTTATGTCAAATTGGTTAACAACTTCTCTCACAACAGAACACTTCCTCAATCAATGAATCTTGCATATATTACTGTACTACATAAAGATGGGAAAGACCCCTTGAATTGTTCTTCATTTAGGCCTATAAGCCTCTTAGATCATGATTATAAGATTATCACCAAATAATTAGCAAAACGATTGGAAATTATTTTACCTAAACTAATTAGTCCTGATCAAACAGGTTTTGTCAAGGGCAGATATTCTTCTGATAATATAAGGAGACTTTTGAATATTATAAACCATTTGGACACCTGTCAGAAGCCATCTCTGCTTCTTTCTTTAGATGCCGAGAAGGCTTTTGACAGGGTTGAGTGGAATTTTCTTTTTGCTATCTTGAACAGATTAAATATGGGCTCTCGATTCATAGAGTGGGTCAAATCAATTTATAAAAATCCTAAAGCAGCGGTTATTACTAACTGCAGTTCCTCAGATTTTTTTTCACTAACAAGGGGGACAAGACAGGGATGTCCACTGTCACCTTTGCTTTTTGCAATTGTAATTGAACCACTGGCGTCATGTGTGCGAGACAACATAAGTATTAAAGGAGTGAAGATTAACGATGAACACAACATTTCTCTGTATGCTGACGATATCATTCTTTACTTAACAGACCCAGAAAATTCAGTACCACATCTGCTCGACACGATAGAGCAATTTGGAAGATACTCAGGATATAAAATTAATTTTAAGAAATCGAATGCTTGTTTCTTACATATGACGCCAACAGCAAATCTGGAAAAGTCTTGTTCTTTTAATTTGTCACCAGGTGGCTTTAAATACTTAGGAATAAATATAACACCACACCTGGATAATCTGTTTAAAGAGAATTACAATCCGCTCATTGACAAAATCAAACAGGATTTATCCAAATGGTCCACATTACCAATATCACTGCTAGGAAGAATCAATGTCATAAAAAATAATATTCTACCGAGATGTATTTTTCTTTTTCAAATGTTACCATGCTATTTATCCACTGATTATTTTAAATCTCTCAATAGACACATCTCAAAATATATCTGGTGTAATAAAAAAACAAGAATCAAGTTAATTACTCTTATGAAACCAGAAACCATGGGGGGTCTTGTTCTTCCCAACTTTCAACACTACTTCTGGTCAGCTCAATTAAGAAATGTACTATCTTGGTTTCTGGGAAGAAAGGATTCACTATGGGTTCAGATAGAAGCCAGTGTCTTTGACCCACTGCCAGTGGAAACTCTTATATTTGTTAAAGACTTCAATAAAGTGAAAAATATGGCCAAATGTTTTACAGTGGTCAATACACTGTTAGCCTGGAGGGACTGTACAAAAAAAGTTCATGTTAACTTAGGTATTTCAATCTTTTCTCCTATTTTGAACAATCCTGATCTTAGCAAATATTTGTTGTCAATCAATATAAACAAATGGACGAAATCAGGTATAAAGCAATTGAAACATTTGTTTCACAAAGATATAACATTGAAATCATTTAATGATTTAAGAGCAGAATATGACATTTCAAATAAGGATTTTTTCAGATACCTGCAAATTAGGAACATGATCCAATCAATTATTAAAAGCAATAAATTGAGATCGGGATTGTTGGAAGAGGAGGAGATATTGATGTCATCGAGCACAATCAAAGGTAAAATTAGAGAATTTAATGCAGTTTTTTCTAAAAGAGCTCAGTCATCCTTTCCAACCTTAAATAAAATCTGGGAAAAGGACTTAGGGATACAGATAGATGAAACTACATGGCTGAATATCTGTGAAAGAACACATTTTCCATTCACAAGCAATAAAATCAAAGAAGCAAACTTTAAATTTCTCAACAAATTTTACCTCACACCCAGAAAGATGCATAACATTTCCAAAGAAAACTCTCCAAAATGTCCGAGATGTAAAGTAAAAGAAAGAACATTTATGCATCTGTTTTGGGACTGTGATCTCTTGAAACATTTCTGGGATTCAATTCATGCGCTCACAAAAGCCGTTTTAGGAATCGAAATGAGCCAAAATCCATGTTTTTTCCTGTTAAATGATATGCCAAACTTTAAACTGAACCCCAAACATTATAGAATACTAATCACAATAACATATTTTGCCAAGAAATGTATACTTTTACTCTGGAAGAATGAACGTCCTCCAACATTTAAACTTTTCATTGATCAGATGACACATTCTTTACCTCTGGAGAAAATGACTTTGGAAAAATATAATCATGGACATATCTTTCAAGCTCTGTGGTTGCCATTGTTTTCATATTTGGAAAATATATCTGAGATATGACCAGTGATGGAATGGTGCATTCTGTGGCTATTTTTCCTGACGGCCGGAAATACTAGTTGTGTTGTCTTTTTCTATATTATCGCTGTATTGTATAATTAATTGTATAATTATTTGTTTGTTTTACTTTGATGTGGGCTTATTATTATTATTTTGATTTTTTCGTTTTATGTTTATTTTCATTTTCATGGCTTTGTTGTTTGAGTTATATTGAGAAGCATTTTATTTTTATTTTTTTGTATAAATGTTTTTGGTTTCGTTAGTGTGGGCATGTGCGGGTGGAGGGAGGGAGGGGGGAGTGTAGTGAGTGTACTGTGATATTACAATCTATGAAATGGCATTGATTATTGTACACTATAATGAAATAAAAAGACTTGTAAAAAAAAAAAGACAACCTACACAAATTGGCTGTGGAAATACAACGCTTTCCATTGCATTGAGCACAACATGCCTGATAATACACAGATCCTCCAGTCATTATTGTTAGTGACGCTGTTGACATGCATTGCATTTTGTTTGTGTGCAGCCCAAACCATAGATGCAGATTCCATATTAAGTTTTTAATCCGTCACTGAGCAAATTGGCCTTTAGAGCTCGTTATCTAAGAGCTGATTAAAGACAACGCTGCAGCGTTTTGAGCCATACAGAGTAGCATCTGCTCCCTGATCTCATGGCGAATTGTAAGTGGCTACTGCCTGAGATCGCATGCTGTGGTTTTATTAAATGTGCCAACTGCTAGGACTGTCTTAGGGAAGATAGCATTTAGATGCCCAGCTCCACTGTATTGGAATAGTCTGAAATTGAAATGGAAACTGAGCAATCTGGTGCCACTAAATGTTTTTAAAGCTCGGTTGGATGCTACTCAATCGGAAGCTGTTGGTACCTGTTCATGTGGATAGTTATGTAAATTGTAATCCCTGTAATGATGCTGTAAGACATCCTTTTCTTTGTTCTGTTTTATGTTTTTATGTTTCATGTGGAACCTACTTGAGCATGTCTCCCTTGAAAAAGAGATCGATGATCTCAAGTGATTCACCTGGATAAATAAAGGTTTGAAATGAAATGAAAGCAAGTGTTCTGCTTTGCGTGGTGAGTGAAGGAAGATAACTTTGATAACATCAACTCATGATTTAGAGGGACTTACGTGGCGTTGCTGAAACCCACATACTCGTTTCCCGCCATACGTTTCAGAAAGTTCATGACCTGGAGGAAAGCAAAGTGAAAGTTGATAAATTGTTATTTACATTTTTAAAAAGTCATTACAGCCCCTTTAATGACTAGCTGTGAGCAGTTACTACATTTTCTTGTATACTGCATGGTGGTATAGCAGCACACTTGTTAGTATGCATAATCACACTTCATTGTGTCCTTTCTCTAGATCAGTGTTTCTCAAACGTTTTCATACCAAGGACCACTTAACCAATAAAAAAACACTCGCGGACCACCTAACTCCACAAATATCCAAAATCACATCGTTTTTCTAGAACAGATTACAAATCGCCTGAAAATGGTACAAACAAGTGGCAACATGTGTGATGAAGGTGTTGCGCTGGGCTATATCATGCAAGCAAAGGTGAAACTTACGCTCGCTCCATTGCGGAGATGTTCCCGCGAGAGTGCGGAAAACTTAAATGTATTTATTTATTTCAAATGTGAAATGTTACCAATATAGTCACGGACCACTAGGGGCGCTCACAGACCACCAGTGGTCCACGGACCACACTTTGAGAAGCACTGCTCTAGAGTAAACACTATGTACTCAGCATCTACTCAGAGTTACTGTGTAGTAAGGCATTTAGCACAGCTCATAAGCTTTATTAGACAGTATAAAGAGGTCAATTAAATACACAATAATAAAACAGCATCTACTCATCCTCGGGGACTCTTCATAAGGTACATAAAAGTGAATCAATACTTTTTACTTTAATATTTCACCCGGTATGACGTCTAATACTTACATAATCAAATCTTTCTGCGTTGCTTGCACCTTGCTGTTGAGTGAAAAAAATAATCAGCAGTTAGTACGATTCATTCACAGAGGGATTTTTTTGCAGAGGAGAAGCACAGCATCATTATAGATCAGACTGAAATATTAATGCTGACCAAATAAAACTACTGAATTAGAAAATACATTTGTGGATTTTTATGAAAAAAATAAGAATCACATGAGTTTTGCCAATAATTATAAAAATCGATAACAAATATCAATAGGATTTGATGAGACTTGATTACACAATGGAAGATCTTTAGACTTAAAAAAGGGAGATTTAGTAGACATGTGCATCAGCAGACCTGAGTCAGTTAAAGAAACACATGTCCCACCATTATGTCTCACTGATTCCAAATAGGGGGCTCAATATTGTCTAATCAGTAAAAAGGTAAATGTGTTGTTTTTGTAAGCTGAAACAGCTGTGACTGTATGTAATGTAATGTATGTTACTATCCAAGTAAATGTAAGTGTATGCAGCTAGGTTTGCATTACAGGTTACTGTAAAGCAGGTGTATGTGTTTGAGGATGATATGTCAACATGTTTCATGTGTCAAGAGACTGTCAGACAAAACAACGGGCAGGATACAAAGGGAAGAATGCTTTTCCTCTGAGAATAGAATACACAGTTTGTGTACCTTTTTGAAGCTTATTATGTTGCCTATCGCACTGCAGAAAACACAGCAAAAGTACAAATGGACATGCATGCACATTTATAGTTCTGTAGCATTAGTTGCAAATATAAAGGATGGTGTGCGCATATTTTTAACATTACTTTTAAAAAGACAAATGCATTTTGTGTGACAGCACATTTCAAAAATTCTACACTTTACTGTGCAGAAGAAAAAGTAAGTGACACTGATGGAGGTGTTAAAGAGTCACTAAATGGGAGTTCTACAGATCTGATTGGAGGAGAAAGAGAGAAGAGTGGGGTAGGGGTCTGGGGATTGGGAGGAGAAAGATATGGAAAAGGAAGAAAAAATTACCAACGTCATTTGACCTGCAGCAGCAGTCATTATTTCCCACAGTTCCTATGTCTGTAAAAACAGCAACAACATGTAGCCTTCAAGCACCATGTAACAACAGTTCTGCCACTTCAACCATCCAACAGTTTCCCCCCCAAGCTTAAAGCCAATTGGGCAACCTGACCTGGCATTTGAGACATTTGAGTCTCAGTATAGAAAAACAAATAACACTGAAACAATGGTGAGCAGATGGACACTGACACTCATGATCGTCTCAGAAAAATGTGAGGAGATGTGTTTGGAGCATTCCTGTGAAGTGTCTTTAGTCATTTAGTATGTCCAACAGGTCTGCTGTGTAATGAAAGCTTTATCTGAACATCAATCTATTAAACTAAAACGATTTATATAACTTGCATTATAAAATCTAAATGAGGAAAGTGTTTTGACTGGTTGATTTTCTTGAATAATGAGTACAGAGACTGTAATCATATTAAAAAGGACCTTACTTGGAAGAAAAAGAACAGAACTAACAGATTTAATCTAATAGACTAGAGGATTAAAAAGTACAGTTGGTGCTCTTCTAATGTTTCAACTTAGCCAAGTATTTATCTGCTAACACCACTGTTGGCAATGTTTAGAGTTATTTCAACATGTAAGCCCTTTCCCTTGGGGGGTGAGATGAATAGATCACCAAAATAATGTCATGGATGTGTTTAGCTAGTTTAGCATGAAGACAGAAACAGGTAAACGCCTAGCTTGGCGTGTTCAAAAGCACACCAACCAACACTAAATCTCAATCATTTACATACATTTGTTAATTAATATGAAGAGAATTTGTTTTGCATTTTTTGGCACTATTTATGGGGAATTATCTTTGGGCAAACAACAGCTAATTCTCAGAGTCTGGTTATTTCAGAGAGGCTGTCGGGTCTGCAGCTGTTAGTCGTTCTTAGATACCAATATCATAACCTGTGCTCACAATATCCTAGATCTTCCACTAAAAACCACACTGAAGCACTTCCAAATACTACTACATTCCTGGTTAGACGTTTCCCTCAAGTCTTTTTTCTAAGCTAGCTATTTTAAGCTTTCAGATTCGTACTTAGTTCATTGCTTAGTAGATGCATTTATTCATGTTTTAGCCACTTGGTGCCGGCGGTAAAATCAGTTAACCCAACAGTTAAAAAAAGAAGTAAAAAAAACATGGAATTTCAACTGTTTTTGGTTTCTATGAACTAATGGTAAATAGCTTTAGGTTATTGGCTTTCATATCATCTTCTCATCTTGCTCTCAGAGAAGAAAAATGCTGAACTATTGAATCTACTAAAAAAAACAAGTTACCCATCGCTGTGAAAGATATCTTCTTTGTATTTTAGATTACCATTTTAATCTAAATTCTACTTCTGTTCGACAACTGTGACGACACACAACAGTCACACAAATGGAAAGGTGTTTTAATGGTATCTGTTGTGTCTTGTGTTTGTTCATTATGTTAAGCAATAAAAAAGGAAAAATAAGCTTTTAAACATTGCTGTTACACATCAGATCTAATTCATAAATACTGCTGACAAGTTAGAAATTAAGGTCCAATGTTTCCTCAAGCAGCCTTTGTGTTTAATTAAAGTGTTAACACAACAAATGTAATCATTTTCCTCAGTGTACTATAACTGGTCTTGAAATAAATATTCATTGTTCTTTTGCCCTAAAAGTATAAATGTTAAGAAACAGTACTACTCAGTTTAAAAATGTACTTTATGGCACCAAATTCATAAACATGCCATTGTAAAATCACTAACTATGACAATTGTGTTGTCAACTTTGCTTTTATTGCACAATAAACTACAAATGTATATCTTGGGCCATTGTCAGATATACACTGTAAAATACAGCTACATGTTTGATAATACTACCATTGTCTCAACTTCGAGTGACATATGCAAGAATGTGATGGTGTTTATTATCAGTTTGCAAATATCATCCCATAAAAAACACCAAGCACAGGTGAATTTTGAAATGGGAATGTGTTTTGAACATGTGGAAACAGAAAACAAACAGGTCCCAGACCCTGAGACTTCTGACAAAGAGTACAAGAGGTCCAAAACCAAATGAAAATCAAACAGGCCACATGCTTCAGCATGCTTGTTCATACATAGGTGGTGATTTGATTTCATTCCCTTTATATATTGCTTCCTCTCAAGTAAAGAAACCCCCACTAATAATCATATTTCCAAGCTTTGGTATCATATTGTTTCTTACAACATCAACAACAAATATTCATATTATTAGTGAACACAAATTCAGCTCCAAGTCTAATTGTTTGGGACAAAAGATTGGCCCAACATAAGATCTTCTCCAGAAAAACCTACAGTCAGATATCTTTGACATTGAGCATTTTGTAGCAAATAGCAGAGAATGTGTTTTGCAGCTCATTTCAAGACATTCAAAAGAAAACATCTGTGATTTAGTCTTGCAGCTATTTATAGAAAGCTCTTTTCTGAATGTGTCTGTGCAAGTGCTAATTATGCAGTGCCAGCACAATTATGTAAAGAGCCCCTGTGAAGTCAAATAATTAAAAGTCAAACCCAAAAATGATTTGTAACTTTTAACTTAAAAACATAAGGAAAAAGCTGGTGTTAAAGCCATGTTTCACCTCTCCTTTGTTATGTGTGAAACTGTGAGCTGCAGCTCATATGACAAGCGATTCATTTCTGAAGTCACTGTCAGTTATCCGTCTTCACACTGCAGAGAAATCCTGACAGGGTCACACTAAACTGGGGTGAAAAGATAGAGGCTCTGTGACAGGTAAGTATTGATCATCATCATGTGCAGATTGAGGCTGGTTTGCGTGCACTGCACTTGACTAGCTCCACTTCCAGGTTATTTTCAGTAGGGACGATAACAGAGTATGTTTGTGTGCTGGGGCTGGCTGAGTGCCTTCCGGAAGGATTTACACAAGACTTAATTACCACAACAGGATACATGGCAGTGGACTAAGGTGGTGACCTAGAAATGATTCCAGCTGAGTCAAAAGTCATAAATATCTGAGCAAACTGGGTGTTTGCACCGAGTAAAGGTAAAAATGAACTGAATGTGACGTGCATTGAGATACGCCCATTGTTTTTAATAGCTGAACACGCACTAGAGGCGCGACACAGCAGTGCTACTGTTACTTTTGTAGAGAGATCAAAAGGAACAAAAGCTAGTATTTTTCCCCAGAGCATGTTCTTTAGTTATATTAACAACAAAAGTGTAGTTTCACTGGTTAAAATAACAAACGTCATGTACATGTGATGACTGTATGCAATAGGAGCATCAATTGGTGCACGTCAAATAAGGAGCCGTTTTTAGTTTTTTATTGTTTTCAGTGCATTTGGGTCTTAACTAAGAATACCATAATATTAAAACATGATAAGAAATGAACTAGGTGTTGAATCAGCTAAAAACTGCATTACTGTGAGTCTTCCTAGCATTGTTTTAAATTAAAGATAGGTTTCTCAGCTCATTGTTAAACAGTCAATAGTATCTGTTAATATTAACTGTATGTTATCCTTCATTTTATTAACTTGATAAGCAGCTCACTGATAAACCCACCATACACAGAGTTGTATCTCTAAGGTTACAGTGGAAATGACACAGACTGAACATGAAAACACAAATGAAGGAGCAGAAAAGTGTTTCTGTGTTTACCTCTATCAGTGAAGTACAAACAATAGCGCCAGCGTTGACCATGGGGTTGTGGGGCTTATCTGCAAAACATAAAAAAAGCTCAGTTAGCATACTGCAGAGGATCAAAGTGTAAACACTCACCTGAGGGCTCTGTATATAGACAGAACAAACACTGAGAATCAAATACATGTAGAGCACACATTGACTGAAGATACTAAAAATAAATATATGTTTTAATAGAGTATATACAAAATAGCAGCAGAATGATGTGAACAAATGTTTTCAAATGTTACTTTGGCATGTAGCCACGTTTTTATGACATGAGATTGTGGATGTTGGCACACACAAAGCTTGGAACACTGACAAAGTTATTTAAACTCTGCCATGCTTAGCTATCGGAATGAGAAATACTGGATTGATTTTTGGGAGGGTTACTTCACAGTTGCTAGAATAGAAATATTTATAAATATAAATAAATTATACAAAGTAACATATTTATAAAAGTATGAAGAAACATGTGCATTGCACTACAATATACTTTGAATAATAAATGTATACTACAATAAATAACATATTTAAATAACATGTTTAAAAGCATGATTAATTTAAAAACAGATTTTGCATTTTAACACATCTGTGATGATCTATGAAGATGGATTATGTTTGAATAATACAAATAGAGCTGCGATGATGAAGTGTCATGTTTCAACTGTGAGTGGAGCTGGATAGATGCCACTAAGCAACAATGAGTCAAAGCTAATCGACTACTGTTTAACTGAAGACATTTATTTAAATCAAATCATTAAAAATGTTTTAATGTAAAAAGAAAATTAGGATATAGAAAGTCTTGCTCTCGTGTTAATTATTCGTCAGCTGGAGGTCAGGTGACTTCTGACATATTCCTCTTCAGGAGAGTAAAACTAAGAATTATTTTAGTCTATTTCCATAAGCTGCTCTATGTAATGAGCTCTCTTCCTCTTTAGTTCTAGTCATGCTGTGCAAATGTAATGACAAGAGGACAGAAAGTCTTCCCCCTTTAGAGCTCGAAAAGCATTTAAGTGCAGCACCTCCATTTTCTCACTTGTGCATCATGCCCTGGCAGAATAGAGGCTACATGTGTACACTCTTATATCAGGGTAATAGAAGAGTAACACTGCAACATTTTTACAATAGTGTGTAGGAAAGGAAAAATATACCATGAACTGAAGGAACGAACTAGAGAAAAAGGAAAAGTGTATCGTCTCACCATCATCATCGAGGAAGAGTTTATTAAAGCGCAGGCCACTGGGCTCCTTCCCAATAAAACTGTGCACGTACTCAGTGCCGTGGTCGTGGACAGCGATGGCGTACTTCAGGGGCTTGACACAGGACTGCAGACAGAAGGGGACCTTAGTGTCTCCTACTGTGTGTCTACAAGCCAAAAGATACAAGTTATCTAAGCGTGTAAAACAGCTGCAATTTCAGTGAATAGAAAACAACATTTTTAGAGAACCATGAACAGACTGCACCAGGGGTCGGCAACATTTTTGATATGAAGTGCCACTTAAAAAAAAAAATGTTATCAGCGTGCCAACGATCGAGAATTGTCAACGGAGGGGGGGGGGGGGTTGAGGAGCTTGACGCTCGTCAACTATCAGCAGGAGGGCGGGGGAGCCTCGCAGCGGGGAAGCAGTGTGTGGACCTGTCAGCGCAACTTACACGATGCCGAATTTAACAAACACATTTAAATAATTGGTTTAAACAGCATAATAATAAGGACGATCGTCTGTTCTGTGATTCTCCAAAACACACAAGTTATGATATTAGGGTCATGCAGAGTGAGATGAGATCGCTGTCCCTTTAAGAGAGAGAGAGAGAGGGGTATGGCTTGTGCATGTGTGTTTGTGGATGGTAGAGCGACAGTGAGGGAACGTGTGTATGTTTCTGGAAGTGAAACGGGAAAGCAGAAAAACAGAGGTCTGTGATGTATTTTGTGAAACAGAAGAACAGCTAAATAAATGCAACGGCCTCCCAAGAAGAGCTCGCCTCTCTCCAGTCATTTAAGCTAAAGTGGGTTATTGAACCTGAAGCTTGTTGCTGCTGCCCTCCTCGACTACGGTCTGGGAGCCGACAAGAAAGTTCAACACACAGATGGCCAGTCCGCCCCTTTGTAGCATATTATTTAGATGAGAGATGAGCAGATCGCCACTGGGCTTTCAACTAAATAAACACAGCCACGCAAAAACTGCGGCATTTGTACAGCTCCTTATGGGTAGGCCTACTGCAATTAGTGAAGTGCTTTCCTCCGTGGTGAAACGATCAGCACTGCACCACGGAGGAAAGCGGCAGAAAGTCACGTGGCGTTAAAGAGAGCGGGGCTGCGTTGCGTGCATGGCTTCCTTCTGCAGGTAACGGGGAGACGCGCTCTGGCGGCGGTCTCGCGTTCAGGATCCGAAAATTAATTTTAATATTTTGCACTTATTCCTAGCGTGCCACTGGTTACGGTGCCGCGTGCCAGGGGTTGCCGACCCCTGGACTACACAATCAAAGGAAAATGTTCTTATTAAGAAGATATCATTTCATAGAATTATTATTTAGCCAACAGTCAAATGGAGTCAGTGATTTCACTCAGAGCACAGAGCTGCCATTATGATGATGACTGATAAACATCCTACAAACAGTAAAGGCAATATGAAAACATTTGAGAAACATGACGGTGTCCCTTTAATACTTGCTCAGGACTCGTGTCTCACCTCTGTCCGTCCACTGTGCACAGCGAGACGGCCCACAGGTCAGGGCTGAATTTGGCGAGCTGAGGAATGTAGTCTGCAACCTGAAAGAGCGGGAAGGAAGATGAAAGAGTGTCGACGCAGCAGAGGCTCACCTTCCACCTCTGACTTCTACTGGAGCTCAGGTTTCAATGGAAACCTGACACCAATAACGACTGACAGCACAAATCCTCATGTGTTGACAAGAGAATTCCACCCCGAGAGGCTCATATTAACAGGAGATGACATAGTTTGTTTACTTTTTTCTTTTATGTTCTTACATTACCACTATAGCAACAACTCTTCCGCCTTTTACCAGGAAGCCTATTTACAAACCCCAGAGAAGTGTTTCAACGCTACGAAAAAAGGACAATGTTCCCCTTATTATTGACACTGCTCCACACTAAGCTGCCGGTTTTTTATTCTTTAACTCAAAACTATTCTTGAACGCTGAGAAAAAACCTCCGCAGAATGGATGAACATTGAAATGCAGGCCGTGCTGGGGAAGCTGAACAAAGCTTTTGGTTAAATGATGGCGTGACCCTGCCTCTAACTGTCTCCGTTATGGTTCTTTTTTAATTTCACCAAGTTGATCACACATGATTAACTGTGACCGTCAAATATTATTAAAAACTATGGGTCTGAATCCGCCAGGTTAATGTGCATGTTGGTACAGTATAGTTATTTGCCAGTAGACAGTTTTCTTTTGACTTGTCAAAGCATGAAAGCCGTGAGTAAACTACAAAATTAACTGGTGCACCAAAATATTTATGAAGACAACGGATGCTTTCTAACTGAGAACTGTGTTTTTAAATATCTAAACCTTTTTGAAATTAGCACTTAGAATAACTTGACAACACACAAAAATGTGGTGACAAAAACAACCAAGCACCACTGGCGAAAATAGCAGGTAGTTCAGTGCAGGTGGGAACACAACTATCATCCTTTTAACATGCTCTGAGGTGGCTTTTCCCTGCAGGTGTAAGATGAAAGTGTGCCATCACAGTGGTTTTAAACCAGATCAGAGTGCTGCAGATGTATAATCAAGGACTGATTACACATCTGATATCTTTAACACCAGCTGAATGCAGACTGAACCCAGGAAGAAATGAACCTGTGTTATGATGCTCTGACAGAAACAAAAAAGAAAATAAAGAGTTATAGATGAAAGGACACACCTGTCCTTCATTGAGAGGTTTGGCACTCTCATACAGCTCATCAATATGGGAGGTGAAGGACTGGAAGTCTGGAATGACGAACTTCTTGCGGAAGGCCTGAGTGAGCAGGACAATGTTGCTCTGGACACACCTGATAATAAACCACAGATAGCATGCTCAAACACAGTGACTGCATGCAATCGGAGGAAAAGTTTGTCAACCAAGTTTGCAACCTGAAGTGTGACAAACTTCTATGCAAAGTGGCTGATGAAGAAGTTTCAACATAACATATTGATCAGTTACATTTTTAATATAGTGATTAATGATCACTATATCAATGATCAATCCACAAACTGTAGGAAACCATCATAGTGTAGTGACATTATCAGAAGGTTTCAGGGACGTTTTGATGCTCACATTTAAACAAACTTCTCCTTAAGCCTAAATGTGTTACTCTAAACAATCATTTGCCAGTCTTGCACTTAAATGTATACTTGAAGAAGGGAAAGTAAATACTGAGAGCCTAACATTTCATGAACAGAATCATTTCTACTGTGAAAAAGGAAGGATATTGGGAGTTTCCCACTGACTGCTGTCAATAGATTTATTTGACTAAGTGGAAAACCCCAGTATAGGGCATTTTATGATTATATAGGCATACAGTTATGCTTGTTGTTTTCCCCCAAACCGTTACTCTAGGAGGTCATAACCAGGTACACATTTCTGAAAACTTCAGACTGGTAAAGAGAGCTACTTTTGTTTGGTACCATAGACACCAAAAGCCTGCTAGTGGACTACAGCATCTTAAATTCTTTGTTATTAGGACGTAAGACTATTCATGTCCCATGTGGGGTATAACATGTATTTGGATCTTATTTAAATATCTTTAACAAACCACCAATAAATGCAATGTTGCATAACCTTACATTAAATACCATTCTTCTTGTATTATGAAACAGAAGAGCTCATTTATATAATCTATTGTAATGAATGTGCACGATTCAAACAAAAACAGAATAGCCCAAATGCTTTTTAATTGTTACATTTTTGCATGTAGGCAATATGCAAATGTAAACAATCAAGCATGTTTGAATGTGCTAAAAAAACAAACATACAACAACGTTTTTGTGCCAAGAATAGTAAAAGGTTATTGGGAAAGGCGATAAAAAGTGCCACTATTGTAGATGTACATGATGGGGATTAAACACAGGACAAGACACAACACGCCTTACTTCTTAAACTGGTGCCTGTCGAGCGTAACGCCGTCTGATGAGTTCCTCAGAGTTTCTTTCAGAGTGTCCATGCATTCCTTCAGTCTGGGATCCCCAGAGCGGAGCCCAGTCGTTTTAAGTGCCTAAAATGGAGGAATTAGAAACGCTTCTGAATAGAAAGAATGTACAGGAAGCAATCACAAGTACAGAGATAACTTTGTAATGCACTTATCAATGCTGGGACATTACCTTACATTGTTACTTATTAGATACATTTACCCAAAGCGATTTACATACACTCAACTTTAGCTCCCAGCATCACATTGAACTGAATTTGAAGGACTTACTGTGAGAAATTTATGAGCAGGAATTGTCTCTTGACCTTCTGCGACTGTGTAGAAGAGCAAGTCCTCCAAACTAGGGAGAATGCCAGCATTTCTTCTCCTACGAAGACGGGGAAAAAGACCACACATGTATAAGACTTCAAGCAATGTGAAAGTACTCAATGTTAGCATCAAACCCTGTAGTAAAATACATAGGATATAGCTGAAAAGAGAGGATTAACATGGGCATTTGTTTTATATGTAAGTTAAAAGAACAGCACTGCTGTGGCAGTTAGGTTGATATGCAGCAGGACTGCCTTTAAGCACAGACCATAATACATTACATGTCACTTGTTAGACGCTTTTATCAAAAAGCGACTAACATACGCAATACTGTGGGCAACAGGAGCAATTTGAGGTGAAGTGTCTTGCTCAGGGACACAACGACATGCTGACTGCAGTGGGGTTTAAACCTGTGCTCCCCTGATCCAAACACCAACACACTAGTCCATTGCGCCACAGAGCCTGTTCCCACCTGTCCTGCCAGTGCAAACACAGAGCTTATCTGAGGCTGTTGATATAGTCTCATCACATTAGTGAGGGATTTGAGCGATATATACTGGAATAATGCAATCCAAGTGTCAGCAATAGCCACACAGACGTGTGTGTCTGTTGTTAGAGCATAGAGATCAAAGCCTTAATTGTGCAGCAGAACACTACTGAAGGTTTCATGTTACCGGTGATCCCTTATGAATAACACAAGGTATCAAAGCTGGAAATCAGGATATGACAACAGAGCGAAAGCTAGACTGGCTCCATAAATAAGAGTGATCATGATAAGAGTTAATGATCCTGAAAAGAGTTGTGTAATATTGAATATAGTAAATAACAAGTCCCACAACTGACTCTTTTTCATTGTTGCGCTTCGACAATGGGCTTCTCAGTGTAGTGTTAAACCCAAAATCCAATGATCATATTCCAAAAGAATGTGAAAAGGTGGCACATCTTAGATGTCAAGTAGGACAAAACACTAACATTTCCCTTGTTCATTTGGCTCACATCACAGAATGAAATCTGGGATGAGCTACTGTTCCACATAATCTACATTTTCTTCTAAGAAAAAACAGTCGTGCATTCAAACAGTTAACAAGATGCATGAAGGCTACAGAGCTTTGCACTCAGTAATACAGCCTGCTTCTCAGCTCTTCTGCATTGGTTTCCAATCAGATGTTTGTTTACAAGGCTATGTGCTGGTTTGCATATTGTCAATGAAGAGGAATGTCAGGTGTATGTCCCTGCAGGTGTGTTTCGGCATGATAATGCATGCTCTCAGCTGCAGCCTGCTGTTTTCACACTTTAGAGGTGTGTCAACAAGCAAGATGTCACAGCAACCTCTCCTTCACCCCAAGCACCTGTTTACTGGACGCACACCATCAGAATTCTCCATTCTTTAGCTTCGCCCAGCCCTCTGTGGCTCTTGGATTAATAAAGCCAACATTGTAGCCCGTTCACATGCTGGCCGGCCATGATACAGCAGCAGGGTCTGCAGTGGAGCTGCAGTGCATTTAACACATTTAAATCCTCTGGAGCAGAGAGAGGAGCTGTGGATTATTGTTATTGATTAATGCATCAGTGTTTCTTAGGGTCAATAACACTAAACTCACAACTTCAAATGAAAGCGTTTAGTTTATTTAATAAAAGAGCACATGTTCAATGTGAAAAGTGACAGTAGATATAGATAAGTTGCAATTTCGTTCCAATTAGTTTTTTTTTTAATGTAAACACCTTGAATTTCAGGGGGGGCGCGGGGCTCCGTTGGCGGGGTGCAGCGCCCCTCCAAGACAATGGTAGGGGAAACACTGGAGTACTTTGTTTTAGTAGATTTTGTTAAGAATGTGACTCTTAATGGCACTTTGTGATTTTGAAGCTATTTCAGTGCAACCATTTCCTCTTTTAGTCTTTCTAGCAGCAGGTAAAAAAAGAACATTCATAAAAACCTAATGCAAAATGATTGTGAGTAATTATAAATCATTAAACAGTTTCTAATGATGAGTCAAAGAGTCCCTTTGTGTCGACAAATAATAATCTTTTAAGGGTCCCAAAGGAGATGAAATACACCCCTCAAGGTCACCCAGTCCTAAACTAGTCATTGGTAAGAGACTCAAACCAACATTTGACTTGTTCATCTCCTCTGCACCTTTTCTGTCTCTTCACGTATCCTGATGTTGTTGTTACAGATCAGGACATCCCATTCGAAGCACATATGCCAGCGAAGATATCCAGCTCTATTGAAACAAATATGGCTGTCAAAGCGCTCGACATTGAAAAAGACCGAGCTATGTCTCCACTTCTGTTTGCCTGTGAGGATGAAGGAGACGCAAAGATAGAGCCTCCACCCAATGGACACGTCACAGAGGAGTGAGATATTAATCATGCTTTTCGTATAGGAACGTTGGTTTTGTAAGGTGTAGGATTCTAGTGTCTAAAACTAAGAAAGTATTGTATCACTTGTTTCATTCAATAGAAGTATAGACTTTGAGTTTGAGTCTCCTCCAAGCAAGGTGGCACTAAGCAGACCTAAGATGTCAAGGTCGAGGAAGCAGGGTAAGAGCCAGCGTTTCCGCCAGGGGGCCGTCTTGCCGTCATTTGACGCCCTTATTCAGCTCGGGACGCCCTGAACGCGAGCCGAGGACGTCCAAAAATATTAATAATTTGAGAGAAGATCGAGAGTTTTTATTGCTTGAAATGACGAAAAGGAAAAAGGACAAGGACATCCCGCTGTTGGAGGGGCAAAGGAGTCTGGTAGGATTATTTTCGGAGTATTGAAGATTGTTTCCCCGACATCGAAGGTGCCTGCTACAGGACAACACGGAACGTGCGCGATTTGGACGCGATGAGAGGGGGGGGGGGGGGGGGGGGGCGGGGTTTTAGTGGAGCACGCGCGTGAACTGCGAGCACCAGAGCCTCGCAGCGGCGAAACTGAGGCTCCGTGGTAAATTGTGGTAACATGAAGAGCCGTCTCGGGATGGACACCCTCTCAGCCCTGGTCTGGCGGAAACACTGGTAAGAGCATTTTCATTATCAATATAATTAGGGATGCTCCGATCGCCAATTTTGGGACCGATCGCCGGAATCAGTATCGGCCGATACCGATCCGATCAAGTGGGCGGGGCCTATGGGGATCTTCCATTTAAAGTGATGTTTAAAACTCAGTTAATGGGGCTCACTCACTGGCGCTTCCACAAACAACATAATTAGTGCATGCATGTCTGCAATGTATGTGTATTTTAATACTTTTTCAATAAATACAACTTTTTATTTTAAAATCGCATGAGCAGCTTTGTACAGAATCAGTGTTTTGAAATATCAGTATAAAATCATTGTCTCTGGATAACTTGCAGCAGCTCTTCAGCTTGATTCTGTATGGTCTACAGTCCCACTCGGACCTACTGTTTCAAAATATTGGGCATCCCATCAAAGAAATCATAATGCTGTTCAATACAACCTTGATCGCAAGTCATTTTCCATTAAAGGCCAATGCTTCTGATCCAACAGTGAAAGTGTAGCCGTGCAGCATATCGGCCACATCTGCTCCTCCTCCATGCCATAATTTCTTCTCCTTTTAGCATACCCTCTAGTCTCCACAGAGTAAACACTCCACATACAGCCACGGTAACTGCGTCTGAAAATGTGCAAACAAACCAAGAGCACTAAAATGCTGTCTGTCAGGCATGCTTAATTCAAAGGGAGTGTTATTGAGCTCACATCTATTTCGCCAATAGCCTTTCCATACAGCAGTCAACAGGTGCAGTGCATTCACAAGGAAAACTGGTGTGCACGAGTGCAAGGATGGTTTCCCTGACTTTTACAAACAAGCTGTAGTGCAACCACACTTGAGTGTTTGCTTTTGCAAGTGGGACTGAGAAACAGCAACACACTGTGTGCACATTCTACCGTGAAACGTGAAAGGGGCAAGTGGCAAGGGGCACTTTGTGCAGCGACTGCAGAAAACATATGGGCAAATAAGGGAGTATGTGGATGATTAAAAAGGCTACTGGGGCTCGAGGGGATCTTTGTTAACTATGTGTGTTTTGTCATCACAGTTTCTCAGCTTGGACTATGGAATAACTCATTATTCACAGAAACAAACAAGTAAAAATCAAGGCCTTAACAGTACCAAGCATAGGAGTCTAATGAAAATTGTGCTGTTATACGAATGTATGGTTCACTGTTTTCTAGATCGATACAAGTTGACAGCCCAAATGTTAAACTAGATGGCGGCCTGCCTAGGTACTAGGGATGGGAATTTGAAAGCAAATGTATATTCGAATATTCGACCCCCCAAAAAACGGTTAACCGATTAACCGAAATGTAAAAAAAATTAAAATGTATTGAACTTGTGATCACAGTTTGAACAGTTGACAGCTATAGGCCTACAGCTTTCATGCTTAAAACATAACTTGGTTTTTAAATGAAAGAGGGATCAAACACGCACAACATAACGGGTTAGGGAAACGTAACAGAGATCAACAACCTATAACAGGCCTATGCACAGAATGCAGCTATTCAATACTCATTCTTGTTTAAGAATATGAGCATGTCTACTCATGGGAGAGGCGGGTGCGGAGACGATTCACAATCAGGCCAGCTGTAGAGAAGACCCTCTCAGCTGGAATGTGGGCATAAGATGAGGTTTGAGTCTGCGTGATCCGTGTGTAGGGAGGGGCAGCAGCCATATCGTTAGCTAGAACTAGCTAGATCTGATGGATTTGGACAAACGCGAGTGAAGTATAACCGGACGTGAGAGAGAGAGATCAGCACCTGCAGCTCTGCCTGCTGTGAGGGACCGGTGAGCGGAGCAAAACACACCTTTATACCTAATACATTTAGCTATGGCACTGTCCTATACATTGAATTATTCCATTTGATAACATGTAATCAACGTAAGCACCCCTCCCAAAAAAAATGTTTTATATATAAAAATATTCATAACTCATGTTCTCATACCTGAATAATTTCGAATATTTGAATATTCGATTAATCGTTCCCAGGGCTCGACATTAAGGGCTGCCCGATGGCCCGGGGCCATCTAGTATTTAGCTCGGGCCATGAAGCCTCACCTGCTGGTTGCCCGATCGGGCAATCTATTATACCAGTATCATGCAGCTCGCGGATCCAGTAATGAGTGACCCGACAGTAAAACTAAACATATCTATAACTAGTTTAGGTAGTTTGAGAGGTGATTAAAATAGCTACGTGTGATATTCTAACCTGAAGTGTGTGTTTTGTCCGCTCACCGCTGCATGTGATCATGCAGAGCTGCGTGTCGACTCGTCAGCAGCAGCTGATCTCTCTCTCTCCCGTCAGATTAGACTTCACTCGCGTTTATCTCCATATCGATCAGATCCAGCTAGTTCTAGCTAATGATATGACTACCTGCTTATTAAAAGACACCGTGACCTAAACAATAAGTGTCGCTATGCAACCGGGTGAGGCCACAAAGTATAGCGCAGCATTATGCATTTGTTTACATGCCTACCGGAACCCCAAGGCATTACCAACAGATCAACGCACAATCAACCCACACAGCACATCTCTTTCTCCACATTAAGTGTTACACATTAGAATGGACTACTCTTGTCTGTCACATACTCTTCTTGTCTGTCACATAAGTGGCGCAACTGAAGCGGTATTGCGCTAAAGGGAAATTATTTTGACCGGACATTTTGACCGAAGAGATTTAGATTTGCTTGCTAACGGGAACTCTGACGTCGACATTGTGTGTGCTTCGCGGATGCACTCGGCTGCTCGGGTCTGCTCTGTCAGCTTCTGGATGAGGAGGCATCCTTCGACCAATTTACAGTAGATAACATAAAACATTTTTAACAGGGGCCATAATAGCGTAAATAATGTTTGTTTTGGCAGTTATAGCTGCATGTAATGTTTTCTACTTTTTTAGATTGGGAAGGCATTTGCCTTCATCAGATGGAAAGTGTCTTGACAAACAACTTAAGTATTTATTATAGCTATGCAGGGCATGCAAGCGAGCAAACACAAACAAGTGAAATGAAGAATACAATTGAAATTGTAATATTGTGGTGGTTCATCTTATAATTCAGTCTAGAGAATGCACCAGCCAGCATCTAAGACCTGCAAAAATCTAAATGTTCTAGGGGGAGGCCCCCCCCCCCAAAACCTTCGCGTGTCATTTTGTCCGCGCGCATTTTTCAGGGCAATCTCTATTGGGCTCAGGGCCATCTGTAAATTAGCTTAGATGGCCCACAGGGCCATCTCCCAAAATCCTTAATGTCATGCACTGGTTCCCATCCCTACGTAAACCTCTCGAATCTGTGGAATCTCAGCTTTCATTTGACATCTAGTTTGTGCAGATCCGATAAGCAATAACATATTTCTACCGTGAGTTCTGTGCTAATAAGTGCGTTAGCATTTTTTCGCTTAGTGCTAATTCAGAGGCTTAGTATTACCCTTGTGTTTCGTTTAGCTAAAAAAAAAAAATATATATTGTCAGTTAGCTGAGTTTCTTCCTGTTAAGTGGGTATGACACATTAATAGGTTGTTAAATGTCAAGAAGCCCTGAAACACAGTTTCGGGGGAAAAAAAAGCCCACACTTATAAGCTTACCAAACCTAGCTATGATGAGGTAGGGACGTTGTTGGTGAAATTCATTGATGTTCAATAACTATTAGCTAACAAGATGAAATTAGAAAAAATAAATGTCAATGTATCACCGAGTGTTGACATACACTTCTTTAGTACAATTTGCATCATGTTTTTTTCCCCTCAAATTCACCTTACTAATATTTTATTGCTGTCATTAGATCTTGTGCAAACATGTTTATGCCTAGCAGTGGTCGCCAACCAGTCGATCGCGATCGACCGAGTGTGGTGCGGGTAGATCGCAGACCGTTAAAAAAAAAAAAGTAACAAAAGAAAGAAAATTAAAATAATAATGTTCGAAAACTACGTTTTTAGATGTAAACCTATCATCCACCACCCCGTCAGCAGGTGCCACTTGATTGACGTATATTTGAGACACCTCAATAATATATTACATTAACCGTGCTTTACGTGAACCTCATCATGACACAAGAGACAACGGCAGGACTGTAATTTCCCGTGTTCAGTGAACGCAACAGATGCAACACACCAGACCAATCAGAGAGTTGCATGGAAATACACGTGTGCTTGTGTCATTCAAGCTCAGCTCTGTGTGTGTGTGTGTGTGTGTGTGTGACAATAGCGCATTTAGTGTGGGAGAGAGAGAGGGAGAGAGAGAGGGAGAGAGGGAGAGAAAGGGACCGGTGCTAGCGGGGACCTTGATGTTAGTATCTGGTTAGCTAACTGCACTAACGGACATAAGGAGCCGTTTCCACAACAAGCTGGAGGAGAGTCCTCTCCTGTCAGACTGAGGGGCTCAGGTGAGCTAAAGGACTCTTGAGTGTTTAGAACGGTTTTGTCACAGATTATTTCCACGGCACAACTTCATATGATCATTATAGTTATACAAACAAGAGAATAAATGAAAAACAGGTATGAAATAGAATACAGTAAACAAGAATACAGTTTAAAAGGAGTGTGATTTGTAAAATATCCATAAAGAAAAAGAAAATCTGTTTACAGTTCTGTCTCATATGGGTGCTGAGAGATGAATCCATAGATCTCTTCATGTTGCTCTCAAAGTGCACCAGATTGATGCTTTCAACTTCCGTATTTAAAAAAAAATCTTCCCGGGGGGAGCATCCCCCGGACCCCCCTAGAGGAGGTGAGGATCCCCCTAGAGGAGGTGAGGTCCGCCCCCCAATAGCACTTTACCCCTGCCTATATGCCGTGAGCTGATTATGGAGCCTTCATTGCAACAGTAATTCAGATGCAATTAGCCTATATAAAAGGCCTCAAATTGGAAGCACTGTCTGGGCCGTCTTTTTCACTAAATTCTGCAATAGGTACATCTCGCCTTTCACCTAGGCCGAGGTCGGTGATCTTGGGCTTAAAAAGGTTGGTGACCACTGGCCTAGAGCTTGAATGCATCATAATGTCAATCTCAATGGACCCTCACTCCAACTTTGTTAATGTTAGCTCTGTTATTTAGCCAAGCAGAGTATCTAATATGAAACAGAAAGACAAGCCAACATGAAAAATGTTTCTAAAAATGCCATAAATAGTGACCGACAGCTTACTTCAACAAGAGGGAGCATGTTTTCATATCACATGGAGCGTGTGTTTGTTAGCCGACATGAACTGAACTACATGTTCAAAGCCAAAGGCTGTTTGAACTGCGCAAACACAATCAGGTATAAAAACAACCAGTTTCTCTATATTGGTACATTTAAAAATCCTCTTCCTCTTCACAGGCAGATGGCTCAGGACATTTGTGTCTGGATGACTGCTCATTGGTGTAAGAAGGACACTTTCACAGTTTCCTGGATACCACGTAAAGATTACGTTGTGATTTTGAAAAGTCTTTATGCTCTGAAGGCGTTTTAGTTTGGTTAAAACACAATTCAATTAACAGCACTGACTTACAATATTAGACATTAGAGTCTTAATTCCTGAAGATCCACAGATCAGTTGTCTGGATGAGGGTCATTCGCCACTAGATATAAATCCTGAACAGTAGTTGTTTTTTTAGGAAAATTATGTGATCGGAAAATGTGAAATGGAGATGTCCTGAACTCAATGTTAAAGATGCATATAAATCTGGCTGTAAAATTCAATTATCTGACTGGAGAACATATCCTAAGCAGGGTCATATTAGTGACCCAACACGTTTCCATAAGCAGTGCCAAATATGTCTTTCAGTTTCTGTTTCACATCAGTCATTTGTCATATGTTTTAATCCTATCCACATAGTAGTCAGAGAATTGGCAGTGAGCCAAGGAATGTACAACACAAGGCCTTAATAAGGTAATAACAAGTAGCAGTGTCAGTTATACCAGACAACAGCTTCAATGGTTTGACTCATTCATTTACTGCTAGCCTAAAGCTTCTCATTTTGTTCCATTTGAAAATAGAGAAATCACAGTAGAGCTGGGATTGTCAATGCACTGAATGGAATGTGAGTCATGACTAGCTTTTTGTTTCAGAAGTTTATCTTGTGAGTCATCATCATTAATGTGTAATCCACACGAGGTCACCATCACGTGCATCAACAAGCATTTTTATGCTGCTAATGACCACAAAAATATGAATCAAAGACTAAAATATCGGGTCAGTTACCAAGGACACGACGTCCTGAGCATCTGAACATGTGCACAGATTCAGATGCCTCAATTCGGTTTCATGTAAGGACACTAACTTTCTTACCCTGGCCATTTAATTGTTCTACTGCACTTACAAAGCTGTAATATGAAACCTAGGCTTCTCCCTTGGGTTTCTGCTGTATTTTACAGTTATCAAGCTAATTCTTAATGGCTTCAGTTCCCTAAATACTATTGTTGTCCTCGTCAACAAGTTGTAGTTCATAGTAAAATGAAAGATTTTTTTTTGTTGTCATGTGAAAACACATCTGCTTGACTAATAACAAGTGATACAACTTGACAACCCTAAAAGCCCCCAGGACTTGAATTTGGCATCACCTCCCTAGAAATTTGCAAATTTACTTCAGGAACTCGTTTTAGAGTTTGGGGTTACTACACATTGTGCAACGTTTCACAATGTTCTGAAATGGGAAAGGGCTTTGGGAGAAGGCTCCTGACGGGAGTGAGGTTATGCAAAAGCAGTTTTGGGAGCATTAGCAGAGCATATCCATCACCACAGTCCATATCTTAGTGAGTGAAAAAATTACTCAAGAATTCACCTTGATATATATATATATATTTCACTTTTTTTATAGGAGGAGCCAGGATTTCTGTTGTATATTTATAAATGTTTTTATATTGTTTATTTTGGCATTGGTCTTTGATTATAATATTATGACTTATTATTTTGTAATCAATTATGGGTTGGATTAGTTGGGTCACATGGGTATGGGCTGCACTTATATTAAATATAATCACCTGTTCACCTGTGTGAGACAGACAAGAGAGGGTCGCTGTACTTTTCATAGCTGGATTATTCGGAAAATATATGTTTCCGCAAGTTATAATAAGTTGATTTAAAGTAAGATTTTGTTCTATGCATTTTTGGTTCTCAGCATTCATTTTTGATAGCATGTCTGAATAGGCAACCAGGCCTGACCTCTGCCTCTCAGCGACTTTGTTTGTTCCTGAAGTCACTACAACATGGAAAGCTGACAGTAATGGGCTTCGAGCTGAGAACAAGTTTTATTGTTGTGTCATGGGAGAGTGCACCTCACTGTTCAACCATACAGCTCTGCAAATACCATGAAAACATGTGTTGCTGTATTAATAGATACATATGATAATATGGTAAAAAGTCTGTGTATTTTGTAGATATAATGTATATTCTAAAAAGTGTTGCTCTTAATATGTCATTGTTTATTCCATAGAAATAGCTTTGAGCTTAATAATTATCTTGATCCTTCCACTTGACTGTTAATCTGTAAATACAAAGGGCAAATGCAGTTAGGACAAAAATAACTGATTAATAGTGAGTCGTGACCACAAAGACTAGGAAAAGAGTACAGTTTGGAAACAGGGTAGTGACTTACAAAGCAAGAGGGCTTAGGAATTATGCCTACAGTACTTCTCCAGACAATAAAAATAACAAAATATGTCAGGGAATGATAAGAACTGCAAATATGCACAAATGGTTTGCATGCAATTTGCTACATGGAAACAACTTAGAATTGAGAAATGTTAACATACATGTATTAATGTGTTTTTTTATGCATTACTGTCACATGAAGCAGTTAGAGCCACTCAGTTGTTCCACTTTCAAACAAACCACAGTCATGCTGTTCAGTACAGATGCAGATACCGTCAGTTTGGAGCCCGCCAGCTGCCACTTGACTGACAGTAGGAGTTCACAGCATAAATAACCAGAAGCTACCAAACCGGTTCACACAGCCAGCCAGCAGTCATTATAAACAGTAAACAAAGCAAAGTAAATGTATATTCTTAAGAGGGGTTGAGTCGCAATAAATGTAATTTTAAGGTCACATGTTTAGGTCGTTGCTGTATTGTTGAATACAGTGTACACATGTGTCTTTTCAAGAATGTACTAGAATGTGGATTTTCTTATCCCCCACTTCATCTCTGACTGTAACGGAGCTAATGCTGTTTCACTTTCAAAACCTGTCGCACAGTGCATCGTGTTACCTTCACAGGGACAGATAACTAACCCAACGTTAAAGACAAGCCGGCATTCAAGTCTCACATGGCTCGAAAGCTGCTGATGTGAGGCCGTTACAGTTAGCTGGCTATAATATATTATACATACACGTGTGAAGTTTTTTTTTGTCTTGCTTTGTATGAGCTCAACGCCTATATCTTAGATTTTAGTAAGCACGTTTTTGGGCGCTAATTAAATGGTTTTTAATACAGCGTTTGTGACTTAGCGTTAACATCCGCTCGAGCCTTTCTGCGTCATGAAACGCTACCATGGTGTCAAGACAGTTTATTCAGCAAAGAAGTACTTATAACTTACTTGTCAATGGATGTTTCTTTGCTGACACCATCCTTCTTTAGCTGTTCGTCCGGTTCTACGGCACCTTCGGTTTTCGTGCAGTATGAGCGGAATGGGGCGGCGCAGGGCGCGGTGCGGAGCCCAGGGCGGTGCAGAGTGGCATGGAGGACCTTCAGTCGAAGAGAAGCATCAACGGAGGAGCAGCGGGTCGGTAACCAGCTCTTCTGTCTGGAGCCAGACAGGGGACGCTTGAGGGTGACTTCAAATAACTCCTTCAGCACTGTCGAACACCTAAAATGTAACATTTCAATCCTGTCAGACAATTAGAGAAAAAGTCGTGGTTCCTAATGTATATCCGGTAGCAACTGAGTAGTCGTTGAGAAATGTCTCCAACCACGCTGACTGTCTGAGGGGCGATGACTCAGAAACACCGGCGTCCAAAAATAAATACAAGGACACGTTCACGCCCCCTCGGCTCCTATTGGTTGAAATGACACGATGTCTACGCCCTGAGATTGGAGTGTCCTCGTGTCTATCAATTTCTCTTTTTTTACAGTAGGGTGATTGAATCGCTTTGCACATTTCCCTCTGATTATAAACGTCATGGAATGTTTAAGGGAATTATTGATGTGCTCCCCTTATTCAAGCAACACATGGTAGGATTCTTATTTTATTCACCTTAGATATTAAGGTTAAACAGCACTGTGGCTCACTCTGGCATCTTGTTTTACTTAGGTGAGAGGGCACATATCAAACTGACTGTTGTAGCTGGAAGAAAATAGTTATAGTCTTTCTTAAAAGTTAAGATAATGTGCACTTCGTATTTAATGCAGGTATGTCCCCTGTTGTTGTCTGTGACCTGAGGACCCCTTGTGTGGTCCAATGGTGTAATGTCGACTCACCTCTATAGATTGGCAGATAATTGCGATTTGTGGGGGCTGAATTATAGTGCATCCAGAGTAAGATAAGTATGACAAAAAATAAATACAGACCTGTAGAATAGATGGTGATCTCTGTAATTCACTTGCATTGCTCATCCTGCATTCTCCTTAGACAAGCTCCCCAAAACGTGCAGCATTAGACGTAGGCCTATTTGGTCTCCTGCAGCTTCTTCGATTGAAGTCGCTCTGCTCACAGATATGTCCTTTTAAGGTGGTAAAAAATAAAATAAAAATAAATGTCAAATGGGCCAACGTCAAATACAAAGTAAGATTGTATAGATTCCATCTACAGATGAAAGTATTAAAATAGAAAATACTATCAGACATAACTTTATTAAACAGACAGATCACATATATTAAATTGTCTTCTCAGTTCAATTTGTATATTTTATAACAAAATCTTTTTTTTCTTTACTTTTTTATCATAATATTGTTACGATATTTGATAATCGCAAAGGTATTGCCAAATACTGAATGTTACAAGTAAGAGTTAATGAATTATTCATTTTCCTTCCTATAGTGATTACTATTCATATTTTGTTGCATTAAACAATAATATAACTGCATGGGAATAATATTGAGAGGCTTGTGTTTTATGGCCCTCAGTACAGTCTTTAAGGCAGTACACTCAGGTTTACACCATGGTTTACACTCAGGTGGTGTAACTCCCCCACTGCCCCAGCCAGCCTCTCCAATGAGCGAAAGCCAAAGGAGGGTCCGGCCATACAGACTGTGGTCCCGGCATTGGGCGTGGGCCATTTACAGTGAATAAGGCGGGATTTAACGAGCCAGGAAGCAGAAATCCCTGATAGTTATTGTTCAGGGCAGAAAACTCCCATAAAGTGTGCAGCAGCTCTCCACGTCGCACTTTTTGTTCAAGCGTCACTTTCACAAGTTGCCACGAATACACAGACAGCGGCATGATGTGGAGGTTAGTAAGCTGCACACTGTGCCTCTTGGTCTCTGCTCAGCTATCGCTATGGTGTGTGTGGGCCTCAGCAGCCGAGCTGGATGGAGAAGTGAAGATAGAAGTAGTGTACAAACCCGAGGAGTGCACTCAGAAGAGTAAAAGAGGAGATCTGATAAACGTCCACTACGATGGCTTCCTTGCCAAAGATGGTTCTCAGTTCTACTGCAGGTTGGTGGTTTGAGGAAAACTTTACAGTTGAGAGATATTGTATGTACAAGCCTATTGGATGCTTTGAAAGTCAATATGCACATAAACAGGCACTTTATTACTGTATTATAGACAGTGTTGGGCAAGTTACTTCCAAAATGTAATATATTACATATTACTTATTACTCTCTTTTGAAAGTAATAAGTTACATTACAATATTACTGTCTCTGAAATGTAATGAGTTACACTACTTTAGTTACTTTTTAGTTACTTTCACCAAAATAACCGCAAAAGAATAGCTAGGTATTTTAAATGCTAAAATGTAGTTTAGTGCAGCTCATTATGCATCCAGTGAAGGGCAATGTGGTATAGCATAACAACTGTGTAGGCCCGTAAGGCTACTAACAACTTGTATTACAGGGCTTAGTTGAATACTCGATTCTGATTGTAAATTCTTAACATGTGACACGTTGTTAATACAGCAGTACAGACCGCTGTCAAGGACTATAATGAAGGTTAACATATTGTAAATCAAGGCAAATATTATTTAAACCATGCTCATGGTTTGAAATGGCAAACATTGAAAGGCAAAAGTATTATTAAAACCATGTAGCCTACTACATCATCACCTTGGTCCCATCATATACTCTGGGAAGAGAATATTTACTGGGCTTGAAAACTGGTATCACATCATCATGTGAGGTTGACTTTGTGACCTGGAGAACATTTCAGCTGCAACATCAGCTCGTTGATAATAAGCTTGGGATATGAGATATTTTTGTAGCCATTCGTGGTGAAGGCATCTGTGCTATTGTATGCATTATTTTTGACCCAACATTTCTACAGGCATGTCAGAATATGGTACTATTTTCACATGAATATTCTAGCCATTGTCTATTTTTATACAACAAGCTGCAAAATGACCGCCTTACCCCACTGTACAGGCGGGTAGTTGTTTAGATATACCTGGCACCTGCGGGCCGCAGAGGGGCGGCGTAGTTTCGGGCGACGAAGACTGCTGCTCCGGGGCCGGCGAGTCAGGCGGGAGTAAGCTAGTGTCCACAACGGAGGGTAACGTGATGTCCGCATCTGACCTGTTGCTACTGTCTGCAGTAGATGCAGTGTTGCTGGCGTTTAGTGATGGTTGCTTTAACCATTTTCGTATAAATGATTATCCACAGATCAGATGTGTGTCACTACTGCGGAAGCACTTTGGAAATGATGCACGCGTAGCGGAGCAGGTCACGCGCACCTGACACAATTTGTTGTTTGTATTTTTCGCTACGTTTTCTTTTTTTGAATGGTTGCATAACGTTCAACTTCCCCGAAGATCTCGACGCGAAGCCTGAAGGGTAAACACCAGGTTTACTAATCTACCCGCACAATTTGTCCGGTGTCGGAATGTCTCGCTATGTTAGTACATTCTTAAAAAACAAAACACCATTTAATTTCGGGTTAAAATGTGTTGTAACTGCGTTACTGAGCATTGTAACGGGTAATATATTACCCACATTTCATTAGTAATGCGTTACATTACTTCGTTACAGCAAAAAGTAATATATTACTGTAACTCCGTTACTTTCGTAACTTGTTACACCCAACACTGATTATAGATAATTATACATTGTGTAGCTTCAAATTGTCTAAAAGGGGGTGGTGATTGCTCCATACACATTGCATGCACTATTCTAGATCTATTGTATGTGTGTTGTAAAATGGTATGCCATTTATTTCATTGTTAATTGTGTAGACCTGCTTTAAGGCCTTAAGCAGTCATCACCTGGAGTGTTAGGGACAGTATGACAAATATTAGGGCAGGGAGGGGGCTTAATCTTACTTATTTACAACAACAACAAATGTCATGGTCAGGTCCCAAACCTATATGAAAATCTGTTCATGTGCGTTCAGATCTGTTCATGCACATTGCATTGATGTGAAGGCTAATTGATTGACAGGATGTTGTTTCTTTTCATACTCTTTCTCCTTTAGTCGGTCAGACAAAACCGGGCACCCCCAGTGGTTCGTCCTGGGTGTGGGACAGGTCATCAAGGGCCTGGACCTAGGGATGGAAGATATGTGTCCTGGAGAGAAACGAAAAATAACTGTCCCACCCGGCCTGGCCTTTGGAGAGAAAGGCAAAGGTGAGTGAATGCAGCACACAGTGATTAAACCAAGGATCAGTAGAGGGTTTATATTAAGCACTGCTAAACCGTAGATGTACTCAAAATGTCATAAAAATACAGTACATATGCAGGTTTTTTTATTCCCTAGTAAAGTTCAGAATCTTAACCTGTTAAGCCCTGAGCCTGTTTTTTGGGTCTCAGGCCGAAAATTACATTCCCAGAACAAATGACCATATCTTCCCTTCTAAAAGGGTTAAATTAATAATCTTTTTTCTCAAAGTATTGATAAACCTGGGAGTTGGATGTAGAAGTGTCAGAATCAAGAAAGATATCTGTGTCAGAGTAAATTCAGATGGAACATAGTAAAAAAAAAGGTAAATTCTTAACTCCGCCTAAAGAAAAAACATTACTTATAGTGAAAACCACCCTTGAATGATGGGATGGTAGACTAAAAGCTTTAGGAATCCAAAGTATAACATATAATAACCACCCTGTATCAAGATTGAGGCAAAATGAGTTAAATTTGACCTTTTTAGAGAGGTTTAGCAAAAAAATGACCTTTGGGCACATTTGGATACCATCAGTGCCATTTGACCTTTTTCAGGTACAATACTGTAAAAATGATTGTATTATCGCTATAGGTAATCATTCCATCCAAATACAAGTGTTTTTATAAAAAAACAAATACATTTAAATTTAAATGTAAATGGTGTGTGTGTGTGTGGAATTTGCCACAGTCCTTACATGTTTATCACCGGACTAACACTTCCAGGAAGGTTTACTTACACAATAAAAATTTGGAAACATAGGATACATTTGTCTCCAACAGGAGCAGATTTATTTCAAAAATAACACACTATACAATAACACTACACTAAAACCGAAATAAAACCACAAGCATTTTGTTTGTAAACACTGGCAAGCTGCTCCCTGAAGGACTTCTGGGTGTGTGGCTTCGTCCTGCCGGGGTGACCCCGCATCTTGTGCAGCTCCTTGTGGAGAAGGAAGCTGTTCACCACTGCAATGTCCAGAAAATGGTAAAAAAAAGTATTGTACCATTTCATGGTTTTGTGGTGAACGCTGTAGTACCCATCAAAGCATCGGACACATCCACGCCGCCCATGCTTCTGTTGTAGTCCACCACAGTGTCAGGAACGGTAAAAATCTTAGTCTGCCACACACCAGCCCGTTTCACTTTCCTCCTGACCAGTAGCGTGGCGTGGGGAAAAAATTAGGGGAAGCCAATAATACGTCCTTTCTTTTGGGGTGGGGGGGGGGTGTGGTGGTCAATGTAATAACGCAACCAGATGAGTGATTACAGCGCCCGGTATCATTTTACACACATTTGTATCATACAGATGCAGGACTTACACACGCCTGTTATCTGACCGACAGGTCCGCACGCACTCTCCAGCCGAAACTATAGGTTACTTACGTAACCCCAGTTCTCAGAGTAACATGAAGTGAGATGTCTCACTATGGGATGCGCCTCAACGCGTATGCACCAGAAGCATCAATCTCATTACGCCAATCCTGATTGGCTGGTGATCTTGACGCCAACGTCAGGGAATCCACCAACCCTATAAGTAGCTTCCGCCACGACGCAGGCGTCATTCAAAATAAGCACCTCTTCTCGCTTCGCCTCAGCAAGAAGGGCCGTCAGGTGAGACATCTCACTTCATGTTACTCTGAGAACTGGGGTTACGTAAGTAACCTATAGTTCTCATTCATAACACTCCGTTCGATGTCTCACTATGGGATATTGAGACTCCCGCATTGCCAGACATGCTTATCTCGAAAATCACCAACACAAAAACAGAACTTAACAGGTAGAACCCTGTCCCAATACGGGGCCCAGCACTGCGCGGGCCACACTTGGAGCAGAAACATCTAGCCTGTAAAAGCGGACAAAAGTGAGCGGCGAGGACCAGCTCGCTGCTGCACAAATGTCTTGAATGGAAACACCCTTGAACAAAGCCCAGGATGTAGCCAATCCACGAGTAGAATGAGCGCGCAGGCCCGTTGGTGCCTGCAAACCCTGGCTCGTATAAGCCAGAGCAATCGCCTCCACAATCCAGTGGGAGAGCCGTTGCCTGGTAACGGGCTTGCCCTTATGAGGGTTAGCCCAAGATACAAAGAGTTGGTCATTGCACCGAAACTCTTTCGACCTGTCCATATAAGTGCGCAAAGCACGAACCGGGCAAAGCAAATTCGGCCGCTGTTCCCCAGAGGAACCTAGCGGTGAAGGAAATGCCTCAAGGTCAATGGGAGTGCATGAGCCAACCACCTTAGGCACAAAGGCCGGGTTGGGCTTCAGCAATACTCTCGTTTGCCCCGGGGCAAACTGAGTACACGAAGGATGCACAGAGAGCGCGTGAATATCACTGACTCGTTTGGCAGATGCCAGAGCCAGTAACAACACTGTCTTCAGTGACAGGTGCTTCATGTCAGCGTCTTCCAGGGGTTCAAATGGAGCTCGAGCGAGCCCATCTAAAACCACTGTCAAGTCCCACAGGGGCACCAATGACCTGGAAACGGGGAGGAGCCGGCGAGCCCCTTTTATAAAACGGCAGACCAAGGGATGTTGGCTAGCTGTCTTTCCCCCAAAGCCCACATGGCATGCGGCAATAGCAGCCAGGTACACTTTGATCGTGGAGAAAGCTCTGTGTTTATCAATCAGATCCTGTAGAAATGATAGAATCACACCGACAGGGCATTGAAAAGAGATGTGTTTCTTTTGAAGACACCACTCCTCAAACACCCTCCACTTACAGTCATAGAGAGACCTGGTGGAGGAAGCCCTTGCACTCTGAATAGTGTTTATCACTTCCTGAGGGAGCCCCACTGTACTCAGGTTATACCACTCACGGGCCAGGCCCATAGCGCCAGGCGCTCTGGGTGTGGGTGAAAAATCATCCCCCCCGCCTGAGATAGTATGTCCCTGCGTAGCGGGAGCTGCCACGGCTGTCCGCACAGCAGCTGATATATCTCCGCCAGCCAGTACATTGCAGGCCAGTGTGGAGCTATCAGGATCAGTGTGTGGCGTTGTTCTCTCACTCTGGCCAGAGTTGGAGGTATTAGAGCCAGGGGTGGGAACGCGTACAGAAGGGCCGGGGGCCAAACGTGCGCGAGCGCGTCAACGCCTAACGGTGCATTTAGATCGCGCATTGAAAAGAACAGCTGACATTGAGCATTTTCTTTTGATGCGAACAGATCTACCGCGGCCCGGCCGTAACGCACCCACAGCTGACTCACAATCGTTGGATGTAGAGTCCAGTCTGCGTATAGTGGTGCACCTCTGGACAGCAGATCTGCCCCGAGGTTCATCACTCCCGGTACGTGTGTCGCTCTCAGAGAGAGGAGACGTCCGCAGCTCCATAAGTCCGCAGCTCTTTCGACCTGTCCATATAAGTGCGCAAAGCACGAACCGGGCAAAGCAAATTCGGCCGCTGTTCCCCAGAGGAACCTAGCGGTGAAGGAAATGCCTCAAGGTCAATGGGAGTGCATGAGCCAACCACCTTAGGCACAAAGGCCGGGTTGGGCTTCAGCAATACTCTCGTTTGCCCCGGGGCAAACTGAGTACACGAAGGATGCACAGAGAGCGCGTGAATATCACTGACTCGTTTGGCAGATGCCAGAGCCAGTAACAACACTGTCTTCAGTGACAGGTGCTTCATGTCAGCGTCTTCCAGGGGTTCAAATGGAGCTCGAGCGAGCCCATCTAAAACCACTGTCAAGTCCCACAGGGGCACCAATGACCTGGAAACGGGGAGGAGCCGGCGAGCCCCTTTTATAAAACGGCAGACCAAGGGATGTTGGCTAGCTGTCTTTCCCCCAAAGCCCACATGGCATGCGGCAATAGCAGCCAGGTACACTTTGATCGTGGAGAAAGCTCTGTGTTTATCAATCAGATCCTGTAGAAATGATAGAATCACACCGACAGGGCATTGAAAAGAGATGTGTTTCTTTTGAAGACACCACTCCTCAAACACCCTCCACTTACAGTCATAGAGAGACCTGGTGGAGGAAGCCCTTGCACTCTGAATAGTGTTTATCACTTCCTGAGGGAGCCCCACTGTACTCAGGTTATACCACTCACGGGCCAGGCCCATAGCGCCAGGCGCTCTGGGTGTGGGTGAAAAATCATCCCCCCCGCCTGAGATAGTATGTCCCTGCGTAGCGGGAGCTGCCACGGCTGTCCGCACAGCAGCTGATATATCTCCGCCAGCCAGTACATTGCAGGCCAGTGTGGAGCTATCAGGATCAGTGTGTGGCGTTGTTCTCTCACTCTGGCCAGAGTTGGAGGTATTAGAGCCAGGGGTGGGAACGCGTACAGAAGGGCCGGGGGCCAAACGTGCGCGAGCGCGTCAACGCCTAACGGTGCATTTAGATCGCGCATTGAAAAGAACAGCTGACATTGAGCATTTTCTTTTGATGCGAACAGATCTACCGCGGCCCGGCCGTAACGCACCCACAGCTGACTCACAATCGTTGGATGTAGAGTCCAGTCTGCGTATAGTGGTGCACCTCTGGACAGCAGATCTGCCCCGAGGTTCATCACTCCCGGTACGTGTGTCGCTCTCAGAGAGAGGAGACGTCCGCAGCTCCATAAGATCAGTTTGCGTGCCAGCATGTGTAACTGTAGAGAACGCAAACCCCCTTGGCGGTTTATATACGATATTGTGGTCGTGTTGTCTGTCCTCACGAGGACATGATGTCCCCTGAGAAAAGGCAGAAAGCGTCTTAGGGTGAGAAACACCGCTAAGAGCTCCAGATAATTTATGTGTGACCGTTGGAGGTCTCTGCTCCAGAGACCCCTCACAGGTCGACCTTCGTATATGCCCCCCCAGCCCGTCAGACATGCGTCCGTGGTGACCACCTTCCGCGATAAGACAGCACCCATAGGCACGCCTCGCACCAGGAAAGTCGGGTGCAGCCAGTGGCGTAGCGCCGTTACGCAGTGCACAGTGACCATCACTCTCCGCGCGCCATGACGCGCGGGGTTTAGTCTGAGGGCAGCTACCCAGCGCTGAAATTCCCTCATGTGTAAGCGGCCCAGACGTACTACTAGGATGGCTGACGCCATGAGCCCCAGTAACCGCAGACACGATCTGAAGAGAACATATTTGCGTGGCTGGAAACGAGCGAGGCAAGCCCTGAAGGCTCTCACTCTCTCCGCTGACAGGCGGGCTGTGAAGGGCACCGAGCTCAGGCGTAAGCCCAGGAAGAGCACCGACTGGGCTGGGGACAACATGCTCTTTTCTGTGTTTATTACAAAACCCAGGTCGAGCAGGTGTTTCATGAGGATATTCGTCTGCATAATAGCCTCCTGCTCCGACTGTGCCAGAAGGAGCCAGTCGTCTAAATAGGTTGCCAGGCGAATACCCTGTTGTCTTAACGGGGCTATCGCTGCTTCCGTACATCGCACAAACACCCGTGGGCTGAGAGACAGACCGAAGGGAAGCACTCTGTACTCGTAACAGACACCCTGAAAAGCGAACCTCAGATATTTCCTGTGTGGATAATATACTGGGATGTGAAAATACGCGTCTTTCAGGTCGATTGATGTGAACCAATCGTCCTGACGCACGAGACGCAGCAGGGATGTGTGAGTGAGCATCCGGAATTTGTATTTTCTGAGATACCCGTTCAGAGCCCTTAAATCTAGGATGGGGCGAATTCCATTCCCTCCCCGTTTGGGAACGAGGAAATATTTGGAATAGAAGCCGCTCTGACTCCGTTTGGAGGGTACGATGGATATGGCTTTCTTTTCTAGTAGCGAGAGAATCTCCTGCTCTAGAATGTGAGCCGACGCTCCCCGGGCATATGATTGCACAATGCCCGAGAAGCGAGGAGGGGTGACAGCGAATTGGAGTCTGTAGCCCCGTGATATCGTCTTGAAAACCCAAGCAGAGCATGTGAGCATTTTCCACCTTTCGCTCCTCAGAGCAAGCGGGGATGTCACCATATCTCTGTTGTCTGCACCCTGTGACCGCATTGGTTGTGTTATGGCGCCCTCTAGTGTCTGAACACGGTGGCGCTCTAGGGTGACAACCTCGGTCGACACTGCGCATGCGCGCGGTGATGGTGCGTTCACAGACCCGGCCACCGTCCGCATTCCGAGAGAGGCGTTCATAGCCACTCTCAGAAGCGGGGCAGTCACCTGACTGTTTATTGACATTATTATTTGTCTTTTTAATATTTTCGACTGTGCCCTTGGCTTTAAGCCTGGAAGCAACAGTGGCAAACATTTTATTTTTAGACCCTTGTGTGTGTTTGTGTGACTTGAACGACTGGCAGGAACTGTTGTCAGTGTTGTGAAGTCTGCTTCCCTCATGGCGCGAACTGGAGGATGACGTGCAGTCATCACCCGAGGCGGCGGGAAGGCGGGAGCGTGGTTGTCCCCCAGAAACACATGGGTGCTGGATACGTGCGGAACACGATCCAGGGCTGAAAGAGAACAGGAAACCTCCAGCCCTTTCCCCGAGGGGGGGAGGGAAGGCTGTCAGGCTGCCCTCTTCTTCTTCCTCGCCTGGTGACTGAAAGTCTGGGTCGGCGGCGCCTGTGTGGCTGCTGCCGGGACCGGGGACTTTCTTGGCCAATTCGTCCGCGCCTCGTGTCTCGGTGGGAGACCGGGGGCGGGCTGTGGCTTCTGCCATCTCGGGACCTTGAACAGGGCCGAGTGCGGGGTAGCCTGGGAGAAGGTCCGTCGCAGGACCGTTGGGGCCGGCGGCTGGGCTTTCCGAGGGAGGCAAAGCTGGAGAGCTTCATCCTCCTTCTTCTTGGCCTCACACCGTTGTTGCATGGAGGCAAGAGCGGAGCCGAATATGCCCTCAGGGACGATTGGCATGTCCAACACGTCCTCCTTTTCCCGGTCGGGGAGGTTTGTCAGGTTCAGCCATCTGGCTCTCTCCTGCACCACCATCATCCCTAGCGATTTGCCTGTGGCCTGGACTGCACAGCGCTGTACGCGGAGGCAAATGTCTGTGATCGCCATGATCTCCTCCCACACGGCCGGTTCAGGTTTCACCGTCATGTCCGCACACAGCTCCGCTTGGTACGCGGTTAGCATGGAGGAGACATTCAGCGCCCTGACGGACAAAGCAGCCGCTTTGTAGGCCCGTTCAGTCATTGCGGACTGGAACCGGTCCGCCTTTGTCTGCAGTGTGGGGTTCCTGCTCGGGGCCGCCGACAACCGCGGTTGGAGGTGGGCTGCCACAAGCGGCTCCATAGGAGGCATGCGGAGTAACCCAAGCTTCTCCATGCCCTCACAGTCCAGAGAGGAGGCTCCCTGGATTGGGGCCTTGCTGCTGAAGGGGCGGTCTCTCCAGGAGACCGACACCTCGTCCAGCAGCTCTGGAAATACGGGGAGAAGTTGCCTGGTCAGCCTCGCGGCTTGGGGCAAGTTCTTTCCCTCGTATCTAGACCTGGAGGGCTCTCTGGCCGCTTCAGGCCAGGGGATGTCCAGCTTGGATGCAGCGCGTTGGCACACGGCCTGCAGGTCCATGCTGAGGCGGGGGAGCGGTGGCTCGCCTTCGCCCGGGGAGGCGGACATGGCCCCAGGCTTGGCAGCCTGGGCAGACGAGACGAAGATGTCATCTTCGCCCTCGTCTGAGTCGGAAAGAAGAAACTCCGGGGCGTATTCTCCTTCCTCCTCCTCATAGTCCAGCTCCAGGACATCCTCCGCGGGTGAGACCATGGTGAGGTCCAGTTGGGAGCCCCAGCTTGACACAGCACGGGGCCCCCTTCCCGCGGCTGCCGCCGCCACCGAGTCCCAGCTTGACACAGCGCGGGACCCGGCACCCGTGGCGGTCGCCACCATGCCCTGCTCGCCGGCCGGCGAGTTTACAGGCATAAGGAGGTCTCGGACCGGCATGCTAGCTTGGCGTGCTAGCCGTCGGCGGCGGCTTTTGGCGGTAAAGCGGGAACAATGCCCGCACGCGCCGGGGGTGTCGATAGCCTCCTGGGCATGTTGCAGCCCGAGGCAAGACGAGCAGACCTGGTGTGAGTCAGTACTCGATATCTTCAGCCCGCAGCCGCAGAGCCGAGCCTCCGACACTCCGTCTCCTCTGGTGTGAGGGAGGGAAGAGTCCATCCTAGCTAGCCTTGGTGCGGCGTAGAAGGGACAAACGAGCAACAGGCGTGTTACCGTTTGCGGGAAAAAATCCAAAACCTTACCGTTATCTGTTGGAAAAAAACGGCAGGGTAGATTCTGATATTAACTGGAGTGTTAATAAAGGGAATTCCCGTGCGAAGCAAAAGTAGCTGGCGAGCGTCCGTCGACTGAAGGTTAGCTTCGTAAATCAGTCTGTGGACCGTTAAGCTAGCTAGCTACTGATCTTTCTCGAGATGTGCTCCGAAGCGAGAAGAGGTGTTTGAATGACGCCTGCGTCGTGGCGCAAGCTACTTATAGGGTTGGTGGATTCCCTGACGTTGGCGTCAAGATCACCAGCCAATCAGGATTGGCGTAATGAGATTGATGCTTCTGGTGCATACGCGTTGAGGCGCATCCCATAGTGAGACATCGAACGGAGTGTTATGAATGAGAACTCTAATAAGCATTCATTCACAAACTAAATCAGGAGACCTTTAACGTTTTACGTCCGGTTCGCTCCTTTGTTCCTCGCTGTACACAGCTCCAGTTTGGGCATTGGCCTGTCATCAGATTGTATTAGTTGTTGCTGCTGCAGCGGAACTTTAATCCAATTATTTTTTATTAAATACTCCAAATCTCCACCCTCCATAATTGCACTTGCTTCAGTTGCTTGCTACTTTCTAACGGCGGTGAAAGTGGTGCAGTGACGCTATCTATCTTCTATCGATTAGATTTATGATTCGAACATTATAAAAGTAGGGTAGACATGTCGATATTATTCAACTGAACAAAACGTGCATTTTCCAAAATCCTATGGAGAAATCCCATTGTTATTTTTGTCGAGGGAAACCGAGCGCAGCTTACTTCCGCTTTTTGGGACGCGTCACTGCACCACTAAATTGATGCGATTTGATTGGATTGTGAGGCAAGGGAAGCCAGCCGCCTCTGGCTTCCCTTGGCATGGCCCTGACCAATCACAGGTTGGCAGGGGCATGACGTGAGCCTCATCTGATTGGTCAATCCCTCCATTTTTTTTCACCAAGGGAAGCAAATTTCGGCTGGCCTCCTCTCGCAACAGAAAGTGCAATCTACTGTTTCACCATAACATCTAGAGGGGCGCTGTTTCACTCTTTGTAAAATACTCAATGAGAATCAGGAGACCTGAGACGGGCCGGTGTCGGTACCAGATGTGTTCGGGGTACCATATGTGTTCGGGGGCCGTCTCTTACCAATGACGTCACGCATTGTACGCATTGTGATTGGCTGTACGGTAATTTACCCAGGGGTGCTCGGGGGCAAATCACATCTACAGATCATGACGAACCGAATTGAATTATTCCTATGCTCCTAGCGTGTGAAAATGTTTGTGAAAAACATGTTAAAAAAACATGAAAACGGAGCATGGCTGTACGCCATTGGCTGTACGGCAACTCAAGAGGACCATCATACAGGGTCAAATTCCGAACATTTAAACATAGCCTACACTTCATTCTTTACTTTGTCCGTTATTATATGTAGAAGATGAACTACCTCTCTGAAAGGTCCCAATGTGTTAATTTTGATGGGCTGTCTTTTGAGTGGTTAAACATCACTAAAGATTTTCTGACTTCTGACTGCTTTGGATATATAATTACACCACAATAAGGTTTTACTATCACAGTGCACTGAGATTTGTGACAAACTGTAAAGCACTTACACATCACTGTACACTGTAAACCAAGGCGGTTTTGCCATCACTTACTGTACTGAGGCTCAGTCACTGGTACATTTTCATTTACAAAGCCATGTTGGATAAAGTACCATCTTATATCTGCTCCCTGATCTCTCGGCAAATTGAAAGTACTTATTGCCTGAGATCTCATGCTGTGGTTTTATTAAATGTGCCAAGTGCTAGGACTGTCTTAGGGAAGAACGCTTTTAGATGTGCAGCTCCACTAACTTGGAACAGTCTGCAAAAAGAATGTAAAATTACCAAGCTGGTACCACTACATGTTTTTAAAGCTCGGTTGGATGCTCCACAGTCAGATGCTGTTGGTACCTGTACATGTGGATAGATATGTAAATTGTAATCCCTGTATTTTTTGCTGTATGATGTCCTTTTTAAGTTTTTATGTCTTCATGTGGAACCTACTGCTGCAGGTCTCCCTTGAAAAATAGATCATTGATCTCAATGGGATTTTACCTGGATAAATAAAGGTTTTGAATTGAATGTCGAGCATTAACTGCAAGTCACTCAAATGCATAAACTGGAGAATAATTATGTTACAAGTGTTACAGAAAACATATCCAAGTGTAACAAACATCCAGTATTAACCTTACTGTTTTTTTACTAACAGTAACCAACTAATAATTTTCATGAAGTGCATATTTATTCCAAACTCACAATATATATATATATATATATATATATATATATATATATATATATATATATATTGTGAGTTTGGAATTGTGAGTTTGGAAAATATTGTGAGAAATATTGTGAAAATAATATTGTGAGTTTGGAAAAACGTTGCAGAGATCAAATGTTTCCTTGTCTGAAAGGAGAAACCTAATTTTAAAACAACATTTTCAGTGTGTGACTTGAAAGATAAGTTCTGATCAATAATAAAACCTAGATATGTGTATGTAGTGACCCTTTCAATGTCAATGTCAGTCCCTTGAACAGTACAAATGTTGGAGAGAAAAGAAGTTAACTTTTTGAGATTTGAGAATATCATGAGTTTGGAGTTGTCTGCATTTAATACTAACTTGAGTTGAGATAAATGGGATGGAATAACATCAAAGGCAGACTGGAGGAAATCAAGACTTGCTCTATAGAAGAGGATGAACAATAAATAACAGTATCATCTGCATAGAAATAGAAAGCAGCATTTGAAAGATTATTAGAGATTATTTACATACAGTATATGGTGAAATTATTGGTCCTAATATGGAACCTTGGCGCACACCCTTTCAAATCAAATCAATCAAATCAAGTTTTATTTATATTCCACATTTATAAACGATTTTTGGTCGAGCCAAAGTGCTGTACAAATAATAAAAATACCCTACAGTAAAGACATTTTACAGCTAATACAACAGCAGTTTGTTCAGAATATCAGTATGAGAAGAAAACGACACCCTTTGTCCTTAGACCCTCACATCGTACAAGGAAAAACTTCAAGAGAAAACCCACAGTTTAAAGGGAAAAATGGGAGAAACCTCGGGGAGAGTAACAGAAGAGGGATCCCTCTCCCAGGACGGACAGACGTGCAATAGATGCCGTGGGTAAATCGAAGAGATAATACATTTGCAACATAGGTAGACCGTATGTTAGGAAATGCATGCTTCTATAATAATAGGATGAATCTACGAAGATGTCAACAATCCTGTGGGAGCCTTCAGGGAGGCAGCACGACGAGACCCAGGCAGGACCGCAGAGACAGGTTCAGCCACGACCCGAAGTCCACGACTTAATCCAGAACTCAGGATAGAGGATCCAGGATGCGGGACCACAGCAAGAGGATCAGCCTCGACTCAAGATCACATCAAGACACAAAAGAAGACAAATTTGGCTGGGTTAATCGGAACATGAGAATACACAGATTCAGACAGACAGAAGGAAGAACAAGCACTCCCTTTGGAGTGATTTTTTTTAAATATTGAAGTTAAATGCATCAATCTGGTGCACTTTGAGAGCAAAATGAAGAGATATATGGATACCTCTCAACATACATATGAAACAACTGTAAACAGATTTACTTTGTCTTTATGGATTCGATTGTGGACTTGATTGTGATTGCTGCACATTATCCCTTACTTAATAAATACTTTTTTTGATAATTTATTATATAGAAAAGTATATCATATTGATATATAATATATAATTTATTGATAATATATAATATAATCAAATATAACAATCAAAACGAAATAAGTAGTATTAAGTATTAGGGCTAAGAAAATATTGTACATGTGAAATAGTTGTATGTATTGATTTAAATTGACATGCATACGCTAAGAAAAATAGTCCGTTGTTACTGTTTGAACTAACGTACCAACGGCACTGAACATATTACATATTACCTACCATATTACGTTATATACTTCTTACCTTCGATTTCTCTTGTTCTTCTCCTCATTCGTCTTTGTTTTTCTTCAAGTTTTATTGTATTTCTTCAAGTTTTTATCTTGTTGGTCGAATGCACTTAAGCGTCAGCTAAATACAATGTTATGTAATGATCAAAAAACCCCTCTATACTAGTCTAGACAGCGTGGGTAAATTACCGTACAGCCAATCACAATGCGTGACGTCATTACGTCGTGACGTCACTGGTAAGAGACGGACCCCGAACACATATGGTACCCCGAACACATCTGGTACCGACACCGATACATACAACAATGAATTTCCGAAACTAAACGAAGTGTTTTTATTTATTTATTAAAATTATAACTACAATCCGAAAAAACAGGGGAAGCCTGGCTTCCCTTGGCCTCCAGGAGAAAACGCCACTGCTCCTGACAGTGTCCACTGAATCAGAAGATGCAGAGGGAGGCTGAGTTAGTACTGGTGCAGACGTCCGGCGGCGTAGCTTGGATGTTGATGGCTCTGGGGCAACTGTATGCTGATCTGATGCACGTCGTAGCTCGGATGAGGCAGATGTTGATGGCTGTGATCCAGAAGCCATTTGATAGCCATTCGTCTTCATCACTGTGAAAACAAATGTGGAAAAAACTAAATCGATTACTTCACTGGCTTATTCTTTCAATTTAGCGTGAAATAACAGTATACACATACTGTATATATATATATATATATATATATAGACTGATATACAATACAGCTTTATTTATAAACTGCTAATAGTCAATGTCTGTAGAACTACAAAACAGCATCCATTTGGCGTGTGTGAAATAACAGTATATATATATATATATAGACTGGGTTGATATACAATACAGCTTTATTTATATACTGCCGTGTTATAGTCACGAAATACAATTAATCTATTGATACGTGTTCACCAACTTGGATGTTCCCATTGTTTTAGTTTCTCACGGAACGATTACGCTACAACAACAAAGCGGCGTCCATGTTGTATTTTGCGAGTGTGGAATTACTATAGATGAATACTATTAGGCTACACCAAATACATAACTAATAGATACAACAGAGAGAGTACATACCTTTCCCGAAGTTCATAATCAGGGTCTGATTGTGGCTGGAGTAGATCATCATCTTCTGACGGAGAGTCAGCGAACACCATTTCCACGGCATCTTCAAGCTTATACAGCTTCTTTCTGGGTGCCATTATTTGCTCAAATAAGTCCTAAAAGCAAATAACAGGGTTCCTGCAGGTTTCGGCAACTGAAATTTAAGACTTTTTAAGACCTTTTTAAGACCACTTTGAATAGAATTTAAGACCTATTTCACGGCAAGAAAGTATGAAGGAAAATTGCTATGAAAGAAGTGTGTGTGTGTGGGTGTGGGTGTGGGTGTGTGTGTGTGTGTGTGTGTGTGTGTGTGTGTGTGTGTGTGTGTGTGTGTGTGTGTGTGTGTGTGTGTGTGTGTGTGTGTGTGTGTGTGTGTGTGTGTGTGTGTGTGTGTGTGTGTGTGTGTGTGTGTGTGTGTGTGTGTGTGTGTGTGTGTGTGTGTGTGTGTGTGTGTGTGTGTGTGTGTGTGTGTGTGTGTGTGTTAAGGCCCTGACACACCAAGCCGAAATCGGCCGTTTTCGTTAGTCGGACGACAAAGCGTGCCCTGTCGCCCAAACTCAATTTGGTGTGTCCCGCACCGTCGGCCGTGACACGCCTTATTTGGCCTTTCATGGCCGACACATGGCCGATTCAACATCTTGAATCGGCCATGCGTCGGGTCGGGCAGTCGGGCCAAATAAATCACTCTGATTGGCTGTTCAGCTAGCGAATCAGTGCATGAGAAGCGAAATGGAAGCGAGGGACGTAAACAAACGCTTTAAGAAGGCACGAAGAATGTCTTCCGCAAGCAACACTCCAATGGCTGATAGCTCCAGTACCGCACGAGACATGTTTTCTACGAGAGTGAAAATGGAACGCACACGCTATTTGTTGTTTGTTTATATCACAGAGTCTGTTCTTCTTCTCTGTCTTCCGGTTGTTGCCTCTTTTGAATGACGAATACACACTACCGCCGCCTGCTGGTAAGGAGAGTTATTGCCACTCACATCTGCGCAGTTCGTACGTGCTACTTGGCTGTCGGCTAAAGTCTTTGCGGTGTGTTCCAGTGCGACTGTTGGCCAAGAAGCAGGAGACATGAGGCGACACAACAGTCGTGTTCCGTCGGGACGTGTTCTTTGGTGTCAGTTTGGAGTGCCAGGGCCTTTAGGGCTGTGCAATTAATCATATTTTAATCACAATTACGATTTTGGCCTGCCACAATTACGAAAACAACATAATCGAAAAAAACTATTATTCAGCTTTGCTTTTGCTGACAGTGCACTACAACATATTTGATCTAATTGATTGTAGTCTAATTTATTTTATTTTTATTATACATACAATTACACATATGATGTTTGTCAATTTAAAAGATAATTTTGCAAGTCAAAAAAATACAAATGTGTCGTAAAACTGTGAAGTAACACATTTGTTTGTGTGAAACGCTCAATGAACTACATCTCCCGTCTCGCACCACACACCAAGATGGCCGTCACGTTGGCACATTTCACTTTTTTCTTTCAGAATGAGGCGAAAAGTATTAAAAGAGGTGAAAATCACTACAAGTCTGGGCATGTTGAGAGCTGTACATTGTTGGAGCAGAACCTCTGCTCCGCGCATTCCTTTCTGAATGGGTCAGATTAACAGAGGAAGAATTCAAAGCAACCAGGATAAGGGTTAAACAATAATCTGCTTTAATGGTAAGATATACAACACAAATACAACCTCAATCACGAAGTAATCCGGATTACTCCGGCTCTAGTTCCTCTCGCTGGGAGAGGTCTTACCCCTTGGACAGCATGAAGAAGAAGAGGCAGAACTTAGAGAAAACACAGGCTATCATACTAAAAACATAGGAGGAGGTGTGTGCATGCTTCCCCCAGAGGGGTCTCCCATTGGAAGAGACCAACACATGGTCTGTCGTACCCAATCAGCACGAGCCAGCCAGGAGACCCGGGAAACAAAAAGTCTCTTCAGTTTGATGAAAAACAGACACCTTCGGTGTCCGGCACGACCCGACTCCGAATAACAAGTGTGTTTATCTTATCTTACATCTTGCAGCCAGCACACACACATTCCCTGTCTGTGGCCCCCTTACCCCCTTCAGGTTACTACACACAAGCTAAAAATATGTTCCAAGACATAGTTGTTACAGTTGGCCAGATATTTGTAATACATGTAAATTACCTTCATATCAAATAACAACGAGGAAAACATTACCTTTGCTCTCAAGCAGTCCTAGAGATGCTTTTCAAATAGTCAAACTTTACACAGGCCCAGTATAGAGAACACACACTCATTTGTCCTACAGCCTTTCCAGCCACTTGAGCTGTTATCCACACAAGAATATCCCCTCTGGGTGTAAATGAGTCTCACTCACAAAGATCATGAATACATCCAAATACAAAGTTTCACTTCTCCTATTTCCAGCTTCTTGTTACACATATTGCTGTTATTGATACAAAGTAATCAAACACACACATATATTTCAAGATATATAGACTTCCCTGATATTTTCACATGCTGTATCTAATGGAGAATGTCTCCTCCCCCAGCTCTTCTTGTCTCCTGCCATGCAGAACTGCTCTCTCTTCATACAGAGTAATAAAACATGTTTAAGCTAATTTCTCCACAATGTTTGTAGCAATTTAGTACCCACACATGAAAGAATAAACAGATAAATCAAATAAAACACCAACACAGATATGGTTCAGCAATAATCACATACAGTATATTTACTGCAATAGACAGACTTCTTCCCTAAACGTCTTTCACGCACACGCATTTTCACCCTTAACAGAAGTTAATCGTTCTTGTAGCCTAAGGGCTTCTGTGAACTTCCTTTCATCTTGAAGTCAACTTACTAGGAATGAATATATTTTATTGATAAGCTCAAAAGGACCTTTGTCTCGTTTACTGTGTGACCCAATTCTCAAGGCCTGCAGGATGTGCATCATTAACTAACAAGAATTTAACTGTATTATCTGAGGAAAATGTCTCTGGGAATTCCCCTGTTAATTGCACAGTCTATTGATAATTAACAGAGAGACTCAAGGAGCCTCTTTTTGGTATCTGCAAGGCAGAAGTCACTCAAGGCAGACATCACAAGTTTAACACACATTCTATATAAGGTGACATTAAAATTAATATACCAGAAATACACTATATCAAACTTTCTGCCTCCCTCAACATACACAGAAGGGGAGTTAGTCGGTTACGTAAGAGCCAGCATGCGGGACCGGGATTCTGGGATTTGTAGTCTTTAGTTGCGTATTTGTCATAGTCTTATATTTCAACAGTTTTACGACAAACTGTGACTTTTTGACATGGAAATTATTTTTTAAGATTGACAAACATCATATGTGTAATTCGTGGCACAATTCAAACGGGATCGAAAGATACGTTTTCTCTCTCCATTGACTTCAATACATAATTTTTCCAAAATAAGGTCCCATGGACCGGAAGTAGATGGGTGTGACTTCGCCACTCTATAGAATCGAGTGGCAGTTAGTAAATCCCGCTAAACACTTAGGTGGAGGAGTAAGAGGTTTGCGTAAACCTCGTGGTAGACAGCATTAGCGCCGGACTGCGAAACTTTATACCTACTCTGCTGCCATGAATGTAATGATAGATTATCAGGAACAATTCTAAAGTGACTAAGAGACATTGGATTAACATTGAGCATCGTTTTTATTCCCTTGAACACGACTTTTGATCACAAAACAGCAACGGTAAGACATATTTATTGTTATGGTTTTGAAAACTGTTGTTGTTTATTTTCTCTGTTCTGGCTGCTAGCTCAATGAGTTCTTGTCGTGCAGTGATGGTACTTATAACAAAATAATCTGTGGAGTATCAGCTTTCAGATAATATGTAGTTTGTGCAGAACATATTAAGTTTTAAAGATCATTTTTGCTATTTAGCACCGGAAGTAACATCAGCCCGTTTTCACTAAGGGCTACTGCTAACACGTCTTGTGAGACTTGTGTTATGTTTCGGTAAAAATGGCTCGTATCGTCAGGTAGCTGCTTTTTTTCCCGTTATTTGAGTATAAGACATTCATAGGTTTTTAAATATTAAGAAGCCCTCAGACGCTGTTTCTTGCAAGATGTTGCGGGAGCCCCCGGTACCGGAGGCTCTCGGGCTAAACAGGTTAACAACACTTCCCAACAACAACAACGTGTTTCCAGATAACAGTGTTGTGATGATACTGGAATTTCTAACTTCGATACAATACCTAGACCAATATCAGTATGTTGTACCATTTAGATATACACTGTAAGAAACGTACCGTGAAATTCACAGTATTTAACTGGCAGCAATTGACAAGTTACTTACTGTAATTCATTTTACAGTATTTAACTGGCAACACTTGACAAGTTACTTACTGTAATTCATTTTACAATTGCTGCGAGTTAAATACTGTAATTCATTTTACAGTAAGTAACTTGTCAATTGCTGCCAGTTAAATACTGTAAAATGAATTACAGTAAGTAACTTGTCAAGTGTTGCCAGTTACTTACTGTAAAATGAATTACAGTAAGTAACTTGTCAATTGTTGCCAGTTACTTACTTTAAAATAAATTATAGTAAGTAACTTGTCAATTGCTGCCAGTTAAATACTGTAAAATGAATTACAGTAAGTAACTTGTCAATTGCTGCCAGTTAAATACTGTAAAGGAAATCGCAGTATTTACAAGTTTTTATTTACAGTAACAGTCTAAAATGAAACACAATAACTTCCAAGTACTGTATTTGTGTTTATGGTAATAGTGTTTTAACTGTAAAATGAAACACAGTAATATTTAATTACTTTATTTTTTGTTACAGCAGTAGTGTTATAGCTGTAGAATAAAACAGTAATTTTTAAGCATTGTATTTTTGTTTAAGCTAATAGTATTTTAACTATAAAATAAAACACTGCCATTTAAAAAGTACTGTATTTTTGTTTACGGTAATAGTGTTTCAATTGTAAAATAGAAAGACTAAATTAATGCTATAATTTTTAAGTTACAGTATCAGTATCGTAACTGTAACATTTTTTATTCATGTTATGCTGGTAAATTACAGATTACCAGAAATTCTTGACAAAATGTTAAAGCTCACCAATAACTGCAGGGAGACAGCAAACAGTACATTTTAACAATGTGTTCTTAATTGTTGAACGGTATCAAGACCATGTATTTTCTTGTGCTAAATGATAAATATTTTCATCCATAAAACAATCGATATTAATATCCAAAAACATGGAGATTGTATTTTTAAAACAGTGTCGATAACAAAACACAAAGAATATGAAGCCATTTCTTCTGCCAAGCCATTTTAGAGACGTGCTGTAGTTGAAAAGGTGTCACAACCTCGACACAAACTAGAGAACCCAAATGCACGACCCAGAGACACAGTCTTGAATGTAACAAACATTTTCTTTTTAATGTCATTGAAAAGAAAATCCCTCTAAAATAAACTTAAACTAACAAAACAACAAAACCTGACAAGATTATTTGCTGAGGCCTGGCACGACCACATGTGGGAACAAACAGGAACTGACACAGGACAGGGGGGAGACAGGACTATTTAAACATGAGGTGAGTGGGAACAGGTGTAAACAATCAGGGGCGGGGCAGGCACTGACGATGGCGGGAAAACACAAAAAGGGAGGAAGTAACAGGGCCTGAAATGAGAGACAAGAGGTAAGTAGAAAATGAAACAGGAAATGGAAAACGAGACACGACATGAAACACAGGGGCCCTTTCTCATTTCTCTAACTCCCCTCCTCGACTCCCCTCCTCGACTCCTATCCTCGAGACTTAGTCCCACCCACAGGAGATGCGAGCGGAGGAGCCGAGGAGGGGAACCGAGGAGAGAGGAGGGGAAGCAGCAGGCGGTTAGAGAAATGAGAACTCCTCTTCTCTGAGCGTTCATTTTAAAGAGACGTCCATTAATGATGACAGGAGGCACAGCAGCACTCTGTCTGATGGACAGATGTGTTCATGACCACTTATATATTTACTTTTAATTCATTCACAGTGAATAATATAATATAATATATAATGAGACAATAACAGGCTACAGATGCGGACACACACACACACTTACACACACATATTTATATAAATATATACAATTTCAGAATCAAACAGAGCACTCTCATAATAACGTAACACTATCAGAGACTGGATATATCCCCCCCCCCCCTCTCTCTCTGGTCGCTACAATGAGGAAAATAAATTACGGCCAACTGAGTCCTGTCTATCCGCTGCATACCCACACACTGCACCACACACACCTACACCACACACACACACGCACACACACGCACACACACACACACACACACACACACAAACCTATAGCTTCTAAAACTGGCTACAGCCGTTGTGTATTTTATTATGTGTAGCACTAAATAGTCTTAGAAAAATATCGACGCTTTGTTTGTAGATATCTACTAAACTAAATGAAATAAAGAGAGTAGGCCTGTTATACTGAGTGATATATATTATACACACTGCTCTGTTTTCTGCACAGACCTCACAGCTGTTCTCACTGTAAACATTGCGTCGCAATGAAAGCAGTTAATAAATTAATATCCAGGGGATGCATGCAGAGCTGTCATTGGCTGAGATAAGTCCGGCCGTGCGTCACGACTCTTTGAAACATCTCTGTTCCCGGAAATGCATCCACGAAGGAGCCGTGGAGGACCATGGAGGACCCATCAGTGTATCCTCGGTTATAGTTCCTCCAGAGAGTCTCCTCGACGCTCGATCCTCGGTCCTCAAAGTGCATTTAGAGAAATTAGATGTCCTTCAACATGGCGCGCTGAAATTCATTTCCGGGTCACTAACGGAGGACCGAGGAGTCGAGGAGTCGAGGAGGGGGATTTGATGAAATGAGTAAGGGCCAGGGACTTAACTAGAGATCAATGACATAAATAGACAGACCTGTCATGGCGTGAATAAACATGAAAACCTTACTAAACGTGAAATGACAGACATAATATATAAACATAACCAACACATTTCACGAGACACAACAAAAGGCACTGTTTGGCAAATACATTATCACTATTCTTAGATAATACATGGCATGGCCCTTTGCGCTGAGGACTCATAAATACTGCAAGGAGCCAATTGGGACAGATTGGGACAAACCACCTGCTTTCATGTTAAAGGGGGGAATTGGGTTTACTATTAATTATCCCTTGGTTTCAACTTGGTTTGGCCAAGCCACTATATAGGTTCCTTGGTTTTTCATTGTAGCAGGTCAGTTTGTTGAGTTAACACCTAAGTGTTAAGTTGATGTCATATTTCTTTGAAGCATTTTCTTTTGACCTCTTTTATAGGCCTAGTTATTAGAAATGATTGGTTTATGATGTTTTCTGTGGACTTTTGGGTAAATAAAAAACCCTGTTTATTTAAACCACTCCTGTGTCCTGTTGTTCATACCCCTCACTGTTTATTCATCCTTCAATTCATTCTAAATGTTATTCTGTAGATTGTGTACATTACTTTTCACTTTACTGCTTTTTGCACTCCTGGTTAGAAGATAAACTGCATTTCGTTGTCTCAGTACCTGTAATCTGTGCAATAACAATAAAGTTGAATCTAATCTTAAGCCGGAACAAATGTATTTACTTAGTACATATCTGACATTAACGATTAAACACATTTGTGCATTCTTTATAAATGCAAACTGGTCCAGACCACTGACGGAAGTAGTTTTGCAAAGTAATAAGTCACTCTGTCTTTTACATGTAGGATTCAACCCCCCTTGTATTGATTTGTTTTAAAATGAACAGACACTTAAGTCATTCATTTGTAGTGATATAATAATTGTTCATCTGCAACGAAGAACGGCAACGCAAATCCCGCCATTGCAAACCGAGTCAAGTCGACTCCGAGCTGTCCGACTTCAGGCAAGCTTTTTGAGACCTCCCCAGCTGCAATCGGCTATTCTCGTCTACTTTCGAGCCGCCACAATAATAATACAAATGATGATTATTACCTTACTTTTGTCTATTTGTATTCATCTGTGTTGCGTTTTTAAGGTGCAATGCCAAGACACATTCTTTGTATAAATCAGCACCACATTTGTAGTTCTTCCAGTTTGCAAAGCCATAGGGTCTTACAAATATACAGGGGCGCCACCAGGGATTTTGGGCCCCATGAAAAGATATCACATTGATTACTTAAACATTTTTTTCTTAATGTTCTAGAATTGTTTGGGCCCCTGTCAGTCGCGGGCCCTTAGAATCGTTCTAACTTTTCACCCCCTTACGGCGCCCCTGCAAATATATATCTAATAAGTATATAAAATATCTAGTATAGTCAAACTAGTAATTACACTGCATCAAGCTTATATATATTAAGAAAGATATGTTGGTTTATTTAAGATATTTTAGCTATAAATGGGTTTTTTCGGTTGGTTCTTTCTTTTTTGGTTACTGTGATCTTCTACAGTACATTGTTGGTTACTGTGATGTTCTACAGTACATTGTTGGTTACTGTGATCTTCTACAGTACGTTGTAGGTTACTGTGATCTTCTACAGTACATTGTTGGTTACGGTGATGTTCTACAGTACATTGTTGGTTACTGTGAATATCTACAGTACATTGTTGGTTACTGTGATCTTCTACAGTACATTCTTGGTTACTGTGATGTTCTACAGTACATTGCTGGTTACTGTGATCATCTACAGTACATTGTTGGTTACTGTGATTATCTACAGTACATTGTTGGTTACTGTGAATATCTACAGTACATTGTTGGTTACTGTGATTATCTACAGTACATTGTTGGTTACTGTGATGTTCTACAGTACATTGTTGGTATACTACGAAGCAGGATTTTCGCTTAGCCGGCTAACTTCAGGGAAAACTCGGGGTTTCCAGTCCTACGAAGCTGGTTCTCTTTTTAGCAAGCTAGATCTCCATGGTAACGTAGGCTGTGCGGCTAACCTGCCCCGGAGCAGGTTAGGTTGCAGGCTAAGAGCTCAACTCAGTGAAAGCACTGCCTGCTGACCAATCAGAGCTCAGTGTGCGGAGTTTAAAGCGATCAAGTCATATTACAGGAGAAAAGAAATACAGAAAGCTGCCGTTGCAGGAAAGACGGCCGGCAAAAATCACCGACTGTGTGAACGTGAACATTAATAGAATATCACCTCCCATCTTCAGAGCAATCTGACTATTATAACATTAGCGTTAAGAAAGCTTACTTAAATATCTGCCACAACATAAGTAACCGGATCAGAGTAACATTAAGTACAGTCCACGGCATATCACATCATAATGTATCATATATCTCCTTATCTGAGTCTGCTGAGCCGTATCTGGCCGTGCAACACTCACAGTGTCACATACTGTATGCAGAAGTATTATTTTAAGCAACACATTAAGTTGACGAAACACTCGAGACAAATGTAATTAAAGTCAGATCCACTCGTGTCGGGCAGTGATATCATAAACCTGTTAATGTACGCATTCAAACACTTTTTCTTTTACCAGCTGTATTCACCTTGCAGGTGCAGCTATGTGGCTTTTATCCTGGATAAAGTGTTTAAGTCATGGATGTTTAAAGTTTAACGTCTTCATATGTGTCTAATTATATATTTTCATTCAGGGAGTATGACGCTGCGCTGTCAGTACGCTTGTCCATGTTTGTGATTGGTCGAATGCTCCAAATACCACCCCTTTCATGTGAACGCGCACCTAACTAGATAGGACAAGGCTGGCTTGAGCGATCCACTTGATAACCCGCGTCGTAGTACCGTTTAGCGAGAGCGCGTATGTTTTGGATTAGGCCAACCGGCTAACTCAAACATATCCAGGTTAGGTTGAACCAGCTTCGTAGTATACCCCCCTGGTTTCTCCAAATTGACATACCCCACCTTTAACAGATAAATATATTCAAGCAATAAAATGACAACACCAACATTTTTGGCACCATAATGACTAAATCAAAAATTACAACGACAATATTCTTGTTTAGGTGTATATCCTGTACAAAATCTTCTATACATTGTCGTACAAAGGAATAAAGTTTAAAGAAAAAACACTATGTAAATATTGTTGTTTCTACTAAAACATTGTTAAAAAGCAGGGGAAATTATCCAAGTCCTGAGGCCTGTACTACGAAGCTGGTTCAACCTAACCTGGATATGTTTGAGTTAGCCGGTTGGCCTAATCCAAAACATACGCGCTCTCTCTAAACGGTACTACGACACGGGTTATCAAGTGGATTGCTCAAGCCAGCCGTGTCCCATCTAGTTATGTGCGCGTTCACATGAAAGGGGTGGTATTTGGAGCATTCGACCAATCACAAACATGGACATGCGTACTGACAGCGCAGCGTCATACTTCCTGAATGAAAAGTCAACTATATAATTAGACACATATGAAGACGTTAAACTTTAAACATCCATGACTTAAACACTTTATCCAGGATAAATATATATATTATATATATATATATATATAGTAATAATAAATAAATAAGTCTGCTGGACATGGCCTTTAAATAATAAGGGTTTATTTTAAAGCATATCAGCGACTGTAGGTCTACCATCATTAAATAATAAACAAATTTACACATTTACAATCATTATAATCAATGCAACATAAAACATTAAAACATTAAAATGCAAAAGTAAGCTTACAAAGATCCATTAGAACACACTCTGTTAACAACAACCACAGATGTAAATCACTTTATAGCTAACTCTGGTACCTGAACTGTCTTGTACACGGCCCCTGACAAATAAGCTAATAAATAAAAAAAATTAAAAAATGATGTAGCTTATGTAACAATGTTGCTACCTGAGATTGTAGTAGAGCACTCTTTAGTTGCTACTAAATCGTAACATGGCGTGCCTTTGCACTTGCCCATTTATCTAGTATTGCATCGAATGAAACAGTTCGTGCCACACTGTTTTCAATTGAAATGACTGCTAATTGGGTTAAGCGATCATTGCTCATGTTGGAACGAAGGTATGTTTTAATCAGCTTTAGCTTGCTGAATGATCTCTCGGCAGAGGCAACTGTCATAGGCATTGTCAGGAAAACTCTCAGGGCTACTGTCAGATTTGGGAAAACCAAATCAAGGTTCTCCTGTAGGAGGACATTTAGTTTATCCAGAGCCTTTTCATGCCCCCTAAGTAGACGGCTTGCTGGGTAAATTTCCTGAATGATATCCCTTGAAACATCATCGGTAGCCAGTGCATATCTTGTCACTGATTCCTCCAACTCAGCTTTTGTCATGTGTTCCATTTTGTAAATGAACTTAAACTTTTCGGACACAAGCTGAAGATTGCAAAATCTGTCAGACAACTCCTGAATTACAGTGTCAACAATAACATTAAAAACCATGCACCTAAAATGGGTCTCAGGTTCCTGTTCAAAATGGCCAGTGCTTGAATCATCTCCATGAAATCTCTTTTGCTTTCTGCAACGTCTTTCCTTAAAGTCAGGGGAAGCATCCATCTCAATGGCTAGTCTGCGTGCAATGTCAAGGGATTTCTGAAACCCCTCCTCTCTATACTTACAGAAGAATTCTTTCAGAGAATCGATCATCCTTATGGCAGTGTCCATCGAAATGTTCACTGCTTGCATTGCCTTGCTAACAAACGTGATCTCTGACAATAGATCATACCAAATCAAGAGGCACATCAGAAACTCCATGGTAACAATCTCGCCAGAGAGCGACTTTGCCTCTGAGACTGTTTTGCCGTCTTTTTCCACTTCCTCAAGCTTTTCCAAAGCGTCAAGAATCCCCCCTAACTGGAAACGCACAGCATTGACAGAGTCTATTTTCGCCTCCCACCTGGTTTCACTGAGAGGCTTTAGAGTAATGTCCACAAACTCTTTGAGGATATCCCACCTCTTCACCGAAGCTGAAAAAATGGTGTACAGTCTCTGGATAGTGCCAAAAAAGGTAAGACACACTCTGTTTGATGATGCAGCATCACATAGGAGAAGGTTGAGACTGTGGCTACAGCAGGGGATAAATAGTGCCTCTGGACACTTCTGCTGCACCAAGGCTTGAACACCTTTGTGTATACCTCTCATATTCGAGCCATTGTCATAACTCTGTCCCCTACAATTCTTCAACTCCAACCCCAGGCTATCCAGCACCCCAGTCAGTGTTTCTGTGAGACCTTTACCAGTTGTGTCCTTCACAACTATGAAGCCAACAAAAGACTCATTGATGGTGGCTTTCTTTTTGTCGTCCGTATGAACATACCGGATTATGACTGAGGCCTGCTCCTGCTTTGAAATGTCAGGAGTGCAATCCAACTCCACAGCAAAGTACTTGGAGGCTTTGACCTGGGCACAAATTTTACCAAGTACACAGTCTGCAATTGAATCTAAAAATTCATTCTGAGTGCACCAGGAAAGATATCCTGTGGTTTTTTTAGCCGCTACCTTTCTAAGATGCTCTGCTAGTGTGACATCATATCGTGCTATGACCTCAAGGACACCCAGAAAATTTCCATTTTTAGGATCTCCTAATGTAGCATTCTTCCCCCTCAGTGGCAAGTTCCTTTCTGCGAGAAAGAGTATGCAATCGATCACTCTCGTTAACACGCTTCTCCAGTGTGCCTTTTCAGCTTCTATGGCTTTTTGCAAGGTACTGTCAATTGTCTTACCAAGGCGTAAGCGAGATGTTAATTCTTTCCACAAAAGATACGCGTTGATGTGTAAACCACTGGTTTCATGGTGCTGCAGCGTTTTTGAAAGAATCTGCCAGTTATTATATCCCACCACAAAGCGTGTGTCAACAACGCTAGCTCCACCGAAAAGTTTACACGCAAAACAATACACCTTATTCAGTAACCAATCTCGTGCAACTTTCTCTCCATTTGACATTGTGCGAAAACAATACGCTTTCGAAAAACACCTTCTAGACTTCTCTGATCTTGGATATGGCCCATCAGGACATTTGTGTGGGCCATTTTCAACAACACACTGCCTAAATGAGTCCCCAATCTGATGTGGTGGTGGCCAGTCTGATGGATCTTCTGAGTAAGGCCTTGACTCAGCCCTCTCCTCTTCACCTCTCTGTTCCACAACCTCATCTTCACCTCTCTGTTCGACATTCTCTTCCACCTCATCTTCACCTCTCTGTTCCACATTCTCTTCCACCTCATCTTCACCTCTCGGTTCGACATTCTCTTCCACCTCATCTTCACCTCTCTGTTCCACATTCTCTTCCACCTCATCTTCACCTCTCGGTTCGACATTCTCTTCCACCTCATCGTCACCTCTCGGTTCGACAATCTCCTCGAATTCCACCTCTGTGGTGAGTGGCTCTCCATCTCTGTCTGCACTATTATCCCCAAAAAGGACACAGTGAATAGGTTGGTCAACAGAACTTCAAACCATACTGGACATTGAGTTTTGTGTGGTCAAACTAATAGAACTCCTACTACCTGACATCATCACTGGTCTCATCTCTACTTGATGCCATCGCCGACCTCATGTCTGTCTCATTCACTCCTTGCCTGTGTTCTTTTCCACTAAGATATATTGTCAAACAAACATTATGAAATAGATTTTCCATATTAGTTTTTCCTTATTAATAATATTAAAATAATATTAAGAAATGAATCTGTTGGTATCAAGACCCCTACACTTACACCTAATGTTAGACCTACCTGTTGCCTTCCCCTGTCTTTCCTGAGCCACCATCCTCACACCTGAATAAAATGAATTCACTGTTAAAGCAGCTGTCTAAATTAAATTATTATATCAGCCCAGTGATAAGGCAACTTAATAATAAAAAAAACAACACTATTATGCCGTGTAAGGTTGTGCTGCTGTTGAAAGTACATTCACATTTTGGATTTTAAAAGAACAAATAAAAAACACTATTATGCCGTGTAAGGTTGTGCTGCTGTTGAAAGTACATTCACATTTTGAATTTTAAAAGAACAAATACGGAGAGCTACTTAGCACAGACCTGTAAAGAGATGTGACCCTGTAATAACAGCTTCTGTGTCACCAAACAGATGTATAGCCTGTATGTCTGACAGCATAGCTAACATAGACAGCTAATGGCAGCACAACATATTTAAATGATTCCATGGTTAGCTATGTTTTCCAGCTTCTTGACCTTTATTGTGCATGCTACCTTATATTTACCAGTTGTTATTTTACCTTAATACAATTTGGACGTGACATGCATGGGGTTTAACCAAAATCTAAATGTAGCTATCAGAAACATCGGTTTGCATTAAAGCTAGCCGTAAACCACACTTCAGCTGCTAGTGTTAGCAAACACTAGCCAATCTGAGAACAGTCTGTTAACATGAACTGACATTTGCAAGCCTCTTATTTGGTAGCAAATGTGTGCATGATTCCATGATAAACCAGAGTTATTGCATTAGTTATGTTTTCCAGATTCTTGTCATTTATTGTACATGCTACCTCATACTTTCCATGTCAGCGCTGGCGCAGCAACATTGGTTTGCATATTCTAAGCTAGCCATAAACCCACCCACCTTTGGCTGCTACATGCCCAGTGTTAGCATACGCTAGCCAGTCAATATTTCCAAGCACAGACAGACGTCACACTTTAAATCATCCTATTCCTACCTGTTGCCTTTCAACATCCACTTATTTAGCTGTTGTCGCATCCCTTGACACGCCGTCTCCTTTTCCCTCTTTCTTTTTCTATTTTCTGCCCCCGACCGCTTTTTTGGTTTATCCATGATTTCTTTTTGACGTTAACTCACAACGAGCGCCTGCTCCTCAGTGTTCACGGCGTCCCTGCTCGTGCTCCCTCCTCTATGTCAAAATTCTATGATGGAATCTTATGAGATAGGGCGCCCTTCTCTAGCATATTACTCCTCTAAAATGTTTTAAAACCTTAAGGAAATGCAGAAACTATTTAGAAACATAAAGAAAATACCATTTTATTTTTATTTTATTTAATTTTTTTTTTTACCATCGCTTGTTGGGCGCCCCCACTGGTGTGGCGCCCCTATGCGTCGCATATAGTGCATACCCACTTTTTGCGCCACTGCTGTGAGTGTTGCACGGCCCGATACGGCTCAGCTGACTCAGATAAGGAAATATGATACATTAAGATGTGATATGCCGCGTGGACTGTACTTAATGTTACTCTGATCCGGTTACTTATGTTGTGGCAGATATTTAAGTAAGCTTTCTTAACGCTAATGTTATAATAGTCAGATTGCTCTGAAGATGGGAGGTGATATTCTATTAATGTTCACGTTCACACAGTCGGTGATTTTTGCCGGCCGTCTTTCCTGGATCGGCAGCTTTTCTGTATTTCCTTTCTCCTGTAATATGACTTGATCGCTTTAAACTCCGCACACTGAGCTCTGATTGGTCAGCAGGCAGTGCTTTCACTGAGTTGAGCTCTTAGCCTGCAACCTAACCTGCTCCGGGGCAGGTTAGCCGCACAGCATAAGTTACCATGGGAATCTAGCCTGCTAAAAAGAGAACCAGCTTCGTAAGATCGGAAACCCCGAGTTTTCCCTGAAGTTAGCCGGCTAAGCGAAAATCCTGCTTCGTAGTATACGCCCCAGGTGTCCAAAACTACTTTCAAAATAAAACACCTACTCCTAAATTACAATGAATAAAAAGGTACATTTGCAATAAACAGAGAATACATTTTTAACTCATAAATAAATGAATATATAGCCCCAACACAGTCCTTCAAACAGATCTCTGTGGTTATATGTTTTTGCTGGATGGTTTGTTCATCCTGTCTTGTCTTTTTTACAGCTCTTTAGTTGAAAGGGCATCACATCCCTCTCAGTGTTTGCTACTCATCCCCACATGGCATGTTACTGTAAGCATGCACCAAGGTTTAAAGGTCTCTACTTCCTCTCGTTCTGTCTTGCATGCATCAAAACAGCTTATCAGTGTTTTACCTAGTTCATTTCCTACAAATGTTAGTATTCATAAATGCCCTCTGGTTTAATCTGGTTCCGCTTTCTGGGATTCTACTATCACTTGATTCAACTTTTTGGCTATGGAAAAAAAAAAAAATGTTGTTTGTTTTCAATGGTTCTGCATCAATCTGCATTACATGTAAACCTATCCAAGGCTGAAACAGCTGTGGGGGGGCTTCATGTTCTTGTCTTTTTCTTATTAAATAATAACAGCTTTAACTGCATGTTGCTCTAGTAACATTATGTTCCTCTCTTGCTGGATCAACGCCACATCTCTTATGGGTCTTTACATTTTGTAGCTCTTTGAAACAAATCAATACGATGTTATGCATTTATCATTTATTTAGTTGGTAAGATTTCTGTTAAATTCATCACAAAGTCTGAAAATGTACAGAACCACCGGCTCCCATTCTTCCTGAAATTCCCAATCACACTCAATGATGATCAGTTATTCTGAGTGATAATTATGGCTTCATTCCTGCTTCCTAATTCTCCCTGTGCTGTTTCCTCCTCCTGATCAAATAGACCCAGTGCCGCCCAATGCCACGGTGGTCTTTGAGGTGGAGGTGTACTCTGTATCCAGGGGGCCCCGCAGCATGGAGGCCTTCAAAATGATGGACCTGGATGAAGACAGAAGTCTCACAAAGGAAGAGGTGACTATAATTCACAAGATGGTGATTATCATGGAAGTAGCTCAGACTGAAAAGGTTCTAATAACCAACCATGGTGGGACTAACCAGCTCAGGAGTCTGGGTAATAACTGGCTTGTGACGAGATTTATCTATAAGAATGTTCTCCTTTCATGGTTAGCCCTTATCTGAAATAGATGCCACTTCAAATGGGAGTCAGAATACTTTATTTATCCCGGGGGGGGGAATTGGGTTTTGTGGAAGTTGCTCCAAATTAAATTAAAAAAAAAGAAAACAAATTAAACAAAATTGTTTAAAAAAAAAAAAATGTTATTAACAGGCTTTGCATAAGGTTATGAAACATCCAACCTTAAGTCACCTCGCTTAGTTACCTCATAAAGAATAAAGGCTACATTTTTCTTTGTCCTCTTATTATCTCACATCATAAAAAAAGGCTATAAATACTACATTTAATTTATTTACTGCATTTGCTCTCTTTAAAATAGCATTGTAAAAGCAAAATATAATGACAATGTCAGTACTACAAACTACCAGGAAATATAATATTTTAAAGAGATCAAAAATGTAGCTCGACCCCAAAGCACATGCTTACAAGAAGACCAGAATTGACTTTATCAACACTATAATAGCCTGCTGGCATATAGATAAGATTCTTTACATCCACAACAGTCAAGATGTTATCTGGGTTGTTTATTGCACATTGAAGAAGAAGAGGACGACCTGCTGTTGATACCATTTACAGTTTTATTTATCACCCATTTATTTGCTTTAGATCATAACAGGGGTGTGTTATGTAAAAGCAGTGTTGTAATAGTACAATAAATGTCTGTTATTTATACTGAAGGATTATTTTTCTCTTCAGGTAAAGCAATACTTGCAGCTGGAGTATGAAAAGGGTGGGAAGCCACGCAACGTCGCTTTCTATGAGAAGATTATGGCGGATATTTTCCGCAAGAGTGATCAGGACAGCGACGGCCACATCAGTGCCAAGGAGTATAACATTTATGGACATGATGAGCTCTAGAGATCCTGCGGATTTAGGTTATGCAATTAGAGAGAAAACATGAGTGATTCGGGAATAAAAGCCATGGTCACATATTCTTACAATGATGCAACGGTATCAAGGGACATTCTAGGTAAAAAAAAGATGGAAATATGACTTTAGGAAACCTCTGATTATCCAAGAGTTTATTTTTTCTTTAATTTGATAATCTCTCTGTTTTTTTCACATATTTCACCCTTTTAAATTGTTTTCTGTTAAATGCAGATGTTCTTTTTACTATGAGAATATTGTAGTGGTGCATATTACAATGACACAAAAGATTGACAATATTAGCCAACACTTCAAACCGCTAAATGGTATTTAAATGTTGTTTTGGGGTGGCATTTTTCCTTCAAAAAGAAATAATCATGTTGAGGTATTTGGAGTTCCCTATATGTACTTTCCATATAACGTATTTCCAAGCCAAATAGTAGCCACTCAATTTGTTATACAAAGTATTCAATTATGCAAGAAACTGTCCAACACCTGGAAATGTGTTGATGAAAAACCACTACATTTTATGATTTTATGTGTTTTATTTCTGTCTTTAAGTTGTGTCTTTTGGTGATTCAATTTGCAGAAGAAAAGCCCACAGTAGTGCACAAAGTTGTGGCTTTGAAACTGTAACATGACTGTCATAGGACATGTTGGTTTACCCGCCACAAGAGAAAGATTCTAACTTGTCTTCCTGTGAAATTCCTGCCCTCCAATCTGCAACATCACACCAGCGCGCGATATACAATATAGAAGCCCTTAGAAGCAAATGACAAAAACATTTTCTAAGCCTGATCTAAATAGTTTTTCTTTCCTGATTTATGAAATAAGAACATGTGGGAAAAAAGGATTTGCAAAGACAACGTTTTCCAAAGTAATTATGAATGCCCTCGTTCCTATTGAGAACCGACATGCTGTACCGTATTTTAGCCTCTTGTGGCCGGAATTAATATTAAAACAACAAACATTGCAAAAATAAAATCACCTACCAACATGTTTGCTTTTCACCTATTCACCGATTTAAAAAACAAAGAAATATGAACCTGACAAAACATTTGAGCTACTTGATCCAAAAGGGAAAAAAGGAGCTGTTCTTAAGTCATTAGCAGGAGAGACTTCCATTTCACATTGCATCAGCTGTGATTGAGAAGTTTGAATACAGTTTGTCATAAAAATGCACACAGATGAATGTTGCGGTGTGTCAGACACATTTACAAGTTTGTTTACATCTTTAATGTGGTCCAAAATAATGATATTGTTGTATCCAGATGAACAGTTTTTGTATTTTGTAACACAATAAAGAAACCACAGTGAATGTGGAAAACAACAGTATGTTATGTGTGCTTCAGATTTGTTTCAAGTATTGTAAACTGGATTCATGGACTTTATATTTGTGTATACACACAGTGTTGTAGTATTGCTACTTTAACTTAAGTAAATAAGCGATACTGCAGTGTAAATATACTCAGTTAAAAGTAAAAGACCTCCAATAAAAATCTTATTCCATTAAAAGTCCAAAAGTATTTGCAGTAATTTCCTTAAAATAACATAATTATTTATTATACAGATTGGACAATTTTAAAATGATATAAATATTAATTCTTAATCTTTCAATGTATATTTCTTTCTTTTTTATTATAATAGTTGATGCATTATTGTGTTCATCACTTCGATGTTGCACTTGGTAAAGATGGGGTTTTTGATAACTTTATATACAACTAGGTAGTTTCACCTGTTATAAGATATCATCATTTATTAGTTGATTTTTTGTTAGCTAGCTGCTCTAACAGATATAAGGAGCTGTTTCAACAACAAGGTGGAGGGAGATTCCTCTGCTGTCAGACTGAGAGAGATAACTAGCTCAGGGGGGTAATACTACGAAGCAGGATTTTCGTTTAGCCGGCTAACTTCAGGGAAAACTCTGGGTTTCCGGTCCTACGAAGCTGGTTCTCTTTTTAGCAGGCTAGATCTCCATGGTAACTGATGCTGTGCGGCTAACCTGGGGGGTATACCGCGAAGCAGGATTTTCGTTTAGCAAGATAACTTCTGGGATTTCCGGTACTACGAAGCTGGTTCACTTTTTAGCGGGCTAGATCTCCATGGTGACTTATCCTGGAACGTAGTCTGTGCTCCGAAGCAGGATAGGTTCCAGGATAAGAGATCAACACAGTGAAAGCACCACGCCTGCTGACCAATAAGAGCTCAGTGTGCGGACGAAATGCAGTTTAAACTTCCGTTGCAGGAAATTCGGCAGGCCAAAATCACTGATTGTGTGAACGTGAAAATGAATAGAATATCACCTCCCATCTTCAGAGCAATTGGACTATTATAACTATTATTATACTATTATGTTAAGAAAGCTTAATTAAATATCTGCCACAACATAAGTAACCGGATCAAAGTAACATTACGTAGCCTACAGTCAGCGGCACTGTGAGTGCAGACGTCGATGTGTCCCATTATTATTCATATCACATCATATCACATCATAATGTATCACATATTTCCTTATCTGAGTCAAATGAGCCGTATCTGGCCGTGCAACACTCACAAGAGGTTTCTCAATACTCGAATTTCCCCTCCTCGACTCCTCTCCTCAAGTCTTGGTGCCGCCCACAGGAGATGCGAGCGGAGGACTGAGGAGGGGAACCGAGGAGAGAGGAGTGGAAACGGTTAGAGAAATGAGAACTCCTCTTCTCTGAGCGGTCATTTTAAAGAGACGTCCATTAATGATAACAGGAGGCACAGCAGCACTCTGATGGACAGATGTGTTCATGACAACTTATATATATTTACTTTTAATTCATTGACAGTGCGGTATAATGAGACAATAACAGGCTACAGATGCGGACATATACACACCCCCCCTCTCTCTGGCCGCTGAAATGGGGAATTGAAATTACGGGGCCAAAAGTTGTACAAGTATTAAAAGTAAGCATAGGACACCAAACCAACTGAGACCCGTCTGTCCGCCGCATCTACGCACTGTACAACACACACCTACACACTGTACCACCATACTTGCCAATCCTCCCGATTTTCGCGGAAGACTCCCGATTTCACTGCCCTCTCCCGGTTTCCTCCCGGGGTCGTATCTCGACCGGCCCACTTCGGTACCGCCGGCCCACCGCGGTGCTAGTGACTTACCGCAGAGGTAGACATTAGGGGTAAAATGCCACTGGCATTATATTATCATTGGCGTGGCCCCACCATTGTAACCACTGGCCGGAGCATTCGTCCAAAAAAAAGAATCGACTAATAATGAAGAAAATTAACACATTTGTTGCAATAGTAATTTATTCACAAACTACATTACTACTTGTACTACAACATTTGAATCATCAGTTCTTCCTCATTTTCCTCAATTGTTCATATTTGGTTTATTAAAATAATGATATTGTGGTCATTGTTAAAAAATGTCTGCTATTATTATGAGTAGGCCTATTATTATTTGTATAATGCACTTTCTGCCTTCCTGTCATTAGGAGTTAGAAATGTAATGGCTATGTAGTAGGTTAGATTAGAACCTTCATTATCCTAAACTGCTGGCACATTTCGCCAATACCTTTATATTGTCTACTCTTCACTTACTTGTCAGCATAGGTCGGCATTGATGTACAGAGCCGACAGAAGACCTTGTTTATATTGGCATCATATTGAGAGGTGCAGTGATGCGTCCTAAACCAGGAAGTAAGCTGCTGGTTCCCTCGACAAAAAGCAAAGGGATTTCTCAAAAGGGTTTTGGAAAATAGCTGGAAATAAGGTCTGTGGAAAACAAACCTGTTTGATAAATGCACGTTTTGTTCAGCCGTATAATCTCCACATGTCTACCCTACTTTTATAATGTTCAAATCATAAATCTAATCGATAGATTATAAAAAGGGTTTTAGGACGCGTCACTGCACCACTAGATGCCAACTCCATCGATCAAGCTGGCTGAAACTTTCTCTCCCTCTTCTTCTCATGCTCCCTGTCACTCTCCTTTAACTCCTCCGGTAACTTTTTCTTTTATTTGAAGAATATTTTTTGCCCGGCGCTTGGCCGGTTACCGCTGGTATTAAAAACATTTTGGCGAATGGTTAGGTGGCGAGATAGTCTGGAGTGAAGGAGCGCGCTCCCGCTCACGGGTATCGAAAGCCAAAGGTGCCATAATACGCCCGTATGTTCGTCCGTAGTTTCGCATCAACTTACGGGGAGGCCAGTAAGTTGGTAGGATTCTTTCAGGTCGAAAACCTTTAAAAACATTTTTTTTTAATATATTATAACCTAAATTAATCAGTAACCAAGTATTTTACTCAAACTCAATGTATTTAATAGTTAAATAAGTACTTTAATTTACCTGGTTCCCCAAAACCACACATATGCCTTATGTGACCCGCTCTATCGAAATCAGTCGGAAGTCGCAATGGCTCATTTCAAAATAAACGTGGATTTGCGTAAAAAATTGTTTTTCGGGGTTCGGGTGTTTTGTTTGATTTAAATAAACAAAGTGTTGGCTTTCAGAATATGAAACTTGTATTTCCAAAATCACACGATAAATACATGTTTGAAGCTTGTAAAGGGAAGATGACAGCTCTCACTCGCGCTCTGCTCTTCCGCAGCGCAGCTCCCCCTCCCTCCGCTGACATTATGAATATAAGCGTATAGTAATCATAGATAACACGGCAGGGTCCGTTACAGTTTGTTTTCTTCTGATTTCAAATAAACAATGTCTTGGTTTTCCGAATATTAAACTTGTTTCGGCAAATTCAGATGATAAATACAACTTTGAAGCTTGTGACGGCATAATTACAATCGGAGAACGGAGTAACTTGACGTCACAGCAGACATAACAACAGCCTCGTGGTTCTCGTGAGCGGTTTCCCCGGGAAACAAACACAATACACACAAACGCAAAAATACACAAACACACACACACACACACACACACACACACACACACACACACACACACACACACACACACACACACACAAACACGAGCGAGAGCTTCCCCCAGACCAGTAATCCAAAGCAGTAATGTCACTCTCCAAAGGTCTAAAGAGGAAAGTTGACGGTGAAAACAGGGCATTTAAAGAGGAGTGGACAGCGAACTATGCGTTCATCCTACCTGGTTTCATCAATGCAAAGCTATTGTGTCTTATCTGCAATGAAGTTGTGGCTGCTTGCAAAGAATACAATATTAAGCAGCACCACGAGACGAAGCATGACACCTTCAAAGTGGCCTTTCCACCCAAGACAGAGGCACGAAAGCGCAAGATTGAAGCACTGACAGCAGGTTATGCGCACAGCAGCAAGATCCTGGTGCGAGGCCTCACAGCCCAACAGAAAGTGACAACTGCGTCCCTAAAGGCGTCGCGGGTGCTCGCAAAGCACAACCGGCCATTCACTGACGCAGAGGTTTTCAAGGGGGTGATGGTGACCGTTTTGGAGGAACTGGCCACCGACAAGTCCATGGATTAGAAAAGGCTGCATTAGAAATTGAGCTAATTGATTTTCAAACAAGCTTCCTGGTCAGCGATGCGCTCAGAAGTGCGGAGTCTGTGAGTGCCTTTTTGGTGGGAAGCTCAGAAGAGTATAGTACGATCAAGAGACTCACATTTTATGTGCTCACAATGTTCCCTTCCACCCAGGGACGTGCACAGGTACGGGCTAATGTTGCCCGGGCAGCGGCCCTTTTGAACTTTTTGGCTGACCTGCCCCTCTGGAGAGAGTGAAAGTCTTTTTTTTCTGTTTTGGCCGAATAAAAATGATAAGGTCACAATTAGTATTTTGGAGTCTCACTGCGATAAAACACACCTTGTCAGCGCTGTCATCTGCCCCCAGTCACGTGACTTTGTTTACAATCTGACAGCTGAAAAGCAAAGGAAAGCCCTCCGAGTCCGGTCCGGCCTCAAATGGCTATGGTGATCATGTGCCTGCCTGGCTTTGATGGCCAATCCCGGGTCAATCTGTCCCCGGAAATGTCCCCATTTTTAAATATACTTTTAATGATTTTGAGTTTTCTCATGGCAGTTACAGTAGAGTATAGGGGACAAACCAGGGGACTTTACTTCCTCTTGACACTGTCGGTTATTTACAAAAAAAACACCTAAATATACTTGTTATTGTGCTTCTGTCTTTCTGTGTCTTTTCATCTGCTCAATAAACTCCCTCACCGCTCTCTCTCTTTTCTTGATCGCCCTCTCTCACATATGGGAGAACACTTCACTGTCCCGCTTCATTGTAGGATTTCTGCCATGTCTCAACTAAAGTTTGACCATCTCTGTTATTAAGTTATGGAATACTAAATAAATAAGTAATTAGATACCTTACCATTACTGCGCTCATAAAGAATGATAAGAATAAGAATAATGTGTATTGAACTGGTTTAATCAATTAGTGAGTTTATTTAAGGCACAGCCGTTACAATGGTCAAATTACATTAAAACAGAATTGTCCGCATTTTGTCTTTAATAGTACCAACATTGGATATGTTAATGAGATATTGACCGCAAAACAAAAAAAGGTCCCTGGTTTTCATTTTTTTATAAAAAGTTCTTATGTTTTCGAGGGGGTGGGGGGAGTCCCTTTTTCTAGTTTAGAGCAATAGCCCCTCCAAATGTCTGTGCACGTCCCTGCTTCCACCTATACATGCAAGTCGTCCTTTTCTTCAATGAATGCGATAAAGACGCACGAGAGGAATCGATTGACGCATAAAATCCTCGAGAACTGCCTGCGGATTAAAGTGACGTCCATATCACCAGATATCCAAAAAATAGCGACCGATGGGAGATGTCAGTTTTCACATTAAGTGAGTACCAAGCCTGTCATAATTGTATTTAATAGCCTAATTATATTTTTTATATTTTTGAATGAATGGCTCATTGTAATTATTATCCCTAATGTAGCGTGTTTGCTCTGTCGTTTCAGGAGCATACACCACCACTCCTCACCCTCCATGATCAAGCGGCTTCTCCAATTTTGTTGTCAATGTTTTGCCTGAACTTTGTTACTGTTCACATATAAGTACACATTACATTTGAATTATTTAGTGAGCTGGTGTTATTTTTTTCAAACCACACACCGAATGTTAGCTATTTCAGCACCACGCGCTATCCACCTATTGATCCACTATCAGCGTCAGTGCATCCCGCAGCCTGGTTGTGCCTGTGCTGTGTGTCATTCACTCTCAACATGGATAAAGTACAATAAGCATTCTTCAGGTGTAGGTAGATTCTCTATTCGGACATTATAGCCTATACAGTATGTGCGACTGTCGGTCCGATGTTGTAAACATTTTTTTTTTTTTTAAATCTCAAAATATTATTTTTCTTTTTTATTCTCAAAATTACGGGCCAAATATTATTGCTGGCGGGCCAACAATGGCCCGCGGGCCGCCTGTTGCCGACCCATGCTCTACAGTGTCACATAGGCTACTGTATGCATAAGTATTATTTTAAGCAACACATTAAGTTGACGAAACACTCGAGTCAAATGTAATTAAAGTCAGATCCACTCGTGTCTTAGACGGGGCAGTGATATCATAAACTTGTTAATGTACGCATTCAAACACTTTTTCTTTTACCAGCTGTATTCACCTTGCAGGTGCAGCTATGTGGCTTTTATCCTGGATAAAGTGTTTAAGTCATGGATGTTTAAAGTTTAACTTCTTCATATTTGACTAATATTATAGTTGACTTTTAATTCAGGAAGTATGACGCTGCGCTGTCAGTACGCTTCTCCATGTTTGTGATTGGTCGAATGCTCCAGATACCGCCCCTTTTATGTGAACGCGCACCTAACTAGATAGGACACGGCTTGCTTGAGCGAACGAGTTGATAACAGCGTCGTAGGACAGTTTAGCGAGAGCGGCTTTGTTTTGGATTAAGTCAACCGGATAACTCAAAACATATCCAGTATAGGTTGAACTAGATTCGTAGTATACCCCCCAGGTTAGCCGCACAGCCTAAGTTACCATGGAGATCTAGCCTGCTAAAAAGAGAACCAGCTTTGTAGGACCGGAAACCCCGAGTTTTCCCTGAAGTTAGCCGACTAAGCGAAAATCCTGCTTCGTAGTATACCCCCCAGGTTAGGTTCAGTCTAAGAGCTCAACTCAGTGAAAGCACTGCCTGCTGACCAATCAGAGCTCAGTGTGCGGAGTTTAAAGTGATCAAGTCATATTACAGGAGAAAGGAAATACAGAAAAGCTGCCGTTGCAGGAAAGACGGCCGGCAAAAATCACCGACTGTGTGAACGTGAACATTAATAGAATATCACCTCCCATCTTCAGAGCAATCTGACTATTATAACATTAGCGTTAAGAAAGCTTACTTAAATATCTGCCACAACATAAGTAACCGGATCAGAGTAACATTAAGTACATTCCGCGGCATATCACATCATAATGTATCATATATTTCCTTATCTGAGTCAGCTGAGCCCTATCTGGCCGTGCAACACTCACAGTGTCACATACTGTATGCAGAAGTATTATTTTAAGCAACACATTAAGTTGACGAAACACTCGAGACAAATGCAATTAAAGTCAGATCCACTCATGTCTTAGACGGGGCAGTGATATCATAAACCTGTTAATGTACGCATTCAAACACTTTTTCTTTTACCAGCTGTATTCACCTTGCAGGTGCAGCTATGTGGCTTTGATCCTGGATAAAGTGTTTAAGTCATGGATGTTCAAAGTTGAACTTCTTCATATGTCTAATGTTATAGTTGACTTTTCATTCAGGAAGTATGACACTGCGCTGTCAGTATGCTTCTCCATGTTTGTGATTGGTCGAATGCTCCAAATACCTCCCATTTCATGTGAACGCGTACCTAACTAGATAGGACACGGCTGGCTTGAGCGATCCACTTGATAACCCGCGTCGCAGTACAGTTTAGCGAGAGCGCGTATGTTTTGGATTAGGCCAACCGGCTAACTCAAACATATCCAGGTTAGGTTGAACCAGCTTCGTAGTACAGGCCTCAGGTGAGGTAAAGGAGTGGACTCTGAGTGTTTAGATAGTTAAATAATGGTGCATTTCCACTACAGTTTGGTTTAAGCGTGCCGTGCCCGGCCCGTTTTTGGTTGCGTTTCCACTAGTCGTAGTTCCGGCTAGCGGGTACTTGATCACAGTTTTCTGCATAGATATATACAAACACTAGATGGCTCATGGGAGATTTTCCAGCGTAGCTCAGTGGCCGCCATCTTGCTACAGTCAACAGCTACTCTGGTACGCGCTATGGTCCTGTTGTAAGGTGAGTGATCGGCACAAAAATACTCTTAAATCGCTGAAATCTTGACTGATTTACAAAAGGTTTGGTTTATTATCAACATTATTAGCATGGCTATGATACAGGATGTTTGGACATGTTGAAATTGCAGCTTTTCTTTGTGTATGTGCCGTGGTTGTATTTATTAGCTGGCTAATAACAAGAGGCTGTGAGTGAGACCTAGTATTACAAAGTTGACCCAGCAACTTTACACAAGTGGGAGAGGCATAACTGCTCTTTCTTTTCAACATAACTTAAGTTACACATGATTTCTTCCAAGTGTTTTGGCTTGTTAAAAACATCTTACATTTTAGATCCATTATGGTACAGGAAATTGCTGGCTTTGTGTTTACAGAAGTACCTGACTATGCCGGACTTTTGTGCAGCCTACGGATGCTCTAATCGCCGCAGTCTGCAAACAAGAACCCGTGGAATCACCTTTCACGTGTAAGATATGACAATATTATGACTATAATTAGGATAATCGTTAATTACTTAGTGGATGTAAGTACATTACAAGTCCTGCTACACAGGATCAGTGGGGCTATGTGAGATAATAGTATTGCAAGATTGATGTTGACCCAGCCTCTTTAGAATATGTTGCTACCATTCCTTTACACAAAGCTTCCAACGCTTCTCTGCCCATTCACTTTGAATGGGGTGACGTCACTTTGCCTCGCTTTTCACCGAACTGCATTGTGGGGAAGCAAAGCGAAGATTTCCAGGATTTCCAGGATTCAAAAGTTGAGCAATGTTCAACTTTTGAAGCTGAGTTGGAAGCGTCAGCCAATCAAATCCCGTTTTTGCAAATCTGACAGTACAAGCGCTAGCCAATCAAACAACGTGTAAGCTGGGAGAAACATACCGCAGTTCATTTCCTATATTCCAAACGAGAAATTACGGTAGCAAATCACCCGGTTCTTTACGACCAGACTATTTACCGGGATACAAACCGGAGGAACCAGGCATGGAGGGAGGTGGCAGAGACAGTGGGTGAAACTGATAGGTTTTCGCCTGTTTGGGGAGTTTATATCCAGTTTACTTTGTTTTAACATTGCTATTGCTTTGTATGTCGGGGGCGGGAGATTCATGTGATTGGTTGTTGGTCGCATTGCTCGCAAAAAATCCCCAAGCTTTCAGACACACCCACCTCCAAGATTTTCAAGATTTTTTAAAAGCTGCTGTGTGGACGGGACGTTAGTGTGGTTGTCTTATTCTTAAAGTATACATTACATACATACATACATACATACATACATACATACATACATACATACATACATACATACATACATACATACATACATACAATTACCCCAAAAATATGATAATTTCGTGTATTTTTGTCCTTACCCTTAATGTTAAAGGAAAGAAGGGAGGACAATGTTGACAATAATTTATATATCTGGCTACCTTTCTCATGTTTTTAAGGTTTCCCAAAACCGGAGAGAGGAGGAGGCAGTGGGAAGTTGGGACGGTTTTGTTTCCTGTGGCAGGACACTGCTCTGCAGTGATCGCTTCAGTTGTGAGGACTTTGACAGGACGGGGCAGACTGTCCGGCTTAAAGATGGTGTTGTTGTTGTTGTTGTTGTTGTTGTTGTTGTTGTTGTTGTTGTTGTGTCGCTCATCAGAAGCCAACCTCCTATCCATCCCCACCCGCACCAATCACCGGACCTGGGGAGACAGAGCCTTCTCCGTCGCTGCCCCCTCCCTCTGGAACTCATTCCCACAACCCATCAGAGACTGCACCGACCTCACCAGCTTCAAAAAACTCACAAAAACTCACCTCTTCAATCTGGCTTTTAATGTGTGATTGTTTTTGTATTATTTGACTTTAACTTTAACTATATATTTATTTGTTGTTCCTTTCTTCTCTTTTCTTTTCTCTTCACTATTATCTGTAAAGCATCTTTGAGCACCTGTAAAAGCGCTAACAAATTAAATCTATTATTATTATTATTATTGTGCCAACAGTATTCAATCTCCCAGCTCATCTTCAAAGGGTATGTGTATCATTGGCCAACAAGAATTCAAGGTGTATAAGATTGATATATAAATATGTGATTAAATGTCTCACTTTAGTTTTTCTTTCTGCAAGTTTAGGAATAAATAATGTGTTGTGTATTACAGCACATTTTAAAAACACAAAATGTCTTTAATTATGTTTATTTTAGCCGGAAGCAACAAGAAGCACAACCACTTCTAGAAGAGCGGAAGATGACCTGCCAATGGACTTGTCTCAGGATGAACCTCAGCCTAATGTTGTGAGTATTCTGAATGTGGCCAAGACCAGAGAGATGGTCATTGATTTCAGGAGGGTGTGGATGTCTCCTCTACCCCTTTGTATTCTGAGAGAGGATGTGGCTGTTGTGGAGGACTACAAATACCTGGGAGTGCACTTAGACAACGGGCTGAACTGGAGGATCAACACTGACGCTGTGTACAAGAAGGGGATGAGCCGACTCTATTTTCTGAGGAAGCTGAGATCCTTCCACGTGTGCCGCAAGATGCTGGAGATCTTCTACCAGTCTGTTGTGGCCAGTGCACTCTTCTTTGCTGCGGGGGGGGGGGGGGGGGGGGCAGCATCAGAGCCGGTGACACCAACAGGATCAATAAACTGATCAGGAAAGCTGGGTCTTTCATCAGCATCAAGCTGGACCCCTTTGAAGCTGTGGTGGAGAGGAGGACACTGAACAGGCTGTTGTCCATGATGGATAACCCCACCCATCCTCTCCACCTGCAGCTGGACAGTCAACGGAGGTTGAACCAGACCCTTTCTTTTTAGACTAAAATGTCGGTTATCTCTAGGGTCCGTTTGGTGTTTTTTCTTTTCTGTTGCTTCAGCATATGAAACTTTGTATCTCTCTACCTCCTTTGCCTTTTTCTGCACTTCGCGGCCGATACGCAGCACTATGTTCCCCACATATGTTTATGTTTGCTCAGTCTGTCTAATAAACCCATAAAATGGTTGTGAAAGAATACCATAGCTGAGGCTGGACGATGATTGATTGTTGGTGTGCCATGTGTCACCGTGTGTCTTATTGGTTTTGTGTTATACTGTATTTTATTGTGTGCAGCTGGTCCTTATCTCCAAGACACATTTAAAACAAAAATAACCTCGAACCTTGAAGCCCCATCTCTCCTCACCTGCCCCTGCTTCCTACATCCCCTCCACACCACACCAAGTTGTTCTTCTTAATAATAATAATAATAATACATTTATTTTGGGGGGCCGCCTTTCATAACACCCATGGACACCTTACAGGGCATAGGGGCAATATAGGGAACAATTAAAACAGTGGATTTAGTGAGATATCAGCCGGGGTAAGACAAGACAAACAACAGTAAATGGACTACAGAAGGACACAAAAGGACACAGGGTACAGTTTATATTATTCTTGGGCTTTTTTCGACTACACTCAGCGCACCGTGCTGTGAAGTGGTAACATATTTCAAAGGTTCTGGATTTGTTTACAAATCTAGAAACTAAATACAAAACTAGGACGATATGCAGATCTGATGTCAAAAATAATTGTGATAAATGAGACAGAAATGGCCAGGACCTACTGTCTGTGAGATAATTTTATGTTGGTTTGATTCTTCTGATAAAGGTGTGAATATCTAAATAATATACCACCATATGCTATTGTCATTAGTTGTGTCCCTGTTCTTCAAGCTAAGGCATTGCTGAATTAACAACTCTTGGCTTACAGAGTGGTAACTTTACATTTATAATTAATTTTAAATATTAACAATATAATAAAATTAATGGAAATATATACACTGGCAAATATTTAATATAAATACCATGTGTATGTGTGTGTGTATAGCTATTGCTTTATCTGCTTAATGTTATTTTCATAAGAAAGTCCATGATTATAAGTATGCAGTATCATAACTACATCTTTGATGTTTATAAAAAACCAAACCGTTTGAAAATTGTTTGAAAATTGAGCAAGCTATGGTTATTTAAATAGTAAACCATAATGTTCTGAATGAGAGCACTGCCTGTAGCAAGATGGCGGCCATGTGGCAACTCCATTGGCCAGCAGCGTGGGTTTTCTGGCTCTCCAAAATCGAGGTTCTTTCCGGGCCAACAACTGGGCTGAGTATGCTAAACTAGTGAGAGAATCGCTGGCAACTACAACAAAATTGTTTGATGTTCTCATAAACGAGTCATGTTTATCATAGAACTTTGTTTAATAACCTTAATAGTGACGGAGCAACATTACATCAACATGGCAGTTATCACAACACTACTCGAATCCATGGATGTGTAATCCCGCCTGTAGATCCCTACATCCGGTACGGTGCCTGCAGAAGGACAAAAGAGACCAAATGCGAATACTCCACATCCCCTTTCTTTAGCTCTTCCTACAGTATTGAACAAAACTGTTATACTGAGCAAATATGACAGAATTCTGCAAATTTACACATTATCAATTTATGTGTGCATTTAGTAACTGATGAACACAGAGGCTATCTCAAAGAATAAGTGTAGCAATTAACTCAGTAATTACTTCAGTAACAAAGTAGATTACTGAAATAGAATACATTTGCATTGTGAAACAAAACTTTAAGTCTCAATATGGCATAACTGTGTGAACTAATAGTTTAGAGACATTGTTTAGAGACATTGAGTGGTATGCTTATGCATACATGACAAAGCTTCCGTCTCTGTATTTGGGATTAGGCTTGATAGCGCGGCCTGAGCGTGTCCTGTAGACATGCTCAGGAGTGTCTGACAGCAGTTTAGCTGTGGGAACATCAGCCCTCATGTGTTCATTGTTCAGTGATTCCTGTGTGTTACAATCTGTAAACTCAAGTCCTGTGTCCTGATGATCAGTGTCACTTGTGGAGGTATGTGACGGGACAGGCTCAGCTACAGGAAGAATGTGCCTACAATTCCTTCTGTACAGCTTCCCGTCTGAGTGGACGACGTATGACCGGGGTTCCTTGCAAATCTGTTGAATCATTCCAGTCCTGTTGTAACCTTGTGGGGTCTTGATCCTAACAACCTGTCCTTCCATCAAAGGTTGTAGTGGTCGGCTTGACTTATCATAGCACTGTTTTTGATGCAGCCTCTTGTTTAGAAGCTGGACTTTTACCTCTTGTGGATGACGCATGTCTGGCTCAAGCAGCTTCATCGAGACTGGGAGTGTTGTACGTGTTTGTCTCGACATCAGTCTCTGTGCAGGAGATCCTAATTTTGCGCCATGTGGTACATTCCTGATGTTTAATAGGTTAAGAAAAACATCAGTTCCATCTCTATGAGATTTCTCCATGAGCTGCTTACTGCGCACAGCCCGTTCAGCTAGCCCGTTGGACTGGGGATACTCAGGGCTGCATGGTAATATGAGTGAAGTCCCACTGTGAAGCAAAGTCTTTAAAGCGCTGGCTAGTAAACTACCTCCCATTGTCTGACATGAGGGAGTGAACTGCTCCGTGAACTGAGAAATTTCTTTTCAGCTTTGCAATGACTGTTGCTGCAGTGATGTCACGACGCATGTCTATCTCATACCAGCCTGAATATGAGTCCACTAGCACTATGCTGATTGTGCCACTCAAAGATGTCAGTTGCTACTGTGACGACCCCTGCTTGGAGGTCTCCTGTGGTGCGTATGGCCCTTTAATGATCCGCCTCTGCTTGTGCCCACACTGATTGAGGACACCTGACGCACTGATTGAGGACAGCTCAATCTCAGTGGGTCTCAAACTGTTTGGTCACAGCTCGCACCGGAGGATTAAAAGGCCTGAGCCAGAGCCTCGAGGTTGCTCCCCGCCAGAGGACTGGACCTCGGAGAGCAGCGGCGCTTATTCTTATTTTTGCCTTGCCTTATGTTTGTTTTTTGGCCACATTACGTTTTGCCAAATAAATACCTTTTTATAGGCTATACATATTCTTGTCCTTCCCACGCTTTTTGTTATGGCCAAGAGCCAGGCCATGACAGATGGGGGCTCATCCACTTCTTTTATCTGTGATACAGCAACGGATAGGTAAGATTTGTGTTGGGAGTTGGTGCGCGTGTATAAAGTTTGTTGGGAGCGCGTGTGCAGGGCGGCCGGTTTCTTTGTTTCGGCTCATTGTGGGAAGGACATTAGATTTCAGATCGTTGTTTGGGGACTGATTAGATTACTTTGTGAGGCTTTGATTTGTTTTGCATTATATTTCAGGACAAGGTTTGCCAGTTGTTCTTAGCCGTGATCAGCTGTTTGTTTTGTTTTTCCTTTCTCTCTCGTTGACACGGGTGCGTTGTATGTGGAGCAGTGCGGAGCGGTGCGGAGTTTTCCCTGGCAGGTTAAGCGGCGGTTCCCTTGGGATTGTTGAGCGGGGTGTGTAGTGTTGCGGAGAAAGTGGTTGAAGCTTTGGCTTGGGAGCATGGCCGTGGTCTCAGTAGTGTTGCTAGCCTGCTAGTCGCTTTGCTGGGCCAGCGGGCTCCAGTGCATAAATACCCACCACAAGCAACTGCATGAAGACTAGGGAGGAGATTACTCAGTGGGATGGTAACAGTTAGTGGGGAAACTCCAATCAATAAGTTAGTGTTGTTCCACTTTGGACGCATAGCAAACGTTGTGGTGTCGGTCCGGTTTGTTTTTTGGCTTTTTTCTTCTCTCGGCGTAAAAGGTTCGGTGTTGTATTCCGGTGAGGGCCCGGTCTAAATTAATATGGCTGACGTAGAGGCATTTATTGAAGCTCCGTCTCAGGAGTCTCTTGGCACTTTTTCAAGAGAGCAGCTGCTCTTGATTGCTGAGCATTTCTCGGTGATAGGAGGATGAAGGAGAACATCAAAGACTCTATTGTGTCGACATTGAGTGAGACAGGAGTGTTTGCTGCAAAGGAAGAGGGGTTTTTGTTAAAACCTATTTTTCAGGCTAGTACACTTTCTTTTGAGCAGCAGAAAGAATTGTTGTTGTTGCAGCTGGAACATGACAGAGTAAAGTATGCGTTGGGAATTGAAAAGGAAATCACAGTGGAGCGGATACGGCAAGAATCTGAGAAAGCCAAGATAGAGTTGGAGACACATCGTCTGTCTATTCTCAGAGAAGGTGAGGGGCAGGGTGAACAGGTGCCCAGGTCTCATCGTTTTCACATTAATAACCTGCGCTTGCTGCTGCACTTGAATGAAAGTGATCCTGACACGTTTTTGTTGTTGTTTGAACATGTAGCTAGGGCTAGAGATTGGCCTGATGCAGACTGCGCACTGATGCTTCAGTGTGTTCTCACAGGAAAAGCACAGTCTGCATATTCCTCCCTATGTTTTGAGGATAGCTCTAGCTATAGTAAGATAAAATCGGCGGTACTTAGGGCATATGAACTGGTGCCAGAGGCCTATCGACAGCGTTTTAGGTCCTTTGAGCAGAAACAAGGTCAAACCTATGTAGAGATGGCGAGGGATTTGTCGGTTCATTTTAAACGTTGGTTAACTGCTCTTGAAATCGCTTCTTTTGACGATTTGTGTGAACTCATGATTTTGGAACAGTTCGAAAATATTCTTCCTGACAGGATTGCTACTCACATAACAGAACAGAAGGTAACTTCCGCGGTTGGAGCTGCGGTGGCAGAGAGTTTGTGTTGCTTCATAAGAGCAGGTTCGGAGGGCGCTCTGGGGCACTAACTGTTTGTGAAGGAAATAGGAAGGATGTTGGGTTGGATCCAGGGAAATCGAGTTTTATCAAATCTAATATGGTTAATAACGATGATTGTCACTACTGTCGTTAAAGAGGCCATTGGAAGGAAGAATGTCCTGCGCTTAGAGCAAAATCTGAGGGAGGGAGATGTTTTGTTGGGCCTGTTGCGTTGGCTGCTCCTGTGAAAAGCTGCTGTGGTGCCGATGTGCTTAAATCCCACTTATGTGGATCTGAGGGTTTGGCATCTTATACTCCATTTATACGAGACGGCTTGGTGTCATTGTTAGGTAGTAATGTCAGAGTTCCAATCAAAATCTTGCGGGACACAGGGGCTTTCGACTCCTATATTGTTGACTCTGTTTTGCCGTTGTTGGATGAAAGTGACACAGTTCTGAGTTGGGGAATGGGATTAAAAGTTCTTCCTATGCCTGTTCATAGGGTGTATATTGACTGTGACCTTGTTAAAGGTGAAATAGCTGTTGGTGTACGTCCAGCTTTGCCAATCGAGGGGATACATTTTATTCTGGGCAACGGTTTGGCAGGTAGCAGAGTTTGGGCTGATGTTCTTCCGGCATTTTTAGTGAATGGTGGGCTGATTGAGTCTGGGTTTGAGGAGAGCTCTACAGTAGTGCCAGAGGTCACGTCCTCCTGTGTGATCTCGCGGGCTATGGCCAAAACTATGTTGCGTAGAAACCAGAAGGCCAAGCATTGCTCCACTGGTCAAAGTGGTCGTGGTGGTGGTGGCGGCGGCTTTGATGGTGGTCGTGGCGGCAGCGGCAGCAGGGGTCGAGGACGTGGCAAGGAAATGTTCTGTTATCGGTGTGGAGATCAAGGACATATGACTAGGGACTGTGACCAAACGGAGGATGTGTGCTACAACTGCAACAAACCAGGCCACATGGCTCGTGACTGTGGGCGTGCCAACGACCGGAGGTGCTACTCCTGCGGTGGGCTTGGTCACATCCAGAGATGTTGTGATAAGGTGGTATATTACAATTAGGGTTCGCTAAGAGAGGGTGCTATATATTTGTTGTGTTCTGTGACTTTTTTGTTGTTGTTTGGGATAGAATTAATTCGTTATGCCGGTGGTCCTGGGGACACCGACTTTAAGGGGGGTGTGTGACGACCCCTGCTTGGAGGTCTCCTGTGGTGCGTATGGCCCTTTAATGATCCACCTCTGCTTGTGCCCACACTGATTGAGGACACCTGACTCACTGATTGAGGCCACCTGACAGCTCGCACCGGAGGATTAAAAGGCCTGAGCCAGAGCCTCGAGGTCGCTCCCCGCCAGAGGACTGGACCTCGGAGAGCAGCGGCGCTTATTCTTATTTTTGCCTTGCCTTATGTTTGTTTTTGGGCCAAATTACGTTTTGCCAAATAAATACCTTTTTTATATACATATTCTTGTCCTTCCCACGCTTTTTGTTATGGCCAAGAGCCAGGCCATGACACTACAGTTGACCACGGCAGGTCTGGAACTGGCCAAATGCGAATACTCTACAAGAATGACCATATTTTACCGTGATTTAATTGTAATACATGTTTCAAAATGATGCCGAAGTAACAACATACTGATACCAGTTAGTAAAAACCATGAATTAATGCTTTGACAAGTCTGCAGACAAGACGGCAGACGAAAAACCTTTTAAAATGCGTGTTTTCTGAATGGAGATCGGCTAAGCTAACGCAGTATATGCTCCGACCGTCCACACTCACAACAACGGCCTATACAGACATAAATAAACCAGCGACTGTATTCGCCATGACACAGACAGTCTCTGGTTTGTACTTGTTTAACTTTTGTCTAGTTTTTGAACAGATATGAGGAGCTGTTAGCCCTCAGGGCTAACGTTGAATTACGTCACGGCTCCACCTACACTGCGTTACTATAGTTACTACCCCATTTCCTAAACTGTAATGGAAACGTAGCATAAAGTGAGCCTGGCCTAACGAGGCCTAGCCATATCGTACTAAGCCGAGCGAGGCCCTGCAGTGGAAAAGCGCCATTAGTCTAAGTTATCTCAGTGGGTCTCAAACTGTTTGGTCACCATTCATGTAAACACATCATTTCCATTTGAGGGGGGATTGATTAGTAAAATATGCATGAATAGAAAGAAAAACAAATTAAATAGATGAAAAAAGGTAAGATAAACCTTTAAAACTTGTTGAGAGCTAAAACTAGTCTTTGCTGCTGCCTCAAAGAGGAGCAGGGGGGAGCCAGGTGAGGCTGATTCAGGAGCCCACACACTCAAAACTATAAATGAACCAAAAGTAAATAAATAAACAACTTTCAATTTTTTTTTATATTGGATATGGTATGTTATTGGTTATGGCCATGTTCTTATGATTTTATGATTATTTAAATGTATATAGTTCTGTTTCATATGGGTTTTTCCATAGATCTACGTGGAGGTGTGTGGCACAGTGGGTTGTGCGTAGGTTTTCGGAACAGGTTCAAACCCAACTGCAGTCAGCATGTCGTTGTGTCCCTGGGCAAGACACTTCAACCCAAATTTCTCCTGTGGGGATTGTCCACAGTATTGAGTATGTAAGTCGCTTTGGATAAAAGCGTCTAACAAGTAACATGTAATCTAGTCTCTTTATTTTCCCCTCAAAATGCACCAGATTGATGTATTTAACTCCAAAATGTAAAAATAAAAATGCACCCAGACCCCCCTAGAGGATTTGAGGTCCACCCCCACTTAAAATATGTTCACATGAATAGGTTCCCAAATACATTTGCAATTTTTTTTAAATAGTAACCCCTGTCCATATGTTTATTATTGGGTGGGTCAATATCACTATAAAGTAACTTTGGTGTCGCCATCAGAATCACTCAGTTATCATGAAAATGTAGCAGAATAATTAAACTCTGAGGTCTTATTATAAAAGGCCAAACATTTACCCACATATTAGTACAATGATAAGTCTCTTGAAATGTGTTTCCTTCATTTTATACCTTATTTTGTCATTGGATGTACGTGATTGTGGCATGTCCCACACACTACTCTGCTAACTACAGTGTGTGTAATAAGTGGTTAAATGATACTACATTTAAAAAGATGTTATATGGTTTTATTGTCCACAACGAGTTATTTGATAAAACGAGACATTTTGATCATGTATATTCTATTTTCATAATAGTATTGAACATTTTTCATGTGTCCCTGACATCTGCTGTCCACCCTGTCATTAAGGCGTAACTTCTCCATAAAAACCCCTCTGATGTTTTCAGTGACATTACTACCACCATTTTGTCTTTCCTCAATGGAGGCTGAGACATTGGCTAGTTGCAAAGTAAGTCTTTTAACTTATATTTCGAAATTGTAATCATATTATATGTGTAGTTGGATGTTGTCAAGCTTAACATGTCCACTCTGTCATAGTGAAATGTCAATTAATATAAAAACCTTTGAGAAATGTGAAGTATATTTGTTAAACAGTACAGTCACCTTGCTAACTGAATCATGTTGCTAACTGAAGGTCCACCATGTGCTCATTAAATGCTAATATTAGCCAAACATTTCCACCCTGTCATTGTCCACCCTGTCAGGAAACCTTCCATAAATAATATAAAATGTACATTTTCAGAAAGCTATAGTCCCTTTCTCAACAATATATTTCAGTTAATGGATAAAAGTATTATTATCCATTAACTGAAATATATTGAAAATAAGAAAATGCGTGCGAATGCTGTAAGCTGCGTACATTTGTTGCTGAACTTAGCCGAATATGCAGAAAAAGCTGAATATTTTAATAGCTTTTAGCAGCAGAAACCAAGTGTGTTGCTGAACTTAGCGAAAAAATGCAGAAAAGTTAAATGATTTGAATCAAAATAGTTAAAGCTCAAAAACAATGCACAGACTTTGCTGGAAAACTTAACAAATTCAATGTTAAACTGGAAGTGTAGGAAAAATTGTGATGTGTAGTGCCGATGAAAGGGAGTCGGAGGCGGTGTGTTGAGAATAGAGTTCCATTCTTTATTATCGGATAACATCTAGAAGGTAAATACACGTCTGCTCAGTATGACAAGCTAGGCAGGAATGACGAGCTAAAGCTAAGTGTTCCCACTAAAGGATCCGTGTGGCAACACGATACAAAAGGTGAATTATGGTCAAACATAGTGTCACCACACAAGCCCCCCCAGAATTAATGTGTAAACAAAATCCGCATGGCGGGGAGGAACAACCCGCCTGCCCCAATGAGACCTGCGCACCGGAGTCGGTACAGCGACTTCCGCCTGTGCGGCCCCTGTCCGAGGAGGGACCGGAACAACAGGTCCACACTCCCTGACAGGAATCAAAGCCGGGTGCCGGCCCCGTCTCGGCGGCCGAGCCAGCACCACCGGCTGGTCCACGTCCAAGTGAGCAGCCTTCACCCGGTCAACCGAGACGTGCTCAGTCTTACCGCCCATGTCGACCACCAGGTTTTTGTCACCGTGTTCCAAAACCCGGAAAGGTCCCTCGTAAGGGGGCTGCAGGGGGCCTCTGTGTGCGTCGTGACGGATGAAAACGTGCCCTGCCGAGGGTAGCTCCGCGGGAACTTGAGACCTTGGCGCACCGTGCTGAGTAGTCGGAACTGGAGCGAAAGTCTCCGCTTCGTCTCGCAGGAAAACCCGCTGGGCCGTGGCAGACCAGGGAGCTGATGCATTTGGGAGGAAATCCCCCGGAACTGTCAGCGGCTGACCGTAGACCATCTCCGCTGTAGAGCACTGCAGATCTTCCTTAGGTGCGGTCCTCAGGCCCAGCATCACCCAGGGCAGCTTGTCGACCCAGTTACCATTCGTAAGGCCGGCCTTGAGGGCCGCCTTCATGGAGCGATGGAAGCGCTCGCAGAGGCCGTTAGCCTGAGGGTGGTAAGCAGTAGTCCTGTGCAGCTTAACCCCCAAACCGCCTGCCACGGCGTTCCAGAGTTCGGGCGTGAACTGAGAGCCCCTGTCTGAGGAAATCTCCGACGGGGTGCCAAAACGACACACCCACGTTGCAATGAGGGCCCGGGCAACATCTGCGGCCGACGTTGAAATGAGCGGGACCGCCTCCGGCCAGCGGGTCGTTCTGTCCACCATGGTGAGGAGGTAGGAAAACCCCTGAGAGGAAGGCTATGAACCAACCACTGTCTCTACCACATCCCTCCATGCCTGGTTCCTCCAGTTTGTATCCCAGTAAATAGTTCTGGTCGTAAAGAACCGGGTGATTTGCTGCCGTAATTTCTCGTTTGGAATATGAGGAAATGAACTGCGGTCTGGCTCTCCCAGCTTGCACGCGGTTTGATTGGCTAGCGATTGAACTGTCAGATTTGCATAAACGGGATTTGATTGGCTTACGCTGGCTACTCCGGCGTCTCCGGCTTCAGAAGTTGAACATTGTTCAACTTTTGCAGCCTGAAACGCCAGGAAAGCTCCGCTCTGGTACCCACAATTCAGTTCGGCAAAAAGCGAGGCAACGTGACGTCACCCCATTCAAAGTGAATGGGCAGACGCGTTGGAAACCGTTTTTGAAGCTGTCGAAGCTGTAGTGTGGACGGGCCGTGAGCCTCCGTACAGTTAGTGAAAGCAGACCTGCCTTTACAGTTAGTAACAAATATCAGGGCACTGTGATAGGCGGCATCTAACTTTTCCAGGCAATGGGCAGGTGCATTCATATAGATCAAATCACCATAGTCCAGCACAGGTAAAAAAGTCACAGTGAATAGCCTTTTCCTGGCTTCAAATGAGAAACAGGACTTGTTTCTGAAAAAGAAACCTAGTCTAATCCTCAACTTTTTAAGCAGATTAATGAAGTTTAAAAGTAAGACAATCATCAAGCCAGATACCTTGGTATTTATAACAGGTAACCACTTTGAGTACTTGCCCTTGCATAGTAACAATATATAAAACAGGCTCTGGTGTCTTTTTAGCTTTAGAAAAAGCATTACCTTGGTTTTATCAACATTTAAAAGAAGCTTAAGCTCAGAGAGCTGAGTCTGAATAATGTTAAAAACAGCCTGTAATTTAACAACAGCCTCCTAAATGGAGGGACCTGCACAGTACATCACGGTATCATCAGCATACAAATGTAAAGTAGCTTCATCCACATTTTCACCTAAACTGTTGATATATATAGAGAATAAAAGTGGACCTAAAACAGAACCTTGAGGAACACCATTAGCAATGTTGAACCACTCAGAAGACAGCCCATCAAAGTGAACACATTGTGACCTTTCAGGGAGGTAGTTCACAAACCACATTAGTGCATGGCTGGAAATGCCAATACTGAGTAGCCTCTGCTTCAAAATGTGATGATCAACGGTGTCAAACGCTTTGGAAAGGTCAATAAATTGAGCTGCACAACTCTGCTTATTATCTAAAATACTTGTAGTGGCCGTTTGTCCTAAACTTAAACTCAAAATAAGTTAAAACCTTCAAACGGATCACTTCTGGCACCCTGGGCAGGTAATGTACGCAGTGTAGAAAGTCAACCAATTTCCAGGCATGGGTTCTGTCGTTGAGGCTGGTTTTATTGTTTTCTCGGTCACAAACAATTATTTCTCCTTGTACAAACAATCCTCTCTCGTGCTGGTAAAAAACCATGTGCCCATTACCCAGGTGCAAAAACAGGTGGTCTGCCACTTCCTGCCTATATACACCCTTACCTGTGCTCACCACTACCCCCAGGTGTCTAAACCAATTAACCCAAATAAAGACTAACATATAAAGCAAAGAAATTAACTAAACAAATTATTATTAACTTAACAGAATATTACCACAAATATATACTTCTAATGTGAGCAAAATCATAATAAACAAATTAAATGACAAACTACAATTACTATATGCAAAAGACTGTGTAGCTCTAACACTCCGGCCCCTAATTGGGCATTTATCACAATTACTAGACTTAAAAAACATGGAGCTACACACTAAACATGCATTCTCAGGCACTGATGTCTTCTCTGGCAAACCTATGAAGGAAAGGTGTTATTGATGGAAAGAGACAGAGAGAGAGGCAAAGAGAAAGATAGAGAGTCCATGCGGTCACAGTGTTGCCTCCAGCAGCAGGCACAGCTTCGTCACAGGCCTCTCCAGGATACTGGTCTTTGTTTGGAGACGCACAGAGCGCACATGGCCATTCACATCTGCTCTGACTTCCAGGGACGTCGGAACTATTTTCTGGGGGGGGGGGTGCGGGATTTTTGCTGGGAGGGTCAGGGGGGAAACTCACACTATCAATGATTAACGAACTCGACACGTAGGCCTAATAGCCTAGGCCTATACATAACAGATATAGGCTACATAAACACACGCAGCATCTTAATTGTTACGAAAATGTATGAAACAAAATGAATTAATGAATTAATCAAGCCTTTATTAAGGAACATACTGTAGCCTAATAGGCGATAACATAGGCCTACAGCATTCAGAAAATCAACAGAATAATACAGCCTTTACGAACATAGGCCTAATGGAACATTCAGAAAAATAACGGTTTACTTTGCGCTCGTAAGGGCTTTTAAACTGTTCCAAAAGTAGACCTTCTCTCCGTTGTTCTGCTGATAAATTCTTTAAGCAGGGTCGAGACATCGCATTCATCGAGAAGGTCGCTATGCGCATTCATAATGGCCAAATGAGTGAGTCTCTCCTGCTTAATAGTATTGCGCAGCCACGTTTTCAACCTGCGCAACGCCGAGAACGAGCGCTCGGATGCCGCGACAGAAATGGGCAGAGCCAGACAGAGCTTTATGAGCCTCTCCGCTTCCGACAGCATGGAGCGGGATTGGGGCTGCAAGGTGTGCAGAATGGCCAATACATCCTGAATGGTTTTCACTTCTCGCCCCCTACACACGTCGCTCAGGATGTCCAGCTCAAGGCTTAGCTGCTCTCTTGAAAAGGAAGTCAGTTCCAGGGAACCCACATCCACTCGTTTCCCTTGGGCCGCCTGTAGAACTGCCTGCTCTCGCCCTGCAGCTACGCGGAGTCCTTCCTGGTCAAAGCGCCGCTCCACCTCTGTGCGCACCAAGTCCAGGGCCTCAAACAATTCCCTCTTCCACAGGCTTGGATATTCTTTAATAGTTAAATATAACAGTTAAACAACAACCAACAAATAGTTTCCATATGGGCTGCCTATTTAAGCTGGGTGGGTCAACCTTAAATTTTCAATTTAAATTCAAATTATGAATATGGTTTGTTATGAAAGTAGGCCTATACGTTATTTAGTCAGTTGATACCGTTGTAATGAATTATTAATTGCAGGCTAATTTCGCAAATAAGCGTACATGGATGTAGTACATTATTATGAACTATGATATCGTTTTCTATGGATAGATCAAATCTGTCCACAAATGCTGGAGAGCACGCTCTGTGTGCGTATTTGTTGCATTCTTTCAACATTACAGACCGATGAGCTTTATGATTAATTTTAAAATACTGTTGGCATTATTTATTTAGGCCTATTTATTTACCCTCGTTCTCCAACTCCCGTTCCTCCTCCTCCGCTGTATGGCGAAAACGCGCTGGGGTCTTGCTGGTGCGCACTGGATGAGGAGGCTTCAAGTTGTAGCGCTCTGTGTATTGTTTGGTCTTGGCCACAAGGTCAGCGAAGGTGTCATCTTGTCTGAGTGTGTTCAGTCGCTGGCAAAGAAGTTTGGCAGCTTCCATTGATCCAAGGGCTGTGACTTTGGTGCCTTGCAGTGACCGAGCCACGGATTCACATGGCGTAAACATGGTAACGCAGGCAAACAAACCAAAGACTGTGCGCGTAGTGGTGCCCTTTTTGAGCAATCCTGCCACTTTGGCACGCGTCTCCCCCTTGACAATCCTGTCACTCTCCAAGGTCCTAAATGTCTGCAGCATCTCTCCATAGCATGCCAGCAACCGTGACAGTGCCACAACTCTGACGCACCACCGAGTTGGGCACAGGGCAAGCAGGTTGATCACTTCTCCACATCCAAAAAGAGACTGGTATAACGTTTTTCTCTTTGCTGAATCATTAATCACAACTGTGACTTCCCGAACAAAGTTCAGTGTATCGGCAACAAGGCGCACTTCTTTTGCCACTTCTTGCAACACTAAATCCAGAGAGTGGTTTGCGCAGTGGACAAACAAGGAGTCAGGACATGTTTCCTTTAATCTTGCCTGCACTCCCTTGAACCTCCCTGACATGTTGCTGGCTCCATCAAAACAGTAGCCTTTCAGCTTCTCCAGCGGCAGATTTAGCCGAAGAAGGACATCTTTAATGCACAGAAAAAGCATCTCGGCGGTTGTGTCTGGAGCGTTGTAAAAGCCCAGAAAGAAATTCTGGACTTCAAGATTGTCATCTGCAAATTGTATACTGCATGAGAACTGTTCTTTTCCACTGACGTCGGTGGTCCCATCAGCAGTTAAGCCGAAAAAAGGACTTTCGGATGCTTTGGCTCCGATTTTCCTCTGGATGTCATGGGCAAACAGCTCCAGAACTTCATTCTGGATGCTGCCCGACATCCAATTGTCCCTCCTCTTCATCCAGTTTTGCAGGTCAGGATCAGCGCGTACCCTCTCGACCACTAGCTGCCACAACACCCCATCCCGATTTGCAGCTCCTCTCAGAGGGAGTCCCTGGCGCCCCAGGAATCTCACGCTGCTGAAAACGAGCTCCAGCATTTTCCGGGCTGTTATTTGTTCTTTAGCAGCAGCCTCAGACAAAAGCGCATTAATTGGCGTAGTTTTCAATGCAGCCAATCTTTGAGTCGCATCTAAATGAATGCGTGTTTTCTCGTGGTCTCTGATTTTCTCCTTTGCTTTTCTCCAGTTTGAAAAGCCCGTATCTTTCAAAAACGGACTGTCAGCTTGTTCTGACCCGACCAACTTGCGCTTGACAGCTGACCTGCACACACCACACACAATGCCATCACTGACCGCGATGTATTCCAGCCACGGCCACTCTCTGAACCAGGCGGCCTTGCAGGAACGAGTGAAGTTCTCACCCAACTTCTTGGCAGGAAAATTGTAATCCTGTGGTGGTTTGCATGATATTGCCTCTTCTTGGCTAGCACCGGGTGCTGGTGGTGGCGCTGGGGAGGGAGGACGAGGCCGAGGGCCGCCGGGCCCTTCGGCTGCCTGCTGCTGCTGTCCGGTTGCTGGCACACAGCCTCTAGGTGTCTCTCTCGGACGTTTAGCTGGGTCGGGCGGATTTGTAAAAAAATCTGAAATTCGTTTTTGAGACATAGGCTAGTTCTAGCTGGCGTAGTTGAACTCAAATCATGTAGCCTATGCATATGCTAAAAACAAATGAGAGCCGCGAACACAGCAAACATAAAAAAAATTCCCGCTACTTTTTTTTTTTTTTTTTTTTACACATAGGCCAACGTCACAGTGAGCTGTCAGATGCAGTCTGCATAGCAACAGCTATGCCATGCCAGCCAGGCTGCTGTATTGAGCCAGGCAGGGTGCATATCACATCAAAAGATCTGTATTAAGAAATACATGTAAGTCAGACAAATTGAGTTTAAATTCAGAATCTTTATTTTTATTTTTTTAACGTAGGCTAATCCTGTGATTCCTGAGGCTGACGGGAGGGGGTGCTGCCGCACCCCCCGCACCCCTAGTTCCGACGTCTATGCTGACTTCTAAAACTCTCCCCATCATCCAAGATCCTCTTGGGGCTGTAGCGTCTGCCACAAGAACAACATCTCCAGGTATGAGGTTTCTTCTTAGTGCTGTCCATTTTTGTCTCTGTTGCATCAATGGCAGGTACTCAGAAACCCACCTCTTCCAGAAGAGTTGCGCCATGTACTGTATCTGCTTCCATCTTCTCCTAACATACAAATCATTTCTGTCAAACAGTCCTGGTGGCATAACTGGTTTGTTTTTCAACAACAGAACATGATTCGGAGTAAGGGCTTCCAAGTCATTCGCATCATCTGAGGCCTTTGTGATAGGTCTATCATTCAATATTGCCTCAACTTCACAAAACATTGTTTGGAGTCCTTCATCGTCCAAGGTTTGCTGTTTAAGGACTGAGTTAAGCACATTCTTCACTGAGCGAATCAGGCGCTCCCAAACACCACCTTGATGTGAAGCTGATGGGGTGTTGAATCTCCATTCTATGCCGTCCTGAAGAAGGGCTCCTTGGATTTTGTCATGATTCAGAGCAATCATATTCTCCTTGAGCTCACGGCTAGCTCCAATAAAGTTGGTTCCATTGTCAGACCTGAGAGTGGAGACTGGGCCTCGTCTGCAGATGAATCTTCTCACTGAATTTATACAGGAGTCCGTATCCAGCGTGTGTGCTACTTCCAAGTGTACAGCGCGGCTGGTCATACATGTGAAGAGCACTCCATATCTTTTGAGAAGACCCCTGCCTCTTTTAACTTCAATGGGCCCAAAATAATCAACGCCAACATGAGTGAAGGGAGCTTCATCAGGCAACACTCTCTCGACAGGTAAGTCAGACATTTTTTGTTCAAGGAGTCTTCCTCTTTGGCGTCGGCAAACTACACAATCTGATATGACTTTTCTGGCAGCAGAGTTTGCATTTATAATCCAATACTTCCGCATTAATCTGGACAATATGTAGTTTCTTCCAGCATGACCTAGCTGCTGATGAATGTGGCGCAGAATCAATGTGGATACATGCAGGTCTTTGGACAGAATAGCAGGACGTTTAGATTCAACTGGCAGCGAGGACTTGCTAAGCCGACCGCCAACTCTGAGGATCTCACCTTCCATCACTGGGTCCAATCTGTACAGGGGACTGTCTTTGGATATGGTTTTCACACCACTCTGCAGCGAGGTGATTTCCTCCTTGAACCGTTGATGTTGCACATACTGGATGATTGTCAGCTCTGCTCTGGTCACATCTTGAGGTATCAGACTCTGTCCTTTAAGTGTAGACTTAAAGCTCTTCATTTGGCTTTTAACCTGTTGTTGACTGAGTTCAGCAGAAGCACAAAGCTCCTTTCTCTTATGTCCCAATAACACAAGAGTCTCCTTGAACTTAAGAAGCCAAGCAACAGCTACTTGCAGTCTCTTCCAAGATGAAAAGTGATGAATCAGGTGGCTCATAGCATTGTCTGTGTCTTTAACAACAGCATTCACAGTCAAGTCCCTTTTCATCTCAGGGTCAGCACCAGGGATCATCTGAACATCTACGTCCAATTTAGGCCATTCATCCTCGGACTTGTAGAGGAAATCAGGTCCCATCATCCATCTCCTTCCATTCAGGAGGTCCTCTGCCCTCATTCCTCTTGACGCCTCATCTGCAGGGTTCTCCTTAGTCCCTACATACCTCCACTGGTCAACATCAGTTGCCTCTCTGATGACTGCAATTCGATTGGCCACAAAAGTATGGAATCGCCGGCTTTCATTGCATATGTATTTCAGGACTGTTGTGCTGTCGGTCCAAAAAACAGATTTCTCCAGCTTAATCTGCAATTCCTTTCGTAGCATGCGGTCTACTCTAACAGCGAGCACTGCAGCTGTGAGCTCCAAACGAGGAATTGTCATTTGCTTCAGTGGAGCAACTCTGGCCTTCCCCAGAGTAAAAGCAACATTCACTTTATTGTCCTTTTCCAGTCTTAAATACGATACAGTTCCATACCCGACCTCACTGGCATCAGAGAAGTGATGAAGCCGAACAGTGACAGGGTTGCTAAAGTCTTTAGGCTTGACACAGCGATCAATCTTGAACTCCGCCACCTTGTGGAGATCTTCCAACCAGCCAGCCCATTGCTTGGAGAGAACATGGGGAATAGCTTCATCCCATCCAAGATTTTTTCTGCACAATTCTTGCAGTAACATCTTAGCCATCATGCTGAATGGAGCAAGGAAGCCTAATGGGTCGTAGAGGGAGCTGACCACTGAAAGAATTCCTCTTCTCGTCTGCGGTCGCTCTTGTAGAGAGGCCTTAAATCCAAATTGGTCCGTTTCAACGTGCCACTGTAGTCCTAATGTACGCTCAACAGGAAGTTGATCTGTATCCAAATCCAGGTCCATCATGTCCTTTGCTCTTTGGTCTTCGCTGACAGAGCGTAGCACTGCACGACTGTTACTGGCCCACTTTGACAGAGTGAATCCTCCTTTGTGCAAGAGTGCAGTTAAATCATGAATCATTTTCCTAGCTTCCTCTTCTGAGGCCACTGAACGGAGGCAGTCATCGACATAAAAGTTGGTTTTCACTGTACTCACAACCTCTGGAGGGAAGTGTTCTGCGTTGTCCTCTGCAGTCCTCCTCAAGGCATAGTTGGCACAGCCTGGCGATGATGCAGCTCCAAATAAATGCACCTTCATGCGGTATTCCTGTGGTGCCTGTGCGGTGTCACCATTTGGCCGCCAAAGGAAGCGGAGAAAGTTGGTGTGCTTATCTGAGACATGAACCTGATGAAACATGGATTGGATGTCGGCCACAATTGCAATAGGCTCCTGCCTAAATCGGACAAGAACTCCAATGAGGCTGTTAGTAAGATCAGGGCCTTGCAAAAGCTGGCTGTTGAGTGATGTTCCTTTGTATGAGGCTGCACAGTCAAACACAACTCTGAGCTTGCCCTTCTGAGGATGATACACCCCATGGTGAGGGATGTACCAAACGTTCCCATTGTTCTGTGTCAGCTGGTCAAGAGGCACTGGTTCAGCATGTTGCTGTGTTATCATTTCACTTAGGAACGTAGTATATTCTTCCTTAAACAGACTGTTCCTATCAAACTTTCTTTTCAGGCTACCCAAGCGCTGTTCTGTAACATAACGATTATCTGGCAGAGTTACATTTTCTTTTCTGAATGGCAGGTCAATGCAATAATGGCCTCCAATTAGTTTTGCTGTGCTACTAACAATATCCATGAACTTAATGTCTTCTCTGGACATTTCCAACTGCTCTTCTGACGACCTCTCATTGAAGTCATGGTTATATTGTTGTACAAGCATTTCTTGCAGGTGTTCAACAGAGATATGGTTTGCTGATACGGAAGAATAGCCACTCTTACTTCTGCAGCCTCCACCATGAAGAGGACCATTAAGGACCCAGCCAACTCTGGTTCTGACAGCATAAGGCCCTTCATTCTGGCTGTTTATCACCTCCCACGGCTCCAAGACCTTCGGGGCGTCAGTTCCAATAAGCAGGTCAACACTTGCATGAATGTCATAGAGTTTTACATCCTTCAAATACAGCCATGGATCAAGATCTGCTTGTCGTGGAATGTTAAGAGTAGACACAGGCATAGTTCTTTGAGTTAAAACATCAGGAAGCTCTATAAAATCTTCAGCACCCATACCAGACACTTCAAGACCCGACAAAACGTGAGTATCCACAACTTTTCGTTGTCCCATTGTTTTTAACAGGATGCTTGTCTTCTTACCCCGCAAATCCAGTCTTTTTGCCATGGCTTCAGTACAAAATGTGCCGGAACTGCCCGGATCCAAGAAAGCATATGTATGCATGGTCTTGTTTGTCAGTTTACTTCTGACCTTTACTGCAACAATTGAAAAGGTGGAATCATCTTCCACACCGGCCCCAATGTGGCCACACGTCTGAGAGGTTACATTTGGCTCATTTGGAGGACTCAGAGAAGGTTTGGCTTGTTTTTCGGATGTGCCTTTATCCGGTCTTTCAATGTGGAGGACTCCAGGGTGTTTCTGGTGACATACATAACAATCCAATCGACTCCTGCAGTCTTTGCTTGTATGGCCTACCTTCAGGCAACCGAAACAAATGCCCTTGTCCTTGATGAAGCTGATCTTTTCCCGCTGTACTTTGGCCTTAAACTGCCAGCACTGATCCAGTGTGTGGCTCCTCTGCAGGCAGAACAGACAGCAATGAGTGGAGGTGATTTTATTAGTATATCCTGCAGGCCGTGCCATAGCGTCTTCCCTCATAGGAGTGACATTTGTAGCGTAGCTGCTTCCCTTCCTTCTGTCTCCTGGCTGGCTGCTTTTGATGACTTTGGGGATATTATGTTGAGAGTCTTGGATGTTTCCAAAAACTGGATCTGAGGCAACTTTCACTTGTTTCTCAATACAATTTACGAGATCGATGAATGTAGCCCTCTCCCCCCTTCTTTCCTTCAGATCACATGCAACATTCCTCCATTTTTCTCTCAGTTTGTAAGGAAGTTTTAAAATGATGCTTCTCATGTTAGATGGTAAGTCCAGTTCCCTCATATACCTCACTTGTTCTGTTAGATTTGTACATCCTCGGAGAAACAGAGCGAATGATTGTAATCCTTTGACATCTTCACTTTTAATAGGGGTCCAGTTAAATATTTTCTCCATATAAGCATATGCAACTTTATGTTCATCTCCAAAGTGCTGTGCGAGAAGACTTTTGGCTCTTTGATAGCCTTGATCTGGAGGTAGATGCTGACAACTATGCACAAGGTCTTTAGGCTGCCCCCTAGTGTACTGCTCCAGGAAGTGCAAACAGTCGCTCTGATTGTTGGTTTTCTTCTCTACTGCATTTTCGAAAGCTCTAATGAAGGAGTCATATTGAATAGGGTCTCCATCAAAAACAGGGAGATTTCTTGTAGGGAGAGCAGAGTACATATTTTGCTGAACCAACAATGCAGTGATTTCGTTTTGTTTGTGCATAATGCTCATCATGTCATTCTGATTGTTACCAGCAGTCTGTCTTTCTAGATATGGAGCTTCTGGCTTAGCAGGCCTTTCATCCATTTGTGCAGCATATGCAGATCTTTCTTTTTGCCTTACAACTAGTGCAGGATCAAGGGGGGCTCGGACATGATTTTCATGTGGGACAAAAGTGTTGGCTTGGGGATTTAAACTGATGGACCTTTGAGCTTTGCTTCTCTCCAAATAGGAGTTCATTCCATCAGATCGAGCCGACCCACACCGTGAAGAGTTCCTTTCTAAAACTTGAATCTTTGCATTAGTTGCCGCTAAATCAGTTTCAAGCGCCAATTGCTCCTTTTCCCTACGGAGCCTTTTCTCTTCCCTGCGGAGACTTTCCTCTTCCCTGCGGAGACTTTCCTCTTGTGCTTCAATGTGATGCATCTTTTTTAAACCTTCAGAGCGTTTGAGAAGAACTGCTTTTTCGGCCTCCGCCTTAATGCGCGCTGTGGATGTTGCAGACGTCTTTGATACACCAGTTGCACGTGATTTTACAGAACTTCCTTTTACACTTGAGATGTTAGAAATACTATCCTCAGGTCTTATTTCATCAACACATTCTACGTCGGAAGGTTGAGGTTCAATTGGCTTCGAATATGGACGACCGATTTTAGACAGCCACTGCTTTACCTCTTCAATAAATTCACGACATGATTTCATCTTTTTCTCAAAGTTCGTAGTTTTTGCCTGAAGTGTTTGATCATCTTCTGGTAGAGGCATTTCCATAAACACTTCGTGCAAACTGCATGCATCTTCGTAACACTTAATGAACAAAGCGAGCTGAGCGTTTACTGCATCGGCATTGTCGTTTAATTCTAGTAGAGGACGTATTTTATCCATTAGCTTTTTAGCCTGCTTAGTTTTTGCAGTGCGTTTCTCTTGACAATTTTGTATGTAAAAGCATACTCCTTTTGCGGTCAGTTTAATTTACCGTCTTGATGCTGGCCTTTCCTCATCGGATGCCGCTGACTCGTCACTCATCTTATACACTTGCGGATAACACTGTGGTCCCGCAATCAGGCAATAAGTCGAGCAAAAGGTGGCAACACTATCGAAAACAACTTGGTTTAAAACGAACAGTTCTTTTTCATCCACATAAGTCACAAGCTGGGCCTACACAAGGCTTTATCTTCTCATGAATGAAGGCCGTCTCTTGCGTCAATAATCCAACAAAGCGCACAGCGAATTAAAGCAGTCCAAGTTTATAACTGAGTCTTTTCATAAAATACTGATTTTCACCATCTTCCTATATGGCGTTTTAAAACAGTGTACATACCATGTGGAGATTTCTTAGATCTGGACCAGGTCTTTGTCTCTCAACAGCAGATGCTCCATGAAAAATGATTAAAACAATCCAAGTTCCTTTCCCATCGGAAAGCCCACTCCAATAGCAGGTCCGCAGGATCGTATTCCAAGGAAAGTTCTTCTTTCTTTAATCCATGAGCGGGTTTTTTACTTGATGTAGTGGCCGTTTGTCCTAAACTTAAACTCAAAATAAGTTAAAACCTTCAAACGGATCACTTCTGGCACCCTGGGCAGGTAATGTACGCAGTGTAGAAAGTCAACCAATTTCCAGGCATGGGTTCTGTCGTTGAGGCTGGTTTTATTGTTTTCTCGGTCACAAACAATTATTTCTCCTTGTACAAACAGTCCTCTCTCGTGCTGGTAAAAAACCATGTGCCCATTACCCAGGTGCAAAAACAGGTGGTCTGCCACTTCCTGCCTATATACACCCTTACCTGTGCTCACCACTACCCCCAGGTGTCTAAACCAAAAATCACACTAAATAAATTAACCCAAATAAAGACTAACATATAAAGCAAAGAAATTAACTAAACAAATTATTATTAACTTAACAGAATATTACCACAAATATATACTTCTAATGTGAGCAAAATCATAATAAACAAATTAAATGACAAACTACAATTACTATATGCAAAAGACTGTGTAGCTCTAACAATACTCGTAATGTCATTCACCACTTTCATTGTCGCAGTGATGGTGCTATGTTGCTTTCTGAAGCCTGACTGATGTTTAGACAGGATATCATTTTTACATAAAAACTCCTTTACCTGTTCACTCACTAGGCGTTCGAGCACCTTCGCCAGAACTGACAATTTTGAGATTGGCCTATAGTTATTTAAAATAGTTGCCTCCCCTCCTTTTAGCAAAGGCAAGACATAAGCGGACTTCCATACTTTTGGAATTGCATTTGTGCTGAGGGAGAGGTTAAAAAGAGTAGTAAGAGGAAGAGCAATAAAATCTGCAGCTATCTTTAAAAAGAAAGGTTCTACGTTGTCCGGGCCAGCCGGTTTCTTAGGATTTAACTTGGTTAATGCTTCATGAACAACATCAACAGTAAAAGGAGTAAAACTGAAAGGGTTTTCCAGACCACATTGTTCAGAGTCACGGATTGGGGTGTTCACAGCAGCATAGTTAGTGACAGAATCAAACAGAGAGCCACAGGACACAAAATGCTCATTAAAGCAATTTAGCATAGTGGCCCTGTCCGATATAGAGCCAGATGCTGTGGTAAGGCACGGAGGTAGCTCATTACGGATCTTACCAGTGGATATCGATTTTATGGCTTTCCAAAATTTCCTAGGATTATTTAGGTTTTCTGTGGTAACTGACAAATAGTACTTTTGACATTTGAATTGAAGCTATTCCTTAGCTGCCTAAAACGCAGCCATTCTACCTCTGAGCCTGATGTCCTAGCCTTTGCCCAGGTCTTGTTTCTCTCATGAAGGAGACTAGACAGTTCAGCAGAAAACCAAGGATTGTCTCGTCCCTTTACTCTAAATGTACGCAGGGGTGCATGTCTATCAATGATCTCCATAAAACCAAGATAAAAATAAAACCATGCAGTTTTTACATCAGCACACAGATCGATTTTTCCCCAATCAAACCCAAACAGATCATGTACAAAACCCTGCTCCACAAAATGTTTTATGTCTCTCTTAATAATAATACAAGGTTTAACCTTTTGAACCTTAGTGTCCCTAATTGTGGCTACAATACAGTGGTCACTCACATCATTCGCAAATACTCCCACAGATGAGTATTTATAGGGAACATTAGTTAAAATGAGATCAATTAGGGAGGATTTATTAGGGGACTTCATGTTAGGGCGCGTAGGACTGTCAACAATCTGAGTAACATTCAAAGAGATACAAAGATTTTTAAAATCCTCTGACACTGCAGTTAACCAGTCCCAGTTAAAATCTCCAAGTAGCACTATTTCCTTGTAGTTTAGTTGCGATAAAAGATTTGCTAGCGAAGACAAGGAGTCCTTGCCAGCTGAGGGGGGTCTGTAACAGCCCACCACAATGACCTGTTGTCCCTTTGCCACTTCTATATTTAAGGCTAAAAATTTGAATTGCTTACTGGTAGATTTGGAAACTAATGTGGTTACACTGAACTTATTCGTAACATAAATGGCAACGCCATCACCTTTATTAGGCCGGTCGGAACGATACACATTATAACCATTTAAGGCAAAGTTAGAGGGCAAAATAGATTTGTTTAGCCATGTTTCTGATAAAACAATGACGTCAGCATCAGTCGAGCTCGCCCAAATGCGGACAATCTAGTTTACCTAACAGACTGCACACATTCAAATGGATGAAACCCAACCCAGACCTAGCTTTAAAATCAGCAGGAGTAGCGATCTGACTACTACTACTGGGCGGACCAGGGTTAGGTTGTACATTTCCTGACAGTAATAACAACAACAAAAACTGGCATCTTTTCCTCTTAAGCGACACACATACATTGTAATCTGCTTTAGAAACACAGGAAAAGTCTGCGAGAGTGTGATTAGCTTAAGAAGCAGTCCCGAAGAACCATCATCGCAGGAAAACAAAAAAGACAAAATATTTTGTCGAGCAGATTGTCTGTGACAAGGCAACCAGTAATTGTTTGTGTAACACATCCAAACCTCTGCAGGGGATGCCCACTGCGGGTGGCAGAACAGACCTGAATCCAGTAGACTTCTCAGAAAGACTAGAGATCTTCTCATAGTCCAAAACAGTTAACAGGCACAGCAGAATCCCGATATGGGCCATTTTCCCAGACCAGTACACAGTATCCGCGATGTTCCTGGAGCAAATCAGCACAGGAGCAAAGGACAGGCGAAAGCAGCAGCTTGGAAGCGCTCCGGTCCCTCTGTGGTATCCCCGGGGTGAAAGCAGGCCTCTGCAACAGCAGAACCAAGACAGGTGGAAAGCAGGCCCCAGCCGTGGTAAAATTATCCTCCGCACAGCAGCACACGCCCGGTGGAAGCAGGCCAAGCCTGAAGCGTGGATCCACTCCGTCTCTCCGCGACGACTCCGGGGTAAAAACCTCTCCAGTACAGCCGTACTCTACAGGTGGGAGCAGGCCTCCGTATATCGCAGATCGCAGGCAGCAACAGGTGGAGCCGCTCCGTCTCTTCGCGACGTCTCCGGGGGAAAAACACCTCAGTACAGCCATACTCGACAGGTGGGAGTAGGCCTCCGCAGATCGCAGACAACTAAAACTACTACTTGTATAAGCAGGGATGGCTAAATGTTTGTAAGCAGGAGAGCTAGATGCTAACAGATGCCAGATGCTAACAGGTAGTGCGAGCCTGTAGAAATTGCGACTGCCTCACGCAGGGTAGGTATGGGTGTTACTAGTTTTATCAATCATAACTTGTATCAATCACGACTGTATTGAACAATATGGTGAGTGCAATGAAACAGATGTTTATAAAAAAATACTTTTATTTTGATTTCAAATATATTTATATTTATTTATGAGATTTTTTAAATGAACTAGTTCGTCAACAGAACTTCATAATTTAAAACACAATGACGAACATTTAGGACACTGTCATGTTGATATTCATGTGCGGTTCCCAGGATGAAAGATTCCGATTGTGCCACGAATTACACATATGATGTTTATCAATTTAAAAGATAAAAATAATAAAATAAAAAAAAGTGTCTTAAAACTGTGAAGCAACACTTTTTTTGTGTGATCTGAGTAGCCCGGATGATGTTGCATCGCAATTTTGGACATCAAATTTTAAACAACGAAATGTTTGACGTCAAATTTTTAAAAACCGAAATTGTACATTCTAATTTTTTTCACTTTAATTTTTGGGATCTGAATTTGACTATTCAAATTGTTTTAACTTGAATTGTTACATTTTTATTTCACATAGGTAAATTTGGAGCAAAACAAATTCAGATACATGATTTTCAAAGTAGTTATTTTCAATGCTATAAATTCGGTGTCTGATACAATTCAAATACTTCTATCTCTTGTTTGTTTCCATATATGATGCATATTATTGTATGTGACTATGCAATTGTTAGGCATTAAGACTTAGTACAGATGTAGCACTCCAGATAGGACTCCACCCAGCGGATTCCAACCAAAAACCCAGCGGATTCCAGTGGCTGGGGGCGTTGCCAAATTGCTAGAGGGCGTTGCCAAATTTCTCCATTTGTTAAATTACAGGATTTAACCATGAGATGGCGCTTTATTCACAAATACAGTACAGTAGAACTTAGTCTGTTTGCAATGATTGCAGCTCTGCAGTTGTGTTTGCTGAAGAGCATTTCATCACTTATTTGTTATGGTTTTCACAGGCTAGCTTCTATAACGAAAAAACGTCAATATTTTAGATAAAATAAAGTATATCTAATCTTATCTTAATTGTAATTCAATAATATATAGTATTTATATATTAAATAATCATAATAATGTAAATGTTTACACTTGTTTATTTTTTATGCTCATACTTTTACCTTTACAATAGTTTGCTTTAATGTGCAGTATATTTTTTGTAATATTGTTGTGGTGTACACAGTACACTAGATCGAAGTAAATCAACTCATAATACATTATCACGTATTATACAGTAATGTGTAATATCATACATTAACCCCATTATAGCAGATGCCATATTGAATGGATGAACACATTTATGCGTCAATAATTACAACGGAGTATTTCTAAATATAAGTTGTACAAATGATATGTATTTAATACTAATAACATGATTCATTTTACTTTCAGATGATAATGCTTTTCACTTGGGCTATTGACAATTTTGAATGCAGGACATTTGCTTCTAACATCTTTTTATATAGGTAAATAATCTGAATACTTCTTCCACCTCTGAATTTAACCTGTCACTGTTTTTAAAACTTTAATTAAATGTTTGATATTTCCAGAGACCCCTTCAGACCGGTAATAGGCGCATTCACACCGCAGTACTTTTCCCACAAAGGTTCATGAGAACTTAGTTCATGAGAATTATTTTAGTTTATTGTGGCTTTTATGTTTTTAGGTATAAAATGTTATGTAATTCAGGCTTATAGTTCACCCCTCTCTAAAAGGCTTCAACAATGACAATATTCATAGTAATTTAATAAATCCTTCCAACACACATTGTACAAAATAGCCTACTGTAAGTTAAGAAATCATTCCAATATGTACATCTTCTGATGTAACAACAATAACATTATAAATAGTAACATAGCTGAACATGGTATTGCACATTTAGCTTTGAGTGTTACTGACCTGAGATGTTTTTATTACATGAATTTAGGTGACTGAGGCGTTTTAACATACAGGGATGCAAACTCATCAGGTATGAAAAAGGTGACAAGGATCCGAGCCCCCGGCTCCCCCACCCCACGGAATATCTGCTTTAAAATGAGGAATGACAGAGGATATTAGCAGTCAGAACAACTAAAGCAGCAGTGTTAATAATAACAGAAACACCAAAGAGTAACATCTAAGAGAAATATATAAAAGCATTTATTTTAAATTGTGTAGCAGTCAGTTTATAATTTTGGCAGCACTGTTGAGCATTTTGAAAATGTATTTCCACGCCTCTGTGCAAGGCTTAAGTCTTTCTATCTTTATAGTGTCATGGCGTGGCTCTTGGCCATAACAAAAAGCGTGGGAAGGACAAGAATATGTATATAAAAAGGTATTTATTTGGCAAAACGTAATGTGGCCAAAAAACAAACATAAGGCAAGGCAAAATAAGAATAAGCGCCGCTGCTCTCCGAAGTCCAGTCCTCTGGCGGGGAGAGACCTCGAGGCTCTGGCTCAGGCCTTTTAATCCTCCGGTGCGAGCTGTCAGGTGTCCTCAATCAGTGCATCAGGTGTCCTCAATCAGTGTGGGCACAAGCAGAGGAGGATCATTAAAGGGCCCTACGCACCACAGGAGACCTCGAAACAGGGGTCGTCACACCCCCCCCCCCTTTAAAGTCGGTGTCCCCAGGACCACCGGCATAACGAATGAACCCTATCCCAAACAAAAACAAAAAGTCACAGAACACAACAAATATATAGCACCATCTCTTAGCGAACCCTAATTGTAATATACCACCTTATTACAACGTCTCTGGATGTGACCAAGCCCACCGCAGGAGTAGCACCTCCGGTCGTTGGCACGCCCACAGTCACAAGCCATGTGGCCTGGTTTGTTGCAGTTGTAGCACACATCCTCCGTTTGGTCACAGTCCCTAGCCATATGTCCTTGATCTCCACACCGATAACAGAACATTTCCTTGCCACGTCCTCGACCCCTGCTGCCGCTGCCGCCACGACCACCATCAAAGCCGCCGCCACCACCACGACCACTTTGACCAGTGGAGCAATGCTTGGCCTTCTGGTTTCTACACAACATAGTATTGGCCATAGCCCGCGAGATCACGCAGGAGGACATGACCTCTGGCACCACTGTAGAGCTCTCCTCAAACCCAGACTCAATCAGCCCACCATTCACAAAAAATGCCGGAAGAACATCAGCCCAAACTCTGCTACCTGCCAAACCGTTGCCCAGAATAAAATGTATCCCCTCGATTGGCAAAGCTGGACGTACACCAACAGCTATTTCACCTTTAACAAGGTCACAGTCAATATACACCCTATGAACAGGCATAGGAAGAACTTTTAATCCCATTCCCCAACTCAGAACTGTGTCACCTGTGTCACTTTCATCCGACAACGGCAAAACAGAGTCAACAATATAGGAGTCAAAAGCCTCTGTGTCCCGCAAGATTTTGATTGGAACTCTGACATTACTACCTACCAATGACACCAAGCCGTCTCGAAAAAATGTAGTATAAGATGCCAAAACTTCAGATCCACATAAGTGGGATTTAAGCACATCGGCACCACAGCAGCTTTTCACAGGAGCAGCCAACGCAACAGGCCCAACAAAATATCTTCCTCCCTCAGATTTTGCTCTAAGCGCAGGACATTCTTCCTTCCAATGGCCTCTTTCACGACAGTAGTGGCAATCATCGTTATTAACCACATTAGATTTGATCAAACTCGATTTCTCTGGATCCATCCCAACATCCTTCCTATTTCCTTCACAAACAGTTAGAGCCCCAGAGCGCCCTCCGAACCTGCTCTTATGAAGCAACACAAACTCATCAGCTGCCACTGCAGCTCCAGCCGCGGAAGTTACCTTGTGTTCTGTGAGTAGCAATCCTGTCAGGAAGAATATTTTTGAACTGTTCCAAAATCATGAGTTCACACAAATCGTAAAAAGAAGCGATTTCAAGAGCAGTTAACCAACGATTAAAATGAACCGACAAATCCCTCGCCATCTCCACATACGTTTGACCATGTTTCTGCTCAAAGGACCTAAAACGCTGTCGATAGGCCTCTGGCACCAGTTCATATGCCCTAAGTACCGCCGATTTTATCTTACTATAGCTAGAGCTATCCTCAAAACATAGGGAGGAATATGCAGACTGTGCTTTTCCTGTGAGAACACACTGAAGCATCGGTGCGCAGTCTGCATCAGGCCAATCTCTAGCCCTAGCTACACGTTCAAACAACAACAAAAAACGTGTCAGGATCACTTTCATTAAAGTGCGGCAGCAAGCGCAGGTTATTAATGTCAAAACGATGAGACCTGGGCACCTGTTCACCCTGCCCTTCACCATCTCTGAGAATAGACATGCGATGTCCCTCCAACTCTATCTTGGCTTTCTCAGATTCTTGCCGTATCCGCTCCACTGTGATTTCCTTTTCAATTCCCAACGCATAGTTTACTCTGTCATGTTCCAGCTGCAACAACAACAATTCTTTCTGCTGCTCAAAAGAAAGTGCACTAGCCTGAAAAAGAGGTTTTGACAAAACCCCCTCTTCCTTTGCAGCAAACACTCCTGTCTCACTCAATGTCGACACTATAGAGTCTTTGATGTTCCCCTTCATCTTCCTATCACCGACAATAGTCACCGAGAAATGCTCAGCAATCAATAGCAGCTGGTCTCTTGAAAAAGTGCCAAGAGACTCCTGAGACGGAGCTTCAATAAATGCCTCTACGTCAGCCATATTAATTTAGACTGGGACCTTACCGGAATACAACACCGAACCTTTTACGCCGAGAGAAGAAAAAAAACAAAAAAAACAAAAACAAACCGGACCGACACCACAACGTTTGCTATGCGTCCAAAGTGGAACAACACTAACTTATTGATTGGAGTTTCCCCACTAACTGTTAACATCCCACTGACTAATCTCCTCCCTAGTCTTCATGCAGTTACTTGTGGTGGGTATTTATGCACTGGAGACCGCTGGCCCAGCAAAGCGACTAGCAGGCTAGCAACACTACTGAGACCACGGCCATGCTCCCAAGCCGAAGCTTCAACCACTTTCTCCGCAACACTACACACCCCGCTCAACAATCCCAAGGGAACCGCCGCTTAACCTGCCAGGGAAAACTCCGCACCGCTCCGCACTGCTCCACATAGGCCTACAACGCATCCGTGTCAACGAGAGAGAAAGGAAAAACAAAGCAAACCGCTAATCACGGCTAAGAACAACTGGAAAACCCTGTCCTGAAATATAATGCAAAACAAATCAAAGCCTCACAAAGTGATCTAATCAATCCCCAAACAACGATCTGAAATCTAATGTCCTTCCCACAATGAGCCGAAACAAAGAAACCGGCCGCCCTGCACACGCGCTCCCAACAAACTTTATACACGCGCACCAACTCCCAACACAAATCTTACCTATCCGTTGCTGTATCACAGATAAAAGAAGTGACGAGCCCCCATCTGTCATGGCCTGGCTCTTGGCCATAAGAAAAAGCGTGGGAAGGACAAGAATATGTATATAAAAAGGTATTTATTTGGCAAAACGTAATGTGGCCAAAAAACAAACATAAGGCAAGGCAAAATAAGAATAAGCGCCGCTGCTCTCCGAAGTCCAGTCCTCTGGCGGGGAGAGACCTCGAGGCTCTGGCTCAGGCCTTTTAATCCTCCGGGGCGAGCTGTCAGGTGTCCTCAATCAGTGCGTCAGGTGTCCTCAATCAGTGTGGGCACAAGCAGAGGAGGATCATTAAAGGGCCCTACGCACCACAGGAGACCTCCAAGCAGGGGTCGTCACAATAGCCACATGGTGTAAAGTAATTAAGTTCATAAACTCAACAAGTACTATACTTGGGCACAATTTTGAGATATTTGTACTTTATTTAAGTATTTCAATGTTTTGCTACTTTGTTTTTCTACTCCACTACAGTTCAGAGGTACATGCTGTACTTTTCCTCCACTCCATGTATGTAATACCTTTAGTTACTTTACAGATGTGGATGAATGATGTGAAATATAATCAAGTGTTAAATCAGACTTTAGTTCCACCTGGAGTAAATCCACAAGCTACCCTGCAGTATACAAATTCATTCAAACTAGCTGCACCTTTACCAGCTTTGAGAACACTTTCATGATCAATCATTATAAAACATATCATATCTATTATTCTGAAATGGACCAATCTGCACAATGACTACTTTTACTGTCGATACTTTCACTATATTTTGATGATAATACTTTTCTACTTTTACTTGAGGAACATTTTGAATGCAGGACTTTTACTCTAACAGAGTATTCCTACACTCTGGGACTATTACTTTTACTCAAGTACAAGATCTGAGTACTTCTACTTTTACTCAAGTACAAGACCTGAGTACTTCTACTTTTACTCTAGTACAAGATCTGAGTACTTCTACTTTTACTCTAGTAAAATATCTCTGTGCTTCTACTTTTACTCAAGTACAAGATCTGAGTACTTCTACTTTTACTCAAGTACAAGACCTGAGTACTTCTACTTTTACTCAAGTACAAGATCTGAGTACTTCTACTTTTACTCAAGTACAATATATATATACTTATACCACCTCTGTTTATAGCTTATGAAAAAAACTATTAGAAATAGAAGGCTAAAGCTAACGTTAGCAGATAGTGACAATGTATGCTAGCTAGCTAGCTCAACGATTCCTTAAATAATATTGCCACAGAAAAACTTTTCAGTTCACATCACGCTCTGCCGCTCCGACAGGGAGCTCTGCTCTGAACACCTGAACGGCCCGTTCTAACAGCTGTTCACCAGCGGTCCAGTCTGTGCCACAGTGACTCCGGACGCGCAGTTAATATTAATGAGGTAGGTAATGTAGCTGCTGAAGCTAGACCATCATCTCGGAGCAGCAGAGCCTTATTATACATCCATGAGCAGAGCCGACAGGCAGGAAGGCTCGAGCACACAACTCGCACTTCATTATAATATATAAAAAAAGAACACCATGCGTGTCATGATGCTCACGACCGCAGATTACTACGGGTCCCAGACCCCCCCATACCCCAAAAATATTTGTATTGCAGATCTACATGAATCACACAAACGACTTATTTTGGATTCAAAACGGCGAATTTCGCCGAAAGGTGACAAGTTTGCATCACTGAACATAGACAGAGCACAACTGAAACATAACATCTGAGATGTAACATTCAACATAATACACTTTTTGGGGATGCTTCTTCTTCTTCTCTTTTTTAATGGCGGGTCGCAAACAGCTTTTGGTTGCATACCGCCACCTACTGTACACGTGTGTATCATCATGTCAGTCCTCTAATAAACCAGCATATCAAAAAGAAAACCATAAAATAAAATAAAATAAAATAAATAAAACAAAACAAAAAACAAATCATCCATGGTCTACTGTTAAATTCTTTTCCCTATCCCAGTTTCCCTCAAAAAGGTGAACAGTGCTTTTCTGATAGCTCTTACTCCTTCTCCTTCTGTTCCCAGAATACCCGCTACATTCCACTCCCTCTTTGCCTCTAAAACTGTATCCCTTAATTTCCCTCTTTCAACTCTATAGGTGACAGAATGTAATAAAATATGTTCCACATTTTCCCTAACTCCACAGTTCCCACACTTGTCACTGTCACTTTTCCCCATGACATACAGCGTACCATTTAATGCAGTGTGATTTAGTCTGAGCCTAGCTATCATTACTTCCTCCCTTCTGTTTCTTTCTTTATAAATATTAATTGTAATTGTCTTTTGCACTTGATGGTATTCTTTGCCTTTCTGGTCTTTCTCCCACCTTTTCTGCCAGATCTCCATCCCTTTCTTCTTAATAACTGCTTTTCCTTCTCCTTTTCCAAGTTGAACTGGTAATGTGATTTCCTTTTGTAGTGCACTTTTTGCTAATCTATCAGCACACTCGTTCCCTTTCACCCCCTCATGCGCAGGCACCCAGCAGAACTGCAGATCTATGCCGCTTCTGTGAAGTCTTAACAGGCTGTGATTGATTTCTATGAGTATGTCTTCTCTGGCAGTTGTTGTTGACTGTATGCTTTGTAAACTGGATAATGAATCTGTGCATATCACCACCCTGTCTGGTCTGACCTCTTCCACCCACTGTAATCCTATTACTACTGCCAACATTTCTGCTGTATACACTGAAAGTTGGTCTGATGCTCTTTTTGATATTGACACTTTAAATTCTGGGATATATATACCAATTCCGACACAATCTTCTTTGTTTTTAGAACCATCTGTATATATTTTGAGGTAATTGTGATAATTATTCCTGAGGTACAAACTTGTTTTGAGTCCTACTTCATTTATTTGCCACTCTCTTTTCTTTTCTACAATACTCACATCTATATTTACTATTGGAAAGAGCCATGGGGGTACACTACTGAATGGATTTGATGGTGAAAACTCTAACTCATGCATGCCGTATGTCCTTATTTTTTCTTTATTTGTCCATCCAAACCCACGCCCCTGAAACTTAGAATATTCCCAGCACTCCTGTAGTATTTTGTTTGTGATATTTCCTTCCCCACTTCCTTTTAACCTGACCCAATAAGCAAGAGCAATTTTCTCTCTTCTTAGCTCCAATGGAGTCTCTCCTGCTTCAACTAATATTGCATTAGTAGGGGTTGACTTAATTGCACCTATACACAACCGTAACGCTTTATATTGTAACCTATCCATTTTTAGTAATGACGTTTGTGCTGCTGCTGCATATATTAAACACCCATAATCCAGTGTTGTCCTCATAATTGCCCGATAGATGTCGATTAATGCCTGTTTGTCTGCCCCCCAGTCACATCCAGCCACTGCTCTTAATAGGTTCAACACTTTTTTGGATTTTGTTTCCAAATGTTTAATATGAGTTTTCCATGTATATTTACTATCTAACCATAGCCCCAGATATTTAAATTCATTGACCTCACTCATCGGCTTTCCATATAATGTAAGCTTCTCAGTCTCCATCTTGCGTTTATTCGTAAATTTCATAAAGCAAGATTTGCTTGCTGACAGCTTGAAACCCCAGTTGTATGACCACGTCTCCACTTTCTTTATAGCTTTCCCTATTTTTTCAAACACATATGGAACATTTCTTCCCCGTATCCATATGGCCCTGTCATCTGCATATAGTGCAGATTTTATGCATCCATCCAAATTACTAAAAATGTCATTTATCATAACATTAAATAATATCGGGCTGATTGAACTCCCTTGAGGAATACCATTTTCTATACTGCACTCTTTTGAAACCTCTGCCCCTACTTTAACTCTGAATGTTCTGTCTGATAAAAAAGCCATGATCCAGTTATACATTCTCCCTCCAACACCCATTCTACTCAATTTGATGAGCAACCCATCCCTCCACATAGAATCATAAGCCTTTTCAATATCAAAATATACTATTGCCATAACCTCTTTCATTTTCACTGTCTTTTCCACCTCATTGCTTACTCTAATCAAAGCATCTATTGTGGATCTTCCTTTACGAAAACCACTCTGAAAATGACTTATTAACCCTCTCTGTTCTAAGACGTGTGATAGTCTATGCACTATCATCTTCTCCATCCATTTACATAAGTGTGATGTTAATGCTATGGGTCTGTAATTATTGGGATTAGCAGGATCGTTCCCTGGCTTATTAAATGGCAATATAACTGCCGTTTTCCAGCTCATTGGTAAGACTCAGTTTCTCCAGATTTGATTAAATAGTCTCAGGACTAATTTGAATGTTTCCTCTGGTAGCTGCCGGAAAATGGCATAGCATAGCTGGTCTTGTCCTGGTGCTGAGTATCCTGTACCTTGCAAAGCTATTTTAAGTTCTGCTATTGAGAAGTCTACATCAAGAGCTGAATTATCATCCCGTCTCTTTTCCCTCACATTTTCATTTTCTCTTAATACACACTCTTTTTGCTGTCTATGTTTGTCATCAAGGTGTTCCCCACTATGCACCGCAGCAAATGCCCTACCTAAACATTCTGCCTTCTCTTCATTTGACACTGCCACTTTCTCCCCATCAATCAAAGCGGGAATTTTAACCGACTTCCTTTTCCCATTCATCCGTTTAAACATCGACCATACATCCCCTAACTTTACTCCTCTTCCAATGGTGGAACAATACTCTCTCCATGACGTCTTTTTTGTGTATTTTACTGTTTTACGGGCTACTGCCCTTTTCCTTTGATAATCTGAAATATTGTCTTGTGACAAGTTTTTCTTTAAAGACCTAAATGCCTTGTTTCGTTCTTTAATAGCTCTGCTACATTCCTCATTCCACCACGGAACCACTTTCTTCCTACCCTCTGTTGTTCTTTTAGGTATAGTTTTATTTGCTGCTTCTTTAATGTGCATTGTGACTTGATTTGAGCACTCCTCTATACTTCCTTCTAATGTTAACAATTGCGCTGACTCCTTACAGTAAAGCCTAAATGTTTCCCAGTCAGCTTTACCAAAGCACCACCTGGTAAATACACTCCCTTCCTGTCTACATACCTTTGTATTGATGATTGTGAAAACTGGGTAATGATCACTTCCTATGGTAGAATCACTTTTAACATACCATTCACATGATTTAACTAACCTATCCGTCACCAGTGTGAGGTCCAAACATGATTGTGTCCCCCTATTCACATCTATTCTTGTTTTTTGTCCATCATTAAGGCAAAACAGTGATCTTTCCTCTAGCATTTCTTCTACGACATCCCCATTACTGTCTGTTTGACTGCTTCCCCAAAGGCTGTTGTGAGCATTAAAGTCACCACACCATACTTCCCTTCTATGAGCCGTCCCTGCTATTGTCTGTAAGGTTTCAATGTCCAGATTTTTACACGGGTTATAGAAATTGATAAGCTTTATGTTCCCTTCTTTCCTTGGGCTGCATATTTCTATTATGACACATTCCTTGTCGTCAGGGGATGGGACTACCCTATAGGCCAGCCCATCCTTTATGAAAGTAACACACCCTCCACCATTTTGATTGCTAACTCTATCATATCTGATAGAGCTGAACCCTGGAATCATAAAGTCTAGATGAGGTTTTAACCAAGACTCTTGCACACAAATTACATCTGGCAATGTTTGTAACTCATAGACATATTTTTTAAACTCCTGTCCATTAGCTATGAGGCTTCTAGCATTCCACTGGAGTATGTGAATTACCATTAACAACGTGCTAACCCTCATCCTGGTTGTCCGTTTCTCCCACATCTTTTGTTGCTAGTAATTCATGTATCTGGTCTGCTTTTATATCTCTAATGTTAAGGAATTTCTCCGCTGCCTGCACGATGGTTTTGATTCTGTCACTTTTCTTCTTCATCTGTGCTGCAACATTAATGGTATGGCAGATGAATGTCATAAAGTTGACTTTCTTTACCACGAGAATGCTATCATCTTCTTTAATTTCCACAGGTACTTGGCTTTGATTTGTAACCTGCCTTTCTGAAATGTTGCTACCACTCTGTACTAAGTTTCTTTGAACCCTTCCACTAGAAGCCTGATTGTTTGCTTCCGTTTCCCTAACCTTCTTTAGAGCTTCTGCATATGAGACTTTACTGAGTACTTTGACCCTCTGAGCTTCTCTGGCTTCTCTCTGCACTACACATCCACCAAACGCCGCACTGTGCTCTCCTCCACAATTACAGCATTTCATCTTTGCCTCTTTTTCACATTTCCCATACTCATGTTGGCCTCCACATCTCGCACACCTTAGTTTTCCTTTACACTGCATTGCTGTGTGTCCCATTCTTTGGCATGCATAGCATCTAAGTGGTTTTGGGATGAATTCCCTCACACTGTAGTTCATGTATCCTATTTGCACAGATTTCGGTATATTTTTCTCAAACTGAATAACTACTGAAAGTGTTTCCTTCAATGTGCCATCTCTTTTGCTCATAAGTCTGTTTGCCTCAATAACTTTTCCTCCTTTAATCTCCTTTTTAACATCATCCATAGACATATTAAGTGGAACTCCAGATATGACTCCTCTCAACATTGCCATTGCTCCTGGGATATGAGCCTTTATTTTTTCCCCACTGAGTGTCGTCATTTTAAGTATTTTTCCCTGCTGTTGCTTGCTGGTTGCTTGTATCAAAACTCGTTTGTTGTTCATAAACTTGGCAAATTTGATTTTACCCATTTCTTTCTCAATTGATTTTGTCAGTTGAATCGGGTGGTAATGCCCACCATCCCGGTTGAATTCTATTATAACTTTCCACTCCTACTCTAGTTCTGTATTCGAAATTGCTTGTTTTTCATTTTGACTGCCTTTTGTTTTTTTGTTTAAGCCTGCACCACTCGACCAATCCGACCAACTTTGTGTTCTTGGTCTGCTAACTTTTTCCCTCAAAGCCCTTTTCTTCCTCACAGCTTTGGTTTCCTCCCATTCCATATCAGCTCTTTGGGTCCCATCTGAGCTGGTTGACATGATGATACAGTCAATGTACAGTTTATGCTAACCAGTCCAATGCTACCGTTTCTGTATGTTTCGATGATTTCCGACTCTCTCTGAACTTTCTGCAGCGTGTCTCCAACTTCACCTTCTTCTTCCGGCTTCCTCCGTCCGTTTCTCCCTCCCTCCGTCAACAGCTCCTCGTGACAGCAGACTCTCCAGTCGTGAGCTGCCACTTCCGTGTTCGCCACGCAACCAGGAATGTGACCAATCTTCTACTACTACTACTACTACTACTACTACTACTACTACTACTACTACTACTACTACTACTACTACTACTTCTTCTTCTTCTTCTTCTTCTTCTTCTTCTTCTTCTTCTTCTTCTTCTTCTTCTTCTTCTTCTTCCTTATTCCTCTTCTTTCTCTTCTGCAGCTTTTCTCGGTGTTTTTCACACTCCTCCGACTGAATCTCCACTCGTCCAATTCTTCCGACGTTTTTCGACGTGTCTTTGGGGATGCTTGGGATGTGAGGAGTGAGGACACGGCTTAGAATGGGCGTGTCTTCTGGTGTGTGCACCAGTCTGCCTTGATCTATGAATTCATGTCCGCTGCCCACAGTTGTTTTATAGAAGGAAATTCCTTCACTTCATGAAAGTGTTTTAACCACACACACCTCTACAAACACATGACGGGTGTTATTTTCCCCATAAGGAACAAGTCGCTGCAAATTATCCCGCTTATTACACGGCCACATTCTCAACAAAGTAACGACATGACCCCCAATATTAATTTAAATGCTTTTATGGATTTAGAAAATGTTTTTATTGATTTAAAAAATAGTTGTATGTATTGTTACCGTTTTTTAAACAGTCTGAATGAAACGGCAGCTCTGTATTTACACAACTAATGGCCCATCAACCACAGCGCTCTCCCCCCCTCCCCCCTTTATCTTTCTTCTCCAGCAGCTAAATTAACTGTAGGTTACTCTGAGTGACAAGCTTACAGTTAGACACAACATTGTCATTGCAAGTTAGTTTACTTTTATGTTCAACTGCTAAATTCGTTACTGATAAAAAAGGGCTTCTACTGTACCTAATTACCTTAACACTAGAACCGCCAGAGGTTTTTGTATACAGATGTAGCAATTCATTTCAGACAGTTTGAAACGCGAGGGCCGTGATTGGTACGGGATCTGCCCTCGCTCAAGGGAAAACCTCCAGCTTGACTTGAGACCGCCCCCGTTATAGATAAATGTAATTATAATGAAGCCAGCTGCAATGGATCATTGATCCACCAGGGGGTGCAGTGGGGTTCCACACTGGAGCTCATGTGAAATAAAGTGAGATACAGTATGCTGGATGTACAGCGGAACTTTGTTAAGATCCATATGTCACGGATATCATACTACTGTGCTAAATAAGAGACATGTAATCATTTACAAAACATCACCATGTTGTTATTTAACAAAATAATTTTGTTATTCGAAAAAAACGAACGGGAGGAAATGCAGCCCGGCTCTCGATTTTTAATCCTAATTTAATCATCATCTTCACCACGATCATTTATGTTTATGTTCGCCGAATTGACATGAAATCACTGACACATATGAATATACTGTATTCAACTTCATTAAAACGTTATTAACGTGCCTAAACTCAGTAATTCACCAAAAATATGTATATTTTAATGGAGCTTCGTCGGTCGATCAGGATCCCAAAGTGTAGCGGAGGGATCCTCATCTGGATGAAGGGTGTTATTTTCCCCATAAAGAACAAGTCGCTGCAAATTCTCCCGCTTATTACATGGCCACATTCTCAACAAAGTAACGACATGACTCCCAGTATTAATTGAAATGCTTTTATGGATTTAGAAAATGTTTTTATTGATTTAAAAAATAGTTGTATGTATTGATTTAAATTCACATGCATCCGCTAAGAAAAATAGTCCGTTGTTACAGTTTTTTAAACAGTCTGAATGAAACGGCAGCTCTCAGCTGTGTATTTACACAACTAATGGCCCATCAACCACAGCTCTCTCCCCCCCTCCCCCCCTGATCTTTCTTCTCCAGCAGCTAAATTAACAGTAGGTTACTCTGAGTGACCATAGACTGTATGTGACAAGCTTACAGTTAGTGACGTAACAACACCATAAAAACTGGTGGGTTGAAAGCAATACGGGGGGTAAAAATAACTACAATAATTGTGACTTATTTATTGTGGCTTTTATGTTTTTAGGTATACCATTTTATGTAATTCAGGCTTATAGTTCACCCTTCTCTAAAAGCCTTCAACAATGACAATATTCATTGTAATTTAATAAATCCTTCCAACACACATTGTAAAAAATAGCCTACTGTAAGTTAAGAAATCATTTCAATGTGTACATCTTCTGATGTAACAACAATAACATTATAAATAGTAACATAGCTGAACATGGTATTGCACATTTAGCTTTGAGTGTTACTGACCTGAGATGTTTTTAATTACATGAATTAAGGTGACTGAGGCTTTTTAACATACAGGGATGCAAACTCATCAGGTATGAAAAAGGTGACAAGGATCCGAGCCCCCGGCTCCCCCACCCCACGGAATGACAGAGGATTTTAGCAGTCAGAACAACTAAAGCAGCAGTGTTAATAATAACAGAAACGCCAAAGAGTCACATCTAATAGAAATATATAAAAGCATTTATTTTAAATTGTGGAGCAGTCAGTTTATAATTTTGGCAGCACTGTTGAGCATTTAGAAAATGTATTTTCATGCCTCTGTGCAAGGCTTAAGTCTTTTTATCTTTATAGCCACATGGTGTAAAGTAACTAAGTTCATAAACTCAACAAGTACTATACTTGGGCACAATTTTGAGATACTTGTACTTTATTTAAGTATTTCAATGTTTTGCTACTTTGTTCTTCTACTCCACTACAGTTCAGAGGTACATGGTGTACTTTGACTCCACTACATGTATTTAATACCTTTAGTTACTTCACAGATCTGGATTAATTAAGTGAAATATAATCAAGTGTTAAATCAGACTTTAGTTCCACCTGGAGTAAATCCACAAGCCACCCTGCAGTATACAAAGTCATTCAAACTAGCTGCACCTTTAGCAGCTTTGAGAACACTTTCATGATCAATCATTATAAAACATATCATATCTATTATTCTGAAATGGACCAATCCGCACAATGACTACTTTTACTGTCGCTACTTTCACTATATTTTGATGATAATAATTTTCTACTTTTACTTGAGGAACATTTTGAATGCAGGACTTTTACTGTAACAGAGTATTCCTACACTCTGGGACTATTACTTTTAGTCAAGTACAAGATCTGAGTACTTCTACTTTTACTCAAGTACAAGACCTGAGTACTTCTACTTTTACTCTAGTACAATATCTGTGTGCTTCTACTTTTACTCAAGTACAAGACCTGAGTGCTTCTACTTTTACTCAAGTACAAGATTTGAGTACTTCTACTTTTACTCTAGTACAAGATCGATGTGCTTCTACTTTTACTCAAGTACAAGATTTGAGTACTTCTACTTTTACTCTAGTACAAGATCTGTGTGCTTCTACTTTTACTCAAGTACAAGATCTGAGTACTTCTACTTTTACTCAAGTACAAGACCTGAGTACTTCTACTTTTACTCAAGTACAAGATCTGAGTACTTCTACTTTTACTCAAGTACAATATATATACTTATACCACCTCTGTTTATAGCCTATGAAAAAAACTATTAGAAATAGAAGGCTAAAGCTAACGTTAGCAGATAGTGACAATGTATGCTAGCTAGCTAGCTCAACGATTCCTTAAATAATATTATCACAGAAAAACTTTTCAGTTCACATCACGCTCTGCCGCTCCGACAGGGAGCTCTGTTCTGAACACCTGAACAGCCCGTTCTAACAGCTGTTCACCAGCGGTCCAGTCTGTGCCACAGTGACTCCGGACGCACAGTTAATATTAACGAACGCACCCGTAGGTAATGTAGCTGCTGAAGCTAGACCATCATCTCGGAGCAGCAGAGCCTTATTATACATCCATGAGCAGAGCCGACAGGCAGGAAGACTCGAGCACACAGCTCGTACTTCATTATAATATATAAAAAAAGAACACCATGCGTGTCATGATGGCACATAACAGCTCACGGCCGCAGATTACTCCGGGTCCCAGCCCCCCCCATACCCCAAAAATATTTGTATTGCAGATCTACATGAATCACACAAACGACTTATTTTGGATTCAAAACGGCGAATTTCCCCGAAAGGTGACAAGTTTGCATCACTGAACATAGACAGAGCACAACTGAAACATAACATCTGGAACGATGTAACAACATAATACACTTGTGGGGATGCTTGGGATGTGAGGAGTGAGGGACACGGCTTAGAACGGGCGTGTCGCCTGGCAGGACAGGAGAGTGTGTGCACCAGTCTGCCTTGATCTATGAATTAATGTCAGTGACACTCACTGCTGCCCACAGTTGTTTTATAGAAGGAAATTCCTTCACTTCATGAAAGTGTTTTAACCACACACACCTCTACTACACACACATGACGGGTGTTATTTTCCCCATAAGGAACAAGTCGCTGCAAATTATCCCGCTTATTACACGGCCACATTCTCAACAAAGTAACGACATGACTCCCAATATTAATTGAAATGCTTTTATGGATTTAGAAAATGTCTTTTATTGATTTAAAAAATAGTTGTATGTATTGATTTAAAAAATAGTCGTATGTATTGATTTAAATTGACATGCATCCGCTAAGAAAAATAGTCCGTTGTTACAGTTTTTTAAACAGTCTTAATGAAACGGCAGCTCTCAGCTGTGTATTTACACAACTAATGGCCCATCAACCACAGCTCTCTCCCCACCTCCCCCCTTGATCTTTCTTCTCCAGCAGCTAAATTAACGGTAGGTTACTCTGAGTGACAAGCTTACAGTTAGACACAACACTGTCATTGCAAGTGACCCTCAGTTAGTTGACTTTTATGTTCAACTGCTAAATTCGTTACTGATAAAAAAGGGCTTCTACTGTACCTAATTACCTTAACATTAGAACCGCCAGAGGTTTTTGTATAGGCCTACCTAAACCTGTCAAATCCCGCTATTAGAATGCAATTTTTAACAACATAGGGTGCTACATAACACACTTTCAGGAAAAGTCACGGACTGGGAGACTTTAATATTTTATTGAAAAAAAGTTACATTGTACACACACAACACACATCACACAAATTGACCCGATTGGTGGTTCTAGTATTAAATAAACTCACTAATTAATGAAACCAGTTCAATACGCATTATTCTTATTCTTATCATTCTTTATGAGCGCAGAAATACTCTTAAAATCAGATCTGTTTTTTAAATGAAATCTGACGGCAGGCAGTTAGCTCTGATCACCTATGACAAATGCGCCGCACCTAATCGCTGGCCATTCAGCCACAGACACTGTTCGAAATGGGGGGGAGCTAGGAGGAGCTTGGCTCCCCCGAAGAGGGAGGGAGCTCCCCTGAAGGCTGACTTTGAGATAAATAGGGGGAGCCCAAAACAATCGTGCATATTTGTGTCACACAGATTAGAAATGTTGAGTTTCTGTAAATAACAGTTCTTGAAATAAATAATAGTTATTGTTCATTACAGTTTCTGAATATTTGTTTTATATTTGTGAATATGTCTGGGTGTTGCCATCTGTATGTGGCGGCGCTGCATTCTTACTTACGTTGCTATGATTATGGCGGTGATGCCGGCGCGGTATTTGAAATGTTGATATTGATATTTTTTTAACTCTGGCTGTGTAATAAAAAAATATGGCAAAACGAAAACAGCCAAGCGTCACAGCTTTTGGATTCACAAGCAAAGAAGCGAAGGAGTCTAAAAATGACAACGTGAACGGAAAACAACTTTTAGTTGGCCGGCTGTAAGCGTCGTTAGGGTCGAGCTTGACAGCTCCACACCGAGGGAGAGGCCTCAACAACGGCCACATCCGCTGGCATAGTGACACCGTCTGTATTAGAAGAGTGTTTTTATAGCAATTGATCGCATCCGCGCTGCTGCGCCAGTCAACAGAGCGTGCGTGTGACATATTTAGTAGCAGGATGTGCTCTGAAAAATAGGGCTCCCCGAAAGCAAATGGGTAATTCGAACACTGACAGAGCTCCCTCTATACAAATCAAACTGTAGACGGTGTGAAAGCACCTATTGTTTTAAATAATGGTCGGAATGTGACCTGTGAGCCTTCTGAATTACCGTGGGACAGCACATTCTAAACTAAAATGTTCAATCAATAAAGTAACATCTTATCTTATCTTAATAATATCTTCATATTAATAATAATAATAAATCATACAGTATGTGTCCGAAAGGGAGCAGAAGGAAGCAAACACAAAAATATACAAAAAATATACTGCATATTAAAGCAAACGATTGTAAAGGTAAAAGTATGAGCATAACAAATAAAGAAGTGTAATGTAAACATTTACATTATAATTATGATTATTTAATATATAAAGACTATATATTATTGAATTACAAGATTAGATATACTTTAGGTGATCTAAAATATTGATGTGTTCAAATGCTCTTCAAAACACAACTGAAAGTCCATGAAACTTGTCTTTCTGTATTTGTGAATGAAGCGCCATCTCCTGGTTAAAACCTGAAATCCAAAATCTGGCAACGCCCTCTTGGAAAATAGTGGGAGGGCTTAACATTCCTTTATACTGGTTTTAGGCAGGTCGTAGGCAGGAAGCTGTAAGCTGGAGTCTGAAATGAAGTGCTACATCTGTAAACATACATACCGCTCAATTATCAAATCACAATTAATTCGCTTCCATCGCATCTGTTCTCTCCCCCTTCATATAGAAGAAGCACCAAAACTCTGTTCGAAGCTCTCTTGCCCCGTGGCTATTCGAAGCGCTTTTTACGTACCATCAAAAGAGAAGTGTCTGAACAGTTTGCAGTAGAGGAGACTATGGAACCCGAATCATCATCTGACACCAACCTTATCCCTTTCATCACCACCTTTTCCCATCACCTGAGTTCCTTCAACAGGTCCATCAAGCAACATTTTCGCTCCATGCAGTCCACCGTCCCCTCACTCACCCCCTTTAATACTATTATGGCATATCGTCGGAATAAGAACCTAAAATATATCTTGGTTCACACAGCTCTGAACAAGACCGTCATCATACCCTCAAACCTTGATATCTACTTCACACACCTCAAATTCCTCGCTGGCACAGTCCCTGGCCAGGGGGCCCTGATCCGGCAGCCTTTTACCCTCCTCTCAACCAATTTGGTATATGCGATCACTTGCAAGCATTGTAAGAAGATTTATGTAGGAGAAACTGGAGCAGCTTAAAAAAAAAAAAAGACTTTATAAACATCTTTACCAAATTAAGAAAATCAACAACAATAAATTACTGTATGCCCACTTCATGCGACACACTATCTCCAACCTGTTGATCTCGGGTCTCGAATCAAACCCCTCCTTGTCCTTCGGCCAAAGGAGAGCAGCTGAAAGAAGATGGATTTGGAGAGTTTCCTCCAAGTCACCTGCTGGTTTCAACGACGCCTAGCCACCGCCCCTGGTCGGAGTCGAACCATGGCCTCCCAGTCACAGTAACGACAGCTTATCCCCTCAGCTACCCTTCCAGTATATGGAGTTGCCCCTAACCCTTATCCTAACCCAGGGGTCTGCAACCTTTTTGACCAAAAGAGCCATTTTGCTCCTTTTTCCAAAACATATTTTTGTCTGGAGCCGCAAAACATATTTCATAGCTTGATAGCTAATAAAGTTGTATTTATTGTTATATCAGACAAAAACTACAGTTTTTTTGCATTTATTAGGCTATTTATTACATTATATAAAACTGTTAACCTCTAATAAGAAACAAAGAACTCCTATAAGGAGAATTAAAAAGAATACACAGGCCTACTTTAAAATAAATTAAACACAGCACTTGGGGAGTCCTCTGCACATTTGAAGGAAAACAAATATTATTAAAATGGGCCCACTTTGAAATAAATAAAACATATAGCTGCATCCTAAAAATAGTTAAAGGTAGGGTAGTTAAGAATGGAGAAACCAGCTCGAGTGCGCTAGAATTTGAAAATACACAACCGGTAAAAATATGCCTCTTCCTTCAGACTTCCTCACAGAGCCCCTCCTCCAACACACACAAACACGCACATGATCAATGAGGGCACGAGATAAATGTGTGCACAGATGGAAGGCTGACAGGCTGACAGGCAGGTAGGTCATCCAGTTATTTTAGCCGGGCCGGTGTCGGTACCAGATGTGTTCGGGGTACCATATGTGTTCGGGGTCCGTCACGGGGTCCGTCACGACGTCACAACGTAATGACTTCACGCATTGTGATTGGCTCTACGGTAATTTACCCACGCTGTCTAGAGTATAGAGGGGTTTTTTGATCATTACATTACATTGTATTTAGCTGACGCTTAAGTGCATTCGACCAACAAGATAAAAACTTGAAGAAATACAATAAAACTTGAAGAAAAACAAAGACGAATGAGGAAAGAACAAGAGAAATCGAAGGTAAGAAGTATAAAACGTAATATGGTAGGTAATATGTAATATGTTCAGTGCCGTTGGTACGTTAGTTCAAACAGTAACAACGGACTATTTATCTTAGCGTATGCATGTCAATTTAAATACTATTTCACATGTACAATATTTTCTTAGCCCTAATACTTAATACTACTTATTTCGTTTTGATTGTTATATTTGATTATATTATATATTATCAATAAATTATATATTATATATCAATATGATATACTTTTCTATATAATAGATTATCAAAAAAAGTATTTATTAAGTAAGGGATAATGTGCAGCAATCACAATCAAGTCCACAATCGAATCCATAAAGACAAAGTAAATCTGTTTACAGTTGTTTCATATGTATGTTGAGAGGTATCCATATATCTCTTCATTTTGCTCTCAAAGTGCACCAGATTGATGCATTTAACTTCAATATTTAAAAAAATTACTCCAAAGGGAGTGCTTGTTCTTCCTTCTGTCTGTCTGAATCTGTGTATTCTCATGTTCCGATTAACCCAGCCAAATTTTTCTTCTTTTGTGTCTTGATGTGATCTTGATTCGAGGCTGATCCTCTTGCTGTGGTCCCGCATCCTGGATCCTCTATCCTGAGTTCTGGATTAAGTCGTGGACTTCGGGTCGTGGCTGAACCTGTCTCTGCGGTCCTGCCTGGGTCTCGTCGTGCTGCCTCCCTGAAGGCTCCCACAGGATTGTTGACATCTTCGTGGATTCATCCTATTATTATAGACGCATGCATTTCCTAACATTTGGTCTACCTATGTTGCAAATGTATTATCTCCTCGATTTACACACGGCATCTATTGCACGTCTGTCCGTCCTGGGAGAGGGATCCCTCTTCTGTTGCTCTCCCCGAGGTTTCTCCCATTTTTCCCTTTAAACTGTGGGTTTTCTCTTGAAGTTTTTCCTTGTACGATGTGAGGGTCTAAGGACAAAGGGTGTCGTTTTCTTCTCATACTGATATTCTGAACAAACTGCTGTTGTATTAGCTGTAAAATGTCTTTACTGTAGGGTATTTTTTATTATTTGTACAGCACTTTGGCTCGACCAAAAATCGTTTATAAATGTGGAATATAAATAAAACTTGATTTGATTGATTTGATTTGAAAGGGTGTGCGCCAAGGTTCCATATTAGGACCAATAATTTCACCATATACTGTATGTAAATAATCTCGAATAATCTTTCAAATGCTGCTTTCCATTTTTATGCAGATGATACTGTTATTTATTGTTCATCCTCTTCTATAGAGCAAGTCTTGATTTCCTCCAGTCTGCCTTTGATGTTATTCCATCCGATTTATCTCAACTCAAGTTAGTATTAAATGCAGACAACTCCAAACTCATGATATTCTCAAATCGTAAAAAGTTAACTTATTTTCTCCCCAACATTTGTACTGTTCAAGGGACTGACATTGACATTGAAAGGGTCACTACATACACATATCTAGGTTTTATTATTGATCAGAACTTATCTTTCAAGTCACACACTGAAAATGTTGTTTTAAAATTAGGTTTCTCCTTTCAGACAAGGAAACATTTGATCTCTGCAACGTTTTTACCAGTATTGGATTCTGGTGATCTGCTTTACATGAATGCCTCTGACCAGTGCCTAAAGAGTTTGGATACTGTGTACCATTGTGCATTATGTTTTATTACATATACATATATATATATATATTGTGAGTTTGGAATAAATATGCACTTCATGAAAATTATTAGTCGGTTACTGTTAGTAAAAAAACAGTAAGGTTAATACTGGATGTTTGTTACACTTGGATATGTTTTCTGTAACAGTTAATGCTCGACATTCAATTCAAAACCTTTATTTATCCAGGTAAAATCCTATTGAGATCAATGATCTATTTTTCAAGGGAGACCTGCAGCAGTAGGTTCCACATGAAGACATAAAAACATAAACAACAGAACAACAAAAGGACATCATACAGCAAAAAATACAGGGATTACAATTTACATATCTATCCACATGTACAGGTACCAACAGCATCTGACTGTGGAGCATCCAACCAAGCTTTAAAAACATGTAGTGGTACCAGCTTGGTAATTTTACATTCTTTTTGCAGACTGTTCCAAGTTAGTGGAGCTGCACATCTAAAAGCTTTCTTCCCTAAGACAGTCCTAGCACTTGGCACATTTAATAAAACCACAGCATGAGATCTCAGGCAATAAGTACTTTCAATTTGCCGAGAGATCAGGGAGCAGATATAAGATGGTACTTTATCCAACATGGCTTTTCTAAATGAAAATGTACCAGTGACTGAGCCTCAGTACAGTAAGTGATGGCAAAACCGCCTTGGTTTACAGTGTTCAGTGATGCGTAAGTGCTTTACAGTTTGTCACAAATCTCAGTGCACTGTGATAGTAAAACCTTATTGTGGTGTAATTATATATCCAAAGCAGTCAGAAGTCAGAAAATCTTTAGTGATGTTTAACCACTCAGAAGACAGCCCATCAAAATGAACACATTGGGACCTTTCAGAGAGGTAGTTCATCTTCTACATATAATAACGGACAAAGTAAAGAATGAAGTGTAGGCTATGTTTAAATGTTCGGAATTTGACCGTGTATGATGGTCCTCTTGAGTTGCCGTACAGCCAATGGCGTACAGCCATTGCTCCGTTTTCATGTTTTTTTAACATGTTTTTCACAAACATTTTCACACGCTAGGAGCATAGGAATAATTCAATTCGGTTCGTCATGATCTGTAGATGTGATTTGCCCCCGAGCACCCCTGGGTAAATTACCGTACAGCCAATCACAATGCGTACAATGCGTGACGTCATTGGTAAGAGACGGCCCCCGAACACATATGGTACCCCGAACACATCTGGTACCGACACCGGCTCAGATGATTGGTCGTGCTTTTTACAGCACTACGGCTTCCAGAGATTAATTTTTGTATGTATTTATTGTTAAAGCATTTAATATATTCATTGCTATCGGGATGTTAAGAGCATTCCATGGAATATAACAAAAAGTGTTTTCTGAAATAAATTACATACCCCATTGAATTATGACTGAAGATCGTCAGCTGTCTTCCTCTCCATGTTGTTCCCGTTGTTTCTCGATACGTAAAGGCAGCAGTGCAGCACCTTTGACAACTTCTCTCTGCATATCAAACATACCGGTAAACCAGCATCGTTTGCTGTGAATGCATATAACTCTGTCCACGCAGAATTAAATCCTGTGTTCCTCCGGTACTTTTCTTTGATTTATCCATAGTTCGCTCATCGAGCCGGGGGTCAGGTTATTCACCCGCAGGAAAAGGCGCTCGCGCGGGACCGTAGCAGGATGTGACGCATATTTTAGTTGACCTAATTAAAACCGTTTTGTTTTTTATTTATGTGTCACAGTATCACCTCAAAATACAAGATACGAAACATTTTCAACCATGCAACAAAATATAAATAGTCCTACAAATACTTTTATTTTATGTCCTTCTTATTTTTTGTCTAAGCTCAAGGGAGCCAGAGCAGAGGGCTTAAAGGGCCGCATGCGGCCCGTGGGCCGCGGGTTGCCGACCCCTGCCCTAACCTCAACCCTTACCTTTTACCTTGTCAGCATTTACTTCTCCCTGTCCTAAACCCAACCACTCCCCAGTTTTCTCCTCCCCCTTAGCATTATTTCAACCCCTCTTTCCCGTTTTCCTCCTCCTTCCTACCCCTTAGTTTTTATCTATTGCAATCAGCTCCAGGGGCGGATCTAGACAAATATTCATGGGGTGGCAAGAGGGTGGCAGGAGAATTTGAGGGGTGGCATCCCCTGGCAGAAGTATATTCTGATTTAATCGCAGTCATATCAATCAATGTTAACTTGGAAAGCCACAATATTGATATTTTAACTCAATAACATTAGGTGAGATTATTGTGGCACATCAGTAAAGCCTTAAATATAAATATATAAGGTGGCACACGTAATTTAATGAATTTTAACTGAATGAGTTGGTTTAACTCTTAGACCAGCAGGGGTACCAAATATGCAGACTGCTGCAATAAATACATTAATTAACTGTCTCATCGATGTGTGTCTGTATGAATATGATAATATTAACAACCATATTATTCCTATCAGCTGTCAATCACAGTTATGATTCACATCTTCAGTGTTATTATTAAATAAACTATATTTTTTGGAGGAGTTAATGATGAACGTTCCTCAAGATGCTTGCTCACCCTCTTTCAAATTTGAAAGACCAGTAATTACTATCATAATTCAAAAGAATCAAAGGAACAGTTCAGCGCCACACAACTTCATTGCAAACAGTTACAACCTTGACTTTACATCAAAAAGAACAAACATTAAAGAAATGACTAACTGCATCAGTTAAAAAAACTGTGTATTCAGCTAAAACACACATCGCTGCAGTTATTATCCAGTGGAAAGCCCTTACCTACTGGCCTAGTTAAATCAAAGTGCTTACTTTTTTTTGGCTGGGCAGTGAAGTTTTACACACCGTCTTATTTGACTTTCTCAGGACTTGAAACTGTTTTTTGGGGGCAGACCCCCACAAAGAAGAAACCTATATTTATGTAAGGTCATCATCTTAACAGTTTATTATTCTCATCGACTCATCCGTGAGCAGAGTATCAAGTTGGCATGCCTATAACAGCTGAATGTGGCGATTACCATCTTGATCAGCAAAACGCCACACAAACTTAATAAGATTTAAAGCTATGGTGCGTTTTGATTCAATGCTGAGTACAGCCAAACTTGACAGGCTCTTCTTTGTCATAGTAGACCGCAAACAGTTGCAGCGCCAGAGTATTTGTGTTGGGTAATCTATAGTAGGGCTAACCCATACAGTGGTGGGGCTCAAGTCAGTATTTGCAATGTAATTACATACAGGCTCCCCTTGACAGTGAAACGCCACGCGTGAGGTTTATATTATTTCCCTGTCTCAATCCAAATGGAACTGTATGAAATAAAAAGGCACATTTGTCTTGTATTAAATAAAAAGGGCGACCTGGAGCCAATCCTGGAATTTCCCCACAGGTGAAAGAGTTGAAAACCCAACCCCTGCTGGGGGGTCTGGGGGGATTTCCCCCCAGGAGATTTTTTGAAATACTAACATCAAATACACATTCTGTTGCTCTCTTAAGAAGAAAAATAAATAAATATATATTACTACACGACGTATTTAAAAAAATGAATGTCATTTTAGTTTTTTGTTACTTTGTTCTGAAAGCTGAACCTGCTGCTCCTCACAGAGAGGAGAGGGAAGAGGCTGTGTGAATTACTTTACATTGTGGATAAGGGTGGATAGCCCCTATTGTTCTGTGTGTCAAAATGAAAGACAGCCCACAAACCTATCAATCATCAAACCGTGGGGTCTTATAGTTGTAACGATGTATATCGAGATGTACTACAGCAAAAGTATTCTCCGTCGGGACTTCCTGCAACATCACCACGCCGTTATCGTGATTCTGATTGGCCAGAAGACATTATCAAAGATGTTCTATTGAGAAGACGATCACTACGTGACAAAAGTTTTCAAAACCGTTTCTAGTCTTCGGTATTTCCAGACAAGTGGCTACTGAAATCAATCTTACTAACTGCTGTCTGTGCAATTTACTCCGCACGAGTTGGCAGACTTTATTTTGCTTACTTTAACATAATTTTTCATGGTGGGGCTAAGCCATTTATTGGTATGGCTGTAGCATACCCCAGCCATACCCTGACCGCAAATACCTCATTCCTTCTGTCTACTTGTATCCGAAATGCGTCTCGTTTTGCGCTGTCCTCCCGTTCAAATGAAATCGCAAGGGGGGGGGGGGGGGAGGGGTTACAAGGCTCGCGTCTTGTGCTGCATTCACTTGCATTCGGACATGAGAGATTTTCTCTCATAAATGTCTGATGAGCCACAACTTTTCTTTCAAAACAAAGCTGCCAAATGGGGTGGCAGCTGGGGTGGCAAGGCATTTTTCTGAGGTGGCAGCTGCCACCCCGTGCCACCCCGTAGAACCGCCACTGATCAGCTCTCTTTGTGTGTTTAAATGATTATTTTAAACTAAATAGCAACAGTGGTTTTATCTTTTAACAGATTCAATGTGAAACATGTGCCCGTGCTCTCCCCTGTCAGCATTAGATGGTGCTGGGTGACCAGCACCATCTAGACATCTAGACAGGTGACCTCTATTTCTTCACCTAACCCTCACACCAGATACTGACTGATTTTCGGACCCCCCCAGACCCCCCCCAATAAACGCAAAAATTCATGTTTCAGAGTGGCCTTTTATTGTGGCCAGCCTAAGGCACACCTTATTATCTCGGCAAAGGAGAAGTGCTCACTATCACAGATGTTTTCCGATTTGTGAACAATATTTGAGATAAATGGTTATTTTGTGTATATCGAAAATGTTTTAGATCTTTGAGTTCATCTCATGAAAAATGGGAGCGAAAACAAAAGTGTTGCATTTATATTTTTGTTCAGTGTATATGCTGCTTCTAATAAACATGTTAAAGAAACACATGAGTTGTCTGACTGAAAAAAGGTGGTGGCGTTGCCATTTATGTGAAAAATAAGTTTTGTGTAACCAAGATGGTTTCCAAATCTATTAATAAACAACTAGATTTTTTAGCCTTAAATATCGAAGTAGCAAAGTCATGGTGGTGGGCTGCTACAGACCCCCCTCAGCTGTCAATGACTCTTTATCTTCTTTGGCAAAACTTTTATCTCAACTTGAATACAAGGAAATAGTGCTGCTTTGTGATTTTAATTGGGACGACTGGTTAACTTCTGTGTCAGAGGATTTTAAAAACCTTTGTATCTCTCTGAATGTTACTCAGATTATAGACAGTCCTACTCGCCCTAACATTAAAGTGGACCTATCATGCTATGTAAGGGATAATGTGCTGCGACGCGGTCATTATGGGGAAAAGAACACCGACAGGCTGATCAGGAGCCCGACGCGATATTAACAACGTGTCACGTGTTCTGAATTGACCAATCAGAATCGAGTATTCAACTAAGCCATGTAATACATTTGAATAATATAGTGGAGGACCATACCTATATAAGGCATATTAATACTTTTTATTTTTCAAAATACCAAACAGATCATGCATTTTAGCCATTCCTCATTTCACTCAATTTAACACTGTCTTTGCATGGGCTGATTATATGAGAACAGCACCATCTACAGGCCTAGCATATGTACTACAGCGTCTCCAGCGCTTTCGAACGGCAATGTCCGTGGCTGTCAGTAGTAAGATTCATCCCGCTTTCGTCTCATTAGTATGCATAAAAAAGTGACAGGTCACACCTCCCCCCATTATGCAAATGAGCTAAGTCCCGCCTCCCCTTTGATCGAGGTGTGAGATCTCAAGTAGGTGTGATATCCCAAGTAGGTGTGAGATCCGTCGATAGGAGGGGGTTGATGTGTATTCACAGGTGTGAAAAGTCCCCACTGTTGCGCCTTATGGTGTATCATAAAAAATGTTTCAATCACATTGGTATGCATAAAAAGTGACAGGTGGGCCCGCCCCCAAGTCTATTAAAACAAAATGCCGCTTCCATCACATTAGTATGCATAAAAGTGACAGAAGGGCCCGCCCCAATTATGTGATGTCAGAGGACCGAGGGGGTGGAGTGAGATAAAAAAAAAAGAACCCCGTGCAGATAAAAAGCCAGTCATTTCCAATCATCAAGTCATCTTTCCAAAAAGAAAAAATGGCCAAGAGACGCCTCGATATGGGTTTAATCAGCGAGACGCCTGTGACAACTTACCGCCATCCGTCCGGAGCGCCAATCAAGGAACGGATGCAGTATCTGTGCCGGGTTCAAACACCTCCGGTCGAAGATCTTGAAGAGAAATTTTTCACCGTTACCCCCCAATGTGGAGGAAGAAGAAGGAAATATCCCCCCGCCGCCAAAAGTGAAAAGAGTCCTGACAAGCACCGTCTGGGAAACTAAAAGCGGACCATCTGGGCGATGGTATTACCGCGCAAGCCGTTTGCTGACGCAGGGGGGAGGGGTTCTCTCTAAAACACAGTGTCCTGCCATCTCTCTCTGTTTCTGCTGATGTGTAAAATATACAAAATAACGTTTTATATACTTACTCTCTTGTTAAAAGGTGATGAAGTTTGTAGCGTAAGCCAGCCATCAGTATTCTAGTTTTAAGGATCGAAGGATCCAATGTATTTTTAAATGGAGCAGAAATAGAAATAGTCTCCCAGTGCAAGTATCTTGAACAGAGAGTGTCATATTGGACTCGCACTTGACTTTTTAAGAAACATATCCAGAAAGTATCCAATACCATGAAATTCAACTTGCAACATTTTAAACAAATTATAACTTTTTCTTAACTGTCAATGCTGCAAAGTCATACCTCCACTGTATGATTCTATCCCACATTGAATACTGTTTTACAAACTGGTCGTTTGCTTGTGCCACACACCTGAAACCCATAGAACAGCTGTTCAAGAGAGCTATCCAGGTGTTTGACAGAAAGCCACAGTCATACCACCACTGTACCATCCTTGAATATGCTGCTCATGCTCTTTCTGCATATCATGTATTTATTTTTGCTGTATGTATATATATATAAATTTCATGTTCTTATATGCTGTATGTGACGGGGCTACAGATGGAAATTAGCTCAAAGCTAAAATCCGGCTCATTTACACTTGTAGGCATTATTTTTGTTTTAAAGTGTTCATCAATGTGCACTACGGTAGCCCTGAAGAAAATTAAACATTAAAATATGTTATCGATGTCCCCATTCCCAGTTTTTTTTGGGGAATAATTGCGATGTTTACTATGTTTTGGTAGCTCTTAACAAAACAGAATTTTTGTAAAAGACTGCGACTCTAAAAGGCAAGTTTGTGATTTTAACACTGTTTCGATGAAACAATACATTATACAATATTACGACTTTTTGCCATATTTTTAACACAATATACTTGTACCTTTTTATTTTTTTTGTGGTTGTAGGGCTTCAAGATATTTTGCATGTCATGCATAAACACGGTGTCATCTTTTCCTTCAAACTGACGTGCTGCCCGTTTTACAAAACAAGTTATTTTTCTGCTTCTTCATCCTCTGAATTTTCCTCCCCCGTCCCTCTTCCTTCAGCCAGCACAACAAGAATCAAGGTGGATCTTTGAAATGAAACACCTCTTCCCAAAGCGTGACTTCCCTATTGAGAGCATGCGTCTAGGGCAGTAGGGTCTAAACTAATTGGCCAGATAAACTAACATGCAGAACGTACGGTATGTTTGAAGACTAACCATTTATCCAGTTCAAGCTGTCTTTAAGATGTGACATTGCGCTCTGACTATTTCCTGTAAAATGGTGACAAACTATTACTCATTCTTAAATTTGACCTCTTGCTGCTTGGTTGAAAATGATAGTCGAAAAATAACTTTAAAAAAAGAAGACTCAAACAGCGAGGGACATTATACTGGTGAAAAAACTCTCAATTCTACAGATGACTCCCCCTCCACTCAATGCAATAAGTCCCTCCCTCCACTCAGCAAAGCATCTAAAACTAAGGACCCCACTAAGACGACAGTTTGAAAACTAGCTATGGATCTGAGAAAAACCAAGTCTCCCCCCGCGAGTTGCAGCCAGGAACAAACTCCTGGACTACCATCATCACCACCATTCTGGACACCCGAATCTTGCAGTACTGCTGCTGCTTATTTTGCTCCTTGGGCCAAGACGTCTCTGTTTATGGACACAGTGAAATCAGTGTTGGTTGATATTGTAAAGTGGGTGATACATCGGTACAGAGAAGAAATATGCAACGGATGCCGAGTCAGTCACCCCGGCCAGAGGCAACACGATTGTCTGAATGACATGCCCAATTTTTATTCTTCAGAAACAATTACAACGTGTTAATGAAAAGACTCTGGCTCAGCGACTTCATTACTGAGATCGACCAGACTCTTATTGATAAAGAAATTTTCACGGATGATTGGAGGATCCAAGGCGCTTCGGAGGCTTTTCTGCACAATCTCAAAAATTGTAGACGCCTCAAGGTGAGACTTGAAAAGATCCATGCCGAGTTGGATGGAGAAGAAGAAGACTAATAACCTATGGTTGGTTGAAGCTAGGGATTTTTTCTTTTTCGATACATTGACTTTTTCTTTAAAATAAAAATGGGGAACTACTATGCAAAACGCTCGGTATATATTGATCAGAATGTAGTCAATACCCTTTTAATAAGTGTGGTGATGAGGACGATTGAAAACAGAGTGAATAGTGATCCCCGTGTAAACAGAATGGCTGAAGTTTGTAAACTAAAAGACATTTTGGATATCGTTCGTTCTGGCAGTACTATTCCTGGTCATTGGGAAACGATTGTAAACTAAACATTTAAAGTGGTCCTGGAATCTTCATTTTCCGAAACATTCTGTAACATTACCGAAGAAATGAAACAAACATCAAAAGTGTATCATGTGCTCTCATTGTAAGCTCTGTTTGTAGATGTAATGCATCTTTGTGTCAAAAACAGCATACACATGAATATTTTGACTGAAGTGAAAAAACTCCATCATGATATTTCCAGTAATCTGGGGAATTCTAAGCTGGAGACGGTCCTGGGGATGTTACAATCAGTATAACTATTGATTTTGTGTGTGAAAATGTTTAAATGTAAATAGGACATTTTTTTTTTTAAATAAAAAAAAGTGTTTTTTACATTTTAAAAACTGTTGTTTTCATTATAGCAAGGGGAGCGTGTCTGATACATGTGTATTACAGTCCTTCACATGCACTGTTGTCTTCATTATAACAAGGGGAGGGTAACAGTGAAGATGTATGATACATGTGTATTGAAACGTGCGTATTATACCCCCACAGAAACACAGAAACATGGAAACACAGAAACACAGAAAACACTGAAACCCCTGAAACACTGAAAAAACACAGAAACACTGAAACACCGACACACAGAAACACCGAAACACCGAGACACAGAACTACAGAAACACAGAAACACAGAACCACAGAGACACAGAAACACAGAAACACAGAAACATGGAAACACAGAAACACAGAAAACACAGAAACACAGAAACACAAAAACACAAAAACACAAAAACACTGAAACACCGACACACAGAACCACAGAAACACAGAAACACAGAAACACAAAAACACCGAGACACAGAACCACAGAACCACAGAAACACAGAAACACAAAAACACAGAAACACAGAAACACAGAAACACAAAAACACAGACACAAAGAAAACACAGAAACACAGAAACACAAAAACACAGAAACACCGACACACAGAAACACAGAAAACACAGAAACACAGAACCATAGAAACACAGAAAACACAGCACCACAGAAACACAGAATAAACACATCAGTATTTTAAAAAGTCGATGGGAGGCTGATACTATTTGACTTTTTAAAATAATGATGTGTTTATTCAAAAACCATACTAGCACACAAGCCTGTTTTTTGTGTTTTCCGTGTTTTCTGTGTTTCTGGGTATCGGTGTTTCAGTGTTTTTGTGTTTTTTGTGTTTTTGTGTTTCTGTGTTTCTGTGTTTTCGATGTTTTCGGTGTTTCAGTGTTTTTGTGTTTTTTGTGTTTTTGTGTTTCTGTGTTTCTGTGTTTTCTGTGTTTTCTGTGTTTCTGTGGTTCTGTGTTTTCTGTGTTTCTGTGGTTCTGTGTTTCTGTGTTTTCTGTGTTTCTGTGTGTCGGTGTTTCTGTGTTTTTGTGTTTCTGTGTTTCTGTGTTTTCTTTGTGTCTGTGTTTTTGTGTTTCTGTGTTTCTGTGTTTCTGTGTTTTTGTGTTTCTGTGTTTCTGTGGTTCTGTGTCTTGGTGTTTCAGTGTTTTTGTGTTTTTGTGTTTCTGTGTTTCTGTGTTTCTCTGTGTTTTTGTGTTTCTGTGTTTCTGTGTTTCTGTGGTTCTGTGTGTCGGTGTTTCAGTGTTTTTGTGTTTTTGTGTTTTCGTGTTTTTGTGTTTCTGTGTTTCTGTGTTTTCTGTGTTTCTGTGTTTCCATGTTTCTGTGTTTCTGTGTTTCTGTGTCTCTGTGGTTCTGTGTTTCTGTGTTTCTGTAGTTCTGTGTCTCGGTGTTTCGGTGTTTCTGTGTGTCGGTGTTTCAGTGTTTCTGTGTTTTTTCAGTGTTTCAGTGGTTTCAGTGTTTTCTGTGTTTCTGTGTTTCCATGTTTCTGTGTTTCTGTGGGGGTATAATACGCACGTTTCAATACACATGTATCATACATCTTCACTGTTACCCTCCCCTTGTTATAATGAAGACAACAGTGCATGTGAAGGACTGTAATACACATGTATCAGACACGCTCCCCTTGCTATAATGAAGACAACAGTTTTTAAAATGTAAAAAACACTTTTTTATTTAAAAAAAAAGAAAATGTCCTATTTACATTTAAAAATGTTCACACACAAAATCAATAGTTATACTGATTGTAACATCCCCAAGACCGTCTCCAGCTTAGAATTCCCCAGATTACTGGAAATATCATGATGGAGTTTTTTCACTTCAGTCAAAATATTCATGTGTATGCTGTTTTTGACACAAAGATGCATTACATCTACAAACAGAGCATACAATGAGAGCACATGATACACTTTTGATGTTTGTTTCATTTCTTCGGTAATGTTACAGAATGTTTCGGAAAATGAAGATTCCAGGACCACTTTAAATGTTTCGTTTACAATCGTTTCCCAATGACCAGGAATAGTACTGCCAGAACGAACGATATCCAAAATGTCTTCTAGTTTACAAACTTCAGCCATTCTGTTTACACGGGGATCACTATTCACTCTGTTTTCAATCTTCCTCATCACCACACTTATTAAAAGGGTATTGACTACATTCTGATCAATATATACCGAGCGTTTTGCATAGTAGTTCCCCATTTTTATTTTAAAGAAAAAGTCAATGTATCGAAAAAGAAAACATCCCTGGCTTCAACCAACCATAGGTTATTAGTCTTCTTCTTCTCCATCCAACTCGGCATGGATCTTTTCAAGTCTCTCCTTGAGGCGTCTACAATTTTTGAGATTGTGCAGAAAAGCCTCCGAAGCGCCTTGGATCCTCCAATCATCCGTGAAAATTTCTTTATCAATAAGAGTCTGGTCGATCTCAGTAATGAAGTCGCTGAGCCAGAGTCTTTTCATTAACACGTTGTAATTGTTTCTGAAGAATAAAAATTGGGCATGTCATTCAGACAATCGTGTTGCCTCTGGCCGGGGTGACTGACTCGGCATCCGTTGCATATTTCTTCTCTGTACCGATGTATCACCCCCTTTACAATATCAACCAACACTGATTTCACTGTGTCCATAAACAGAGACGTCTTGGCCCAAGGAGCAAAATAAGCAGCAGCAGTACTGCAAGATTCGGGTGTCCAGAATGGTGGTGATGATGGTAGTCCAGGAGTTTGTTCCTGGCTGCAACTCGCGGGGGGAGACTTGGTTTTTCTCAGATCCATAGCTAGTTTTCAAACTGTCGTCTTAGTGTGGTCCTTAGTTTTAGATGCTTTGCTGAGTGGAGGGAGGGACTTATTGCGTTGAGTGGAGGGGGAGTCATCTGTAGAATTGAGAGTTTTTCACCAGTATAATGTCCCTCGCTGTTTGAGTCTTCTTTTTTTAAAGTTATTTTTCAACTATCATTTTCAACCAAGCAGCAAGAGGTCAAATTTAAGAATGAGTAATAGTTTGTCACCATTTTACGGGAAATAGTCAGAGCGCAATGTCACATCTTAAAGACAGCTTGAACTGGATAAATGGTTAGTCTTCAAACATACCGTACGTTCTGCATGTTAGTTTATCTGGCCAATTAGTTTAGACCCTACTGCCCTAGACACATGCTCTCAATAGGGAAGTCACGCTTTGGGAAGAGGTGTTTCATTTCACAGATCCACCTTGATTCTTGTTGTGCTGGCTGAAGGAAGAGGGACGGGGGAGGAAAATTCAGAGGATGAAGAAGCAGAAAAAATAACTTGTTTTGTAAAACGGGCAGCACGTCAGTTTGAAGGAAAAGATGACACCGTGTTTATGCATGACATGCAAAATATCTTGAAGCCCTACAACCACAAAAAAAATAAAAAGGTACAAGTATATTGTGTTAAAAATATGGCAAAAAGTTGTAATATTGTATAACGTATTGTTTCATCGAAACAGTGTTAAAATCACAAACTTGCCTTTTAGAGTCGCAGTCTTTTACAAAAATTATGTTTTGTTAAGAGCTACCAAAACATAGTAAACATTGCAATTATTCCCAAAACAAAACTGGGAATGGGGACATCGATAACATATTTTAATGTTTAATTTTCTTCAGGGCTACCATAGTGCACATTGATGAACACTTTAAAACAAAAATAATGCCTACAAGTGTAAATGAGCCGGATTTTAGCTTTGAGCTAATTTCCATCTGTAGCCCCGTCACATACAGCATATAAGAACATGACATTTATATATATACATACAGCAAAAATAAAATACATGATATGCAGAAAGAGCATGAGCAGCATACAAGCATTTACCATATGGCAGTACAATGTAGCAGCTATGATATATAAAGTGCAAGATAAGATAAAAGCGCTACATAAAGTGCAAGAGGAGATACCCCTGTGTTAAAGTGCATTTATTTAGCGGTGATTACACGTCTGTTTGTTGCTCAACAGTTCTTTAAGTTGACCTTTAAAACTATTGAGAGTGGGACAATCCCATATCTCAGTTGGGGGGGCTATTCCACAATGAGCTGCCTTTAATGGAGAGGACATTTTGTCCAAAGGTGGTCCGTCTGTGGTGGACTTCACAGTCTCCTCTGGTTTCTGACCTAGTGCTGCGTCCAGTGTGTTTTCTGTGGATGAATTCCCCCAAGGGGAGGGGGGCCAGCCAATGTAAATATTATTTTTTTAAAAACACATACTTTTAAAAGACATAAAAAATGTCAAAAACTCAAGAAATTGTGATTTTCAAGGATGGTACAGTGGTGGTATGACTGTGGCTTTCTGTCAAACACCTGGATAGCTCTCTTGAACAGCTGTTCTATGGGTTTCAGGTGTGTGGCACAAGCAAACGACCAGTTTGTAAAACAGTATTCAATGTGGGATAGAATCATACAGTGGAGGTATGACTTTGCAGCATTGACAGTTAAGAAAAAGGTCTAATTTGTTTAAAATGTTGCAAGTTGAATTTCATGGTATTGGATACTTTCTGGATATGTTTCTTAAAAAGTCAAGTGCGAGTCCAATATGACACTCTCTGTTCAAGATACTTGCACTGGGAGACTAGTTCTATTTCTGCTCCATTAAAAAATACATTGGATCCTTCGATCCTTAAAACTAGAATACTGATGGCTGGCTTACGCTACAAACTTCATCACCTTTTAACAAGAGAGTAAGTATATAAAACGTTATTTTGTATATTTTACACATCAGCAGAAACAGAGAGAGATGGCAGGACACTGTGTTTTAGAGAGAACCCCTCCCCCCTGCATCAGCAAACGGCTTGCGCGGTAATACCATCGCCCAGATGGTCCGCTTTTAGTTTCCCAGACGGTGCTTGTCAGGACTCTTTTCACTTCTGGCGGCGGGGGGATATTTCCTTCTTCTTCCTCCACATTGGGGGTAACGGTGAAAACTCTTCTCTGATCTCGCTTTTTGTTTGCGTTTCTTTGCTTTTTGTTGCAAATATCTTGTACACCGCTGGTTTCACAGTATTTTCTTGATGCACTACTTCTTCCGATACAATGGTTGCGTGGAGATCTCTGGAAGACACCAGAGTTAACACAGCCCAATCTGTTGAGGTCAACGTCGCTTTAACACTGTGAGGTCCATACATTTCTCCATTCTTCAGATTGTAGAAATGCAGTTCATTCGCCATATAGTTGAATACGTATCCCCAAACATGTTCATTTTCCAGAAGCCATTTCTCTTCAAGATCTTCGACCGGAGGTGTTTGAACCCGGCACAGATACGGCATCCGTTTCTTGATTGGTGCTCCGGACGGATGGCGGTAAGTTGTCACAGGCGTCTCGCTGATTAAACCCATATCGAGGCGTCTCTTGGCCATTTTTTCTTTTTGGAAAGATGACTTGATGATTGGAAATGACTGGCTTTTTATCTGCACGGGGTTCTTTTTTTTTTATCTCACTCCACCCCCTCGGTCTTCTGACATCACATAATTGGGGCGGGCCCTTCTGTCACTTTTATGCATACTAATGTGATGGAAGCGGCATTTTGTTTTAATAGACTTGGGGGCGGGCCCACCTGTCACTTTTTATGCATACTAATGTGATTGAAACATTTTTTATGATACACCATAAGGCGCAACAGTGGGGGCTTTTCACACCTGTGAATACACATCAACCCCCTCCTATCGACGGATCTCACACCTACTTGGGATATCACACCTACTTGAGATCTCACACCTCTATCAAAGGGGAGGCGGGACTTAGCTCATTTGCATAATGGAGGGAGGTGTGACCTGTCACTTTTTTATGCATACTAATGAGACGAAAGCGGGATGAATCTTACTACTGACAGCCACGGACATTGCCGTTCGAAAGCGCTGGAGACGCTGTAGTACATATGGTAGGCCTGTAGATGGTGCTGTTCTCACATAATCAGCCCATGCAAAGACAGTGTTAAATTGAGTGAAATGAGGAATGGCTAAAATGCATGATCTGTTTGGTATTTTGAAAAATAAAAAGTATTAATATGCCTTATATAGGTATGGTCCTCCACTATATTATTCAAATGTATTACATGACTTAGTTGAATACTCGATTCTGATTGGTCAATTCAGAACACGTGACACGTTGTTAATATCGCGTCGGGCTCCTGATCAGCCTGTCGGTGTTCTTTTCCACATAATGACCGCGTCGCAGCACATTATCCCTTACATAGCATGATAGGTCCACTTTAATGTTAGGGCGAGTAGGACTGTCTATAATCTGAGTAACATTCAGAGAGATACAAAGGTTTTTTAAATCCTCTGACACAGAAGTTAACCAGTCCCAATTAAAATCACAAAGCAGCACTATTTCCTTGTATTCAAGTTGAGATAAAAGTTTTGCCAAAGAAGATAAAGAGTCATTGACAGCTGAGGGGGGTCTGTAGCAGCCCACCACCATGACTTTGCTACTTCGATATTTAAGGCTAAAAAATCTAGTTGTTTACTCATAGATTTGGAAACCATCTTGGTTACACAAAACTTATTTTTCACATAAATGGCAACGCCACCACCTTTTTTCAGTCAGACAACTCATGTGTTTCTTTAACATGTTTATTAGAAGCAGCATATACACTGAACAAAAATATAAATGCAACACTTTTGTTTTTGCTCCCATTTTTCATGAGATGAACTCAAAGATCTAAAACATTTTCGATATACACAAAATAACCATTTATCTCAAATATTGTTCACAAATCGGAAAACATCTGTGATAGTGAGCACTTCTCCTTTGCCGAGATAATCCATCCCACCTCACAGGTGTGGCATATCAAGATGCTGATTAGACAGCATGATTATTGCACAGGTGTGGCTGGCCACAATAAAAGGCAACTCTGAAACATGATGGTGCTGGTCACCCAGCACCATCTAGTGCTGACAGGGGAGAGCACGGGCACATGTTTCACATTGAATCTGTTAAAAGATAAAACCACTGTTGCTATTTAGTTTAAAATAATCATTTAAACACACAAAGAGAGCTGATTGCAATAGATAAAAACTAAGGGGTAGGAAGGAGGAGGAAAACGGGAAAGAGGGGTTGAAATAATGCTAAGGGGGAGGAGAAAACTGGGGAGTGGTTGGGTTTAGGACAGGGAGAAGTAAATGCTGACAAGGTAAAAGGTAAGGGTTGAGGTTAGGATAAGGGTTAGGGGCAACTTCATATACTGGAAGGGTAGCTGAGGGGATAAGCTGTCGTTACTGTGACTGGGAGGCCATGGTTCGACTCCGACCAGGGGCGGTGGCTAGGCGTCGTTGAAACCAGCAGGTGACTTGGAGGAAACTCTCCAAATCCATCTTCTTTCAGCTGCTCTCCTTTGGCCGAAGGACAAGGAGGGGTTTGATTCGAGACCCGAGATCAACAGGTTGGAGATAGTGTGTCGGATGAAGTGGGCATACAGTAATTTATTGTTGTTGATTTTCTTAATTTGGTAAAGATGTTTATAAAGTCTTTTTTTTTTTTTAAGTTGCTCCAGTTTCTCCTACATAAATCTTCTTACAATGCTTGCAAGTGATCGCATATACCAAATTGGTTGAGAGGAGGGTAAAAGGCTGCCGGATCAGGGCCCCCTGGCCAGGGACTGTGCCGGCGAGGAATTTGAGGTGTGTGAAGTAGATATCAAGGTTTGAGGGTATGATGACGGTCTTGTTCAGAGCTGTGTGAACCAAGATATATTTTAGGTTCTTATTCCGACGATATGCCATAATAGTATTAGAGGGGGTGAGTGAGGGGACGGTGGACTGCATGGAGCGAAAATGTTGCTTGATGGACCTGTTGAAGGAACTCAGGTGATGGGAAAAGGTGGTGATGAAAGGGATAAGGTTGGTGTCAGATGATGATTCGGGTTCAATAGTCTCCTCTACTGCAAACTGTTCAGACACTTCTCTTTTGATGGTACGTAAAAAGCGCTTCGAATAGCCACAGGGCAAGAGAGCTTCGAACAGAGTTTTGGTGCTTCTTCCGTATGAAGGGGGAGAGAACAGATGCGATGGAAGCGAATTAATTGTGATTTGATAATTGAGCGGTATGTATGTTTACAGATGTAGCACTTCATTTCAGACTCCATCTTACAGCTTCCTGCCTACGACCTGCCTAAGACCAGTATAGAGGAATGTTAAGCCCTCCCACTATTTTCCAAGAGGGCGTTGCCAGATTTTCAATTTCAGGTTTTAACCAGGAGATGGCGCTTCATTCACAAATACAGAAAGACAAGTTTCATGGACTTTCAGTTGTGTTTTGAAGAGCATTTGAACACATCAATATTTTAGATCAACTAAAGTATATCTAATCTTGTAATTCAATAATATATAGTCTTTATATATTAAATAATCATAATTATAATGTAAATGTTTACATTACACTTCTTTATTTGTTATGCTCATACTTTTACCTTTACAATCGTTTGCTTTAATATGCAGTATATTTTTTGTATATTTTTGTGTTTGCTTCCTTCTGCTCCCTTTCGGACACATACTGTATGATTTATTATTATTATTAATATGAAGATATTATTAAGATAAGATAAGATGTTACTTTATTGATTGAACATTTTAGTTTAGAATGTGCTGTCCCACGGTAATTCAGAAGAGTCACAAGTCACATTCCGACCATTATTTAAAACAATAGGTGCTTTCACACCGTCTACAGTTTGATTTGTATAGAGGGAGCTCTGTCAGTGTTCGAATTACCCATTTGCTTTCGGGGAGCCCTATTTTTCAGAGCACATCCTGCTACTAAATATGTCACACGCACGCTCTGTTGACTGGCGCAGCAGCGCGGATGCGATCAATTGCTATAAAAACACTCTTCTAATACAGACGGTGTCACTATGCCGGCGGATGTGGCCGTTGTTGAGGCCTCTCCCTCGGTGTGGAGCTGTCAAGCTCGACCCTAACGACGCTTACAGCCGGCCAACTAAAAGTTATTTTCCGTTCACGTTGTCATTTTTAGACTCCTTCGCTTCTTTGCTTGTGAATCCAAAAGCTGTGACGCTTGGCTGTTTTCGTTTTGCCATATTTTTTTATTACACAGCCAGAGTTAAAAAAATATCAATATCAACATTTCAAATACCGCGCCGGCATCACCGCCATAATCATAGCAACGTAAGTAAGAATGCAGCGCCGCCACATACAGATGGCAACACCCAGACATATTCACAAATATAAAACAAATATTCAGAAACTGTAATGAACAATAACTATTATTTATTTCAAGAACTGTTATTTACAGAAACTCAACATTTCTAATCTGTGTGACACAAATATGCACGATTGTTTTGGGCTCCCCCTATTTATCTCAAAGTCAGCCTTCAGGGGAGCTCCCTCCCTCTTCGGGGGAGCCAAGCTCCTCCTAGCTCCCCCCCATTTCGAACAGTGTCTGTGACTGAATGGCCAGCGATTAGGTGCGGCGCATTTGTCATAGGTGATCAGAGCTAACTGCCTGCCGTCAGATTTCATTTAAAAAACAGATCTGATTTTAAGAGTATTTCTGCGCTCATAAAGAATGATAAGAATAAGAATAATGCGTATTGAACTGGTTTAATTAATTAGTGAGTTTATTTAATACTAGAACCGCCAATCGGGTCAATTTGTGTGATGTGTGTTGTGTGTGTGCAATGTAACTTTTTTTCAATAAAATATTAAAGTCTCCCAGTCTGTGACTTTTCCTGAAAGTGTGTTATGTAGCACCCTATGTTGTTAAAAATTGCATTCTAATAGCGGGATTTGACAGGTTTAGGTAGGCCTATACAAAAACCTCTGGCGGTTCTAGTGTTAAGGTAATTAGGTACAGTAGAAGCCCTTTTTTATCAGTAACGAATTTAGCAGTTGAACATAAAAGTCAACTAACTGAGGGTCACTTGCAATGACAGTGTTGTGTCTAACTGTAAGCTCGTCACTCAGAGTAACCTACCGTTAATTTAGCTGCTGGAGAAGAAAGATCAAGGGGGGAGGGGGGGAGAGAGCTGTGGTTGATGGGCCATTAGTTGTGTAAATACACAGCTGAGAGCTGCCGTTTCATTCAGACTGTTTAAAAAACTGTAACAACGGACTATTTTTCTTAGCGGATGCATGTCAATTTAAATCAATACATACGACTATTTTTTAAATCAAAACATACAACTATTTTTTAAATCAATAAAAGACATTTTCTAAATCCATAAAAGCATTTCAATTAATATTGGGAGTCATGTCGTTACTTTGTTGAGAATGTGGCCGTGTAATAAGCGGGATAATTTGCAGCGACTTGTTCCTTATGGGGAAAATAACACCCGTCATGTGTGTGTAGTAGAGGTGTGTGTGGTTAAAACACTTTCATGAAGTGAAGGAATTTCCTTCTATAAAACAACTGTGGGCAGCAGTGAGTGTCACGGACATTAATTCATAGATCAAGGCAGACTGGTGCACACACTCTCCTGTCCTGCCAGGCGACACACCCGTTCTAAGCCGTGTCCCTCACTCCTCACATCCCAAGCATCCCCACAAGTGTATTATGTTGTTACATCGTTCCAGATGTTATGTTTCAGTTGTGCTCTGTCTATGTTCAGTGATGCAAACTTGTCACCTTTCGGCGAAATTCGCCGTTTTGAATCCAAAATAAGTCGTTTGTGTGATTCATGTAGATCTGCAATACAAATATTTTTGGGGTATGGGGGGGGGCTGGGACCCGGAGTAATCTGCGGCCGTGAGCTGTTATGTGCCATCATGACACGCATGGTGTTCTTTTTTTATATATTATAATGAAGTACGAGCTGTGTGCTCGAGTCTTCCTGCCTGTCGGCTCTGCTCATGGATGTATAATAAGGCTCTGCTGCTCCGAGATGATGGTCTAGCTTCAGCAGCTACATTACCTACGGGTGCGTTCGTTAATATTAACTGTGCGTCCGGAGTCACTGTGGCATAGACTGGACCGCTGGTGAACAGCTGTTAGAACGGGCTGTTCAGGTGTTCAGAGCAGAGCTCCCTGTCGGAGCGGCAGAGCGTGATGTGAACTGAAAAGTTTTTCTGTGGCAATATTATTTAAGGAATCGTTGAGCTAGCTAGCTAGCATACATTGTCACTATCTGCTAACGTTAGCTTTAGCCTTCTATTTCTAATAGTTTTTTTCATAGGCTATAAACAGAGGTGGTATAAGTATATATATTGTACTTGAGTAAAAGTAGAAGTACTCAGATCTTGTACTTGAGTAAAAGTAGAAGTACTCAGGTCTTGTACTTGAGTAAAAGTAGAAGTACTCAGATCTTGTACTTGAGTAAAAGTAGAAGCACACAGATCTTGTACTAGAGTAAAAGTAGAAGTACTCAAATCTTGTACTTGAGTAAAAGTAGAAGCACACAGATCTTGTACTAGAGTAAAAGTAGAAGTACTCAAATCTTGGTGGAGTTGGCCCAATAGCCGTAGCGCCACTTCTGTGATGTCACAGAAGTGTTCAAATCTGTATCAGTCTGTATCAGATCCGTTGCAGCCCCTTTTTAAGAGATTTGGGTATGGAGGAAAATAGAGAGGGTTGTGTTTGCTGACACTTGGTGAGTTCCCTGGAACACTGGGGACACATATTCATGTATAAAAGACGTACAAAAGTGCATTTTGCATGATAGGTCACCTTTAAGTCCCCAAATAAATCCTCCCTAATTGATCTCATTTTAACCAATGTTCTCCATAAATACTCATCTGTGGGAGTATTTGCAAATGATCTGAGTGATCACTGTGTTGTAGCCATAATTAGGGACACAAAAGTCCTAAAGGGTAAACCTCGCATTATCAGTAAGAGAGACAAAAAACATTTTGTGGAGCAGGGTTTTGTACATGATCTGTTTGATTTTGATTGGGGTAAAATCGATCTGTGTGCTGATGTAGAAACTGCATGGTCTTATTTGTATCTTGGTTTTATGGAAATTATAGATAGACATGCACAGGGCCGCCCCTCCCTACAGGCCAATCACGCAGGCTGCATGGAGCCCCGCCTTGTGCAGGGGGCCCCGCCCAGAGGACCTCAGCTGCTGCGCGCAGTTCTCCGCTCAGTTCTCCGCGCACCCCCCGCGAGAGTGAGAGGTGACTAGGGGAGCACGTCTGTAACCCGACACCGTTGCAATGAATCGAGATCTGACCAATCACGGCTTTGATACGGCCACTAGTGCAGGTGAAGAGATGTCAGTGAAAAGACAATTTCAGTCCGGCGCAAAAAACAAAACATGAAGAAACTAGAGCATCACTCGAAGGTGGGTTATTGTATGAGTCAAATGTACAACTTGCGAATGTTGTATAAGTCAAATTGTCAACCACAACACAGAGAAATACTGATAGAAATGTGTTTGTAGTTGTTGATACATTGCTGACAGAGGGAACTATTTGAATACAGATTTAAGAAATATCAGTTTTTGAGCATGTCATAACCAGTGTTGTGCTAGTTACTGAAAACCAGTAACTAGTTACCATTACTAGTTACTTCATTTCAAAAGTAACTCAGTTACTTTACTGATTACTTACGCCCAAAAGTAACGTGTTACTGAGAACAGTAACGTATTAGTTACTTAAAAAAAGGGCTCCCATTAATGCCCTTATAGCCTTCATTTCAGTACTGTTATTGCATTGGAGAATAATACAATCTGTTGATCAAGAAATAGCAATAGTAGAAATATCCTGCATGTGTTCTACAACATACCTGGCAATGGCTTTATCAACTTTTCCCTGGCTAGCAGTCCCTCGGTTAAAATCCAGCCGCTGTTGCTTAGCAGAGTCACTCTTGCTGGAGTGGCGTCGGATGAGTCTGGGTCTGTGGTTTTAGCTAGGCTACTAGCTTAGTCCCAGCCAGTGGCGGCGCCAGATTATCTTTGTTGGGTAATCTATGGTAGGGCTAACCCATACAGTGGTGGTTCTCAAATCAGTATTTGTAATGTAATGACATACACACTATATCACAATTAATCCTAGAAGTTCTGCTGTCTGTCTGCAATTTACTCGGCGCGAGTTTGGGGACTTTTCACTGTGAACGTGACGTATCAGTAATGCATGACGCAGCAGACCCAGATCCCTAGAGAGAAATCTTATATTTCTATGACTCTGAGCAGACCCAACGTTTCGTTGCTCTGATTGGCTGTAGGTCTATTCAAATTGCATTCGGAGGCATTTTTGATCTGACCGCGGCCGCGCTGATATTATAACGCGAAATAATTTCCACACCTAGTGTATAAACTCCCCCACTACTTAGACTATTCCTTGCACCCCTCTAGCATAAGCCCGAATGGTATCAACCATATTGCGTCAGTAACGTGCACTTGTTGTTACAGCAGGATCAGTTTGTGTGTTGTGGACACGACCGGTAGATTTTCGCAATCCGTGTTAACAACATGCTTACTTTAACATACTTTTTCATGGTCGGGCTAAGGTAGGGCTAAGCCATTTCTTGGTATGGCTGTAGCCTACCCCAGCCATACCCTGGTGCCGCCACTGACTGTACTTAAGTACAGTTCTCATCTCTGTTCGCCTCGCTGTTGGCGCCGCTCACCAACGTCTGGGAGCCGAGACTATATAAAAAAAATAACGGAGTAACGCACCATGTAGTAACGGTAACTGAGTTACTGAATTAAAAAAATAACGCGTTAGAGTACTAGTTACTGACAAAAATAACGGCGTTACAGTAACGCGTTACTGTGTAACGCGTTAGTCCCAACACTGGTCATAACCATGTTTTGTCTTGACTATATTACAACTATATTATAATAAAACAATATAGTATTTGTATTAATGAATTGATTATCATTATCATTATCAGTAGAAGTAGTTTATTTGCATTAATTATATTTTAATCTTTTTGAGGCTAGTATTTGGCAGGAATTGCAGACGTATTCACCTGTAAATGCATACATCACATTACATTGCATTTAGCTGACGCTTTTATCCAAAGCGACTTACAATAAGTGCGTTCGATCAACAAGATACAAACTTGAAGAAAACAGAATCATATAAGTACATCAGGTTTCATAGAGCTAAAACATTTCAAGTGCTACTCAACTGGTTTTAGATAAGCCAGACCTTTATTAGTATATAAGTGCTCTGTTAGTAATTCTATCACTCGAAGTGGAGTCGAAAGAGATGAGTTTTCAGTCTCCCCCGGAAGATGTGTAAGCTTTCTGCTGTCCTGATGTCAATGGAGAGCTCATTCCACCATTTTGGAGCCAGGATAGCAAACCCACATGTTTTTGCTGATGGGAACTTGGGTCCCCCTCGCAGTGCGGATGCAGCGAGCTGTTTGGCTGATGCAGAAAGGAGTGCATGTGCTGGGGTGTACAGTTCCATGTCCTGGATGTAGGAAGGGCCTGATCCATTCGCAGCATGGTACGCAAGTACCATTGTCTTGAAGTGAAGTGGCATACAGAACGACATACATGCACATTTACCATTTACCTCACGGTATAAAAAATTAACCGTTGATAATAATAATAATAAACAGGAATCATATTTGCAAAGTAGCCTACTTTGTTTCCAAAACATTTTTTTTTCACTCCTGTCGGTTGGGGGGGGGGGGGGGGGGGGCTCATCTCACAATGTCGCTTGGGGCCCCAAGTTGGCCAGGGGCGGCCCTGGACATGCACCCCTGCTTACATTTAGAGTGAAGGGGCGAGACAATCCTTGGTTTTCTGCTGAATTATCTTGTCTCCTACATGAGATAAACAAGGCCTGGGCAAAGGCTAGGAAATCAGGCTCAGAGGTAGAATGGCTACGCTTTAGGCAGCTAAGAAATAGCTTCACATCACAAATAAAAAGTGCTAAGTCTAAGTATTATCTGTCAGTTACCACAAAGAACCTGAATAATCCTGGAAAATGTTAGAAAGCCATAAAATCGATATCTAGGTATTATCTGTCAGTTACCACAAAGAACCTGAATAATCCTGGAAAATTTTGGAAAGCCATAAAATTGATATCCACCGCTGATATCCGTAATGAGCTACCTCCGTGCATTACCACAGCATCTGGCACTATATCGGACAGGGCCACCATGTTAAATTGTTTTAATGAGCAATTTGTGTCCTGTGGCTCTCTGTTTGATTCTGTCACTAACTCTGCTTCTGTGAACACCACAGTCTGTGACTCTGAAAAACGTGTTTTGGTAAACCCTTTTAGTTTTACTCCTTTTACTGTTGATGTTGTTCGTGAAGCTTTAACCAAGTTAGATCCTAAGAAACCGGCTGGCCCGGACAACGTAGAACCTTTCTTTTTAAAGATAGCTGCAGATTTTTATTGCTCCACCTCTCACTACTCTTTTTAACCTCTCCCTCGGTTCAAACACAATTCCAAAATTGTGGAAGTCAGCGTATGTTCTGCCTCTCCTAAAAGGTGCGGAGGCCACTTTGTTAAATAATTATAGGCCCATCTCTAAATTATCAGCTCTGGCTAAGGTTCTTGAACGCCTAGTGAGTGAACAGGTAATGGTGTTTTTATGTACAAATGACATCCTGTCTAAACATCAGGCTTCAGAAAGCAACATAGCACCATCACTGCCACAATGAATGTGGCGAGTATTTTAGATAATAAGCAGAGTTGTGCAGCTCTATTTATTGACCTGTCCAAAGCGTTTGATACCGTCGATCATCACATCTTAAAGTAGAGGCTACTCAGTATTGGCATATCCAGCCATGCAGTAGGGTGGTTTGTGAACTACCTCTCTGGAAAAGGTCCCAATGTGTTCACTTTGATGGGCTGTCTTCTGAGTGGTTAAACATTACTAATGGTGTTCCTTAAGGTTCTGTTTTAGGTCCACTTTTATTCTCCATCTACATCAATAGTTTAGGTGAAAATGTCGATGGAGCAACCTTACATTTTTATACGGACGATACCGTGATGTATTGTGCAGGTCCCTCCATTAAGGAGGCTGTTGTTGAATTGCAAGCTGTTTTTAACATTATTCAGACTCAGCTCTCTGAACTAACGCTTCTTTTAAATGTTGATAAAACCAAGGTAATGCTCTTTTCAAAAGCTAAAAAGACACCAGAGCCTGTTTTAGATATTGGAACTACACAAGGAATAAAAATTGAAGTGGTTACCTGTTACAAATACCTTGGTATCTGGCTTGATGATTGTCTCACTTTTAAACGTCATGTCAATAACCTAATTAAAAAACTGAGGGTTAGGCTAGGTTTCTTCTACAGGAACAAGTCCTGTTTCTCGCTTGAGGCCAGGAAAAGGCTAGTCACTGTGACCTTTTTACCTGTGCTGGACTATGGTGATTTGATTGATATGAATGCACCTGCCAATTGCCTGGTCAAGTTAGATGCTGCGTATCACAGCGCACTGAGATTTGTGACAAACTGTAAAGCATTAACCCATCACTGTACCCTGTATGCAAGGGCTGGTTTGCCTTCGCTAACTGTACGGAGGCTCAGTCACTGGTACACGTTCATATACAAAGCCATGTTAGGTAAACTTCCATCCTACATCTGCTCCCTGATCTCACGACGAATTGTAAGTGGCTACTGCCTGAGATCGCATGCTGTAGTTTTATTAAATGTGCCAACTGCTAGGACTGTCTTAGGAAAGATAGCATTTAGATGTACAGCTCCACTGTCATGGAATAGTCTGCAATTGAAATGGAAACTGAGCAATCTGGTGCCACTAAATGTTTTTAATAGGGCCGGGACTTTAACGCGTTAATTAAGATTAATTAATTACACAAAAATTAACGCATTTTAATCGCACTTATTTTTGCACCGCGGAACGTTTCTCACTGGATGAGTTTCAGGGGTACCGATTATACTGGAGCACCAACTAACGTTCATGACTTCAGACAACAACATGCCACAGTGAACAATAGTCAAACATGAACGAAGAAGCTGATGAGACCGCTTTGGTTGGCCCCGTGGATGGGACATTTTGTTTTAAAAAACGGACGGATGGAAGCATCAATAAGAGCACGGTTGTTTGCAAATTATGCAAAAAGGAATTCGCATATCACCGCAGCACATCAAGCCTCAAGTATCACCTCAATGCAAAACATATAGCAGCTAGCGTGGAAGCTAGCGTGGACGTCAGCCCGACTCGGAGTACAAGGACCCACACCCAATTCGCGTTGATCAAACAGTGGCCTATGCAACAGAGAGATTTCATTTTTCATCAGGATATTGGAAGAATAGGAGGGATTGAGGTCAATCACGGGCACTTTTTTATTTTATTTTAAATGGTACACTTTATGTTGAACTATTTATTACGTTGTTGGTGCAACTGGCACTTTATGTTGAACTGTTTATTGTTTTGGCCAAGGTTATTGAGAGAGTTGGACTGAAATTGATTAGATTTTTTAAATCAACTGTTGGTAAATCAACAAAGTCTGTTATGGCATCTGAAGCAACAGAGAGATTTTTTTTAATAGTCAGGGTTTCCAATGTTCTGAATGTACTTGAAAGTATTGTGTTTTACTTTAAAAAACAAAGTGTTATAGTTTACAGAAGGTCTACCTACCTATAGGCTACCTGAATCTCTGAAATGTACTATATTCCTAAATATGCTATTGCAACACTTTATGGCAAAACTTTTCTGTTGGTCTTGGTTAAGTACCACCTTGAAAAAAATAAACAATGCTTTGTTGCTTAAGCTTACTGTATGTATTCAGTCATTATTCAATGGTATACTAAAAATCCATGTGAAAAAAATTGCTTCTCAATGTTCTCAGGTCAAATATTTATATGTGATTAAAAATGCGATTAATTTCGATTAATTAATTACAAAGCCTCTAATTAATTAGAAAAAAAAATTAATCGAGTCCCGGCCCTAGTTTTTAAAGCTCGGTTGGATGCTACTCAATCGGAAGCTGTTGGTACCTGCACATGTGGATAGTTATGTAAATTGTAAACCCTGTAATGAAGCTGTATGATGTCCTTTTTGTTGTTCTGTTTATGTTTTTATGTTTCATGTGGAACCTACTTGAGCAGGTCTCCCTTGAAAAAGAGATCAATGATATCAATGGGATACACCTGCATAAATAAAGGTTTGAAATGAAATGAAATGAAGGTACAGTTTATTTTAATGCGTTTTGTTTACAGACGTGGGTAGCATATGACAACATCGGGAACTACCGTAAATGATAACTGCCGTGAAGTATTTCCAGTATTATTAAGTAACGAATGACAGCCGTTAAAATGCAATACATGAAAAGTCATGAAAGAGAATATGAGGAGAAAAGGCGTGGATAGTTATGTATTGAATGTACAATGGCTGAGACCTCTGTTTTGCGCAACAACGGACATTGAAGATCGGAGGCGGGCGAACCCCTTACAGCGCCAACCGGCACACGAGGAGGGGCCATCGGAGGATACTTAAGGAGCTGATGTGCATGTTTGGGCTCTCTTCTTCGGTATCGAGACCCCGAGAACACAGCTGTTTTCTCTGAACCATTTTCTGCCTGTAACATTACTGCGCCATTTTAATTAAAGTACCCATTTGAACCTTATGCCAGAGACTCCATTGGTCTCATTTGTCCAAGCTTCTCTCCTGGGACGCGAGAATAACGAATACCCTAATAAGTCCTAATAATCATATAAACATGTTCAAAGGAGTACACGTTACAAGGCCGTGCGGGGGGAGCTGCCAGACCCAGATGTCCTCCAGAGTGGTGCGATTTAGTCGTTTTTGCAGAGGAGGATATCCTTATACAGCGTATCTGCAGAGACTGCGAGGTGGCTACAACCATTAGGGAGAAGGGAGATTATTTTTATTTTTACATGGACTGATATGCACTACACTACATTAGTGTACCACACTAAATCACACTACATTACTGATCTAACATGAATATGTTCCTGTATATAGTTCTTTCAATTGCTAAAACCAGAACCAACTGTGTTCTATAAGTCAAAAGATCCTTTACTCAAAGGACCTATGTGAGGAAGAAAGTGGTGTTCATTGGCAGACATTTAATGTCATATTATGTTATTCATTAACAAAAGTTGTGGATGCTAACTTACTTATTTTGCATTGATCTGTTCATCTGTTACATAAAGTAGCATTACTTAAATATGCAGAGACTAATTGAAATGTTTAAATACTGTATGTATTTTTTCCCCCCGATATAACATCCATCTATGTTTTGTATAAGTTTATTAAATTAATCTGTCAAATGTTATATTGTGGATTTATTATATAATGTATTGTCCTATGTTATTTATGTGTGCGTTTGTTTTGAGGATATAATTCATTAGTACCTAAATATAGTATGGTATAACTGCTTTTTGTAATGACCACATGAAATACACAATTGGTTTGGGAGCAACAAATCTTTTAATCATTGCTGCCCAGGCTTGCCCATGCTTTCACCAGTGGTCCGTTCTGTTAGTTGACCAGGAAGCAAGCCACATTGAAAAGCTCCTCAATGCTTCCACACACAGACAGTGGTATGGCTTTGTCAAAGAGTTTGTTCTCTTTGACCCTTCTGATGCACCTCTCCACATGGACCCTCAGACGTGCAATGGATTGAGTCTGCCTGACATCCTCCCTGCTCATTTGTTTTTTTTTTTACAGAAAGGTTGGCCGCCGTTAAACTTTGCACTTAACCAGATTGTCCACAAGGAACCCTTTGTCGACCATTATTGCCATGTCTGGTGTGATCAGGCTCACGATGCCAGACAGCTTGAAAATCTCCCGGTCACTCATAGATCTTGCATACAGGCCAGACACAAATGTAATGGCACCATGGGGGACCATGCCGATCATGGCCTTGAAAGCAGCATGTGACTTGTAGGTTGAAAACACCTCAATTTGCAGCAGGAGAGATGATGGAGTCTGGCAGAATACTTCAGTCCAGTCAAGCGCCACTTGTGTGTCAGAGAAAGCTGAACACTGGTAGAAGGTGAGCTCTGACAACTTCGCATGGGATCCACAGACGTTTGCTTCCAAGCAGTTGGTATAGGAAGTGTGTCCAGGTGGAAATAATTCTGCTGACTGTGGTGCGGTGAATGCCAAACCGTTCTGCTAGATCCCTCAGATGTAGGCCCACTGACAGGTGCATGAGGAACAGCAGCAGCTCATCTATGGGTGGAAGTTTAAGGGCCAATTGTATTTGAGTGGACAAAAGAGAAATCCCAAATACGAAAAATAAAATTATACAATTTACAGATATGTATACAAATATCTATATATATATATATCCTATATACACCATCATGTATAATGATGGTGTATGATGTAGAAGGAAGTGTGGTAGATAACAAGTAAATATAGAGTTACATACAGATCCATGTTACAGCAAAAGATGGAATAACTAAGAAGCACGCAGTGTAATAATAATTATATGCAACAATTAAATAACTGCTCAGCATCTCCACCACAATCCCAATCTGCTGTGTCCTGTTTTCCTACCCTCTGCATAACACCCCATCACACATACGAAACACAACGCAGTGTCCGAGGGTGTTAAGAGTATGTTTATTTAAATGTCCTCCTCTCTACTGGCCAACACAGGGAGCAGATGCTGGGTGTATAATTTTTCCAGGAGGAGGAGATTTCCATGCCATGCAGGGTCTTTGGGGATGGGGATGATGATCGCCTCCTTCGTGGTCCACAGTAGCAGAGACTCCGGTCTGTGATGTGCAGCTGTTATATAATATACAATACATTTTTGAAAAACATTTGATCAACAAAAAAGGATTTGGTCAGGATCTAGAGTCAGTGTGTAGTTTATTAATTAATCAATGCTCTCTACATTAGGAAAACACATACCAGTGTACCAGAGGGAGTCACACACAGCTGTGCCTAGATAACCAAACAAATTGACAAGATAACCAAAATCCTTGAATCTACACACAGCAAATAAACTCAAATGACACAACGAGATGTAAAAAGGAGATCACACATATAGTCGATATAAAACTGGCCACTTCAATCTGAAGAGCAACTAAAACAAAACACGGGAGTGTATCTTGTTCTTGTGAACACTAATGTTATCCACAGCATACACAGAGACCACGAAGTTCTTAAGGAGAAAACTAGTTGCTAAAACAAAGTCCATTAACACAATGTTATGGGGAATGGAAACTCAGCTGTGTACGAACAAAGTGGATGGACAGGACGCTGAAACGGGGCTATTCACTCCAGTTTTGCAGCGTCCCACCCTCCTTTTATGGGCATGCGAGAGGAAATCTGTCTTCCCAGAAGGAGATTGGTTTCGTCTCACCCCCATACCTCACCAACAGACATTGTAGTTGGGAGTGGTGTTTGATGCAGGCGCGCTACGCACCACCCTGTCAGGGAGCAGAAGTGCGTCCCGTCTCCGGGTGGTTCACAGGCTGCGACAGGGGGCGACAGTGACAGCTTTAACTGTCATGCAGACTTTGAGTTTCATGACGGCTGCTCACATTGTGGTCCCGCAGGTGTTACTGCATATGCGCCGCCTGCAGAGGTGGTTCTCCAGCCTGTGTTTGGATCCCAAGAGGCACAAACGGCGGCTGGTGACCATCCCCCCTCCTCTGTGGAGGGCAACCTCCGGTTCTGGGGTCTCCCGGGCGCCTCCGGAGGGGGTCTCCACTGGGACAGGTAACCTCCTACATCACAGTGTTCACAGGAACAGGATGGGGAGGGACCTGCCTGAAGAGGGCTATAGGTGGGCGCTGGTCTCTAACAGAAACACGGTAGTGTTAGTCTTCCAGCATTTCTTGCCCCTAATTCAAGGGAGACATGTATTGGTCAGGAGCGACAACAGCACCACAGTGGCTTATATCAACAGGCAAGGCAGAGTCCGCTCCACCGCCTTGTTGGCCACAGCGGAGAGGCTGTGGTTATGGGCTTCAGAGGTGGTTTTATCTCTGAGAGCCCTCCATATCCCGGGACTGGAGAACAGGGGGGCGGACCACATGGTGAGGGGCGGCCCCCTACCAGGCCAATGGACGCTTCACTCAGAGGTGGTGAAGCAGATCTGGGCCCAGTTCGGGAGAGCAGAAGTGGATCTGTTCGCCAGCCGGCGCAACAGCCACTGTGCCCTGTGGTTCTCCATGGCCCTGAGCGACGACCCGCCTATAGGGGTGGACGCATTTGCACACGAGCCATGGCCAAGGAAGCTGCTATACGCCTTTCCACCGCTGCGTCTCATTCTCCCTCTCCTGGGGAGAGTGAGGCGAGAACGTCTGGCAGTCATTCTGGCAGAGCCGGATCGCGTTGGGGCTCCGTGGTACTCAGATGAAGGTGGGCCAGCCCTGGGCGATTCCCCAGTTCTGGGGGGAGATGTCTCAAGAGGCAGGTGCAATCGGGGCGTTACCCACTGTGGGCCTTCCTCTCCAGGCTTGGCTTCTGAGAGGGACAGGTCTAGACAGGGTGGATTGTCTGACAGCGTTATTCAGTCTATCCAGGCAGCTAGAGCAGGATCCACCACAGCCTGTTACAGGCCGAAGTGGCTGGGATTCCAGCGATGGTGTGGAAAATAGAGCCCCTATATTGTGAGTTGGGCTCTATTTTGTCCTTTTTACAGTTATTGGTGGACAGAGGACTTGCTCATTCTACTGTAAAGTGTATGCAGCAGCCATCTCGTCCTGTCATGAGGGATTCAACGACAGGTCAGCCTTTTCTCATCCACTGATGTTGCGGTTTTTACAGGGGGTCAGGAGGCTGCGCCCAGTAGTGCGCGCCTCCACCCCACAGTGGGACCTGCCGCTGGTGCTCGAGGCTCTGGTCACAGAGCCATTTGAGCCTCTAAAGCTCTCCTCCCTGAAAGCACTGTCGTGGAAGACAGCGTTGCTACTTGCCTTAACGTCAGCCAAAAGAGTGTCAGAGTTAACCGCTCGGTGCACCCGAGCTGTTTCGGGGTGACCGGAGCGGGGCGACACTCAGACCGAACCCCTCCTTTGTGCCCAAGAGCCTAAGGAGTGCGTTCAGGTCGAGGGCTATTCAGTTGGGGGGATTTAGTCTTCCACCCCATGGTGGGGCCAGGGAAGCTAAATTACACCTCCTCTGCCCGGTGCGCGCGTTAGCATGTTATTTAGAGCGCACAGCTACCCTGAGACGCACTGAACAGCTGTTTGTGTGCTTCGGGGGCGGGGTGACTGGAGAAGCTCTGTCCAAGAAACGCCTGGCAGGCTGGCTTTGCGGAGGCATTGCACACGCTTACGAGCTGTGGCTGCGTCGACAGCTTTATTCAACGGTGTGAGTGTGGAGGATATATGCACAGCGGCGTCTTGGTCAACGCCAGGTCCCTTCATAAAGTTTTATCTCTTGGATATGTCTGGCTCTTTCTCAGCGTCTGTGCTTGCTGGGGCAACACAGGACTGGTGAGGGGGGTGTGGGTCAGTGGGCATCTGACCCCCTCCCCGGGCGTAAATGCGCTTACGTTTCTCCGGACTCCTGGAGGGTCGCCGGGTGACGTAATGCGCTTTGGGCCCATACAGTACATTTCCATGACTGTGCAAAAGCTGATATTATTCCTCTGGCATAAGAATGGTATCCTTCTTTCGAACCTGTTGCTCAATCCTCCCAAACACACGATCCAAGGGCAGAAAACTGTGCCCCCTTATAGGAAACACATACTCAGTACTGATTGTTGGAAAGGCCTCCTTTATAAAGGAAAACAGCATGGACAGCAGGTTAATATTTTTGTTCTGACCAAAACAAGAATCGCTGAACAATCGCAGCCTCTGAGCACGGTGAAGAGCACCACTCAACTGTTGACGTAAACAGTGGTCCAGAGCTGAAGCAGTCATATTGCTACATTTTCTATTCTCATGCTCCATCCATGTGTACAAATGAACATCATCCACTGCTTGCTTACTTCCCGTCCCATGGTGAATAACGACACCAAAGAGATACATGTAAAGCCGTCTGGAATAGTATGCCTGACCTATGGCGGTTTTAGGGAGTATCAAATTCTGCATCATGTCAAAGCAAAGGGTCACTGCATCATGATCTACCTGCCCCAGCAAATCATAGAACACCCGTGCTCGTCTCCTGTGTAGGATGTAGGATGCAGACTCACTGCGTTTCTCTTCTTCAGTCAAGCTGGGGTCCTTGACTCTCAGTTGAAACCTGGCACATGAAGAACAGGCATCTGTGGTAGGATGCCCGAATCCAAGGTTCAAGTGCTGTCGAAAAACAGTGTAATACAGGGAGTAGCTGACTACATCATGGTTTTGTTGGTCGAATAGCTCGTGCATTCTTTTCACACTGAGGTCACAGGGTAGGTATTTCCGGCCAGGTGCTCCCCTTCTTCCATAATGGCAAGCCCTATATGTAAAATGTTTGATGTGATCCATCACGTGCTGCTTCTTGGCATCATTTTCTGCCACCTTACAAGCACCACCCCTGAGTTCTGGTCTGGCTGTAGCGTCGAGGGCATAATACCTTGCCACTCGAGACACACAATCCTTGCCAATACCTGCAATGACAGAAAAATGACATTTTGTTTGTTTGTATATAAAAGCCGTGTCCTATCTAGTTAGGTGCACGTTCACATGAAAGGGGCGGTATCTGGAGCATTCGACCAATCACAAACATGGAGAAGCGTACTGACAGCGCAGCGTCATACTTCCTGAATGAAAAGTCAACTATAATATTAGTCAAATATGAAGAAGTTAAAGTTTAAACATCCATGACTTAAACACTTTATCCAGGATAAAAGCCACATAGCTGCACCTGCAAGGTGAATACAGCTGGTAACAGAACAAGTGTTTGAATGCGTACGTTCAGGTTTATGATATCACTGCCCCGTCTAAGACACGATCTGACTTTAATTACATTTGACTCGAGTGTTTTGTCAATTTAATGTGTTGCTTAAAATAATACTTCTGCATACAGTATGTGACACTGTGAGTGTTGCACGGCCAGATACGGCTCGGCTGACTCAGATAAGGAAATATATGATACATTATGATGTGATATGAATGATAATGGGACACATCGACGTCCGCACTCACAGTGCCGCGGACTGTAGGTTACGTACTGTACTTTGATCCGGTTACTTATGTTGTGGCAGATATTTAATTAAGCTTTCTTAACATAATAGAATAATAATAGTTATAATAGTCCGATTGCTCTGAAGATGGGAGGTGATATTCTATTCATTTTCACTTTCACACAGTCTGTGATTTTGGCCGGCCGAATTTCCTGCAACGGAAGTTTAAACTGTATTTCCTCCGCACACTGAGCTCTGATTGGTCAGCAGGCGTGGTGCTTTCACGATGTTGATCTCTTATCCTGGAACATATCCTGCATCGGAGCACAGACTAGGTTCCAGGATAAGTCACCATGGACATCTAGCCCGCTAAAAAGTGAACCAGCTTCGTAGTACCGGAAATCCCAGAAGTTATCTTACTAAACGAAAATCCTGCTTCGTAGTATACCCCCCAGGCCTCTGAAGCAGCCTTACCCGTCTCCCCCTCTGCTCCTCTTTGAGGCAGCAGCAAAGACTAGTTTTAGCTCTCAACAAGTTTTTAAAGTTTATCTTACCTTTTTTCACCTAGTTAACATTTTGTATCTATTATTCATGCATATTTTACTAATCACTCCCCCTTCAAATGGAAATAGTGTTTACATAAATGGTGACCAAACCGTTTGAGACCCACTGAGAACTTAGACTAAGTTAACTATCTAAACACTCAGAGTCCTTTACCTCAACTGATCTGTAGTTATCAGTCTCTGAGTCTGACAGGAGACGACTCTCCTCCACCTTGTTGACAGCTCATTATGTCCGTTAGCGCAGCTAGCTAGCACCAGACGCTAACAACAACACTACACATAACCGGTGCGCGCGCTTTCTCTCCCGCTCGCGCCACACATACACACCCTCCCGAGCTTGAATGACACACTTAGGGCCCTTGTCACTTCTCTTATTTTTCATTTCCTCACTCCTCGGTCTCGGTCTCATCGGAAGTTGTTTTGTCTGCGCCATCTTGAGTAGCGTCACAATGGCCTTATTTTTGCGGAGGAGAGAGGAGCGATAATGGAGGAGCTATAATCGAGGAACCACCAGACCATCCTTTGATGAAATCCTCAGACACTCGCCCAGCCCCTTACTGTGTATCGCTCACTGATTGGACGATGCAGTGCATGCACTGATCTGATGCTTCTTGACATGAGAGCAGTTTCTCAGCGGAGTTAAGACAATACATGAACCTCACGTGAGTCACTCCTCAGTTTATACCGTGTTTTGTTTCAATTCATGTATCATTTAGTTACAAATATGTGATATATCTGAACAACAAAGTGGTCAAAAATCATTTAATTCATTTTTTGGAAACATTTTCATGATCGCTTTTTTCGTTTTACATTTTCATTTATTGCCATTTCCATTCAGTCAGTCATTAAGTGCTATTCAAATTTTAATGTGCGACATATCCAAACAAACAAAGTGTGCAGTGTGCAGAATGTTAATCTAACTGGGTTTTGATAGATAACATATCTCTTTTTCAATATTAATCAAACTATTATTCGTTTATACATTTTAAGAATGGCGTTTATCTTTTTTGAGAATGAGTTCTTATTTTATTTTTATTTATTTGGGTCTACAACAGATGATACAAATGTTTGTGTCAGTAAATGTGTACTAACCATAGACTGTATATAGGTAGGCTACTAACAGAGGCGGGTGTGTGTGTGGAAACAACGGGGACAGAGCTGGCTGCTGTCAGACGATCAGCTGTGCAGCGTCATCACAAACGGACGTCGCTTCACGTGACGCTCCGGAGGAAAGGACGTCCCATTGATTGCTCTTAAAACGAATTTCCCTGCTTCTCGTGGTTTCCTTGCATCTCTCCATGCTTCCCCGGTGGGAGGGACTAGTCGCAGGGAAACAACGCAAGTGAGGGACGCAAGGGTTGCGTTCGGATAGTTTAAAAATCAGCTCCTAAGTTCTAACCCTATCTCCTATTCCTTGACCTCTGAGTGAAAGGTCACGGGGTTAAGGGATAGTGGATAGGAGAATTCAAAAGGATTTAGGAGAAGAGACTGCGGTACTTTAGAGAATCCGAATGCACTTTCACTATCCGACGTGTTTATAATGCACCAGCGGACGTCATTTTGTGCGTCTGCTGCTGTGGGGAAACTATGGAAACTATAGTTTTCTATACAGCAGACTACAACATGGATGTATAATAATAACGACGGACTCATCTAGAGACTGCACCGTGCTCTGATGCTGTTGCTTTATGCTTTATGAACAACAGAGAAACATATTCTTCATGACCAAAGTTGGAATTGAAATAAAAAAGTCAAACTTATGCTATCAACCTCTCCCTGCAGTCCACATGAATACAAATGTTCCCAATACGTATGATTGTATGAACTATGAAAATATCTTAAAATCAATACAAATGTATTTATTATAAACGTTAGTCTTTAACACCTATATCACCATTCAAACATCTTTTAAAAGTTGAACAAACCCCACACAACTCAGTGAAATGTTTACTTTATTTGATCATTTCAGTAAAAACTAACGTTCATATTTCTTTTTTTGATTATAATACTGATGAACGTTAAAAAAAAGCACTTTGGCAACTTACCACATACGTTTTAAAATGCTTAATAAGCACCGTAACTTTCATGATATAATTTCTCCGTCATAATCGTTTGTGTCCGTGAATGGCCGACTGTTGTGTGACCTCAAATGCTGCGGCTGCAAGGCATTGTGGGGCAGCATTTTCTCCTCTCCTTTCGGTTAGGGAGGTCCAGTGGTTCCTAAGCTAAAGGAGGTTATAAAGGAAGTTTGAAACCTCCTTTCCTATCATTCTAGAGAATTCGAACGGCACTTATCATGGCTGCCACTGAGGGACTTCCGGGTAATTTCACTCGGTTAGGAAGTTTCCTAAGCTAAATGGACTATTCGACTTCAGCCCAGGTGCACCTGGGCAGAGGTGGAGCCAGGGGCAGACCAGGTGCACCTGCGCAGCAGGGAGACAGAAAAGAAGGAGGAGGAGGGGAGCACTTAACACATGTCTACACAGACATCCACTCAAAGTCAACAGTTTTTCTGAAGAATGTGCTGACATGGGGGTTTAAATTGCCATGCCTCTTTTTGGCTTTCGAGCCCGTCTCAGGATTAATGCCCAGGAAGCACCTGAAAACAATAAGCCAAGACAACAATTTTAATTTTACATAGATTTATATGTTGCATAGTTTATTTTAATTTACATGCAGCGGTGCCCCTTTCAATGTAAGTAAAACCTGCACCAAAGAAATACATATTTAAAAGGAGTATTTAAAGCCAAGCAAGAGCAATAATAATAATAATAATACTTTATATTTCTATAGCGTTTTTCTTGAACCCAAAGAAGGTTTACATTTGGGAGGGAGGGTAGACAAACAAAACCAAAACAAAACCAAAAATGAAACAAAATAAAAGCAAGAAAATCTCTTAATTGGTTGTGTTATCACAGAGGATGGTCTTAATACAGTAATTTACTATGAAATAATACAGTAACATGTTGTGAAATCCTGGTAATCATTTATCCTGTACATTCACAGTAATTAACTGCGCCTGTATTGATTTCACTGCGAAATTCAAAATTACAGTATTATATTGTGAACATTACAGGTAAAGACTGTAAAGTGGTAAAACAGTAATTTATTGTAAAATATTACAGCTAAATATTGCGAAATCAAGGTAATATTTTACAGTGTATGTAAAGTTCTTGAACAATTTAAATTTGGAACAGGATTCATCTCGTGGGTTAAGTTGCTTTACACCAATCCAAATGCTAGAATCCTCACTAACCGGACTATATCTGAACCATTTAAACTGCACAGGGGAACAAGGCAGGGATGTGCACTTAGTCCTCTACTGTTTGCTCTTGCATTAGAGCCCTTGGCCGAAAGAATCCGAGCCAACACAGAGATTCATGGCTACAATACAAACTACACTACAAATAAAATCTCACTATACGCAGATGATATTTTGATGTTTATAACGGAACCACAGTCTTCGGTGCCTATTTTATTAGAGACCATAGAACTGTTTAGCTCCTTTTCTGGATATAAAATCAATTGGACCAAAAGCAAAGTGATGCCTGTACATTGTAAAGACACAAGCTTGCTAGAGAGCATTCCATTCAAATTGGCTTCAGAAAAATTCACCTATCTAGGAATAGAGATCACAAACAAATTTGACTCGCTATTTGACGCAAACTTTGTGGCCATTCTAGATAAATTTAAGACAAAAATAGAGTTTTGGAAAACACTATCAATTTCCTTACTAGGTAGGATCAACGCAGTGAAGATGATCTTTCTCCCTCAGCTCTGTTATACCTTTTTTTTCAGAACTTACCTTTATATATCACTAAAGCCTTTTTCACAAAACTAGATTAGACAAATCTCCCCTTTATTTTGAACTATAAGTCCCATAGGATTAAGAAAGGTCACTTGTGCAAGACTAAGACGAAAGTCGCACCTGTGACCAGTCACAGCAATTCCAAGTGTTGTAATCATGATTAACTAAGCATGACTGTGGCAGCGGGTGAGGGAATGCTCCGGTTTTGGGACAAAATTAACATGGGATCACTCCGATCATTGTATGTACTTCGTCTCACTGGAATATTAACGGTCAGATTGAATACAACATCGACCCAATTTCTCCGGTCAATGACGGGAGAGTTTTGAAAGTGACAAAACACTGTTCCACACATTTAAAAACACTTAAACAATTAAACAATATTTACCCAGGATTCCTTCCCTGGCTTGTAAAATACGGTGATGCACCCTGGAGGTATCAGACTATTTAAAACATGTATATCCAGGATTTAATCACTTTTTCTGGCTTGTAAAGTGCTGTGAAGTAGCCTGTTCTCTGGCTGCGCTCTGCCTCTATTCACACCACTTTCCCCCAGGTTTCAGAGACTTATTGCTGGGTAGAAAAACCATGTACATCACCCTGGATCTCTGCATGTGTGCCTGTGAGTCTGAGACTCTAACAGCAGTGACTCTGCTGTTTTTACCTTTTTGTACATTTAGTGAGTCAAATGTGGACGAAATGGACAGATTTCTGTCCATTTTGCGAGTCAAATGTGGACGAAATGGACAGATTTCTGTCCACATCAGCGGCTGTTAAAAACAGTTTAATGCACTTTTAACACTCATGTACCCAGGATTCAAGCTCCTTTCCTGGGTAATAAAGTGAGATGAAGCAGCCTGTCCTCTGGGTGTGCTCTCTGTGGGTCTCGCAGCCTGCTTCTCCGGGGTGCTGGAGAGTCATTTTCAGGCTCCTCTCCACAGTTGTCACCCTAAAAATGATTTCTAATCATTATTTTTGCATTTAAATGATTTATTCTGTCATTAATATGGTTCCCTAACATAATGCACATAGTTTGGAGCTCACTGGGGTCCTGCATATGCTTTAATCAGGCATTTTAACAATTTTTTTCCCATGAAAATGATTTTTATTCACTATCATGGGGCTATATAAATCGAATTCCGGGTCATTCGGAGCACAATTGTACCAGTTTCCAGGCCGAATTTGGGAGCTCATAGGCGGCCTGCCATGCACCCCCACCCTTGGAAAGAAGAAAAAATTAAAGAAAACGGTCAATTATATCTTAAAATAATCAAATATGAAGTTTTAAAAAATTGCCAACGGAGAAGGGGGTCAACAAAGCTCAACCCTTCGGCGCTTCGGGCCGAAGCCCCAGACACTTTTCCACTCCCCCGTTGCAGCTTACAACGGAGAGGGGAAACCAAGCCTCCCCTACTCCATAAAAAAAAATTCATTCATCAATTTCAGACTACTGTCTGCACGAAATCGGAAACCCGGTTTTTGAGAGGACTCAGAAAAAAAACGGGTGTCTGATTTCATGGAGGAATGTATCCGCTCCATGTGCACTCTGGCTCGGATTCATTTGTTGACCGGAGACCCCCCGGCATGGTTCTTTAAGTTTTTGAACTGGTCTCTGGAGGAATGTAAGGGGAGTTGGCAGGGGACTCTACCCGCATTATGAGAAACAAGTCCTGTTTCTCACTTGAGGCCAGGAAAAGTCACTATGACCTTTTTACCTGTGCTGGACTATGGTGATCTGTTTTATATGAATGCACCGGCCAATTACCTGATCAAGTTAGATGCCGCCTATCACAGTGCACTGAGATTTGTGACAAACTGTAAAGCATTAACCCATCATTGTACCCTGTATGCAAGGGCAGGTTTGTTTTCACTAACTGTACGGCGGCTCGATCACTGGTATCTTTTTATTTACAAAGCAATGTTAGGGAAACTTCCATCCTACATCTGCTGCCTGATCTCACGGCGTATTGTAAATGGCTACTGCCTGAGATCGAATGCTGTGGTTGTATTAAATGCTATCCAATCGGAAACTGTTGGTATCTGTAAATGCTATTAGCTATACAAACTGTAGTCAATGTAAATATGCCATATGATGTCCTCTTTGTTTTTATGTCATGTTTGTATTCATGTTGGAACCTACTTGCAGCAGGTCACCATTGAAAAAGAGGTCAATGATCTCAATGGGTTTTCACCTGAATAAATAAAGGTTTTGAATTTAATTGAATTGAATGAGGCACTATTTTCGGATACATTTTTATCACTTTTAACCCTTTTTTTATGGTTCTCCAAAAAGTTAACAGACTTTTTCTGCCTCTGGAGGAAAGTGAGGGGAGTTGACAGGGGACTCTAACCGCATTATGAGGCCCTATTTTCGGATACTTTTTTTTCATTTTCACCCCTTTTCTATGGATCTCCAAAAAGTTAACAGACTTTTTCTGCCTCTGGAGGAAAGTGAGAGGAGTTGACAGGGGACTCTAACCGCATTATGAGGCCCTATTTTCGGATACTTTTTTTTCATTTTCACCCCTTTTCTATGGATCTCCAAAAAGTTAACAGACCTTTTCTGCCTCTGGAGGAAAGTGAGGGGAGTTGACAGGGGACTCTACCCGCATTATGAGGCCCTATTTTTGGATACTTTTTTTTCATTTTCACCCCTTTTCTATGGATCTCCAAAAAGTTAACAGACCTTTTCTGCCTCTGGAGAAAAGTGAGGGGAGTTGATAGGGGACTCTACCCGCATTATGAGGCCCTATTTTCGGATACTTTTTTTTCATTTCCCCCCCTTTTCTATGGATCTCCAAAAAGTTAACAGACCTTTTCTGCCTCTGGAGGAAAGTGAGGGGAGTTAACAGTAGGGTTGCCAGAAACTGTCCATGATCAAAATCGATTATTCGGCAGCCCTGGCGAATAATAATCGATTATTATTTTTTATGGATGAATTGAAAATACATTGCCTGGAGGATAGGACCGAGAGATGAGAGACTCTCTGGCCGCCTCAAAAGTCACTATTGTCAGACACTTTCTTTGCTTTACCCCAGTTCTACAGACTCTCTCGCTTTCTTACAGTGCAGACGCTTTTCTGCTTGCTCTTGCCTCTGCTTACTTTTTATGCTGATTTTCCTATTCTTATTCTCGGAAAATTTCGAGCAGCGGCTCCTGGACATTAACTTATCACTGGGACAGTTAATCTCCGTAAATAGACCGAGGGTTTCAGCCATATTTCAACATTTTTACGACGACCTCAGTCTTACAGTAGCGTGGCCTAGCGACAGCTAAAGCCTGGTAGGCTACTGCATGCTATTTAGCTTAAGCTAGTTGGTAGCAAAATGCTTCCGTTCTCTACAGATGACTTCCACAAACTTCTACAGAAGATGACTGTGTTGGAAATGAAAATACAACGGTTGGAAGTGAACGTGGAAGTGAATGGACTATGTCGTGGGAATGACACCACTTTACCAGTGTTGCAAAATAATGGAAAAGAGTATGCTAACTCACAGCTAGTTAGCAGCTACAAGGATTCCAAGGAACAGGAGGGCTGTGTACTGGGTAATACATTTACAAGGGGTAGTCCTCCCTGGAACTCTCTGGGTGCAAAGCCTAAGAGTAAATCATTTCCATGGGATTTGAGAGGACGAATAACAGGCAGAGCCAAACGCTCTGAAATCTATGATGCGACTGGCTGGCCTGCATTGTTATCACCCAGGAAGAGCGCCTCTTCAACCCCTATTCATACTAGGAAACAGCCGTGGACAGCTGCTAAAGGGAGAACTACAAACAATCCTCCTAAACCACCAAGTGTGCCAATCCAGAACAGATACGCTCCGCTGACCGAGAACCGGAGATCTCTTTCTGATGACCTGGATAACCTGTCCTCCTCACACAGCAGGGTAAGGACCAACAGCTACTCCAAAAGTAAAAAGCTAGAGGGAAAGCTAACGACTGGGCCTGAAACTCTGATTGTGGTTGACTCTGCTGTAAGAGATGTAAAAGGTCTGTGTAGTAAGAACAACACCAAAGTAATCTGTTTTCCCAAGGATATGGTCTCTGACTTGGGTGAGAAGATCCTGCATATTGGGGCTGAACATCCGACTGTGAATAATGTGGTACTACATGATGTTGTGAAACAACAGTCAGAAATGCTGAAAGAAGACTTTAAATGTCTGTTGGAAACTGTCAGCTCTCTAAATGCGGAGATGTTCATCAGTGGCCCTCTACCGCCAGCCAGAAGAGGAGTGGAGAGATTCAGCAGACTGTTTGCACTGAACACGTGGCTTTCAACTGCCTGTACTGACCATTCTGTCAATTTTATTGACAATTTTAACTTTTTCTGGGATCGCAGACATCTTTATAAGGCAAATGGAGTTTGCCTGAACAAGTCAGGAGTTAAATTGTTTATCTCTAACATATTCAACTGCCTGCGTCATCAATCTGTTCCCTCTACCAAGGACAAGCAACAAGAGGAATCAAAACAGGAGAAAGACACAACACATCGTGCAGAAAACCCTGAAGAAGTATCACTGCACCCGCCTGAGGAATGTTCTGATTATGGGAGACCTATGACACAAATGGAGGAGTATCCACTGCCCGTCATCCCCCCTGTCAACGCCTTTGAGGATACTCTTCATTCATCCTCCAGCTCTCTCTACTCTCCGCTCACCCTTTCACCCTCGCCCTCCCCCCTGGAGTTCAATGACCGCATGAAGGCGATACGCAGGGTTGGCAGCATGTTCTTTACCCCCGCCGCTCAACGACTCCCACCAAAATCACCGAAGCAGAGACACGCACCATCTCAGCCGGCTTCATCACCATGCCTAACACAATCATCCAAACCAAAACAATACAAGGAAGATGGAAGCAGATTTCCAAACCCCCCTTCCTACAGTGTAGCCCTCACCCTGCCCTCCTATGATGAGAGGAGCAGGGTGGCGGGTCCTCCCTCCCCTTCAAAGCCTGATAGGGATGTGTGTGTACAAAACGCTGCAAACTGATATTTGCTGGGTCCAGGCTCAAGGGCGTATGGCACTCTCAACTTTTTCCAGGACATGCCGGGGCCCTGCCTGCCTTTAACTTTGCCGATATCTGTGTTGATAGTTAATAGATTAAGAGCAGTGAATCATCTTAGATACAGGAAGCGCTCAAACGTTTGTGTGAGTTTATCAAATTTAGCAGTGATTCCATGTCAGCCACAGCTTGTTACAAAAAACCTGACTGATAGTGTGTTTAACGAACTTAAACTAGCTTTATTAAATGTCAGGTCTTTGGCAGGAAAAACATTTTTAATCAATGATTTTATCACTGAGCACAATCTGGATTTTATGTTTTTAACGGAAACTTGGATTGAACAAAATAACAGTGCAGCTGTTCTTATCGAATCAACCCCTCCCAACTTTAGTTTTATGAGTCAGGAAAGAATGCATAAGAAAGGAGGTGGAGTTGCTATTCTGTTCAATGATTCCCTTCAATGCAGGAAGACATCTTATGGGAACTTTGCTTCTTTTGAATATGTGGCCCTTCAGCTGAAATGCTCCTCTCGAGCTCTGTTCCTAAATATCTATAGACCACCCAAATACTGTGCAAGCTTTTTTGAGGATTTTACCGAGTTGCTGTCTATAGTGTGTATTGACTTTGACCGTCTAGTCATTGTTGGTGATTTTAACATCCATGTTGACAACCCCCAGGACAGAGGGGCTAAAGAACTGCTTTGTGTTCTTGATAACTATGGACTGACTCAGCATGTGACGGAGCCCACGCACAATAAGGGGCACACTCTGGACTTAATCATCTCAAAGGGTCTGAATATCTCTAAGGTTGTGGTGACTGATGTTGCACTCTCTGACCATTCCTGTGTTTTCTTTGAGAGCTCTATTTCTGTTCACAAATTTTTTCAAAAAGAGGTAACCACAAAGCGATATTTAACTGAAAATAGTAAGGAAATGTTTACTCTGAATTTACCTTCCTGCCAACATCTCATTAAATGAGCTATTAGATCATTTTAATTCAAAAATTCAAAATGTTATAGATGCCATTGCTCCAACTAAGGTAAAGGAAGTGTCTGGCAAGAACATTTCTCCATGTAGAAAGGCCATGACCGTGAAAACAGAAAAAAGAGAATGTTGAAAAGCTGAACGCAGGTGGCAAAAAACAAATCTCCAGGTTCACTTTGAAATCTATAAAGAGAGACTTGGCCTTAATAATTTGGAATTGAAAAATGCACAACAGTCTTCCTTCTCTGACATCATTACCAAAAACAAAAACAACGCACATGCCTTGTTTGCTACCATCGACAGACTAACTAACCCCCCAGTGTCAGTAACCTCTGAATTTCTATCCACCAGGGCGTGCAATGATTTTGCCTCCTTCTTCACTGACAAAATTCAGAAAATCAGACAAGCAGTCAGTGCCTCTGCATCAGGTACTGCAAATGTGTTGTCCCTATGTCCACCTAATATCAATTCAGACATCACAACACAATTCCATCAGATTAAGGATGAAAACCTAGAGGACATTATTCAACTTCTGAAATCCTCCTCCTGCTGCCTTGATATTATTCCAACAGGATTTTTCAAAGATGTTTTTCGTTGCATGGCCTCAGATCTACTTCATATATTAAACAAATCTCTTCACTCAGGTATTTTTCCACAGGCCCTGAAAACTGCAGTCATTAAACCGCTCTTAAAAAAGAATAATCTAGATGCTTCAGTAATGAACAATTACAGGCCAATATAAAACCTGCCATTTCTACGTAAAATCATGAAAAAGTTGTCTTTCAACAGTTGGGTAAATTCTTGCATTTAAATAAATGTTTCGATGTGTTCCAGTCAGGCTTTTGTCCAAACCACAGCACTGAGACTGCTCTTGTAAAGGTCTTCAATGACATCCACTTAAACACAGACAATGGCAGAACTTCAGTGTTATTATTATTAGATCTCAGTGCTGCGTTTGACACTGTTGACCACAACATATTACTAGACCGACTGGAAAACTGGGTGGGACTTTCGGAAACAGTTATACATTGGTTTGAATCCTACTTAAAGGACAGAAACAACTTTGTTTCTATATGTAAATACACATCTGAGTTGACAAATATGACATGTGGGGTACCTCAAGGCTCCATCTTGGGGCCTCTTCTCTTTAACTTCTACATGCTACCACTGGCTCAGATAATGAAAAACAACAAAATAAGTTACCATAGCTATGCAGATGACACACACAAATGTACGTAACAATTTCACCAGGACACTATGCTCCAATTCAAACACTGAGTAAGTGCATTGAACAAATCAATGACTGGATGTGTCAGAACTTTCTCCAATTAAACAAAGATAAAACTGAGGTAATGGTTTTTGGAGCCAATGCAGAACGTATAAAAGTTAGTGCTGAGCTTCAGTCTGCAATGTTCAAAACAACAGATAAAGCCAGAAATCTAGGTGTAGTCATGGACTCTGACCTGAGTTTCAACAGTCACATTAAAACAGTTACTAAATCAGCTTACTATCACCTAAAGAACATATCTAAGATTAAAAGACTAATGTCACAGCAGGATTTGGAAAAACTTGTCCATGCTTTTATCTTCAGTAGGCTCGACTACTGCAATGGTGTCTTCACAGGTCTCACTAAAAAATCTATTGGAAAGCTGCCGCTGATTCAGAATGCTGCTGCTCGAGTCCTCACTAACACTAATAAAGTGAATCAAATACCTCCTGTTATGAAGTCTTTACACTGGCTTCCTGTGTGTCAAAGATTAGATTTCAAAAATACTGCTGCTGGTTTATAAAGCTTTGAATGGTTTAGGCCCAAAATACATTTCTGACCTCCTGCTAAATTATGAACCATCCAGATCTCTCAGGTCTTCAGGGACTGGTCAGCTTTCTGTCCCCAGAATCAGAACTAAACATGGAAAAGCAGCTTTCAGTTTCTATGCTCCAAATATCTGGAACAAACTCCCAGAAACCTGCAGGTCCGCTGCAACTCTTACTACTTTTAAATCCAGGCTGAAGACTTTTGCTTTTGTCGCTGCTTTTAATTGAACTATTCATATCTTAGACTGCACTGTAACTTTTATCCATGTATTTTTTTTCTTTTAATGTTTATTTTATTAACTTTTCTTTTTAATGACTGATTTTAAATGCCATTTTCTAATGTCTTTCATTTTTTGTAAAGCACTTTGAATTGCCTTGTGTTGAAAAGTGCTATATAAATAAACTTGCCTTGCCTTACATTTACGTGTCGGCAACACGCAAAAAACCCCAGTGTAAAGGGAATCAGGCTCCTTTGTCGTGGTGCACACACGCATTTCTACAACGTCCCGCAGTGAGCTTTTATTCTATAAAACATTTTTTAAATCTACTTTATAGCTTGTAGTAACTCACGGGAGGCTTCTTTTATTTTATTTGTATTCATAATCATTTTTATTTTTCGTCAGAATGTAAAGATTACCTTAGTTACGAATTTTTGTTCTCAAAAAACAGTGCATTGTCTGTAATACAACTATGATTTTTATTAAATTAGTTAGTTTTTAAGGAAGGCCAGAGCTTCAGCTGTGTCAAATAGATTGTTCCCTTTAGTTTAGGGCTCGCTGCAGAAGCCTGCCGGTTTTAACCTTGGTTAATAACCTGCAGAGCTCGTGGCATTCCTCTGTCCGAGATACGCCTCCTACACACGGTCATAATAAACCCATGAGCCCCGTTATAACGCCTCATGTGGACAGCACTGCACACACCTCCATTCAACCCTGAGCGCCTCATGATGAGAGCCGGAGTGAAACGTAGCGTGTGGTGGCTCACTGGCATGGCTCGTCGCCATGACGACCACAGAACATTTCGAGCATGTGCGCCCGCTCTCAGAGTGTTTCTCAGAGTGAGCGCGTGTATCTGATGGACAGATGGATGAGCAGGCTGATCAGCAGAGGGTACACCCTGCAGTTCGCCTCTCCCCCCCCCCCCCCCCCCCCCCCCCCCCCGGTTCAATGGGATACAGGAAACACTCCTGTCATCCCAGGAACAGTGTCTTGCGCTCCATTCAGAGTTGCAGGAACTCCTGTTGAAAGAGGCTATTTCCTCAAAGGGAGGAAAATCAGGGGTTTTTACACCCGTTATTTTTCTAATCCCCGAAAAAGACTGGGGGAATGAGACCCATCCTCGATCTGTCAGTATTCCACATGCTGACGATCAAACAGGTGCTGGAATGTGTTCACCAGGACGACTTGTTCACTTCCATCTGAAGGATGCATACTTCCACGTACATATCATACAGAAAAACAGGAAATTCCTGCGTTTCTCATTTCAGGGAATATCAGATCAGGCAATCGTCTGCCGTTCAGATATTCCCTGGCTCCTCGCACATTTTCAAAGTGTGTAGAGAAGGCTGGAGCCACTACACAGAGGAGGGATGAGAGTGTGGTTCTGGATCTGGACGACCTGCTATTGCGGGCTCGCTCCAGGGAGGAAGTTGCTTACAGATGGTACATCTCGTATCGCATCTGTCAAGCCTGGGTTTTTTCATACATTGTAAGAAGATCTGTCCTCTTCCCTCCCAAACAATCATTTATCTGGGAGTGGAATTAAACTCAGCCAGCATAAGAGCGCGGCTCTGGCGGTTCTCGCGGCAGAGAGTGGAGAAACTGACAGCTCTCCTCCGGCGTGTCACATGGTGTGGTGACAGCCCTCTCCGTGATACAGCTGCTCAGCATGACGTCAGCTGGTCACGTGGTGATCCCCCTGGGTCTTCCCCACAGGAGGAGACTCCAGACTAGAGGTGGTTAATTCGCATGTGCACCGACCCCGTGCGTCAGAGGTAAATGTGCTGGAGCTGCTCTCCGTCTTGGGGAGTATTCCAGTACTTAGCCCGTTGCTGTACAATCAAACATGTGTTGATTCAGGCCAAGGCAGCCTACCTCAATCGCCAGGGAGGAGTGCGATCTGCGCAGCTTCTGAACGCAGACAGGCGGCTGCTGTTCTGGGCGCGCACACACGTTGCTCTCCATCAGAGCAATGTATATTCCCGGCGAATTGAACAGAAGGGCTCACAAAAGGGCTCTGAGAGACTCAGGTTTAATTTGTGACCAAACCGTTTGAGACCCACTGAGATAACTTTGACTACATTTAAAGTGGACCTATCATGCTATATTTGAATAATATAGTGTAGGACCATACCTATATAAGGCATATTTATTCTTTTTATTTTTCAGAATACCAAACAGATCATGCATTTTAGCCATTCCTCATTTCGCTCAATTTAACACTGTCTTTTCATTGGCTGATTCTGTGAGAACAGCATCATCTACAGGCTTGGCATATGTACTACAGCGTATCCAGCCCTTTCGAATGGCAATTGTCCGTGGCTGTCTCCTCCTGATTGGTGGAGTTGGCCCAATAGCCGTAGCGCAACTTCTGTGACGTCATAGAAGTGTTCAAATCTGGATCAGTCTGTATCAGATCCGTTGCAGCCCCTTTTTTTGAGATTTGGGTATGTAGGAAAATAGAAAGGGTTGTGTTTTCTGACACTTGGTGAGTTCCCTGGAACACCGGGGACACATATTCATGTATAAAAGACGTACAAAAGTGCATTTTGCATGATAGGTCACCTTTAACTATCTAAACACTCAGAGAGTCCTATAGCTCACCTTAGTCTCTCAGTGAGCCCCACCGTCTGGGACGTGTTATTTACAATATCAGTAAGTATATCTTTCATTGACTTGTCTGGCAGACAAGTGACGTTTTTCGCCCTCATTTATTGACAAATTATTAATAAATTCAGTTTAAAAAAGGTAGAACTCATTCGCAAATTGTACCTGTCCGCCATTGTTCATTTAGAAAAGTTAGTTTCGGTTCTGCCTGTTGATTCCTAAGGAAATGCATCTCGCCGCTTTTTTGTACAGTTATACGGGGGCGGAGCGGGAAGCACAGTGGCAGGGTTGGGAAGCAAAACTCGGTAGGAACAAATAACAAATTGTCCGGTCCCGGGATTAATAAGAGTTGTGAAGACAGGGGGCGGAGGCCGAGCCCCGCGGACCGCAGCTCTCTCGCTCTATGCTCCGTATCACCTGATCGCTGCATGGTGCAGCTCAGCGCCTCTCTCTCTATTTCTACACACAGCGGATCTGCTGGCCGTTTAACAGCCTCATCTTTGTCAAACTTTCTTATGTTCTTTCTCTAACTTGTTTAATTGTTTAAGCATTTTTAAATGTGTGGAACAGTGTTTTGTCACTTTCAAAACTCTCCCGTCATTGGCCGGAGAAATGGGGTCGATGTTGTATTCAATCTGACCGTTAATATTCCAGTGAGACGAAGTACGTACAATGACCAGAGTGATCCCATGTTAATTTTGTCCCAAAACCGGAGCATTCCCTCACCCAGGAATAAGTGTTTGAAAGGCGGGGAAAAGTTGTTTAAAATAGTCTGATACCTCCAGGGCGCGTCACCGCATTTTACAAGCCAGGGAAGGTGTCTGAATCCTGGGTACATGAGTGTTAAAAGTGCATTAAACTGTTTTAATTCAACAGCCGGCACTTCACAGCACTTTACAAGCCAGGAAAAGTGATTGAATCATGGGTATACATGTTTTAAATAGTCTGATACCTCCAGGGCGTATCACCGCATTTTACAAGCCAGAAATAATGTTAAAATGGTCGGGAAAAGTGTTTTTAAACATCTGGAAGAGCGTTTTAGCCTGTCATTTTGCACGATATCATTTAACATTGTGCATTTTCAGGAGAGTTTCAATGTTAAATGATATCTTGAAAAATGACAGGCTACATGTATAACCCAGGAATAAGTGTTTGAAAGGCAGGGAAAAGTTGTTTAAAATAGTCTGATACCTCCAGGGCGCATCACCGCACTTTACAAGCCAGGAAAAGGGATTGAATCCTGGGTATACATGTTTTAAATAGTATGATACCTCCAGGGCGCATCACCGCATTTTACAAGCCAGGGAAGGTGTCTGAATCATGGGTAAACATAAAATAGTCTGATACCTGGCACGTTGCGTGGAAGTCGGAAACAGTACCGAAGGAGTGGCAGACCGGGGTGGTGGTTCCCCTTTTCAAAAAGGGGGATCAGAGGGTGTGTGCCAATTACAGAGGCATCACACTACTCAGCCTCCCCGGGAAAGTTTTCTCTAAGGTACTCGAAAGGAGGGTCAGGCCGATTGTCGAACCTCAGATTGAGGAGGAACAATGCGGATTCCGTCCTGGTCGTGGAACGACGGATCAGCTTTTTACTCTCGCAAGGATCCTGGAGGGGGCCTGGGAGTACGATTATCCAGTCTACATGTGTTTTGTAGACTTGGAGAAGGCGTATGACCGGGTTCCCAGGGAGTCACTGTGGGAGGTGATGCGGGAGTATGGGGTGAGGGGGTCTCTACTCAGGGCCATCCAATCTCTGTAATCCCAAAGCGAGAGCTGTGTCCGGGTCCTCGGCAGTAAGTCGGACCCATTTCTGGTGAGGGTTGGCCTCCGCCAGGGCTGCGCTTTGTCACCAATCCTGTTTGTAATATACATGGATCGGATTTCGAGGCGTAGTCGTGGGGGAGGGGGTCTGCAGTTCGGTGGACTAAGGATTGCACCACTGCTTTTTGCAGATGATGTGGTTCTGATGGCTTCATCGGTCTGCGACCTTCAGCACTCACTGGATCGGTTCACAACCGAGTGTGAAGCGGCTGGGAAGAGGATCAGCACCTCCAAATCTGAGGCCATGGTTCTCAGCAGGAAACCGATGGACTGTCCACTCCAAGTAGGGAATGAGTCCTTACCCCAAGTGAAGGAGTTCAAGTATCTCGGGGTCTTGTTCTCGAGTGAGGGAACAATGGAGCGTGAGATGGGTCGGAGAATCGGAGCAGCGGGAGCGGTACTGCAGTCTCTTTACCGCACCGTTGTGACGAAAAGGGAGCTGAGCCAGAAGGCAAAGCTCTCTGTCTACCGCGCCATTTTCGTTCCTACCCTCACCTATGGTCATGAAGGATGGGTCATGACCAAAAGAACGAGATCGCGGGTACAAGCGGCCGAGATGGGTTTTCTCCGCAGGGTGGCTGGTGTCTCCCTTAGGGATAAGGTGAGAAGTTCGGTCATCCGGGAGGGACTCGGAGTTGAACCGCTCCTCCTTCGCGTCGAAAGGAGCCAGTTGAGGTGGTTCGGGCACCTAGTTAGGTGGGACCAAGGGGTAGACCTAGAACCAGATGGAGGGATTATATCTCTTCTCTGGCCTGGGAGCGCCTTGGGGTCCCCCAGTCAGAGCTGGTTGATGTGGCCAGGGAAAATAAAGTTTGGGGCTAACTGCTGGAACTGCTACCTCCGCGACCCGACCACGGATAAGCGGGAGAAGATGGATGGATGGATGGATGGATACCTGGCACTGTATCTGCCCCTGGGAACCTTCAAGGTTATACTCATGTTTTATTATTTATTTAATTATCACACGATTTTTACAAAAACAGTATAGACAATATACAGTGGGGCAAAAAAGTATTTAGTCAGCCACCAATTGTGCAAGTTCTCCCACTTAAAAAGATGAGAGAGGCCTGTAATTTTCATCCTAGGTATACCTCAACTATGAGAGACAAAATGAGAAAAAAATCCAAAAAATCACAAGAGCTGTCAAAGGACACCAGAAACAAAATTGTAGACCTGCACCAGGCTGGGAAGACTGAATCTGCAATAGGTAGGCAGCTTGGTGTGAAGAAATCAACTGTGGGAGCAATTATTAGAAAATGGAAATGGATTTTTAAAGACTTTATTTGCAAATTATGGTGGAAAATAAGTATTTGGTCAATAACAAAAGTTAATCTCAATACTTTGTTATCTACCCTTTGTTGGCAATGACAGAGGTCAAACGTTTTCTGTAAGTCTTCACAAGTGTTTTCACACACTGTTGCTGGTATTTTGGCCCATTCCTCCATGCAGATCTCCTCTAGAATAGTGATGTTTTGGGGCTGTCGCTGGGCAACACGGACTTTCAACTCCCTCCAAAGATTTTCTATGTGGAGACTGGCTAGGCCACTCCAGGACCTTGAAATGCTTCTTACAAAGCCACTCCTTTGTTGCCTGGGCGGTGTGTTTGGGATCATTGTCATGCTGAAAGACCCAGCCACGTTTCATCTTCAATGCCCTTGCTGATGGAAGGAGGTTGTCACTCAAAATCTCACGATACATGGCCCCATTCATTCTTTCCTTTACATGGATCAGTCGTCCTGGTCCCTTTGCAGAAAAACAGCCCCAAAGCATGATGTTTCCACCCCCATGTTTCATAGTAGGTATGGTGTTCTTTGGATGCAACTCAGCATTCTTTCTCCTCCAAACACGTCTAGTTGAGTTTTTACCAAAAAGTTCTATTTTGGTTTCATCTGACCATATGACATTCTCCCAATCCTCTTCTGGATCATCTAAATGCTCTCTAGCAAACTTCAGACGGCCCTGGACATGTACTGGCTTAAGCAGGGGGACACGTCTGGCACTGCAGGATTTGAGTCCTTGGCGGCGTAGTGTGTTACTGATGGTACCCTTTGTTACTTTGGTCCCAGCTCTCTGCAGGTCATTGACTAGGTCCCCCCGTGTGGTTCTGGGATTTTTGCTCACCGTTCTTGTGATCATTTTGACCCCACGGGGTGAGATCTTGCGTGGAGCCCCAGATCGAGGGAGATTATCAGTGCTCTTGTATGTCTTCCATTTTCTAATAATTGCTCCCACAGTTGATTTCTTCACACCAAGCTACTTACCTATTGCAGATTCAGTCTTCCCAGCCTGGTGCAGGTCTACAATTTTGTTTCTGGTGTCCTTTGACAGCTCTTGTGATTTTCTGGATTTTTTTTTCTCACTTTGTCTCTCATAGTTGAGGTACACCTAGGATGAAAATTACAGGCCTCTCTCATCTTTTTAAGTGGGAGAACTTGCACAATTGGTGGCTGACTAAATACTTTTTTGCCCCACTGTACATAATAAACATAATAAAAACATGATTAGCGGGGGCCTGGGCCATATTAGCCGTCTAACCGGTACGGTGCACCGGGGAAAAAAGGTTGAGTCCACGGCCCCTGTCCCCTCATCAGGAGTATCAACCGGCCCTGAAGAAGAGGTATCGCTGCTTTCCGCCCCTGAGCCCTCTTCGGAGGTATCTGACGGCGGTAGACCTCCTTCTGATGATGCCGCTGCAGCTGCTGCCGCCCTGAACATGAAGCGGATCTTCAATCCTTCCTTTATTCCAGGCGTATTCGCGCAGAACCGGTCTGCAGTGCTTACGTCGTGACACATAAACCTGGCGAGAATGGACCTGCTTTCTGGATCTTGGTGCTTGATATTGTCAGCCAGGGCAGTGCGTAAGATGGTGAAGGTGACGGCTGTTTCTAGCCCAGCATCAGCCCAAGCCCTCTTCAAGTGAGCGTTCAGGTTCTTGGAGGCGTGCTTCCCCGTTGTGAAAAGGAAGAATTCATTCTGAGGACCCGACAAGCCCTCTTTTATCCCCATCCACCGCATGACCCAGCTAAACTCCTTTACTGTAAGCACCAGCTGTGCTTCGCCAAATGTCTTGGCAGTCTTGTGATCCTGCACGTGGATAATGTAGCCCTCAGCAGTGCCCCTTCTGTCCGCCTCAAAGACCTTAGTGTTGGTCATGTTTGCGTACACACCCGGACGGTGGCCATACAGGAGGCTCCAGTGGAGGGTTAGATAGCCATATAGCAGGTACTGGGTGATTGAGGTCGGATTGCTAGCCATCAGGTCAAGGAGATCAGAGATGCGCTTCTCAGCGGCCGCCATGGCGGCGAGAAGCTCCGCCTGGCTCGGCAGACGATCCAGCTTGTTCCTCTTCACCTTAAACTGGTGGACAGTGACAGACTTTTTCAAGTCATTCATGTTGGCTGTCACCTCTCTGATGATGTGGGTCATATCAGACTGGGTGAGCCTGCACCCCCGGAGCTTTGACTCAGACAAGTACCTCAGGAAATGGTTCACATTCTTCAGGAACAACAGCGATGTTGTGACTAACCGGCCCGACTTTGAAATATACTCGCTCCAGCCACGGACCCTCTTTGTGTCTTTTAGAAACAGCCAGTCTGACAGCCGGTTAACACCATGGGCCATGAATACGAGGAAGTTCTTTATCCGGCTGACCTTGGACAGCCAATTTTTCCTCCATTTTGCTGTCGGTGCGACACCCTCACAATGACCTCTGTATGTCTGAATGTACGTCTCCATGCTTTTAGGCAATGTGATTTCACGCATGGTATTCCCCCGTCCCTTCCCAGTCGACCAGTGATTTGGGGGAGAGGGCCAATCCTTAGCCAGATTAGCTTTCAGCTTATTGTAGACAGACGCACGGGTCTTCTGGCATACAGGGGTCTCACTACAGGAGGCTTCTGCGGACCGCATGACAGTCTTGGCCGGGGTCTTGAGAGGGGTATTGCTGCCGGAGGCTTTTGGGGACCGCATGACAGTCTTGGCCGGGGCCTTGAGAGGGGTCTCATTACCGGAGGCTTCTGGGGACCGCATGACATTCTTCACCAGGGTCTTGCGAGGGGTATTGCTGCCGGAGGCTACTGTGTTCATGCCGGGGATACTTCAGATTGCCAGGCCCTTAAATCGTATAAATTCTTCCTCTTCCTCAAGCACAGCAGCAGTGGCACTCTTCCTGGGTTTTAGCCCCTTTTTCAGCCTGGAGCACAGGGTCTTCACCGCATCAATGAGGGCATCCTTCTGAGCCCTCAATGCCACATTTTCCAGCCTCACCTGCCTGCAGTCCTCTTCTTCACACTCGGGATGTGGGGAGAAGGGTTGAGGGTGCACCGGGTATTCCTCCTCATTGTCTATATCCAATGATGTAGCCATTCCAATGATGGGATTAGTCTCTCTGAGGTCATGGAGCAACTGCAGGGCCACATTATGCTTCAGCCTTGCCATGACCTGATGTGCCTCATCTCGGGAGAACTCAGGGTGGTCATGAGTTACATGACGGTCTCTTCCCAGCATACGAACACCCTGTGATGGGACAGGGTTTGGTCCGAACATTTATTCTGCCACTGGCCATTTTAAGAATGATGCCTCTTTCCTCCAGGTTCCGCACTGCATGTTTGTGCTTAAGGTGCTTGTTCAAAGACAGATAGCAGAGTCTGCACATCGGACATTCGGACAACATCCTTACTAAAACAGACACAATGAATTGTATTTAAATTGTTTTCTGTTTCTCCGTTTATATGCATTAGCGTAACCGGTGATTGCAACCATGGGTCCGATGCTTCAATGCATGGTGCACAGACCAAGGGAGGACTTGGGTTACCACCGGGTTAAATGGTCCCACTTCCGCACCAACGCGGGGCTGGTGATGGCAACATTGGGTCCGATGCATCAATTCATGGTGCCCCGACCATGAGAGGGTTTGGGGTGCCCCGGAACCAGGCAGTACCCCAGCAGGAAACATGTTTTATGGTCAAAGGAGGAAAGAGTGATATAACCGGGGTAAAGCAAAGAAAGTGTCCGACAATAGTGACTTGTGAGCTCCGTAATGCCCGCGCACTAAGCAAAGCCCCATTTGAACCTTTAGATCAGGTTCCCCTTAAGGGCCAGATACACCGGCCAGTCACCTGAGATGTCGCCGACGCAGACACCGACTGTTGCGTCGCCGGACTCTCCTGCGTATTTGCCGACTTTGCGCACTGGAACACACAGCAAATCCGAGCCGAGCACGTATGAACTGCGCATGCGTCAGTGGCAATAACTCTCCTTACCAGCAGGCGGCGGTAGTGTGTATTCATCATTCAAAAGAGGCAACAACCGGAACAACCGGAAGACAGAGAAGAAGAACAGACTCCGTGATATAAACAAACAACAAATAGCGTTTTTCTTTCCATTTTCACTCTCGTCCATTGAAAACATGAACGAACAGAAGCAGGACGAACGGGAGGTACTGGAGCTAGCAGCCCTTGGACTCACGCTTGTGTTAAATCATTTGTTTACCTCTATCACTTCCGTTAACGCTTCTCATGCACTGATTCGCTAGCTGAACAGCCAATCAGTGTTATCCCTTTGTCCGACTTCCGGTGGTGTTCTCGACGCCGATTCAATTCAGATAATCA